>NC_136648.1:21063028-21663028 GCF_949748355.1 Melanostigma gelatinosum | reverse complement strand
ATGAATCTGTTCATTAAAACACTTTAAATACAGATTTGACTGCATAAACAGAATTTTAAAAGTACACCTCTCACCCCCAGTTTATGTGCACGCACTGGAGCCAAGCCCTCATCGCTGACAGGAAAACATAGGGGAACATTTTGTCGGCAGAAAGAGCCAGATTAGAGCTAAACCATTTGCATTCTGTAACTGTTATGTGGGAGTTCGCAGGTAGGACCCAAACGCAAGACCACAGGAGACAGAAGTTTACTATGAACAGGTTTTATTTCGAATGTGTGAAGGTGTGGAGCCCGTGGTCCGACACCAGAGTGGCAGAGCGACGGTGTGAGTCCCGTGGCTCGACACCGGAGGGCTGGCAGCTTGACGGCGAGAGTAGTCCGTGTCACACAAGGAGGGCAGAGCGGCGGAGTGTAATCCGTACACACAAGGAGGGCAGAGGACGCCACGGGGTTGACGCGGGTGAAAGACGGTACGACCTGACAACCCCAGACTGCAGGGCCAGAGCTTATGTAGTGCCAGCAGGCTCATTAGTGGGCCCTGAGTCTGGTGTGTCAGGCAGCAGGAGGTGATCAGCTGGAGTGTCCTCAGCTGTGCACACTCAAGGGTGTGGCCATGGGAGGCGTCAGGTCAGACAGGGATCCTGGATCCTGACAGTAACACTGCAAACGCCTAGTTTGATTTTTTTTGTTGTGTGTCCCCTGAATCGGAGTATGCTAGTGTGGGATTGCTCACTCCTGCTCTTGTCACACCTCCACCCGTCTCGAAACAAATGAGGGATTAAAGCAGAGACGTCTAGGACTGAAGACGGTGATGGGAGAAGAGCAAGAGGATGACAGCGGCTCACTGAAATCCGCAGGATATGTATTTCTTTTGTCTCGGGGCTTAGAAAGTACAACACCCACTCAGTGGCTCAGCTTGATCTTCTTCTACATTATTATTTGGCTTTTTTTTTCTTCGGCTGTGTGCCGTGATGTTAAATACTGGACAGCAGGGACAAAAAACAAAACGACATTTTATGAGAGTTGTCATGTACACATACATGAAATGTAACTTCTGCATTTAACCCATCCCTAGCTTATTGGGAGCAGTGGGCTGCTGAGGAGCGCCCGGGGAGCAGTTAGGGGTTCAGTGTCTTGCTCACTTAAATATTATTCAAAGCTGAAGGATCTCCCTCGTGTCTTTTCTTTTCCACACGTGAACATGCAGGAATCTCTGACGGCCGTCATCTCAGATGGTTACAAAGACAGATGTGCCAAATGCCAAAACCCGAATTGAAGCGGAGATCAAAGAGGGATACACGATGAGATAGGTGGCAATTTATTTTATGTGTTGATGGCAAAACGGCAAGTCAAATCCATATCTAATTTTGAATTGGACTTGTAAAAGCAACCAGAGAAAGAAGCTGATCCCATGAGCACATCACACTGTGGGGGTTGGCATTGGAAGAATAACAATGACTTCCTGGATTGAACACAACGTCAAAGTGGTGAGTTGTACTGAGAACATACACATGTCCATTCCTATATTTAGCTTCCCTGATGTTGGCTGACAGCCCCCCTACAGCTCTTGACCAATCAGTGGTTTCCTACGGTGACTTTAAGTGCTCAGTTGGATCACAATCACGTGAAGGAGAAAGCTGTGGCGACTTGAAGCGAGCAATCACGTCGCCGGTAATTTCAGAGTGTTGAGACCTGTGGTGAGTTAGCTGTATGTCTAGATCAAATGTGTTTCATAGCTTTTTCTTTTTCACTTCATCTTGTTGTTTGAAATAGCTTTAATGTGCCAGTCCTGTGTCTGCACATGGATGTGTGGGATCACCCGCTTCCAAGGATATCAGCCAATTGAATGGACGCATGTTCTCTCTAACCTGCCTGTTTTGTCGGCTCGTTGACTCTCTGTCTCTCACTCTCTATTTTCAACTGGGTCAGGAAGCCGACGAGGCTAATAACCAACAAGGAATGTCAGACTCGTCCCACCTCCTGTTTTGGTGAATGCGGCGGTACACAAGTTAAAGCAGCCATGGGGTTTGTGCTTGGCCAATCGGAGATGGTCAGCTCCAACAAACCTTTATGATCATTGATGATCTTTACCTTCTTGAACCTTTGGAAAATACTGTCATATAGGAGCTTAATGTAGTCCCTGATTCATCTGGTACAAACCATGGACAATATATAAGAAGTGGACGTAGTCAACGTGACTTCACTCACTGGCTTGTGGTGTTAAAGCTACGAGCATATTGGCCGCAGCCATCTTGGTTTTTCCACATCACCATTTTGGTTTTTGACCGTTGCCATCTTGAAGAAAAGAAAACTTTGGAACCAGAAGTGACAGAGATAAGTAAAAGCAAACAATGAATAAGACATTGGCAACCAAATTGATACAATGAACTCTCATGAGCTGAGAACACACTGTACAAAGGGTAAAGTAGTAAGACTAAAACACTGACAAAACCCAGGCAGGACAACACTATGGTACGTCCTGTCAATCACAAGGTAGCCCGCCCTAAAGCATGCCCTGCTTCATGGTCTATTTGACTCTAAATGAACCATATGTTACTAAATGACCATCATGCTGTATTGAAGAAGACTTGAACTTATTGACAATCTGACTTATTTTTGCAACCAGAGGAGTCGCCCCCTGATGGTCATCAGAAAGAAGTAAATTCAAGGCACTTACGCATTGGCTTCACTTTTCAGAACTGGAAGTTGCTGCCCAGTCCAATCAATGGTTTTGCTCATAAGCTCCTCAAAATCCGCTGGGAAAGTTCTGCCGTTGGACACCCTGTATGTTTGTCTTTCACAGGACTGATAAAGGGATCACCCTGCTGTTATAGTGATGTGGTGGTTTGTGCATCGTTTGTAGGTCGAGACGAATGTTTTTGGATCTCCCAAAGGAAAGAATACATGTGGTACCTATGCATCCAGATGTACTATTTGTGCAGGTCCACTTCTCATTTGTTCCAACAAGATAGTGGTGAAACAATTAGTCGATTAATTGATATGCCAATTGACAGAATCCATCATTTAATACTTGATTAATCATGATAGTAGTTTATGAAAATTGCCAAACATTTGCTAATTAGATTATCAGATGTATTGATTTTCAGTATTCGTCTGTTTTGTTTCATTGTAAATGTTATATCTTTGGGTTTTGGAGATGAAAGGGCTCTTGGAGATTTGTTTTACATTTTCTGACATTTATATGTATCGCAAAAATTAAGAAAAATAAGTTACAGGCCAACACAACACAAACCATACAACCATAAGATACTTGCCAATAAAAAAAATTGCCTGAATTTGCACACAGACAGAAAAAAATCAGCTCCTATGAAATGTTAAAAAAGAAAGTGGGGAGTCTGTGAACTTTTGAGCTGCAGGCAAATCATCTTTTCACCGTGAGGCTCTGATAGCAAAGACCTGTGTGAAGTCACCTTTGCAGTCTGGGCCTGCGGGCTATGAAATATTTTCACACAGTTGTGAAAACGTTGTGGCACTCAAATAGACACAGACATGCAACACTAACATGATCGATTATACATTGTTTTCTGAAAATGATGGCATTATTTCCCGAAAACAAACCTGTAACCTTGCGCTACTGGTGGTTGTCACTGAATAAGTTTGCAAAGTCATTGGACAGCAGACTCCCTCTTCAGCACGGCCCATGAAAAACAACCTAGGTCCTATGATCCTCCTCGTAACAAATGAACAGCTCAAGGTAACGGTCGAGGTTCCAGAAGTATTAAAATCACACTGACATTTGTAAAAAATGGGTCGTACTACAAATCTAGACAGACAACATATCAGTTTTACTTCAATTTTACTTCAATTGTCAAAAAAAAAAAAGGCAATTAAAAAAAATGTAAAACTGTCATTCATTGTGTCTATAAACGTTGTGGGTTAAGTGTCACCAGACTGGTGCAAGTCAAGAGGTGAGCAATCTCGGAACCCATAGACCAGTGGTCACCAACCTTTTTAAGCCCAAGATCCCCGACCTCTGCCTTGGTGACAGGGAAGATCTACCTTTTGAGGTGTTGAGAGAAAAAGACTGTCCAGACCAGGGGCGTTTCTAGGATTCAAAGAAAGGGGCGAAAGGGGCTCCATCCAAGGGGAGTGCGCCATGTTTGCGTGCTAACACGGCGATTGACAATTTTTTTTGGGGCCATTTGGGGCTGCGAAAATCCATTGTTTCAGACAGTTCATAGATTGGTTCAATCAGAAAGAGTGTTATTTTGCTCTGTAGTTTTGCTTGCATTCAGTATATGATAACACAAGAGACAGAATTTCAGGGTCATAGTGAAATTTGACAACACAAATATGAACTTTTCTCAAATAAAGAGAGAAATTATTTTCCTGCTTGTAAAGGAAAGACGGATAAACTAGCTTTCATATCCGCGTCACTCCTAAATCCTGATTCTTAAAGGGACCGCACAGAATGGACGGAGAATGGACCTGACAGTGTCAACTTTTGACTTTGGTCAAAAGCTAATTTGGACACTATCACTGAGATAAAGATAAACTAGTTCAGTGTCAAATATAACATTCAATGGAGAAAAAAACCCATGAACAACAAAAATAAAAGAACACATTTCAAGTACATCTTAATTATCGAATGATAAATATTGTATGATGTTCTGAAATGGAATGATTAATGCATTCACTATAATCAAGTCAAACTAGGATTACAATGTACAGAGAGAAACACTACAGGACTAGATCCGGACAGGACTTTCTGCTTTGACATGATTTTAATCAGTCTGAAGTTGCTTTCGCGTTGCCTGTGAAGTCTGTCGATTGTGCACACGTCTCTTCAGTTGCATGCCCTTATAAGGAGCTGGCGGGGCGCTTCTGTATGCAAATCCAGGTGCACGAGATTTAAGAATCCTCATTCGGAGCACAGCTGAGAACTGTGCTCCCCCGAATGAGGAAGTCTGTAAGAAAACATTTCAGAAGACACTTGTTCGAGAATGAGGCCCAATGTGTTTCTGAATTTATTTTTATTTTATTTTGGAGAGCGACCGGGAAGGTCTCCGAGATCAACCGGTCGATCGCGATCGACGGGTTGGTGACCACTGCCATAGACTATCATTGATGACAATGACCAATATTTCTGGAGTTGCGGCCAGCGGATATCTTCCATTGCCTGTCACTGATTACAGTCCGATGAGCAACTTGAAAAGGTGAGAGTAGAGTTTGGGTTAAGACACAACATCATAGACCAGATTGTTGATACATCGATACATTTTTTTTAAAAACCTAATAAAAAGCTTGAACCATGCTAGCCAATGGCCCATGGGTTTCCAAAGTTGCTTTTCGGCCAGTGCCTTCAACCTCTTTTGCTCTCCAAATGGACTGTTTACCCACACTCAACCAAAGCCCACTCACACGTCCATCCATCCATCCATCCATCCATCCCTTGTCTTCCACTTATCCAGGGCCAGAGCGCGGGGGCAGCAGAATTAGCAGGGTATTCCAGATGTCCCTCTCACCAGCAACACTTTCCAGCTCTTCCTGAGGACCAGCAACCCTACAAAGGAAGCTTATTTCGGCCGCTTGTATCCGCAATCTTATCAGTCACAACCCAAAGCTTATAACCAGAGGTGAGGGTTGGAATGTAGATGACTTTTGAATAGAGAGAGTTTTGCCTTCCGGCTCAGCGTCCTCATCACCTCAGTGGTTCAGCCTAGAAATCCTGTCCATGAAAATCAGGATTGATGACAACGTACAACCCTAGCGGAGGCCAACGTGCACCAGAACGTGTTTGACGGACACAGCCCTCACTTTGGTCATACAAGGACCAGATCGCTGGCAGCAATGACCCAGGTACCCCGTATTCCCACAGTACCCCCCGACAAGAGTCCCACAGGGTCCACAAAACACATGTTGACCACTCACACTTGATTGGTCAATCTTACCGGGACTAAAAACTGACTACAAATGGAAACCAAAATACTTTTTCAATGAGAGCTTTGCACTGAGATACAGAAGCTAACTGTTCCACTCGCTTCCTCTGGCTCTATGGGTGCAGTGCTTTGCTATCTCCGATGGTTGGAGCCAGCAACAGGCTAGTTTTCACTATAATTGGCATTCACTATAATTGGTGGAGAGCAACAATTTCTCTGATTGGTTGGGTTGTCTCCAGGTTAATATTTTTATTTTACTGTTTGGGAGGTTTTACTGCAGGATAGTGTTCATTAATTTGGAATAGTAGAGCTACATGGTCTTACATCAGCTACTAATCTGTAAAGGAGAGGATACAGCACACTAGCAGCAAACAACAAAAACAGACATGGTAGCAAAAACAACTGCTCCAGGCTGGATGAACAGCAGAAGTTACACTCTATCTCTTCCTTCTATGTGTTTCCATTGTGTATCAGAGTTATCACCTCATTAAAAATGAGCAATTGTTGCTAAAAAAAAAAAAATGCTCCCGCCTAATGAAACAGGAAGGAGCCCAGAGAGATGGCAGTGACAACATGACATTACTCCTCACAGGTGATTCTTTTGTGTATATACTCTTCCTGAGTGTCACCACAGTGAATACAGTGAAGGAAATGAAGCTATGTTTCCTCTAATTACACCGGGAATAGAGTACGATGGTGCACCTGCTTTTCTCTCTCTCTGTTCCCTCCCCTCAAAGGAAGTGGCCCATTAAAAAATACAGGACCCACAGAATGAGAAATTATAACAAAATAATATTTGATATGTATGTTTTATATATACAGCATATATATAATGTAATTAGTCAAAACAACTTCCCCAAAGTAATTTTTATGGTTTGCTTGTAAGGAATTGTAAGGCAGTCAAAAATGTCTTTGGAGATATAGCAGAAATTCGGTTTCTGCCTAAAACCTGCTGAGTGGGCGTACCGGAATCAAGTCACTAGATACCTATCGGTATCTAGTGTACAACACTTCCAAGTGTACAACACTTCCACCACGCTGCTCTCCACACAGACACACACACACACACACACACACACTAAACTCGGGCTGCCTCAATGTCACGGCAGCGAGGCAAAGACAATTAAGGTGTATAAATATGTAAATACGGTCACGGCAGCTCGGCACGAGGAACGGCGTAATGACATTTGCTGCCCTCGTTTGGCTATTCCCCAAGACACCTCCAAATTAGAAACCTTAATGACAACCAATAACGCACAGATGGTCAAGCTCTGGGGGCGCACGGCCCTTCTTGATGCTCCTTGTGGCATTGCTCTTCATGCCAATGCCACACAGACACACACACACACACACACACACTCACACACACTCACACAAGGGGACATGCGGATAAACACATGCAAACAGGCAGGCCGGCACTAGCATGCAGAGAAGCAGGGACACAAACAAGCGTGATGCAGAACACACACAGCGCGCACACACACACACACGCACACACACATACTAACACCACCTAGCCAGATGCCACCCGTGCCCATGGGGGTGATCACGGTCGTAACTAGAAGGTCAGGTCTTGGCAGGCCGTTTAAGGCCAGGCGTGGCTCTCCTTCAGTGTGGTTTTTTCCTGAGTGTGTGTGCGTGTGTGTACAGGGGTTATTGTTTGGTGTCTCAGGTAATATGTCCGGCGAGGCTTTGTGGCAGATGTCGACCATCCGTCTTGCAGGGCTGACGTATAGAAACACTCCCTGCGGTCACATCTCAGGAGAGAGCGGGAGAGCGGATGTGAGGAAATGAGTGTTTGTGTGGCGTTTACACAGAGTAGAGACCAGCGACAGAGAGAGATGTTTTGGCTGGTTTCCTGCAGTAATTAGTTCGACCCAGCTATTTGTTCTTCCTACCTCTATTAGATGGGAAAATGTTTCTTCTGGGAGCAAGCAAGTTTTTTTACAGAGGGCAAAGCCATGCAAAGGAAGTAGAAAGATTTGTGACGGTTGCCGGACACGGGTCAAAGAAGTCCAGAATGTGGATGCACAATGAGTCAGTCAGCAAATGTGTCTGCGCATGCTGTCTTATATGTTAAACACGTTTGATGCACGGATGATTCATTTTTTTGCAAGTGCAGTTTATAAATTGTTTCTCCTATCCAAACTAGGCTTGTGTTGAATGTGAATAATGGATGATCAGAAGGTGCATGTGTCCTTTTTTGGTATTTACCAACTAAACGTTTTCACTCGAGTCAGTATCTAACCCCTCACGTATTAGTCGTGTGGTTCTACGTTTGTGCCACGGCTCAACTGAGGTTCCAGTGTCCACCGGTGTAACAGAAGCTGAGCGTCTTCAATCAGACACATTCCCACTGTCGCTCTGTGTTGGTTTGCCAGCATTTTGTGTGTTTTACAAGCATAATGGAAATACATTTGCAGCTCATTTATGATCAGTGTGGTAACACAGCTGCATCCGGCAGACATTAAGGGTTACGAGGAAGATTTGAAGGATTTACAAAAAAAGTCAAAAATAATAATAATAATAATGATAATTGTTAAATGTTAAATGATTCATAAAATAAAACACAGCCAGCAGTTTGTTGTTACGCAGTGATGCCACTGTGTACTGGCATATCCTGGAGTACACTCGCAGACTGTAAAGCAGTGGAAGTGGTCACCTTGAAGTCATCCATTGGCTTGGAGCCTCGAGTTTGGCATTTTGGCAGATGTTAACATAGACGAGGAAATGTGTTCTCCATTACATATGTTATCTATTTGTATTGTCATATGCAGGCTTTATAGCGTTAACTCAGGTACTGTGTGATGGACAAAGAGAACAGCCAATAAGAGGTGCTGAAGTTCACATGTGTCAATAAAGTTTTTTGTAGCATTAAGTCACCATGTTTGGACAAGAGGGAGGAGCAGTGGCTGGGATACGCATTGCTGCGCCTTTATTCTGATTGACAGGACCCGACCAAGGTAGCCCCGCCCTAAAGCATCCCCTGCTTTATGGTCTGTTTGACTCTAAATGGACCATAATGTACCAAATGAACATCATGCTGTGTTGAAAAATATTTGAAACTAGAGATTGAGACCATAAACTTATGTTTACTGAGGTAATAAATCAAGAGAGAAGTAGAGTCATTTTCTCATAGACTTCTATACAACCAGAGGAGTCGCCCCCTGATGGACATTAGAGAGAATGCAGGTTTGAGGCACTAACTAATATATCTATATATATATATATGTATATATGTATGTATATGTACAGTTTGTTCCTCATGTAGATTCAATAATTCCGGTGCGAGATAATCAGCTAGCCACCTGGAGTTGGTAGAGACTTGGAATCAAGACAGTCCTGTAAACTGCTGCAGGTGTTGCATAAGCTAATGTCGCTAATGTAGCTATCTATGGTTAGGGGTGCACTCAAATGAAAATTAACATCTGCAGGACTTGACCATTTGGATTTGACTCTCAAGTTTTTGGGTTTTTTTTTGCTCATTGATCCATATTCTTATTTGGCTTCTATATGTTCCACACCAAACAAAAGAGCTGAAACAATTAAACAATTGAGTTGGCATAAGAATGGATTTTATAATCGGACATGTTCCATTCATTGAGACTATTGGCTGAAATATTCTGAGAGAGCCTAATTCTGAACACAATCTTCAGGAGCCCATTTACGACCCCATTTCTCCAGCAATTACCATCAAACACAGAGGAGGTAGAGTCTCCGGGTGGCCCATTTCATCTCCTCATGCTTCATTTTGCATTTTGAAGTCGGTGGCACGAAAACGACTTTGTGCTTTACGGGAGCTCAAGTGCGTCTCAAACCTTGTTAGCATTTGTGCCAGTTGTTGGAGACTGAAGGAGAGGGAGTGATACAGAGACAGTCGCCTCTACCACTCAGCCCTCAGGTACTCCCGTTACCCATCAACCCTCCCCACACACACAAACTCCTCACGCACCACAGCCACATCCTATTATTCTGCCTCATTATACATGTTCTGATAAATTATCAAAAGGTCTCACAAAATATCCACCACTAGCGCTTGTTTAAAGATGTTTTGACTTTACCAGCTCTACGATCCAGATCATCACCGCTCACTATTTCGCCTACCTGGCCAACCAATCACAAGGTGTGATTCCAAGAAGAAAGTTGCAATGACGACACTTGATGGTTGAAAGAGGGGGGGATACGCTGCACTTACTATACTGTCCACTGTAAAGATTACAAAACACATTTAATTGGCCTGTTAGATCAAAGCTTTCTGACAAATACAAGAGAGCAGGATTACCAACTGTATTTTTTGCACAGCAGTCATTGGTTTTAGGGTTGAACAATCAAATTACTGCTGTATAGAAATCCAGCTGCAATAAGTCCAACGAGCGCTCCTTTTCATCTGTGTTTTTCATTTATCCCGATGAAAGTCCTCTTTTAATGTCTAAATCCCCTTTAATAAGGGGAACAGTGGGTTTTGTTTGGCAAATGCCAAACAAAACGTATAATGTAAAAAAATAAATAATTAATTGAAGCTTACAAAGCTGGAAGCCTTGTTGGTCTTATAATATGTCATGCGAGGACTCCAGTAATTCTTGAAAAGGTTGCTGACAGCAATAACTGTATTCAGAGACAGCAGCGTGAGAACACATCCATCAGTCCTTCTTGGCGTAAAGCCACAAATCATAATACAAGTTATACAGCATGATTGTAGATGTGCATGTACAGTACTAAGAGGATGTTATACTGTATCTCAAAGAAATTATCATTAGCTCAATGCTTTAAAAAAGTATCGTCATTGTGGGCTATGTGGAGGTGGTACAGTTACCACAGCAACTAAAGTCATATGCAAATCAAATATAATTCAAATTAAACTAAAATCAGACAAGAGTCAAGCAAGCTGTCTAAACAGTACATTACAGTCATTTAGCAGACGCTTTTATCCAAAGCGACTTACAATTCAGATTCTATCACATTACACACCGTAGGCACAACTACGGGAGCAATTTTTGGGGGTTAAGTGTCTTGCTCAAGGACACATCGGCATGCGACTAGCGGAGCCGGGGATCGAACTGCCGATCCTCTGATTGAAGGACGGCCCTGCTCTCCAATTAGCCACAGTCGCCCGGAGTATAACTCCATTATGTCGACCCAAAATGAATAGGAAGCACAGCTGAAGGGTCCAAATATTGATTTCTTCTTTTATAATTGAGGTCAGGGAATGCTGTGTTCATTTAATGCACAAGACAGTGCTACAGTCAGACTTGACAATGCCTCCAGTGATTTCAGCTTAAAACATCCGTCTGCTTATGCCGGATTATCCTGTTCCCAGTTGTGGTGGTAACAGGATAAGCAACATAGTCTAAATGCCTCGCTCTCTAGCAGCGTCCTCCAGCTAATCCTGAGGGATCCCAAGGTGTTCTCAAAACCCCCTCTGGTGTGTTCTGGAGCTGACCAAGGGTCTTTCCCCAATTGGATGCAAACAGAATACCCATTCTCACTCCCAACCCATCAAGTAAAGAGGCTTGGTCAGCGGCCCAATAGCTTCTAATCTATGAGGGTACCCCTCATCACTTTTGGACTGTCAGGGAAGGTGGGACAGTGTCTGCTCATAACATGCATACAGTCTCTTTTAATAATAAACTTCTAGTTTTTATATTCATCTAGGGATCAAAACTACTCGGCAATAGGTTAATGCCGCAACTCTACTTGGTTCGGCTTTGGAAAAGATGGTGGTTTGGTTTAACATAACAAACATACTTATCTTACATGATGAACCTACTTATGTTACTATGGAAGTTACACATGGGACACGGAAAGTGGTCTCCTTGGTCAAAGTCCTGTGTTTGTTTGACCCACTCAACCATCCCCATCTGCTGTCCGACATGTTGTTTCTTGCTCTACGTGCTATGATGGTCGCTCTGACCGTCTGATAATGATGTCGATGGGTTTACGTTGCAGTTAGTGGAAAACCCGGTATGTGTCATACAGGTGCTAAAGGGTGTCTGGTTTGTTGGTATCAGACACAGAAGGGCACTGACCAAGTGTCAGTATTTGACAAGTTAGCAGTGGAAACGGGTTTTTCACAGAGAGGCGTCCAGGAGGCTATCTAATCAAACACCAAAGCACTTCTGCTGCTTGCTGTAAATGCAATACAACAGGCTTCCGGCGGTCCGAGCTCTTGACTTTACTCCCACGGTCATGTTCAGACTGACCTTAGCGATGTCCTCTCATTCATTTATTTCTCCCAAAGTTGAGGACGGGACAGATAGACTATGAGCTCAGACTCAGTGTAAAGCTGAGGGAACTGCCTCTTTCACACTGTTACATTGTTTTAAAATTTTCATTTGACACTTTGTTACCGAAACATCGATTGCAACCATTGACTGTATTGAAGAAGTGGATTTAGCCAATGTGACGTCACTCATTGGTTTGCGGACTACCGCTTTGAAGCCTCGAGTTTAGCATTTAGGCCGTCGTTATCTTGTTTTTTATTCATTTTCGAGCCAGAAGTGACCACATTTGGCGAGGGTGGAGCTGGGGAGAAGTCAGGCTGGCGTATCAAAAGGGGAGATACCAGCCAACGCTAGCGCAAGCTCGCTAGCTTGGTTGGCAAGATGCATTGGAGAGAGCACAACATCTAATGAGCTTTCTTATTGGAGCTGATCTCTGACAGAACAGAGATCCAACAGCTCAGATTGGAGGAGGCCTTTCTTGCTTATTAGCTGTGCTGCACCATCAACTTTTATTTGAACCCTGCTGTCGGAGTGTACATTTCTCTATAAAAGAGGAATGGCCAGCAGACAGTTAAGTGACAGGGACCCTACACACATCTCCTGAAAAAACGGTGTGAACTTATTGTTCTGTTAGCGAATGACCAAACCCCACAACCTACCCTCTTCAATAACCCTTTATTGAATTAAATGACAGTACAGTCCTGACATGCCAGGGAAAGTAAATGGAAGAAAACAGGAAGAAGCTCGGGGAGCTGTAGAGCTAAAGTAGAAGAACACGCTCCACTTATTCATAATAGTCGAATGGAAGAAGTACTGATTGACAGATTGCATTGTGTCACAGAAGTTAGTGGAACAAAGGCTAGATAGGAAGTGATGTTACGACTTTGGTCCTCTATTGCAGTGGTTCTCAAATGGGGGTACGTGAAGGCACTCCAGGGGGTACGTGAGATTAAAAATATAGATATTTAATAAATATTCAATAAAATATAAGTGTAAGTTCATAAACTGAATTTTAGATTCAGTAGGCAAGTCAATTTCATTGTCCTAAAAACCCAGAGTCTCCCCCATACCAGCATGGTTTGACCCAACCTGGCACACATCACCTGTGAGGATGTGGACAGAGCTCCAGTCAAGTCGGTCATAGTGGGACATTTGACCAACTTGATTCAACATTTTCATTCCAACTTTCCTGACATGGAGGAGAAATCTGCACAGCTGGATCGGGTGAGAAACACATTTCTCTTGTCTGAAGCAAACGGAAGCAAGCTACCTGTCACTTATCGGGAAAAACTCCTGGAAGTGTCATCTGACCGTGGCCTCCAGATGAAGTTTGCCACATCCACACTCACACAGTTTTGTGTGTGTGTGTGAAGCAGGAGCACCCTGAGACCTGGGATAGAAAGCTTTGGAGCAGCTACTACCCTTTGCCTCCACATATATGTGAGGCCTGCAAAGAAACAGACTGTGCCTGGAGAAAAGCTTGATCACTGCAGTTGCCTCCCTGCCACCAAGACTGACAAAGATCCTCAGTGAAGCACAAGCACAAGTTTGTCATTAAAATGTAAATGCAATAGCACTCAGTTCAATGCAACAATGCAATATTCAGTGTTGGCAGTTTAATAAATCAGACACTGATGGCACAGCGCTGTGTATTGCATCTTTTTTTCAACCAAATATGCTTTGCGCTGGTTAGGGGGTACTTGGCTGCAAAAATATTTCACAGGGGGTACATGACTGAAAAAAGGTTGAGAACCATTGCTCTATTGTGATTGACAACTGCTAGCATGCTGGCTAGCGTTGGAGCGCAATAGTTTGCCAGGTTGCCAACTAGCCCTGTAAGTAGTCTGAAAGTCATGTCTACTTTAAATATTCAGTGGAGGACAGTAAACGTTCAGATGATCTCACCCTCTGGTCCAAACTGGTCTCTCACTATTAGAAATGTCACAGTGATCAGCTTCAACCTGTGGTCCCTGTGTGTTGTCCCAAACTCCAGTTCAAATCAGTAAGTGTCAGATATTTACATTTCATCAATAGCTCTCGTCAGACTTTGTCCCCCATAGAGCATTTGGGGGAGGTGTCTTTTGTCCCCCTGGCTTGATTGCATATCGCCACTACTGGGCGGAAACCTTGTATGTCACAAACCTTTACTTTTAATTTGTTTAATAAATTGAACACTGCGTCGTCAAAGAAGGTATTGCGTCTTTATACATGGTCATTGGTTCAATATTTGTAAAAAAAAAAACAGACGGATGATGCCAGCCCACCACTGGAAATATGAATTTGTTGTTAATGACTTGCCTGGTTAAATAAAAGAAAAATTGATTTCTAAAAATAATAAAACAATTTCGAAATATAGAGGTATGAGGTTTCCACCTGACAATGACGATATGTGAATTACTATAACTGATATAAGAGTAACTTATCAATCGTTATTTGTACGATAACGTTCTCGGAGGGTTCTGGATCCCGACAGTTTGTTCAGACCATGAAATGACTTCTGATGTTTTATGAATCCTCCTTCCTGTATCCACTGTGCTCTCGGTCTTCTTCCATCTCGCCTTGAGCTCATGTCATCTCAGTTCATCTTTTGAACAGCTTTGGTTTCTGAAGTTGTGTCTCCCAAATGATGCAATCTATGCCTGTAAGATATCCTTCTTTCAAGTATGAGATTAGTCTTTTTCCAAGTGACCTTTTCCTGTCTCCGCCAGAAGTCGTCTGCGAAGAGCAAACGGCCTTTTCCGTTGCTAAAGCTGGAGTGGATACATTTGTCTTGTTGTGGTGGGAGTCGGATCATTATCAGTCATGTTGAACCACGCTACATGCACTTGGCAGCAGTCAAATGAAATCCGTTAGACCACCAGATGCCAGCGGAACATGTTTGGTGCCCTTTGTGTTCAGAATGAAGACCGCTGTTTCAAATGAGGGGTCAGCACAAGTGAATAAATACATTTCCAAACAGAAATCTGAACATTAGAGAAAGCCATGTTCAAAGTTCTTGTTTCATTTTGTTGATATATTAGAGTCAAAGGTTTTCAAAGGCGGAATACTGGTTGTCTCTTTTTTGATCACTCCATAAATCAGACAATACTGTCAACAGCCGTAATAAAATAAATTCTCTCCACCAAACGTTCTATAACTCAGGCTATGAATACTATATGAACAATCCCCTTAAGTACGCTAGTTACATGACAAATACAACAACATCGACTTCTGGTTTCACATGCGGCATGAACAACATTCTCCAGGGTGAAAAAACGTTTTGTTTGATCGATCCATCTCCCCTCCGGCCCTTCTTGTACGGGTTTTTCCATTAATTTCCCGTAGATTTAGCTACGAACGCTGTATGGGAACAGTCATTGAAACCCAGTGTTGCATTTTTGCATCATTAAAAAAAATTGCGTCCAAATCTGAACATGAACAAGAATGAATTAAAAGAAATACTACACTTGGAAAATTGTTTAAATTTGTCCAATCTAGAGGGAGAGAAACGTGGCAAATGAGATCTCACTATTTTCCCACCTAAAATGTTACTATGATACAGTGGTTTCTATTTAAAACCAGACCGTTTTTTCAATTAGATGTTGCATTTTTGCAACAGTGGGGCCTCAGAATCAGTGGCATAAAGAAGGAACCAAGATGGAAGCGGCTTCGCGACGACACTGGATCAGAGATGCTGACCGGGCTGCAAGTGCTCCTCTGCATGAACACTTCAAGTGTTGTCGTTGAGGAAAAGCTCTCCAAATATTCCCCCAGCCGTGGGGTTTACACAGTATCTGTTTCTTATGGTAATTCCCCCAGTCAACCAGTCTCCGGTTACCATGGCGATCGCTCACTCTCTGCAGGCGTCGGTTGGTTGGAGTAGTTGTGGTAACGGTGATCGGCTGACACTGCAAAAAGACTGTGTGTACTAATCAAGGAAGATGTGTTGAGCCTTAAGCACAAGCTCTGTTTTTTTCTAGTCCACAGCTATCTGGACATGAAGCTGATGTGTGAATGGTGCCTTTCATGTTTCAGAGGCACACAATGCCTGCTTGTCCTTGTTAGTGCAGATGTTGGGAGACGTCCATTTCGTCAGACACAAGCAGCCCTACTGTTCAGCAGGACCAGTCCCCGTGTCTCATGTTAAACAAAAGCTCCACTGGTTCAGTGCTTTTACAAAACTGCAGAGCGCAGTAATAACTTACTCATCTGCAGTGTCACATTCAAACCTAATTTTGAAAGATCTGCTGACTACAGGCTAATTCCTACATCACAAAGCTCCGGTTCACTGTCGAGAAAGAAGAAAAAAAAGGCTGGCAGTTTTCTTTTTGTTCTTTTTTCTTTTCTGATGTATTACTTTATTTACTTGCTTCATACATGTATATCGTCATAATGCTAAAGGATATTTCTTTATTAAGTACTGGAAAGTTACATTAATGCGTCAATGACTGTAATCCAATAATATCATTTACATTATTCTGCACAATGAGTACTTTTACTAACATTAATATTTAAGTACATGACTTGTACTTGTAAGATTATTTCTACACTGTGGTATTGCTAATTTTACTTAAAGAAGCTAAATTTGAAATTCATAGCACATACACAGACGGGAGAGAGACAGACTAGTGAGAGAAGTTGTTCAGTTTAAAAGCAGAATGTCTCACGTCTTCAGTTTAAAAGCAGAATGTCTCACGTCTTCAGTTTAAAAGCAGAATGTCTCACGTCTTCAGTTTAAAAGCAGAATGTCTCACGTCTTCAGTTTAAAAGCAGAATGTCTCACGTCTTCAGTTTAAAAGCAGAATGTCTCACGTCTTCAGTTTAAAAGCAGAATGTCTCACGTGTTCAGTTTAAAAGCAGAATGTCTCACGTCTTCAGTTTAAAAGCAGAATGTCTCACGTGTTCAGTTTAAAACCAGAATGTCTCACGTGTTCAGTTTAAAACCAGAATGTCTCACGTGTTCAGTTTAAAAGCAGAATGTCTCACGTGTTCAGTTTAAAACCATAATGTCTCACGTGTTCAGTTTAAAACCATAATGTCTCACGTCTTCAGTTTAAAACCAGAATGTCTCACGTGTTCAGAGACCATGACGGATTCTTAAAAGAGGTAACGTGAAGCTCTACGAGACAAAGCAGAACTCTTTTAAGCAGACGTACACTCACATCCGAAATGAAGACACATATACAATTCCTGCACCCAAATTCTTCTCGTTGGAAGATTAGCAGAATATATCATGTTTTCTTTTGGTTGACATCACTTCACACTTGAAATGAATATAAAGCTTTTAGAATATTTATAATTCATCCAGTTCAATTTGAAATCTGATAATAAATGTTGTTGAGGTATGATTCAATCGGACTTTCTTTATTATTCTTTATTTGATTTGACAGTCAGTTGTTGACTACATCCAGACGATAATACACCTGTTGGCTACTTCAGTATATATGGGACTAAATCATTATACATCACTGTAATGTTCTGGATGAGGGACTCCTGCGTTAAAGCCTTTGCATGAGGAGGTTCCCTCCAACTGGACCTTCTTGAGTTATAATGGAATAGCCCTGCTGTAATGTCACAAGTTACTTCTTCAGCCACACCGCCCACATGAGCAGCGAGTATCAGGCGCAGTTCTCCTCTGGAGGTTAGAGGTCACGCATATTTCTTTACACCTGCTGCCCAGATCATGAAAAAGAGAGAGGGTTAGTCGCTAGGAGCGGTTTACCAGTTGGTTGAATTTTCTTAATCTCGTGTGCTCGTGCTAGTTTCACTAGATTACCAACCCTGCCTTCTATTTGTTTGTCACGTATCTTCCGTACTAAAGTAGCGCCACTTCCTGTCCAGATTTTAACACAATCAAATCTTTTCTCAACCGAACAAAGAGGTTTTGTGACGTCAACAGCTTTTGCACTGCAGGGGCCTTGCTTGTTCGTGTTGCTGGATCATAAAACTACCTTTTCTTAAGATACCAAATTGTTGTATGAGGATACGTTGAACAAATTCACACAACAAAGAAACAAAAACACTAAACCATGTTCTATTTTCTTCTTCAAAAGACTGAAGAAGATTGCAGTTGCTGAATTTGTACCAGCCTACATCTCTTAATAGCAGCCTTTCTGATGAACACAGCTTTGAAAGATTGCTTGTGATTGCAGCGAACAACTGCATAAGAGGATTGTGGGGAAAACTGGAGTAAGCTCGAAGTAAACTCTTGTAGTAAACCCATAAGATTGATGATTATTATTATTTCTAACAGATTTGCACTACGTGCATCACGGCAAACACGCTTGGACACAGAAAAGGAACACATTGCTTTCATCCAACCGCTTCATCCAACCGCTGCACCCCCTACCCTCATAACACAAACACACACAAACACATGCATGCACAGGGAATCATGTAACCGCCAATTTCATGCCGTTGCAATCCTCCAGCAGTGGGATAAAAGGCTCTCCGCGTAATCCAGCCCCGGTCAGTCTCAAGTGGCACGTTTGAACACAACCGCTGCGGGAGGATTCTGAACCAGTTATTGGAGCTCCAGCGGCGTGATGACAAAGGCTTTTCTTTTTTAGGCCAAAATCAACTTTGCAGCCCACGCAGAGGCTGAGGGGCGAGCGAGCGGGCTGAAAAGATGAATCTGTTTCGCTCCCGATCACAGAGCGAGCCATGCAGCGGGCCGAAGCCTGGCTGTAGTTTGGCAACGGGGAAGAAGTCTGAAGATTGAAACAGTGAGCTCTTTCTCTTGACAGGCCCTCGGCCGGCCCTCCCTCGCCACCGCTGCACCTGCTAGTCTCAGCCCCTGATGTATGTGCTCTCTTCTTCCCCTCCCTCCCTCTCTCTGTCGCTCTCTCCATTTCTCCCTGTCTTGACTTTCACTGACTGTCTTTCTTCTCACCCCCCCGCCCCCATCCTTCTCCATGCTTTCCACCGCTTTTGATTATCGGCAGCGACCCAGAACTCATGCGTGTGAATCTATCAGAATTTCATCTCTGCCTGGCTTCCAGTCACTCTGGTGCGCGTGCAGACACTGTGCACATTCACGGAAACCTATTTTGTCATTCTCTCTCCGAGTCTCTTCCTTTCCCCTTTGATCACAAACACCGGATCCCTGCATAATCCGAGCAAGAGTGGAGCCGCTCGCTCATTTTCTCTGTTCATCACTGTATAATGCATTGAGGAGACGCTTTGACAAGTCGTAGAAGTTTCGGTCGAGTCGTCAAGCACTCAATTAGTGCTAAAACACCTGTAACGTAAATGGGGAGGCACAATGGGATGTTTTAGGGATCCCTGCAGGGAAGTTCTCTGCAGCTCGTGCTCTGACACGTCGGTGGTCAGAACAGAGCAGGTAAATCAGGGGTAGATCTAGCTTCCGCTAGGATGGCTATAGCATTATGGGGTTTAAGAAACTCTGCATACAGAAGAAGGATTAGAGTAAAAAAAAGAAGGACCAACACGGATTGCCATTCCTCGTTGGAGAGCGCTGGAAGAAGAGAGGGGACGAAGGAACATGGATTTTGCATTGCTGCTCTTGGATATGTTGGTATTTGTAAAACACCAGCGCAGTGCCCTTTCAAAAACGGGCCCTTATCTTCACAATAAGAGAGGTGGGGAGATGCATATGACATGAGCATCAAATTTGGGGTCTGATTAGTTTATGTATTGTGTAGTTATTAACGTTAGCCCCTGAGACATTCGCTGTCTGGACGATCGTCTCACAATTACTCTGTGGCGCCTGCTGTCAACTGATGGTATGTAAAGATGTTAATCTGTAAAACGCTGTACTTTGACAAGATGTTACTCAAACAGATGTAAATAGTGCATGTATTAATATTGAAACTGTATTTTGTAATCATGGTAATAAAGGAACATGTCATTCGGTGCAACATAATGTTTTTATTACATTTTGGACAGCAATGGAGCTCTCTGGCTCAGGGGAATAAGATATATCAGGCTTTGAATACAAGAACCATTGTTACTTTTGTTTTTTTCATGGGATTTGTTGACATGAAGAGAAATATACAACATCACCAGCCTTATCCTTTAAACTGCACAGAGAAACAACGTTTCAGTTCATGCTGACACAGTGAACATTTTCCAAATGATCATTTCAGCGTTTCTCTGGGACACTAAAGGCAATGTACCAGAAAAGTTTCCATCTGTCCTTAATTTACTGTCTGTCTGCACTGGACTATCCAACAGAAGAGGAGTCTGGAAGTAAAAGAAGGGCGAACACATCCAAAAACTATAAGTACGCTTGATCTTATTTGAATACTGATGAATTTTCCACCACCAGTGTCTTTAAGAACCACCATCAATAATGCATGTGGAATAGTCTGGGCACTGTTTGCTCCACTTATTCTCTTCAATCACAGTTAACTTTTTAATATTTTCACTGCGGGTGGCTGAGGCCGATCCACTCTTGGTCTTGTTTTTTTTTCAGCTTGGATCCCAAGCATTGCCCTATTTTGGACTTTAAAAATATTCCTGATGGCGGTTAATAGGAGACCACAGAGCTGCTTAAATATTAAATGGATGGATGGTGGTGACACAGAAAACACAATCTTCTTTTCCTTCAGCTTTGCATCCAAATCCAAATGTCAATTGTCTGGTCAACAAAACAGTCATGGGATTTAGAGTCTTAAAGCCCTCAGCGTATTGGAGTTCTGCTCTGTGTGTGCTTGTTGTCTGTTTTCTTGATGTTGTCATCGTACAAAAAATTGAAGTCAAGTCGACATACAAGCAGAAAGTCCAGTTTGACTTAAGTTCTTAAAGCTGCACCAATCAATATTTCTAAATTAACAATGGATGGAATCAGTAAGTGTAATGGGACAGCCTGGTCTCCTAAAAATCTCGTCCAAACAAAAGTGCTTTGTCAATGTTTTGAGGGATTTCTTCTGTATCACAATTACGTTTCTAATCAAAGGCTACAGAAGTCTGTGCAGGGAGGAGGATTTCAGAGCAGTAGACAGGTGTTTGTGTCCTATGTGAAACCAAACGTCAACTCGGATTCATTTGTATGCTGCATTAAATGTTTGATGTACGTGTTTTGTAATGTTTCTATCGAGACGTAATCACCAGTTGCAGTTTAGTTGTATGGGGACGTCATTTTTAAAGAGACAGAGGTGAATGGTAAAGAGGTCGCTCTATAGTCATGAAACCGAAGACAGTTATCACCCTTCAGCTCCACAAGGTGACTGAGGATCTTCATGCTAAGTCTGGATAAAGTGGCAACTGGCTATTGGGATGCCGATGTCGGTTGGTTGGTTTGTGCACCGCTTTGGGTCGGATTGAAATGCTTTTCACGACTATGAAATGGATTACCATTTCAATTTTGTACAAACAATAGTTTCCCTCAGGATGAACTGTAAAGGACATTCTACCCAATTAGTATTGGTCTCATAGTGTGCATTCTGTCAGAAATCACTCACTTTATCGTTACATGAGAGTGTTATGCTGCGTTCACACCGGTCGCGTTGATTTTTTGACGCGCGTCGAGATTACATACAAAGTCTATGCACAGACGCGATGAGACTGGCGCGCCGCGATTTTGCGATGGCGCGGCGCGTTGGACGTGTTTTTGCGTTGGACGCCGCAAAATCGCCAACGCGCGAGTTGAAATTTTTCAACTTCTGCGAAATAATCGCGTGACGCTGTGGCGCGATAGCCTATCAGCGTTGAGTTGCTCCCCCTGTCATCACTGACTTCCTGCCGTTGTTGAATCAGGAAATAAATCCTGTAGCCGTCTGTGTTCACCCAGAGCTCTACGATACCTCATATCAACAGAGACCGGACCAAACTATGTGTATACATGTGTGTGTGTAAACCATACGGTACAAACAATGAATAGACGCTGCCGTATTTACGTCTACGTGACGTTATTGAGTGCTGGTGGAGCTGCTACGATGTTAGCATAGCCTAGCACCGATCCATCAGAGCTCCATTGAGAAGACCAGTAACCTACAAATCGGCATCATGATGTAATTATTTCGGAGTCCCTTTTTGTCGGTTTATTGCCGTTGAATCACAGCCAAATCAGTTTATTTAGTGTTCCTACAGCTGTAGTAAACAGCGACCGGTGGCTTGCTAGACAGTGAATACAGCTCGATACAATCCACGGAGCTCCTCTGAACAATATTATGAACCAGACATGACGGCGTTTGGCATTCCGACGTTTGAGGGACTTCCACAACACGTACAAAGCAGCAATTGTCGTTATTCCTTTCATGGTTGACAGCGGAAAGAAATGGCGGCCAGGTGAACGGCTTCCAGGACGATAAAACACGCCCCCTCTCCGGCGCTACGAGATTTTGCGGCGTTTGGTGTGAACACGACCGGCGGCGCGTTGGACGCGATTGTGCAGTGCGTTGGACGCTTTTTTGCAGTGCGTCAAAAAATCAACGCGACCGGTGTGAACGCAGCATTAGAAAGAGGTTTGATTTACTAAAATGACCAACCACTCAGGAGACAGGAGGCCTCAGAGTTGACCCATATTGGGACGCCCTCCCGTCCTAAAAACACAGATAAACAACAGTAACTGATCCTGTTAATTTCAATAGTTTTGGTTCAAATAAATGCAAATCAGGTGATGTTTTGCCTTTAAATCTCACTATTCCACTCGACCTTCTAGACTAGATTACAGTGTTTTTTTTATTGGAGTATTGGTTGGAAATATCATTGCCACATCTAGATGTACAAAGCTGAACTTCAGGGTCGACATTTCACAATTTCAAAGCTGCCATCTTTCCATGTTTATGACATCACATGAAAACTGCATGTTTTCAGCTGTGGGTTTTACTGCCGGGCGTTTAACCGCTCAAACCAATCAGCACATGAGTCATGACAGGGACACTGGGAGCCGCTGCGTAGGCCAGTAAGCAGCGTTACAAAGCTAAGCGGCAGTATCTGGATGTGACTTGACTTCAGCTCTTTTTAATACGGCGTAGATGATTGCACATTCCACAGAGCCACCATCCATCGTGACTACAAATAAAAACATATTGACAAGGTGCATGGCCATGACGCCCAGTCTCATTTCTAGATCTGTTGCTCCATGAGTGGAACTAACGGAGAGAAAAAAATCATGCACTGGGTTCTTCCACATGTGAGACGTGGTTTATTTTGTAGCATTTTATGTTCATGTCCTGTCTGTTCATTCACACCATTGAGGGAGGGAGGGTGGGGTGCAGAAAACGCGAGCGTGCCGAGGCTTAGAGTGGGTAGGTATTTATAGGAGTGTGGCCGGAAGTGGGCGAGTGGCTGAGGTGTGGTCCTGCTCCTGAAATTCAGCTAAGTTTTATCTCCAATATATATTAATTATTTTTTGCTGAATGTATTGAAATCTTACAATACATATCTTTTAAGTTTTTTCAGAGGGGTTTGTTCATATATAATTCATAGTCTGATTTATACAAACATTGGCCAAAATAGATTTTTTTCATGGCTATATAGTATTTAAAAAAAATGTATGATACAGAGAGATATCCAAAACCCCCTCGATAAAAACCTTTGACTCTAATATGTGTCCAAAATGAATTTAGAAACCTGGCTTTATGTTCAGATTTCTGTGCAGGAAAGCCTGTGCTGAGCAGATGATAGGCTGTGGTTACAGTAGGGAGTAAAATGCCAATCAATTGTCTGCAGAATATTGTTTTTTTTGATTGGCTTTTTCTAGAGTTTTAACTGGCTCTTGTGGAACATCAAGGGGATTAAGTTTAAGCCTCTTTAATTTAAATAAAACAAAACAATCCTTTCTGAATGGAATCTTGCCAGTTCTTCAAAGTTGAATGGTGCCCTCTCTGCCTTCTGACACCGCGGACACCAGACCGTTGACTTGTTTTACATCCAGCTTGTGCATCGACCACATCAATTAGTCAATTATGCTTTGAGTGTCCACCCAATCACAGGGGGCAGGTTGAGCTGCTGAAGATGCTGCAGTGGTGTCGCGTGGAGATGATATGCAAATGTTTGCGAGGGGGCACGTGTACAATTCAATTAGAAATGATGATGCTTTTTGGTGATGGGACCCACAGGGCATTCTGCGAGTCCTGTTGCGAAGCCATGCGTGGCCATTACAGAGCCATTTTGGACAGTTTATCGATCAATTACAGTAAAAGGACCATCGACCACCACGCGGTCAATGTTCAGTGTTGTATATTAAAACAATATACAAAAAACACGTGATGGAGCATATGTGAGAAACAAGGAGTGTTTTTTTTCTACGACGTGGGAGCCCCGACAGTGTATCGCGCACACGCACGCACACACTCTCGCTCACTCTGCCTTCTCTCTCTCATCCAGCCGGGCTGCGAGAGAAACAGCTAGGAGGCGAGAGAAGGAAAACGGAGCGACGGAGATGGCGAGCGTCAACATGCCGCCGCTGCTGCTGCTGGAGCTCGCGCTGGTCCTCCTGGTCGTCCTCGCGCCCGACGTCCGAGGTCTACACGGCATCGAGGACCAGAGCCAGGACACCGAGTGCAAGATGAAGAGCGTCACCGTGTCGGCGCTGCCGTTTCTGCGGGAGAACGACCTGAGCATCATGCACAGTCCGTCGGCCTCCGAGCCCAAGCTGCTGTTCTCCGTGAGGAACGATTTCCCCGGGGACGTTGTGGTGGTGGACGACCTGGAAAACACCGAGCTCCCCTTCTTCGTCCTCGGTGAGTTCTTGAAAACACGACGGTGTCCGCGGTTCATTAGCCGCCAATTGGGCTGATTAAACCCCCTCACTCTTGTTCTTTACACCGGAGCAGCTGTCTGTTAGCTTAGGCCTGGTTCCATACCATGCGTTCACTGCTTCCAAAAATACTTTCGGCTATATAGCAGCCATAATTAATAACTAACGCCATTAGGCTGCATGCATATGTCATAATTAGTCAGCGGACTGTTATGATAAGGCTGTCGTGAGCAAAATCAACACTTAGCACTTCCTATTGCACTAATAGGCCGCATAGCATCCTAATGCTAACAAAATAATATATATATTTTCCCCCATTGAACTATTAATCCAGCGATACATTTCTAAGAGCAGCGTCCCTTTCATGCCTTGTGTCTTATGTTCTCTCTAGCGTGAGCGTACACGCAGGGCTCGGTCAGCTACATGTGTTGCTGCTACCTGCTAGTTAGCACACTAGCAGGTGTGCAGCCAAACTCCTGTGACTTTAGTGCAACTTTAACCGCGTATCTGTTCCTGTTGTCAGCCGGTCTGTGTCTTTAGGTGTGTTGGTCCCTCTGTGCTGTCAGTGTCCGAAATGTTTTGAAACTGATTGATACGCTACAGTTCACGCTGTCTTGTTAGTTTTCAGGCTTTATAGAACCAAACTTTTATCCAAGTTTAGACGGAACCAAGTCCACTCTCACTGGGCCTGAGGTTATGTTTGAATGACAGGGAGTTTGGCAGAGAGCGTTGTAGAAGTGAGCTGGCCGCTGTCCATGGTGCTGAATGTCCTCAGAGCCGCTGGGAGGATCTCCCTCTGCCGTGTGAGCACTGAGGCACACTGGCTGGCTCTGCAGGGTTTGCAATGTTACATTTGTACACCCAGTTTTGTCAACTTTGTCTTTTTGGATGTTTTCGTGATGACTTAGTAGTACTGCTGGCTCCTGGCCCTGATGGTACAGTTATTTAGTAGAGTATTGGCCCCAAGGCTACGATCAATGTGTGTGTGTGTGTGTGTGTTGGCTGGTAAATGTACTGAGCCGTCTCATCTGTCCATGTGTCTTTGTTGTCACTTTTCAAAGCAGTTGCCTGTTTTTAAAATGCCCTTTTCATACCTGCATGTTACACAGATACTGTAGTTGTCTCTCTCGTGGCAGATGTGAGCATGCACTTTGCACTGTGTGGCTGAGGAAATAAGCAGCAGATTGTTACGTTACATAGGTTATTTTAAAAACCACATCGGCTTTAGAAAACCTACAGATATCACTGATCAGGCAATTATCAGCATCATTTCATCTTACCTTCATCAGCACACATTAAACAGGCTGAGGGTTGAGAGGAAAGGGTTGTGACGTGCAACTGGATTTGAACTGATTACATGTCCGGCATCTTAATCCTCTTGACCACCATGACAATCATGGCTGCTTGCGTTTTCGGCCAGCATACAGTATTACGAATGCAATACTGTAATACTACTAGAACTAAGAAGAATTCATTTCCTGCTTAGCTTTAAATCACCCGCATTCAGGTTTTTTTGTCCAACCGGCTCAAACAACACATGCAATTTTGCAAACTGCAGCAATTTTTTCCCCTTCAATTAATCTATTGATGGTGTATGCTCCAAAGTGTCCGAAAATAATGAAAAATGGCTATTACAGTTTCTCAGATTCCAAGGTGACGTCTTTAAATTGCTTTTTTTTGTGACCAAAACTCAAAGATATGCAGTTCCCAAGGGCTCAACAATAGGGATTGCCCGATTTCCTGGGGCAAGTAAATGCCACGTCCCGCGAGTAAATCTATCAACTCACTTTCCCGATTAGGCAAGTTTTAAAATGAAAAAATAAATAATATTCTTTTTCCAGAGCTGATGATGGAAGTGGCTGAGGAGTGAGCCATCTCGCTTCCTTCTCGTCTCTGTTGAGAGTTGCACATGCTCGGTACCGATCGAGCACTCGAGAAAAAATGGCGGCGGGTAAAGACGAAGCTGATGAGTTGAAGCCCAAGCACCCATTTCAGTCATTCTTTTACTGAAATAAGGATTCAATTTGACAATTTGCTTTTGATATTTGATTACTGCAAATGTGTGTGTGAGCCAATGTAAAAAGTGACAGGACAAAATCTGAAATGGTTGGCCATTTTTTTTTTTTTACTTACCTGAAAGCTTTTGATACTTGATGCGACAGACACATTGGGTTTGGTACTCTATACTATAGAGGTTCCAGACCCAGTATTATTGAGTGTTTACGCCATGTGGTTCAGACAGCAGTTAATGAATCACGGGGAGGAGGGAAATAAGCTGAGGTAAAAGCAGAAGTGATCTCTCAGGACCGTTGTTGCATGTTAAGGAGTCCGAATTCCTGTCTGACATTTCCTTAACGTAGCACTCTGCTCCAGGACGGAAAACGTTTGAACCAAAAGTCCCATCGGGGAGGCCCGACACAGGTACGGCATCGCTGGGACCCAAGTTTGAACACTGGAGCAGCTGCAGCCTTTCATTTGTCTGTTGTTTGTCTCTTTTGTCTGTTGCTTGATTTCCTCTGCTGGCTAACAAAAGCCTCTTTGAATCACAAACCAGAACTTTCCCCCGTCGTGTAAACGTCTTCTCAGGAAACTAAATCAATTCAACATTGTGCATCCGTATCGCTAACGAGCAGTAATTACATTTCACCGGTGTTTGAGCAGCGCTGTCATAAGATGTTAGTGGAGGCACCGAACTCTTTCTGGCTGCCCAGTTGTCGCTGCCTCACGCTAGCCGTCTCGCGGGCTGTGTGAGTCTGCCCCGGCCTCGCTGGGATCAGTGCAGGACGTGGTTCCTTCAGCAGCAAACATGCTGTGTGGGACATTTTGTCTGTCCAACGTAAACACACGGTGAAGGGTAGGCCGGGTCAGCAGCAATGGTGACATCTTCCTTTTGAGCTGACGGGATTCGATTTTGGAGCATTTCACTGTATCTGCTCGCAGCTTCATGAGGTAAGATAGTCTTTAGGCTTGAGGATCTAACTGGATATGGCGCAGGTCTGTGTTTATCAAAGTTGTTGCCACGTCTCCGGATAGTCAAGCAACGTCGTGTTGGATTTGATATTCCACCCAAATTCCACCCGAAGTAATTTTGTGTTCAGTAGGGGTACAATGGTACGTGATTTAGAGTTAGAGAGGCACCAATTGCATTTTTGTTGGCCTATTCTGAATTCCAGCTTTTTGAAAGTCTGACCTCCCGTTTCAGATTTTCACTGATCTGATAATCTTTTATAATTTTCACTGCTGTCCCGGAACTGTCCCCAACAATAACTTCAGAAATCAGTGTAAACCATCAAAAATCTTTATATTTTGTTATTGTCAAGTATATAGGGATCTATATATGCAGAAAACAAGCAATTCAAATGAATATAACATCATCGTTTTTTTTATTTATTTAAATATTTGCTTTTATAAAAATAATTGTCATTCGTAGTTCTATTGATGTAATACGAGTAGGGATGCCCCCGCGATACCCGGTTCTAAACGGAAACCGATAAGACAGTAAATACACAGTTAGCGGTTCTGCGATCGGTACTTTCTTATTTCTGGACTGAGACGTCCTCGTCTCAAACGTCCTCTCTCTCTGTCTCTGTCTCTTTGTCTCCGGCTCAGTACAGCGTGAGACTCCCATCAGGATCAGAGAGAAGAAAACACTGTCGAACTCTGGTCGTCTCAAACACAATAAAACAACATGTGACCAACAAGCACAACATCTGTCTGTTTGTGGAGCAGCCGTCAGGTCACGGTAGTGATGTCACACGTTAGTGATGTCATACAGAGTTTGATCAGAAGAACAGGAACATCAGTGAAAGATAATCACTGAGATCAGCTGAGAACGTAATTTAAGAATTTGGGAACTTCTTGTAGATTGTCGGGCTGAGGCTGCAGCCATGACCCAATTGGATCATGATACTGTTCTGAATGAACTCTTTTTTACCGAGTAGAGCTTGAACGCACCGTGTGAGTCAAAGTGACCTCAAACAGCTGAAACACCACCGGTGTGTGAAGGCCTTACGGCTGTGGATTGCTGTCAATTAAACATATTGTTGAAGTTGAAGAGGTTTTTATGTGGTTACCTGGGTGTCTGCTACCTGAGCAATGCAACAAAGTCCTTCTTCCAATGCACTGTCTTGCTCCTGATACGAGAAAAACATAGAAATCAACTGTAATTTGCTCAAAGTGCTGCTTCCCTGCTGTAAAGCCCCTCCATGTGCACATCGTGTGGTAGTTTGTTTGGAGCTCCACTCACATATTGTCCTTTGTTTTTCTGCTTTGCATTCCAATTGTAACAGCTGGCAGCAGGTATCAAAAGATCCAAGTTCTCAGAACACTCGTGGAGCATGATTTGCTTCATCTCCCGACCATATGCTGAGCGTACCAAGGATACTGTTCACTGCTTTTTCTTACAGTGGGGACAAATGTCAGTGTTTAAACATACAGTGTGGAGAAGATGTATGGATAGTGAAGTAGACTGTACTCCTCATTTCAGTGCTACAGATGAGGAGCGTTTGACAGGAAAGAGACTGAGCATCACTTAGTGCAGGTTTTGACCTAGGACCCTGACCTCTTTAATCCCACCCCCCCTCATCAGGACTGTGCGCATCCTCAGCTAACCCCCAGTGATTATTTGAGTGTTTGAAGCCCTCGGAGACACAGATCAGACATTTTCTTTAAAAGGACGCTCTCAATGTTCTAGTTGAAGGAGGGAACCATAAAGCTGTTAAGCCTCATTTTGGGAGGAGGAAAAAAAAAAGGATATCTTGTCATGAGGCTCGCTGAGATTCTTTTATTTTCCGTAGCCCGTCAACCTCTTTTGAAGTAACATCATTTAAAGTGTATCTGCTTTTAAATGTGCGAGTGGTGGGTTGGGTGCCATTTAAATTCCACATCCCTCCCCCCCACCGCCACCACCACCTTTTACAGTGGCTCGCATTTTTCTCGCCAAATTGCTTCTCTGTGAAGCAGCTTAGAAGCAATTTGAAAAGGGGATATTCTGTGACTGACAGTAAATTGTAGCTGCAGGACCCGCAGCCACTCGTTGGTGTCAGAGAAGCCTGGTCACCCAATTAGGAATTTACCCTTTTCAATGTTGCGCCATAAATTGTGCGGGGGGTGAGGTAATAAAGTCGCCCTCCGGCACAGACCGGAGCTGTGTTTGCTCTGGCAGTGATTTGCACATCTGGGCCCGGAGGCTTGGAAGGTAGTCAGCTCTAAACTGCCTCCCATTCAATCTGCTTTCTGCAACAACAATTTGGCCGGTACAATTCCGATCCATTCCAGAGAAAGCTTTCCATTGTTGCCGGGGTAAAATGGCATTAAACCTCGTTGGGGTTTGACTTCACATGTCAGCCTGGTGTGCTCTTCCTAAAACTGGTATTTTTCTACATTTTCAAACTACAGCAAAGATGGCGGGACATCTAGAGCTGCAAGTTGTGTCACCTTTTTATCGGTGGTATGCAGTGAGAAGTGTTGTTGGCCAGGGGTGCAGCGGATCATGTGACAGTTTTGAGTCACGAATCGGATCAGCAGAAAACAAAGGGAGCAAATATGACTTTTAGAGATGGCCCCGATCAAGTTTTTCTGCTGGCGATACCGATCATCGATGATCCATATCTGCCGATGCAGATGTTTTTTGTTGTTTTGTTATAGCAGCTGGTATACAAGGCCCGTAACTGTTGTTTTTCACCACGGTCCAAAGAATCATTTGAACCGCCCTAAAGTCGGTGTAAACCCTCAAAAATGCATAATTTTTCTTGTTATAGTCATCTGTTGTGGTTATTTGCAGTAAACCTGAGGTTCTTGTTACCTTTCACTGAGCAGCGATAGACTGCATCCTGACTGGAAACATTACAAACCTGGTTTGTGCACAGTCCAGTACAGGAGGGCTCTAGCAGCTGATTAAAACCATCATTGGTACCCATGACTCCTCCAGAGTCCTCTCTGTTTGACTGAACACTGACCAGCTGCTTCCCGGCCACAGGCTGAAATCAGCACCAGAGGGGAAAAAAATCTAAAATGTGTCTTTTGTCTTTCATGATCAATAATCGATGGGAGGAGATCCACAACTCAAATAGTAGCAGTTACTACTGTTCAGCATTAGATCAGACAATGGACTATGGCTGCGGTCCCACGATCAATTAAATCTTCCCTAATATACTCGGTCATAATGAATATGTTCCAGAGAAATCTGTATTCCCTACGTGTCGGGTGTCGGAGACACTTTGCTGAGCTTAGTGAGCACACAATTTATTTATTAACTGGATTTCCGTGCTGACTGAAATGCATTTTTCTCAGCCAGGATGTCACATGCCAACATACGGACATCTACTGTACTGTACCACCCCTATCTTCTAGTGGAGTATTGCATAGTTTTACCTCTCCAGGCCTCTAAAATACAAAGTGTTCATTTCAGACACTTCTTTATTTTTCCCTTTCTGCTGACTGCAGTCTAGATTGTGTTCCCAAACAATGAAGATGGGTGATTCAGTCATTTTAACTTGTTGTTAGAGAGAAAAATAAATCCACTTTTTAAAATTCTGATCGAAAGTTTTCTAATAATAAGAAATAGTTTTACTTGTCCAGACTTTTCTGCTCTTTCACATGTCACCAGTTGATTACAGCACATCGGCGACAGGTCAGCACATTCTGTAATGCTCTGTCATGAAGGAGTTGCACGTTGAGGATTTTTAACAGTCTAGTTGGATGTGACTTTTAGCACATCCATTTAGCACCACAGCACACGGGCTTGGTTGGTCTGAAGCTGCTCTTCAACAGCGTGGACAGCACGTGATCTCCAGCACTGAGAGCCACCGTGGTCGCTTACTTTTGGCTGTTTGGGATTATTCAGTTGGTGCCGTTCCATCCACCATCTATGCATTCATCTGTACGGTGGTTGGTGTTGCCTCTTTAGTGCTGCTATAAATCCCTCAAGCAGGAGACACATTTATATGCACATAAAAAAAAACTTTTACGTGATCAAAGCAATGATGTGAATGTGTGTTAGCAGCATTAGTCATCCTCTTGTGGAATTACTCGTGTTCCATTTCCATGTTGACTATTTGAGTTGGATAAAAATGTATTGGACGTCACATTGTTGGAACAGAGCAGCTAATACTGGTAGAGAGAGCAACACGTTAGTGGCCGACTGTTCGACTCACTCTGAGCTAAGATAAAACAAGTGTGCATAAATTAGGTAGATTCAATATTTTAGTTTATTTTATTCAGGAGGGTCTGGCTGCCCCCTCCCCCAATGGCATATTTAAAACAATCAAACAACTAAGGGCACAAGGAGAAGGGATGCGAATAATTAACCGTTTGACCGACAACCAACAATAAAGTTGAACTGAAGTTTTTTTGCCAACCCCCCTTACTTCAATCAGCAGTTAGCAAACAAGACACGGGAGCTCGGCTCGAGTCTAACAGTTACCTGTTAATGAGGGCCAGCTATCAGTCGGAAAAAAAGTCCAGGCCAGAGAAAGGGAGATCATTGGGATATTTTCATTTTCACCTTTCATGAGCTAATATGGTCGTATTGCACACGCTTGTCCTTGCTTCAGAATGCTCACTTCCTGCCTATGGTGAGGATAAATGTGCTATTAACATCCAGCGGAGATCAAGGGTTGTTTTGGTGTTTGTGCAAGGCGAGGACAGAGGAGGACTCAGTGGGCAGGAGACACAGACAGAGACGGTAAGGTGCATGGCTGCCTGAAGCGTTTCCATGGTAACACGGCTTTCATATATTTTGTTCTCCACCGCAGCAGGAGAAGACATTTCAGTTGGCACCTTAAGCTGCCACATACTGCTGCTATCTGAGTAGTGATTATCATAAAAAGAACATTCAGGTATCAAATACAGTTCAGCTCAGGGGCAGTTTAGTCTGTTTGTGCTTTCAGCCTCTTCCTAGTCTACTCTGCGATGTCACTATCAAGTCGACTGTACTTTGGAAGAACGCATTTGTAAAGATTCACGAGGAACCTAATATCCAAAAAAGCCTTTAATTATTATTTTGATCATTATTCTTTCTCAAACGATGCTTCTTGGTTCTCATGTTTTTGTTATTATTGTAATGTAATGTAAGGTTCATGTTCCGAGAGTTCCTTTACTGCTGATTGTGTTTAGATATTCATATTTGAAAAGAAAGTGCTTTGTAGGAATAAGTGTCATTGATGGAGTTCAATCGTATTTTATCAAAACAAAATCCAGTTCTGGAAATCACTGAATCCATTTGACTCCGTCATTGAAATAGGTTTTCTAATTCGTTTTTGCATTAGCGTGCACCCAAAGTTATGAATCTGTCTGCGTCTGGCAGCTGAGGAGGCAGGAACAGGTTTGGAGTGGCAGCCTAATTAATGTAAAAACAGGTAAACAACATGAGGTATGAAGTGTTGATTAAATGTGTCAGACACATTGAAAAACTTTGGAAAGCGCGCATAGTCATCATAAATCTGTTACTATACAAATGCTGTTCAATAATTCACTCGTTGTTCGCTTCACACAGGGGCTCTCAAACGTTGTGGGATCAGGGATCCCTTACACTTTCCAAAAAGCCCCATAACACATAACACCGCTTTAGCACATGCTCACTAGTATTTGTACTTGATGCCATTAGGACTATTTTCATTTAAAAAAACTCTTCACAGTGAGAAACAGAAACACATTTTAGCTTGAATAATGCTAATACCAACTATAAACCTTTAACAGAGGGTCATCTCAATCAAATTGCATATGGCCTGAACTTGACATCATTTATATTTTTAGTGATGGATTACAGGCAGCCTCTCAGATCGTCCTCCGCATGCAAACGAGCCCTTCACTTAGGCTTCATCGCTGTCATCGTGGAGAGTGATGACTCACAGAGGTAAGTGGTAGGAAAGGGGAGCGATGTCCTCGTGGCCTCAGCACTGAGTGCAGGATACTCATGGGTCCAAAGTCCTGCCAAAGGACTAGCAGTGAGGCCACTTCTCTGGATCTAGTCCCAGGCATCGGTGTTCACATCGGACGAGTATGGTCTGAAGAGCTCGCTCAGTGCATTGAGGTGAGTTGTGGCTACCGCTCTCACTATATCCACAGACGGGTTGTGTTGGGGGAACATGTCTGTTACTCCATCTTGTATATACAGGATGCAGCCTTTGGTTATGGAAAATGAAGCCAATGTAGAAGTGCCTTAAACCTGAATTCTCTCTCCTGTCCATCAGGGGGCGACTCCTCTGGTTGTATAGAAGTCTATGAGAAAATGACTCTCTTGATTTATTACCTCAGTAAACATTGTAAACATGAGTTTATGGTCTCAATCTCTAGTTTCAAGTCTTCTTCAATACAGCATGATGTTCATTTAGTAAATGATGGTCCATTTAGAGTCAAATAGACCATAAAGCAGGGTATGCATTCGGGCGGGGCTACACAGTGATTGACAGGTTGCTAAGAGAGACGTATACGGTGTCTCTACGTCACTCCTCCTTAGTCCAAATATGGTCACTACCTTTCACTGGCTGCGAACAAGAAGATGGTGACTGTCAAAATCCAAGATGGCGAAGGCCAAAATGGCAAAACTCAAGGCATCAAAACCTCAGTCCACAAACCAATGGGTGACATCACGACTGCTGCGTCCACTTGGTATACAGTCTATGCTCTGACTATCTCACTGAGTGGCTCAAACACCCTCTGCAAAACATTACAACGGGAGAGCCATCGCACCTCAGAGTGATGGAGCGCTGCGTCCTGCCCGACATCCATCTCCCTACAAAGTCGTCCAAACAAACGTGACTGCAGTGCCCTTGACTCCACGTAATAACCCCTCTATCATGGCCACTCATTTCCACACAGCTCAGTAGCTTCATCCATGAAAGCATCTGGGAGTCAGAATATATCCTCACACGTTGTCCTCCCAGGCAATTCCCTGCAGAACAGAAGCCCCTTCAAAGTGTTCCTTTCCCATGGATAGCAAACCTAAACGATTAACTGAGCCGCACTAGATATGGCTTGACTCGTCCAACTGAATAGAAAGTTGCTCACAGGAACTCGACCCATCCAGTAGCTGTGACAGAATGTCAGCCGACAGTTGGTTTATTCTCTTCCTCCATGGTGTCATTTGAGAGTGGGACAGCTTTCAGTTCATCAGCTGATTCTGTCTCGAGCATAATTTCACACATTTTAACCGCCGCTGGAAGTAGAAGTTCTTGTGTAATTGTGTGGGGCTTCAGAATTTTCATAATCTGGGCCACCAGAAAAGAAGCCCTCTGTGCACCCTCTGACGTTGTGGTCAGCTGCACCAGGGTCGATTACTCGCTCTTTCGACGGGACAAAATCCCGTTTGCTTTGCCCTGATGTTCCAGGTGCTTTGTGACCACGTTTCATGGCTTTGTTGAACACACATGACTCATTGTTGCCTCCCGTCACTGTTCTCAATAAAACCCTTGGTTGACTATTCTTTTAAATCTAGCGATCTGACAGGTAAAGTGAATCCAAGATTACTGCGATTTACCATGGAAGTCCGTTTGTGGGGTAAAAAACACAAGCAAACCAATAAATCAGCACACGGCAGGAAGCAGAAAGTCTCAACTCAACTACATATTATTTTCGCCGGCTCCCTCGTAGCTTGTTGATATACTTTTAAAAAGTGGTACGGCTGCCCACATGTGTTTTATAATGCTGTCGGACCGGTGGAGATCAAGGGAGAGAGAAACTGTCATCTGTATGCAGGCTCACAGAGGCCAGTGGGGGGGGGGGGGGGGGGGGGGGGCTGGGAGCTGGACAAACAGTCCAGCTCCCTCAAAATCCTTTTCCACCCTCACTTTAAGCTTTAAGATTAAAGTGTCGCAATTCATGGCAACCCATGAACAGGCGGCCCTTCGAGACCTCTTTTAGCAAATAAAATGGAAGATTGAAAAATCTTACCATTACGTGCGCACACACACACACACACAGTGCGGCGTAAATTCAGGAATACAAAAATATTGGAAAACGGATTCCGCAGAGGTGCTCGGATTAGCTTCCGTCAGAGGAAGATCTTGCGGCGAGAGCGGCAGAGCTGTTTCTCCGTTTCCCCCTCTGATGTCCTGATTTCATCACCCCGGCAGAAGCAATACATCTTAATTTGCTATTGTCATCACAGGCAGGCCTCGATCTGTCAGCTTCTCAACCTCGGGAGGAAGGTGGTACACACGAGAAGGACATCGGTTCAAAGGCAGTACGACATGCTTCTGTTTTTTGAGGGCTGGTTAGTTTGAGGTTTGATTGAACTCACAACAGCCAGTTTGGATTCTCCTGATGAATGTTTTTCTAGTAAAAAGTAAAAAGGGTTTGATTAAACTGAACTTTGATGTCATTGATAACCAAGCAGAGTTTGATCATTAGTTCAGTCAGCAAAATTGTAAAAGAAACTGCTTTCAATCCATTGATCTCAATTCGAGATGTATCATATTCTTGTATGTAATATCTACCTGGTATTGACAATAACTTGTTATTTTAAAGTTGATTAGATTCAATGCAAATATTACAAAGCTTTGAAACTGACTAGATGTAAAATGTAACTGAAGGCATCAACAAATAATGTCAGTTTCAAAATTAAAACCGGAGACAAAATATACATAAACATAGAGATGTGTAGCTTTATTCTTGTCCTTTAACCTCAAGACAGTTTGTAAATATATAACCATAAGTTGATACACATTGACTGTCCATCATGGGGCGACTCCTCTGGTTGTGTAGAAGCAGTGGCGGGCCGTGTGTTTCATACCTGGGCCTTCAGTGCTGTCCTACTACAGTTGAACCACCTCCTAATAACCTCATTATGACGCCACAGCTACGGATATTAGGGGTGTAACAATACACATATTCGTATTGAACCGTTCGGTACGAGGCTCACGGTGCGGGACGCATTACGAATCACACAATATGTTTGGATAATACCAGTGCATTTGGAAAATGCAGAAGCTTAAATTGTGGGAAATATAATGTTCATTCAGGTTCAACCTGGCAACCCACCCAATGTTACAGACAACCTGTACACGCCCACCACAGAACAACATTGTACTCCGGTGAGGCTACAACTCTCCCCGCAGCGTTTACCTGTTCTCTACTGATTCAAACAGGGCTCAAGCCATCGCCACACAATCCCCATTTCTCCAGATCATAATTCCTGCTTTGTAAAAGAAAAGCAAAGCCCAAACAGAGAATCAAATGTCCGACGCCTATACCCCTACAGGTTATTATTTGTTTCGTGTAAAAATGAAGCTCAACACCTACAAATACACGAAGTGCAGAGTGCAGATACATGAATGCATGAGGGGATGCTGTGTCACTAACGGACAATGCATATAGTCAAAATCAACGTAATTAACACAATGATGAGAACAAACTCACAAGAACCAGTCACATATATAATATGACAACAAATCACTAGTTTCAAGTCTTCTTCAATACAGCATGATGTTCATTTAGTAAATGATGGTCCATTTAGAGTCAATGCATTCACGCAGTGAAATTAGCGCCATTGCAAGCCCGCGCCCCGTTGTAGATGTGGACGCCACCTCAGACAAATACTCGGTCCCTCCTGGTGTTTTACATGATATGTACGATGATGATATAAAACAATTAAATAAAACTCAGCTGAACGGTCTCGGCCTGGAGCCCTGTTTGTTCGAGACTAGAGTGTAACACTGCTGATCATCTGTCGTCTCACTTCTATTTTACATGTCAGTCGTCTGACATTTTTCAGCTCTATTTTTGTTTACTTGCTTGATATTTGCAGCTATACCTACTGGCACATCTCAATCTCCCCGTGGCATCTCCTGACCTTGTTATGTCAGTCTCTGTCTGAACCTCGGAGATCAATCAGTCACAACCCAAAGTAGGGCACAGGCACAGTAAAAAAAGTAAAACAGAAATGTTCATGGGATCTCGGGTCAGGGGTGAAATACGAACATTTCCCTTCATTCCTTTCCCGCTGTGGCCTTGATATGTCAAACCTGGCACGTTCTTTGACTGAAGAGGAAGTTGAACTGAGAGTTTGTTCAGCAGGCCAGGTTTACAGAGGACTGACCCACTGTAAGTTATCGTCCCTCATGGTAGCACTGATTGGGTCTGGCGGCTAATTGTCAACTAAATGACGTAGATGGTAACAGGTATCACACAATCATACACACTACTAAACTACCAGCTCTTGCTCTTACATAATCAGATACAGAACTTGCTGTTGATCAGAGACCGTAGCCGTTTGGTCAAATAGGGAAGCGTGCTCAAGTTTCTGTCGTGTTGACCTTAATAACAACTTGATATTCTGGAAGTTCCTCGTGAAGCCTTAAAGTGTGAGTGCACTACCTCGTAAAAGTAAATGGACAAGTTGGCAACGGACGGATGGACGGACGGGTTTGGAATATTCTGCTTCATTTTACCGGGCGAGACACAACCAACGAGATGATTCCATTACCGACTGAGATACTGCAGTCGGTATCAGCGCTCCATACTTTACACAGGAAGCCACCCGTCCACCCGTTTCCATCCTCTTGAATGTCTCGCGTTTCATTCCGTCCAGTCTCATGAAGTCTCCTGGTCGACCGTGTCAAAGGGGATGTTGCATCTGGAAATTAGAAAGCGTGTGGATTAATGGGAGAATGCATTTTTTTTTAAAACACGATGTCAAGAGGAGCCACGAGGCCGGGAACAGGGGCTGTGAGTGTGGCGATGCATGCCAGCCGTGCCGTGTTGATGAAATATTTACATGGTCATGAATTTCCAATTCGCCAGCTATTGCTCCCTTGGGGAGCTCAGCACCTATAAACCATGCGGGTGGGAAAAATAGTGGCCATTTATTACAAAATGGAGAGAGACACGGGGGTTTGGGGATAAAGACGGGCAAAAGTTGAATAAGGACCTGGTAGTAGCACTGCCACGAGCTGCACTTTAAAAAGACAGCAATGCATTGTGGTAAATTCTAAGGAGAAAATAATTATCACGTCTCACTGTGGCCGAGTTTGCAAACTTCTTAGCCTTTCCAGGCTTCTTTTAAAATCAATAGATTATGTAAGTGTTGTTGCAGGACATTGGTGCAGCTGATCCAAATAGATTTTTTGCGAGTTACTCTTCCCAAAAATCAAATCCTAACAACCGTTGCAAAGAACAGGAGGCATGAATAAAATATTACAATGCAAACGGTGCTCTGGAGTGTTTCTCATTTTGTTTACCAAATGTCGTAAAACATTTGCAACTGTCGATCAGTGGAATTAAATGGAATTCAAATGAATTTGATTGAAAAGACATTAATCATGCCCAGCGGGCCATAAGAGTTCAGTAGACAAACCCTTCTCCTATTTGTTTTAGTACTTGGACAGCACTAATGTCTATCGGAAGGGAGCCACTTGAAGGGCTGGAATAAGATATGTGGGGTCACGGAGGACTTTTGCTGGCCTTCTGAAGAGTGCAGCCAAAGATCTGAAGGGGACAGTTTGGAACACATACTTGACAACAGTGTGTGAGCTCCTCCTGTTCTGATTCGTGAGATTATTAGACCCAGAAAATAGTATAAAAAGGGGCAGTGGCAAAATGGTACCATGACGTTGGCACTAGCCCTAAATGAGTTACAACTTTAGGTAAACAATGTCTTTTCTAGTCGCTAAGCTGCTGTAGGCTGACTGATCTCCCAACAAGCCGTGATTATAGATACAGGAATGGAAGTGTGTCCTTTATTCAGATTCTGTGTTTCTCTGGCTCCTTTCATTACGATTTATAAATTGGGACGATTTGTCCCTTCCCTTCCAGGCAGCTCTTCCTCTGAGCTCCCCTGTTATCCCCCATTCCTTCTACCTGTCAGTCCCGGTGCTAACTAATGGCAGAGCTGCCTCTGTTGTTTCAAAATACAAATTAAGCATCAGCTTCACATCTGTCTGCCGTTCATCTTAGCGTCTGTTTACTCAAAGATATGTTCATCACGTTCTATATCAAGGGTGTAACATATGCAAACAGAGCCCAGCAGTCGGCGCGTGGGAGGCCTCCGTCTCGTCGAGAACGCCTCTCAAGTTGCTTACTTGCAAAAAAAAGAAGAAAAGAAGAGTGATAGAAACTGGAGCTCGCTGAACATTCCCTCAAATAGGGTCTGACGTTAAGCTGATGATTAAACCCCTCGAGGGCGACAGGTAAAGGGAAGCGAGACAGCCAACATGACAGAGAGAGGAGAAAAGGCGACAGGGAAGGAGACTGAGGACAGGAAACGATGGAGGAAGGAAAGACGAACGGACAGAGCGAGAGAAGAGCCAGTAGATCTGATGAGTGGCAGTAATTGTCAGCCAGTCCGGGGGCCGAGGAGCTGCTGGTGAAGCTCAGCTTTGTTTGCTCTGCAGTAATGTCATCAGCCTCAAGACGAGTGGTATAACTACCGTGATCCGTAACCGGTCCCACCTCCGGATTAAAGACCATTTAACCATCACAGTGGGAAATAAAGTTTTACAGATGAAAACATGCGATCAGGACATCGGCATTCATGCTTTCTAGTCACCGATCCATGATAATGCCACACTGTGTACAACAAATCAGTTTAACGTTAGCAGCACCTCTAACGGCCAATGCACGTAAGTTACATTCAGTCACATTATGATGCATTTCGGCTCTGTTCAGTGAAAAATCTTTTATTTCTTATCATTTGAATTTTGTGTTGTTTTGTCTTTCCAAAAAACACTTTAGATGACAATAACAAAGTAAAAGGACAACATTTATTTGACATTCATTTGTGATGCTTTCACTCACGCACTGACTTCAGATGGGTTGAAATGTTTTTGGGGATTTTTGGGTCTAAAAAAGAAAAGTCTGGAGCCTCGTTGACCAGCTGCTATAACAACAAGAACCATCTGTATCTGACAGTATGGATCATCAATGATCGGTGATCGGTATTGACGGCAGAAAAGCGAGATCGGGGCAGTGACTGTTACAATCCGTTGCACCCCTACTTAAGGGTCGGTCATTCTCGATATTCAAACGATGAAAACACTTCTTATATACTGCCGCCGCGTCCATGAGCACCAACGCGAAGCTTTAAGCAGCTGTGTGGAGGTGAAACGTGCAATAGGCCTTTCGACCAAAGCGTTCCACCGTCTTCTTCGCTGGTGTTGCACCGCACACACAATTTTTTGCACTACAAGAATGTGCTGACCTTAAAAAAAAGAAAAGTGAAATTACCGTAGTCCCTAAAAGTACATGCTGGAACCAGGATATTTAATCATGCTGTTGTTAAGAATAAAACTCATGTTGAGGAGAAAACTCAGGTGAACAGACTTAGGTCGAGGCGTTTAGCTCAATTCAAGCAATAAGGTTTATTTGTAACAGAAGTATTATGTCCAGCAGTTAAACGTGCACTGACCTAGAAAAGTTCACTCTGTAGGAGCGAATGAAAAGCTAAAAGGCGCTTAGACAGAGTGCGCATGTGTGTTAAAGGTTCTTCTGATGGAAGCCTATTGGTTGAATACAAAGTAGGAGGTGGATCTGTTTTTTAGCGTTCAGATGACCTTATGGAGCTCTGGGCAACTTCACCCACACTGGCTCAGTTCCGGGACCGCCTTCTCTGGAACGTCAGTGTGTCTGCATATTGTTAACACTTAAGGTGCCGGAAAAGGGTGCAGTTCTAAGCTATTTCGAAGTCTCTGTGTGAATAGATAAAGAGAACTCTTCTCCTACTGTAAGATGGCAGTTTCTGCCCTAATCTGGTGGTTTAAGCAAGTGTTTCTTTCAGGGCCACTGTATCTGTTTCTATCGTGCGAACAGGCGACGGAATGCCCTGCTTGCAGAAGGGCCTACAGTACATGGAGCCCTGAAAGGAACACCTCATTCTCCCACACACTGGGAACTTTGTTGGTAAAAAATAAGTAACAGACTTGGTGGTGAAGCCCGGGCACATTTCTATTTCATCCTAGCTCTTCTCATGCTTTCTGCACACCTCGAGAGTGTCCTTTTTCCCCTCTCTTATTCTCCACAGGGCCTTCGCTGTGCTGACCGTGAGTGGGCATCTTTTCCTTTCGCAATTTGCACCAGCCACCTTTTTCGCCACCATCTCTGGTCGCAACAGCCAGTGTGTAATATTAATCATCATCGTCCAATGAGGCAATCCTGCAAAGATAGACAGCAGAGAAACAGGGCGGATGGAAGTGTGCTCGAACAAACTCATGCGATCGTTTATGAAGCGGAACTCCTACTCTGAATTACAGTACTTTGTGTGCTTCTTTGTCGCCTGTAAAAACTCAAATCCCTTGCTTTGCACTGGATGGAGTCCGGAAATCTATATTTCATTTCATTGGAAGAAAGTATTTCCAGTGTAAACCGTTCAGAGTAGGGGTTCCCACGATAAGGTATTATCAGGGTACCCAAGTCACTACGATATTATCACAATACCCAAGTCACGCTACGATATTATCAGGATACCCAAGTCACGCTACGATATTATCAGGATACCCAAGTCACGCTACGATATTATCAGGATACCCAAGTCACGCTACGATATATCAGGATACCCAAGTCACTACGATATATCACAATACCCAAGTCACGCTACGATATTATCACGATACCCGAGTCACGCTACGATATATATTATCAAGATACCTGAGTCACGCTACGATATATCAGGATACCCAAGTCACGCTACGATATTATCACGATACCCGAGTCACGCTACGATATTATCACGATACTCGAGTCACGCTACGATATTATCACGATACCCTAGTCGTGCTACGATATTATCACGATACCCGAGTCACGCTACGATATTATCACGATACCCGAGTCACGCTATGATATTATCACGGTACCCGAGTCACGCTACGATGTCATCACGACACCCATGTCACGCTACGATATTATCACGATACCCGAGTCACGCTACGATATTATCACGACACCCATGTCACGCTACGATATTATCACGATACCCGAGTCACGATACAATACTATTGCGATTTTGCTATATGCTGAGTGTTGCTATATCAAACATGGCGAAATATTGGGAGTTTTCCTAATTTTAACTGCAAATTATTCAGTTTGTCCGCATCGGTATTATCTAATAACGTAACGCTTTCACTCTGTTCATCTCACTTCAGTCCATTTCTAATAGGCATATAGCCAGAGAATTCAATCATTTATTATTATCAACTATTTCCTTTTACTTTGTTTCATGTCCTCTATAGTGGTGATTTGCATAAAAAACATTCTAATGATGATATTAGATCCAACACTAATGTTTACTGAATCGAGCTTGAACACAACACAATGTAACTCAATTGAACCTCCATACGGCCCTGTGCTGTACTCATTAATAACAACAGCTATTGCTGCCGGTTTCAACACGGATTGATCCACATACTATGCTGTATCGATTTTTTCGTGACTTCTGTGGATAATCCATACCTTCTACGGGGCTCGATACGACGAGCCGTGTCAATTTTGGGAAGAACCGACCATTTAAACAAACTCCAATCATGTGTCATTTTTTTTTTTCGCCATCTCCAGTTCACTGCAGCGGACCTGATGCAGTGTGTCTGTCACCTTCACACACTTGCCTTACTTTCTGATTGAGCCCTGTAATGTGTTCCAGCTCAAGTTGCACACTGTGAAACAGCAGATTATGCTGAATCCAAATGAGCTGACGATGCCGCATTTCACCGTGCAGCTGAAAGTTGTTTTTATTTAAATATTTGCACACGGAGGCCCTCACTTGAGGTGCCGAATCGAATACAATGAGTCTGATGGAATATTTAAAACATTAGGATCGAATGGTGAAGCTATAAAAAAAAGACGTGTCCTCTTTTTTTTCAGATGAAATAATGAGAATATTAAATAATATACAGTTAATATAAAGTGTAATACATTTAAATTTTGACTTTGCTGTTATGCTTAAAAATGTTTCAAGCTTCTAACTGAAATATTCAGCAGATGGAGCGCAGAGGCAGTTGAGGGTGGATTTTCTTTAGAAAAGGGAAAATAACTTGAACCCACTAAAATGGGATCAGGATCAATAGATGGTGCCATAAAGTGACTGCACATTTCATGTACTGACTCAGAAAGTGGAAGTTACTCCTTTCCAAGTATAATAAGTAATGTACGAGGAGTCTGATGATCTGTTTGATTGATTGATTTGGATTTAATTTTATATGATAGCAACACTGGAGTAAAAAACAACTGTTTGTAGCCTTATAGCTGAACATGCGATGTAAAACATCCAACACAAATAGAGGACGATTGGTTTCATTTACTTTCAAATAACCTCTATAAGTAAACTAATGTTTAGGTAGACAATATATTTCAAGATGGCTGACTCTGTATTGGTCGTTGGTCGCAGCAGACCCTCAGCCAGGAAGCTAATTGTCATCAGCACTGAATTGATGTGCTGAGCTTCCACAATGGCAGTAAAACAGAGTGCCCATCTTCAGACTGACAATAAGACATTTTATGTTCACTGGGGGTGTAACGGTACGCGTATTCGTATTGAACCGTTTGGTAGGAGGCTCACGGTTCGGTACGCATGACGAACCGAATACTTTGAATAAAACCTTTATTTAACCAGGTACCGTACTTTTCGGACTATAAGCCGCTACTTTTTACCCCACGCTTTTAGGCGTGGCTTATCGTCCGGTGCCCTTTATATACGGATTTTTCCGTAGCTTTTCTCCGCCACAACAACCGCAACTTCCGGTTCCGGTCCAACACAACATTTACTAGCTCCCGACACAGAACAGTTGCTACCAGCAACCCCTCTGCTACCAGCTGTTACTGACAGGGTCGCTACAATATGGATGAAGTACCTTTGACCTACCTCTCACTAGGACTGTTGACAAAAAAGGTTGAACGGCAACATGCTTTTAACAGTACATGTCTGACTCGCTAGCTTCTAAGCTAATTTTAACATTACGGCCAATGGGGAAATGCTAACCGCGATTAGCATTAGCGAATATATAATATATCTTTGTACATCTTTTCATGCAGACATACTTGCATTACATACTAAGGTCTCTCACGGCTACCAAACGAAAAGCAATGAGGCAATACAGGTAACTGTTGTTGCTCATAGCTCTGAACAGCTGTTGTGCTAGCAGCAACTGGCCAGTTAGCCGTAAATGCTATTCAGAGCTATGAGCAGAGAAGATCAGCTTTTTCTCAAGTCTGCCAGTGGATCCTAACAGCCCGGAACAGTGTGAAAGAATCCACCTTCACCAACGGGTTCTGAAAGGATGGGATACTATGAGATTAAGGGGACAGCGCAATGAGGAGGACAACACAAACTCAAGGGCTTTTTGTGTGCGTGTTTTTGAGTGAGAGAAATAAATGTTTTGTAGAACTGTAAAAAGAAAAAAACCCGAGTCTGCATTTGGGTCCTTGAACACACCACATCATCCCAGAGTCCCATTGAGATTAAAAATCTCTTTTGCAAGATGTAAGTAGCAATACAAGATGTAAGTAACAATACTACATAACATTAAGGAGCAGTTTTTGTTTTTTATGCTTATGTGTTGCTAAGAAGACACCCCAGAAGATGGGTCACTCAGGTATAGTTCCATCATTGTTCAAAGTCAAAGAATAACTTTATGATGTTAGTTGTGATGAATAAATATATTTTAAAATCAAGTACATTTCTCTGGCATTTATAGTTTTCTACTGTACCGAAACGTACCAAACCGTGGCTCCACTGTATCGTACCCAACCCAACCGTGAGTTTTGTGAACCGTTACACCCCTAATGTTCACCCTCTCCACACTCCGCCACTGATATGATACAAATGTGATGCTTTCAACCTTTTGTTATGATAGAAAACTATAGTGATGAGCATCTTTTCAACAACTGTATTGTCTTTATTCTTGTACTCGCAGGAGTTTGACACCAGTGTCAGATTACAGTTTGAAATTCCTGCTCAAGCACACTTCTCATAAATTATCTCTAACGCACGACATAACAACACTACTAAGATTGGAAGATAACAATACATCAGGATTTTCTTGCCACACATTTTCTTTCACACAGGCACACGCTCACACCCTTCTCTCGCACGCTCTCTCTGTAGCCCCGGATCGTCAGGCGTGATGTGAATCAGGCTCAACTTGCTGTAATCCAAACTGAGCCTTGAGAATAACACTGACATTTATGTTCCTCATGGAATTCCAAAATAACTAATACACAGTATGTGCCACAATTAGGAGTTCTGACTATCTGCACTGCCTGATTACTCCCAGAGGTCATTGGCTCCCATTGTTTTTGAAAGACCAATTGTTTGTTGGTATCACCACTGACTGATATGATCCATTGTTATAAATTACCTCTATTTCGTTGTTTTCATTCATAACGTTGGGATAAAAAACAAAATTGTGGTTGAGAGGTGGAATGCGATGCACAATAGTCTTTGAGGGTTCACACCTATGTGGGTCTGTGGATACTCCGTGTTTATTTGGGATCCACATAGGCCGTCGGTCTTTCTTTGTTTAGAATTGGGGGATATAATGGTCACTGGGGACTCACAATTATGCAGGGTTTGGGGACGCACAGTGATCTAATGTCTGAAAATGTACAGGACCTTATAGGGACCCACAATGATCTGGGGAGCACAATAGTCTCTAAGGACTCCCAATGGTCAGGATTATAGATATTGTTGAAAACTGAACTTGATTACAGTTAATGTCCTAACATCACATAAACACAATAATGCAGTTAAGAGAGGAATGGGGATGCCCAATAGTCAGAATTTGTTATTTAATTAGAAAACCACAATATTGCCGTTTTAAGAGTGGAATGGGGATGCATAATATTTTCTGGGGACACACATTGGTCTGGGGATGTGGAGTGTTTTCCAGAGATTCACAATGATCTGGGATTTCTGGATGCACAATGGTTTCTAGGGATGCACAATGGTCAGGATACCTCCCTTCCAGTGTTGTATTTAATTGGAAAACTACAATATCACAATTAAAGAGAGGAATGGGGATGCGTAATATTATCTGGTGATGCACAGCTGTTCCTTGGGATGCCCAATGGACTCAGTCGGCCTCTACTTTTGATTTTCTTGTAGAATGTGATCAGCTGGGTTGAAAATGAAGCTTTCATTTAAAGTGATGGATTACAGCCATCAGTGCAACAGCATGCCACTGACGGCTATCTGTTCGAGGTAATGGGAAGCTGAACTCCAGCACAAGAGCTGCAGACTGTGGAGAATATATCGACGGGCTGTGGTTGGGCACGATGGGGACAAAGTGAAAATGTCCTTTTGAGAGATAAAAACACCCTCGGTTGTTGTGTTTGAAATGACATCTGCAGTGTTATAATACTTTTAGCTAAATATTTCTGAGGCGTGTCCCTGAACATGAGGTATTTGTCTGCAATGGACTTTGCATAGAATCTGGTGCTCACTGGTAGAAGGTTAAGTGAACAACTGCTGGTCTCAAAACATATGGCCATCAGGCCGTTTGAGTGCCAGCACAGAAGAGAGCGGAGGCCATAACTATTTATCTAACAGGACCTCACAACATAACCCTGTCCGACTGTAACCTCACTGTGATTTACTGATTCATGAATGTCACATTAACCAGGAGGGAAGATGTCCTTTAATCCAACAGCACTCATCTGATATCTAAGAGGCAGCTTTTTGGAAAAGACGTTACACACACACACACACACACACACACACACACACACACACACACACACACACACACACACACACACACACACACAGATGTGATTTCATTCACATAGATGCATCGACATACATTTTGTCCGTTGTTCTCCTTCCTCGTTGTCATTGTTTCTGTTAGATTTACACTCCTACTCTCCTCCGATGTGCCATATGCGCTAACAGATGTTACCGTCTTGGCCCAGAGGAGGAAGACGGACGACCTGTCTTCACAACTGAAGCTGAGAAATTTTTTTGTTTTTGTTTTTTTTGTCGTTTCTTTTGGTGGTGGAGCAGCACTCGGCATTTGCATTCTGCTCCACACTTTTCACTCCAGCTGCCTGCACTATAACAATGGCTTACTCTCCCTCACTGTCAGGTTTGTGTTAAGGGAGGGAAGTAACATTTAAATTTTTTTTCTGTTGTTTTTTGAGGTAAGCTGACTGTTGGCTGATGGTCTTAACTGAAGAGATACGCCTCGGTTTCTGAAGTGTGCAGAAAAGCACACCCCGCCCCACGTTGTCAACTTCAATACTACTCCAGGCGGCTGCTACATCATTTATTTTATACGGATCAAATTATCAACAAACACAAGAAAGCACTCTCCTAAGTCTGCCGCCGCTCCCGCCGAGCTCTATTAATACGCCACGATCTCCCAGCATTCTTTCCCGGGCCAGTGTGCCAACGCTGGGATGAAACCGCAGCCTGCTTTATTTACAAGACCATCGCGTTTAATTAACGTGCCGATGATTCAGCAGCGCGAGCAGCCCTCAAGAAAAGAAGTGCCGCTTTGCTTAATTACTGCAGAAATGAAATTTTAATAAAGCTAACAGAGGAACTCGACACGCAATCCGGAAAGCCATTAAGTGGATGACGGTAATCCAGCAGGACCGGAGTAAAGTCAGCTGGGGGAACAAAAAAGCAAGGCAGCAACCAGGCCAAGCGCTCTGAATGTGACATTTGATGAACGCTTTGCAAGATGCTCCTACAGGAGATGTGTAACTGCATCTACATATGTATCTTTAGAGCTCAAGCTTTATTATTTCTAATATAGCATGACAACAATATGATTTCAATAAAAGTCATCTGCGCCTCATTCTCACCCCTTTTTATTTTGTAAAAATGCAACACATGACGACTAACGATGAGGCATCATCTGCTGTGATTTGCGCCGCCGTGACGTTTAGGACTGCCTTGGGGAAATGAGAGTTTATACGTGCGATATGACAAATGGCAGACATAATTCGGATGGATGTTGGCTTGGCTTAGGCTGCCACAGTAAAACAAGCATTCTCTCACAGGAGAAAGCAAAGAATGTGTAGCATGGTAATCATCTTTGTGGTTACGCTTTGGCCCTCAGGATCGCATCCGCACTAACTCCGAGCCATGGAAGGGGGATGAGTTATTTGTGGGAAAATAAGGAAACAAAAAAAAAACATGCATTTTTTTTTTGAAAATGTCAGAATGCATATACACATTTATTCTTATTATAAACTGTAGCCGGCAGCGCATGTTGCTTGTAAGGAATCACAAAAACGAATTGAAAGAGGAGGCTGATTGCTGGAGGCTCTGTGCCACTGTTGTCTCTCAGCTCAGCCAGAACATCATTGTGAGTCATTATTGGTGATTGGTGCGTAATGACTGCAGCAAACCTCTGTGCTTCGTCATCGTGGCAAAGTAACTTGGATGCTTACATTGTCTGCAGCGTGAGTCGTGTCAGGAAATGAAACTTCTCAATTAAGAGGCCGCTGTGCAAGTGTTCCCGTAACAGGGCTCTATGGATTAATTTCATGTAGTTCATGCGATCACCATCGTGTCACCAACTCTTTATCTTATGGATTTTATTTCTATGAATTGCATACTTTGTCCTTTCACTGAACGTATGTAATTTTCCTGTATGAATCAAAGGTTTATGGTGTTACGATAAAAGCATGCCGGCGTGCTATCAAGACCATTGTGAATTAAGTTAAAGCCAGAATGTTAACACACGATTTTCAGTGACTTTAACTTCAGTGAATTTTACGGAGCTGGGGCGGTGACTGAAATCTCTGGCACTGAAAACCCAATCTGAACTGATCAAGGAAACGTTTGCATTGAAACATTGTTGGAAAAAGTTTTATTTGCACTGGAGAAAGATCCACTGAGAGATAAACCAAAGGCATGAAAGCATAGACATCATGCTGTATTGAAGAAGACTTGAAACTAGAGATTGAGACCATAAACTCATATTTACAATGTTTACTGAGGTAATAAATCAAGAGAGAAGTAGAGTCATTTTCTCATAGACTTCTATACAACCAGAGGAGTCGCCCCCTGGTGGCCAGTAGAGAGAATCAAGCTTTAAGGCAGTTCATGCCGCCTGCATGAAATGTGATTTTATTAAATTTTGATATTATTTGCCTTCTGACGTTTTGCGATGACGATCTTAACATCTTTTCTTCATGTGAACTCACTGTCCTAGCTCCATAGAATATGAATTACAATACTGTTAAATGCCATCATATTCGAAAATATTTGCCATCATATTCCGTGTGTGAATCCTGCAGTTAAGGGCAGAAAAATCTATTCATTGTAAAAGAGGGACAGAAAGTGTCCCGCCCTCGAAAGCAGGATGAGCTCACTGGGAATGTTTCACTGACAGTAAGCAGGAAGGCAATATCTTTTGTGCTACGATACCATATTTGACATGTCAAAAATAAAAATGAAAAAAAATGGTGAGGGAATTTCTCGGTAAGTTTAAGCTATTTAAATAATATTGTCGTAGACCTGGGGCACGATGGCCCCTCTCTCACTTCTTACCTCTGGTGCCCTTCTCGGACCACACCCATCTTCAAACCCAGACTTCATTTTGATCTCAACTACAATTCTATTTGAATTCATTTGTCCAGCCCAAAATCACAACTCACAAATTTTCCACAGAAGGCTTTACAATCTGTACAGCGACCAACTTCCTCCGTCCTTGGACCCTCTCATCGAAAAAAAGGAAAAACTCCCCCCAAAAAACCTACATATCTGTTTCGTGACTGCATCGTGTTCGGTTGCAATGCCATCGTGCTGACAAAATCCTTCCACAGCCATTCAAACACCTGGCAATGTACTCAAAATGGCCTCTGTGGTACTTTGTCTCCAGGACCACATGATGACACACACACACACACACACACACACACACACACACACACACACACACACACACACACACACACACACACACACACACAAGCTCACGGTTAAGACACATTTTAAACCTTGTGCTTATCATAAATGGTTTCAAAGATATTTAATGCTTTGTAGACACGTCTGGCCTCACAGCAAGAGGGACCGGTTCGATTCCCGGGCTGCACAGCTCCGCCCTGTGTGGAGTTTGCATGTTTTCTGTGTCAGTGGCAACCCAAAGACCTGCAGCTCAGGTTCATCTTCTGCTTTGTTCTAATTGAAGCATCCTCTTTAGAATAAAAGCCGCTGATCTTGGTTGTCCGTGTCATTCCTCCCTAATGAGCAAAGAGGATGCCAGCAGGCTGTCTGGGTTCACGTTATTTGCATAACATATTAGTCATACTGATCTCTGTTTTTGAGCCGTAATTGCCTGAAATAATGACATTCATGATGGCGAGACCTCGGTGAAGGAGGAGCAGCTTCCTTGATGAGGGCAGTGGAATATTAGGGTCAGGGAACAATGCTGGTGGATCAAGACTGCAGAGTTTGAGTGGAAATCGATGTAATCACGTACAGTACAAAGAAGAGTGACATGGAATTACTGAGCGAGAACAGAGAGAGATGGTAAAGTTTATAGCTCATCTACAGTCGAGGAGGAAGTACTCCGATTGTAAATAAAAAGCACAACCACATGTAAAGATACCTTATTAGAAATAAAAGGCTGTATTCTACACCTGACCCGAATAACATTATAATCTCATTTCTTCAGGACCAAAAGTAAAAGGACTCGTGAAACAAAACAATCCTTCACTATCAGTGTATTTTGCTATGTTGGAATATTATTGGATATTTTATATGATGATCGTGTGTTGTTGTTTTATTAAACATAAATTCTTATTCCACAAAGTAACTCTTGACCTGACGCGCCAGATGTTTTGTTCAACAGAACAATCGGAGAATCTTCATTACAAACTGTTCTGATAGAACTGATGCTCACGCAGCAGCTACGCTACCTGGATCTGAAATGCCTCCAATACAGCTTAATTAAAATGCTGCATTGTTAATCTGTGAGTCTTTGCAGCGATCCGCCGTTGTGTTATTTTAGTATTTATTAGCTCAAATTACAAATCATTGACGGTTAATGACCGTGTCATGGAACTTGTGTGTGAGTGAGGGATTTGTGCAGCCTGAGTCAGACCTTCACAGACCAATACTGAGCTCATTACGGCCAATTTAAATACACCGGCTTAAACCCTGGCAGAGTGTCCACGACAATGCACTGTGGCTGCTCACTCTGCAGGACGGATGGCATATTCTGCAGCCACTGAAGAATGATGGATTTAATCTGCTCAAATTGAAATTGATATGTGAAACGGTAGAATTCAAATATATTTGATAAAAACTAAGCAAATCAAATTGAATCATGAGGACAATGTGCGTGTAAATTAGCTCATTAGCATGTTTACCAATTAGGCAGATTGAGACCTGACAAATGCATGGATCATGTTTGCTGAGCAGCTGGAGCTGTGTGGAGACTGTTCCCACTGGGGGGGGGGGGGGTCCTCCGACCAGAGTCTTGTAACTCAACTGGGACTTGAACACCACTGACTCGTGGCTTCACTTGGACTTGAGCCTTTCGATTTGATACTTGATACCTTCCCCCAAGGCCAATGAATACAAAGTATGTTGTATAAAAGCTTGGCTTAAGTCAATTAAATACCCTTCATGTCCCAAATCAACTGGTGTTAACACGACTCATTCCCAGCAAGTCGTCACTTAATTCCCCAGATCCACTTTGTAAGAACCAATCTGACAGCATCCCATCAAGTTGCGGGACAGAACCATGATGCGCTAACGGGCAGTTGGAGGAGTATGCAAGGGCAGCTTATGCCTTTTTTAACCACAGCACTGCTGCTATCAGATTCCTGCTTCAAGTCATTGATTTATTCTTCGCCGTCTGTCTGTAGTCAGTTATTGTTGTCAGACGTGGAAAACCAAGGTTGAATGAGAATGAGAAGTTCAGCGAATAGACACACTGTGTCCTCATCAATCACATGACAGAACCCCGACTGAAGACAGAAACACAGATAGCCAACAGCAGACGGACAGTGTATACCAGAGGATTTCTATCTGATTTATTCACTTTAGTATTTCAATTGTATAATGGACAAAGATGCATCACTTTGGAGTCCGTTCAGTCATGTTGCTCTTATTACCATCACCCTCGCTCTTGGATTCACTGATCCTCTCTCTCCTCTCTCGGTACAGTTTCACATGGCATCAGAGCGCTGGGAGGGAGTCGAGCAGTCCGACATAAGCTAGCGCCTCCCGAGAGTAAATATTAGGTTAATTGCTCAAGCACATTAGCGCCTGTTCCTCGCGGTCGTCATTGACTTCCATTAGCATCCATTAAGATTAGCTTCCCTTTAATTCGACTAGACGGGGTTGAGACTGGGTATGTTACTGAGGGAAGGCGAGCTTTGCCTCCCGTCTGTCACTCAGTGGAGGAGAGGATGCGTGAACTGGAGACGCAGCAGGAAATTTACAAAAATATCGATGCAAGGACACAGTGTGGAGTCCTGATGCTCTCTACGCGGTTTATTAATATGACTTCATTACATCTGACGTTCCATATTGCAGTCGTCATCCGTTAGCTTGAATTTAATGTAAACTTGCAATAGCTACATGTAATGCTGATTATCATTGTTAAAGTAAATTAGATTTTTGCTCGACCAATAAAAAATAAAAGAAAAGTGATTCATCTTTCAGCAACAACATTAGATTACAATCACATGAGAACATTTTTAAAGAGATAAATGGATGTATAAAATGTGAAAGTTTAGTTTCAGATAGTTTTTGGTGGCTAATAAAAAACAAAGTTGCGGGTCTAGGTGGAGCTTACCTTGCTGGATTTCTCGCAATGTCACGATAATCGCTGGATCACACGATAACTCCACCTCTTCAGGCTTCAAGAGATCACAGTGGTTTGGACCGTTCAGCATCCTGTGGTATCTCCTGGGGTGGCTGAGGTGTGTGTGTGACGCAACACTGAGAGGTGACTGCTCATTGAAAATAAAGCCACTCATGAAGAGGTTAGATTGGATTCTTCAATAGCATCAGTTATATCAGAACTGGGAATATTTCTTCACTGAAAGAAGAGCAAAACAACGACACTGACTGCTTCTCCCGACTGGCTTGGGAAAGAGTTTGATCGACTGTTTGCTTCATCCGATCACCGGCCAAGTTATTCGATTTTATTAACAGTTTCGAATGACGGCTTCTCAGATGGATCGTTGTGTAACAAACCATCTGGTTATTGTGAAGTTGCATAGTGGAAATATGTGTGAAGCCCTCACTGGACCCTGCTTTCATACACATTTGTTTTAGGTAGAAAGTTATTCCAGTGAAGACTGACAAACCTTCCAACGACAAATCATTTGCGACTGTATCCACTAATGTCGCTGTGCTCTGGGGCGGTTTGTGATATGTACGTAAATAGGTTGTCAGGAGGCATGCCAAAGTAAACAAAATGTATTATTCTGACTTGTTTATGCTGTAAATGGAGGAAGACAAGCTCTGAATTTTCCACATCCGTCTCGAGACCATTTGTAATCAGACCAATCACCCTAATACCCCCCCCCCCCCCCCCACACACACACACACACACACACACACACACACAGACTTAAACCTGCCACTCAGCAAACTAGATGCCAAACGGCTGATAAGAGGGACTTTTGTAACTCTGCAGTGCCACAAAAAGTCGAAATATCTCCCCGGTTAGAATACATTTCCATTTGACTGACAACATTTTTATTGTGCTTTTAAAATGAACACAATAAATAGAGATGAAATAATGACATTCTATCAGTGAATAAACTCATGTAAAATAAAGTGGGCCTGAGCACATTGCTTTAAGAAATGAAAGATGTTTAATTTCATTGTAGTCGATGACTCATGGCTCCTTTGTCATGAGCATAATTGGTTTTGACATTTCGTCACCCCGAGGGCTATTATTCCCTCTCGCCTGCAGTTGAAAAGTAAAGTCAGGGTTCTGGGCTTTGACATGGACCGTACATGATGGGAGATCGCTCACATTTTTGCCAAGTGGCCTATTGTGGCCATACAGTCCTCTGCCATGACCTCATGGCTCAATCCCTGCTGGTCTTGATATCTTCAGGGTGAAGGATGCCAACTTCAAAACTTGAACTGTCTTGTACTGGGAAATATAGTTTTTTACTCCCTTTGTTTACATGAAGAAAACTGGTTTAAGCTCATGTTGATAACACACAATGAGCACTCACAAAATTGGCAGATGCTCCATGACATGATGTATGCATTTGTTTCATCTATGATGACCCCATGTCCCGCCAAAAACCAGGAGTGTCCAACTTGCAACCACCTGTAAATTCAGTCAAATAGACATATTGAAATTCCCCGATGTCACTATCTGGAGACGCATACGTTGCCAAACCATAAGTGGCCATGAAGATCAATAAATCCGACCAAGCAAGTGGTAGTAACTGACTTCGTACAGTCGCTCCACTGTAGACTGCCTTTGCCCTGGTGACTGAGGGTTGATTTCTCTCCGTGATAGGAAACTTCATTCATAATGTCGGCATTCAAATTATTATTATTAAGAACTGACAGGGATATTGTGGACACTAGTGCACCCGCTTTCACCTAGTCTTTCCCCCTCTCACACACACACACACACACACACACACACACACACACACACACACACACACACACACACACACACACACACACACACACACACACACACACACACACACACCGCTAGCGACGCAGCGCTGTGACCTTGTATCTGTAATTATCTCAGCCCTTGGTCCAAATGTCAAATTTACTGAAAAAAAGGCAGATGTAATTGTTTTTATCTGACCAATTTGTCTGCTTCAATCAATATTTGTTGGCGTTTAGCCTTTCAAAAACGACATTCTCACTGCACTTCTCTCCTGCAGCAATCCAATAGATGTATACATATAACCCTAATAACACGAAATCAGATGTTTGATCGCATTTACTTACGACTTTGTTTTAATACGCGACAACAATTTCAGCCAATATCATGTTGGATGACAATCTTGTCATACCGCCTGAGACGATAGTTCGTCCATGGTAGTTCTGCCAGCTTGATGGAATACTGGAGGGAGGGGCTTAGCAAAAGGTCAAGTAAAGTAAATGGGGGGGGGGGAGGGGGGGGGTTTAACAACAGCAAAAGTAAAAAACGTACACTTGTGCATAAACAGTCTCACGTTAGCACAGGGGCGCTACTCTTCTGTGCGAGTGTGGAGTGTTTCAAAATGTTTTAATGAAGATACATATGTTTAGACAGTAGTGAACATATTACTGCACATATTAGACTTGGATTTCAAGAGTGAGAGTTTGTAAATGCATGTTTTGGTATAGTCTTGCCATCCTTAAACACAGCTCCGGTTGACTTTGGTTCATCAATATTTCTCATCATTTTTTGATTCTCTGTTCACCGTGGAGGTGTGAGAGGAAAACAAAAGAATCTTCAAGATTTTAAGGTGGGCTCAGGAGGATTATGTGGGTGAAGTATTCCTTTAAGATGGATATTGATGGTCTGTTTCTCTCTTTCTCAAGGCCACGTAGTTTTCAAGTCCGACTTGAAGGCGAAATTTCTGACAGACATCTAATAAAAAACTAAATCTGATCAATCGTTGAAAATGTTTCTCATCAGGCCATGAATAGGTGGACTGAACAGTAAAAAGGGAGTATCAGTGCTATCACACACTGCTTGTTGAAATTGTCACAGACAGAATTGTTCTGTTCTTCTGTGGTGATGCTGTTGGAACCAACGGCACAGTTATGAAAACCCTTGTGCTTGTTGGAAGGTAGGTACAGGTAGGTACCTGTGTTGAGATAGGAAAGCTTCATTCATCAACGTGAAATCCCACGGCACGCTTTAGGTAGCGCACTTGTAATAGAAATGACTCATTAAACCGAAGAATCCCATTCAGTGTGGAAAACTAGGACGTAGCCTCCAGCATCTGCAACTCCAAAGAATTGCATACAGTGGTTGTGCTGAACAATTTAGTGAGTAAACCTGAATAATTAGATGACTATCTGTTGCTATAAGTCTTAGAAAGTAGCTAAAACAGCCGATTCTGATTAAATAAAACCTGATTCTCACTTTTTCAGGTGCCTCATTAAAACCACAAAGTCCCCACATATTAGCATCTCACTCATCTGCTGTTTTGTTTGTCATAATGAGTTTGCTGATTAGCGCTGTTAACCAATCGGCAATTAGCATTTGCAGATGTATCGTAATTTAATGCGTGCTTGCGCTGCAGAGTGCCACAGGCATGAAATTACCTTTTTTAGATATCTGGGGCTTCAAACAGCACGACGCACATTTTCTTTGGAGGATGACAGAAACAAACGATTGTTTAACAGCAGGTAGGTCCCATCTCCTCTATGCTTACCTCTCTGAAGTCTCAATCAAAGAAATACCGGCGCACATAAGAACTTACCACCACCATGTCCTCACCAGGCGCCAAATGAGAAATGACCCTTAAAGAGATCTTGCAATTTGTTGCTTCAGCACTCCGAAGATATTATCCATTAGCTAAGGTGGCTTGAAATTCCATTCTGTTATTTGTCAGTGCCTTTCATCAGGTGTGCTGATATGTTGTCAAGGCAAGGCAAGGCAAGTTTATTTGTATAGCACATTTCAACAACAAGGTAATTCAAAGTGCTTCACATAAAACCATTAAAAGCATCAAAACATTAGGCAAAAGAAAAGGAGATTTAAAAACAATTAAGAACATTCATTAAAACATTAAAAAACAGTGCAAGAAATAAAATGCAGTAGTAAAATGCAGAAATGCAGGAAATTGATTCATATATGAATTGAATGTGGTTCAATTAAAGGCAGCAGCAAACAGAAAAGTCTTCAATCTTGATTTAAATGAGCTGAGGGTCTCAGCAGACCTGCAGCTTTCTGGGACTTTGTTCCAGATATGTGGAGCAGAAAAACTGAACGCTGCTTCTCCATGTTTAGTTCTGACTCTGGGAACAGATAGTAGACCGGTCCCAGACGACCTGAGGGGTCGGGATGGTTCATAAGGTAGCAGCAGATCAGAGATGTATTTTGGACCTAAACCATTCAGTGCTTTGGAAACCAACAGCAGGATTTTAAAGTCAATTCTTTGTTGGACAGGAAGCCAGTGCAAATACCTCAGAACTGGAGTGATGTGGTCCACCCTCCTGGTCTTAGTGAGGACTCGAGCTGCAGCGTTCTGAATCAGCTGCAGCTTTCTGACAGACTTTTTACAGAGACCTGTAAACACACCGTTACAGTAGTCCAGTCTGCTGAAGATAAATGCGTGGACAAGTTTTTCCAAATCCTGTTGAGACATAAGTCCTCTAATCCTTGATATATTCTTCAGGTGATAGTAGGCTGATTTTGTAATTGTCTTGATATGGCTGTTCAGGTTGAGGTCTGAATCCATAACTACACCTAGATTTCTGGCTTGGTTTGTGGGTTTTAACATCAGTGACTGAAGCTGAGCGGTGATTTTCAATTGTTCGTCCTTGGTACCGAAAACAATTACTTCTGTTTTATCTTTGTTTAATTGAAGAAAATTCTGGCACATCCAGTTGTTGATTTGTTCAATGCAGTTACCCAGCCCTTGTATGGGATTATAGTCCCCTGGTGACATAGTTATGTAGATTTGTGTGTCGTCTGCATAATTATGATAACACACTTTGTTGTTTTCCATAATCTGAGCTAGTGGAAGCATGTAGATGTTGAACAGAAGAGGCCCCAGTATTGAACCTTGGGGAACACCACATGTCATTTTAGTCAGCTCCGATGTGTAATGAGCCACAGACACAAAGTATTCTCGGCCCTTCAAGTAGGATTCAAACCAGTTAAGTGCTGTGCCAGAGAGTCCCACCCAGATTTTTAGTCTTTCTAGGAGTATGGCATGGTCGGCCGTGTCGCATACAGCACTGAGATCTAGTAAGACTAAGACTGAACTTCTGCCATTGTCTATGTTTAAGTGGATGTCGTTGAAAACCTTAACAAGAGCAGTTTCAGTGCTGTGGTGCTGTCGAAAGCCTGACTGGAAAACATCAAAGCAGTTATTTACGGTCAAGAAGTTGGTCAGCTGTTGGAAAACCGAGGTGTTTGTTGAAAAGCGAGGTGCTTCAGACAGTCAATCAACCAGTGGCGGCTGGTCAATAGAGGGCCATGGGGCATGGCCCCACCATGAGCCACACAAAAAAAAAAAAATATTATAATAATCATAAATTATATAAATTGTCAATATTTGTGTTTTTGAACTATGGAATGTACCCAGTAATGTGTGTAAAGTATGATATCTGCACAAAATATATGCTTTTCCTGCTCGTGCTCTCTGCCTGTGTGCTCTCTGCTCGTGCTCTGTCTGTGTGCACGACGCTCTGAGAACGCGCAGCTTGGGGGGCCTAATCGTTTTGGCCCAAAAGAGACGGGTCTATGAAGCAGTTTAGCCAATTGCTGATTCAAGATATAAATGAGTGACATACAATTTAGCCAATCAGCGCCCTCAAATAGATTCAGCTTGGGGCCAGAACGATCAGGCCCACAGCTGCGCGTTCTCGTCAGGAGAAGTCTCTACAGGCGCCCGCGCCAGCGCAAGCACTACTCCTCCAACCCCCGTTTGAGAGGAGAACTTTGGCGGAGATTCTGCAGCCAAAGAGCTGATATCAGATCAGCCTGACCTCACAATCAGACAGCAGACTCGCGGGAAAGGGAAGCAGTACATGTGAAGCTTCTGTACTAGCTGTACACCAGACAGGTTTGGCGAGCTGGATGACATCATGCTAATCATTTATTTAGCTTTTTAAAACAACGGGGACAGATCCAGCACGGACAGTTACGGGAGTGAGGGATGAGGAGGTAAGGAAACATGAGAACACCAGGGTAGGGAGTGAGGGATGAGGAGGTAAGGAAACATGAGAACACCAGGACACACATGGAGAACTCTATCAAGCTACATATTCGGCAAAGTGAACATCTTTTATTCTACATAGTTGTCCTCAGTCTCATCTGCTTAACTTGGTCATGGAGGCATCAACATGTAATAGAGATGTTAAATTAACAGTGAAAACTCATCATAGCTTAATTTAACATCAGTATTCATATTTACACTTCATGTTTACTTCTCCTGATCTTTACCTCCTATAACAAGGCCCATAGGGGCATTTCAATAAATAAACATGTTGTTGTAGGTGTGTGGAAATAAACAAGGAGTCGAGTATTCCCTTTGGCTGCACCTTGTGGCCGTTTATTTCCATCCATACAAAACATAAAACACATTCACTTCCTGTCACCCTTTAACCCCCTCTGTCACCAGGGTTATGCCCCTTTCCTTAAAGGGGCCCCGTGAATTCGGTCGTCCCCTACATGGTATTATATTATATAAGTGTTATTTACTGATTGTTTTCGTGTTGGAATACATGTTAAATATTTAACTGCCAAGTAATAATGCGTGTTTGATACTTACATTTTTTTTTAATCAAATCATACTGGGATGTTTGCTGAAATTGATAGGATGGCCCTACCTAGAACATTTTCCACCAGCCGCTACTGCAATCAACTGGTGTCCAAAAAAAGCAATAAACCAGTGCATCGCATCGATTTAAAGTTGAAAGCCCTGCGAATTGATTTGAAGTGTTTGAATCGATTAGGAATGAGTCGATGGTCTGTCATTGAGGATTTTTTCTTTTTTAGAGTGACTACCTGGAGAGCATGGTTTGTACAACTATACAAGCTCTTTTCATGCCGGTCTGCATGAAGAAAATGTCCTTTAGCTTTACATCCTGCAGGGCTAAACAGGAAACCGGCTGCTTGGTAAAAACAGAGTAGACGTGGTGAGCTGCTTTGGCTTTAGTGTTGCCCGTGGCTGAGTTATGAGAGAAGCAAAGGGCATGTCTACCTGTCTGGCCTTCAGCAGCTCAAACTTATAGTGAGCCTTGTTGGTCTGTCAGATCGAGGTTGGTTCCCACCGCCAATGAACCGCCACAGGATTTCTTTGTGACAAGACCACTTCCTCTAAGGGATCCTGGCGCGATCGTTTTGGTCTACATCCGAGTATGATTGTTGTGTTGAGATCTGCTGAACCAAATCGTACGAGTCTGATTCAACCGGTAATAAATGCCCTCAAGGGTTTTGTCACCAAGACCTACTCACAATCAGTCAGCTGCTGCCCGGGAACTGCTGGGGTAATGAAGTCCTTTAGCGCCTTTCAAACCTTTGTTGTTTATTCCGGGCACCTGAGAAATAAAAATAAATCCTTTCCTCGTAAACATAGTTTGCATCAACCGACTTCTTTGACAATGCATAAAAAAACTCTGCAGCACTCTTAAGACCCACTTTGGTCAACAGTTCACTAAGTAAGTAATCACCAACTGAAATAAAAAACCCAAAACAAGCTAAAGATTTCATGGCCATCTCTATATTACCTGGTGTAATATTATCACTATATGCAGAATGACCTCATCAAAGCATGGATGTGTGTTCATCTGAAGAGAATATCACCGTATCAACATACATGAAGAGTAATCCACCTACCTGTCCATCTGTCCATCCTACTATGCTCCTGTGCATTGATGAATATTTGATTCCCCATTCACTGACAGAACACCTGTCAACCACTGTAGAGATACTGAGATCATTCATGAAACGTGATGTCGTCCATAGACCCTTCTGTCATCTTAGAGGTTCTCTCAGTTCCTTACTAGATGTTGCTCTCAGCATTGTTGTGACAGTTTCTGTTCACATCATTCAGCAGGACTCCTCCTGGTAACATACAGGTAGAATATGGGATTTTATAAAGCATCAAAATTCATTAGAATCAAATTAATGTTGGATTATAACCTGTAGTCTACAGTTTGCACTGACTTCAACCAGCAGACATGTCTCTCGTACTGAGTTGGACAGTTTGGTTTGGTGACCCCTGTGAGAGTTCAACCTCTATCTATAGCAGTCTCTGTTGCAGCAAGGCAGTGTTTCTCTTTTATTGCTCACTCCTCTTTGATGACTCTCGGAGTGTCAGCGTTCTGGTGGGAACAGGTTTAGGAGCAGGGAGGATTTACTGTGGTGTTGCAGGGATCTGTTCCCTCTGCTGTGATGCTGTTCACTACAGCAGCATGTTCAAACCAGCATCCACGTCTCGGGGCGAGAATACTTCCAAAATATCTAGCAGCAGGGATATTTACTGCAGCAGAGATCCACTTCCTCACTTTAACTATTTTTCACATTGGTGAAAAATAAAGAAAAAGTAAATTGTAAGAAATAGTTCAACACAACAAGGTACAATGTAAAATACATATATGCCCATAGAATAACAGTGCAAGTGGTTCCATAGCTTTATTACAGGAATAGTTTGATATTTTGTCAAATTAGCTGATTAGCTTAGAGTTAGATGTTCGATGAGCAGAGTGATTCATGGTTAGTGGTTGGGACGAAGCCACGCTTGCTGTTTCTAGTCTCTGTGCTAAACTGAGCTAACAGGCCATCATATGTAGCCGATAGCAGCTTCAATCTTCTCTCCAACTCTCAGCAAGAAAGTGAATAAGAGTTGTTGTTACATTATTCCTGCAAATAGTTACATTTAATCTGTGCTCTCCAACAGACATGCTAACAGGCTGGAACTCCCAAAAAGTGTTGTCACAAATGATCTCATTGATATCTGCCTGAATATCTCTACACAGATACTGAAACGACACCTGAAACATCATGAACAGCAAGGTTATAATAGATGACAGAACACGGAACTTCAAATTATTTTTAATTTTTTTAACAATAAAAAAAAAATATAACCCTAAAAAAACTCCCTGTTGAGTCTATTTAAACAATGTCATTCTTAAAGTACCAGTGCTAATAAAATGGGGTACAGTAACGTTGGGGTATTGTGATACCTTTATACTTTGCAACGCTAGCAAAGACTTGTTTAACGTGACTTAAAACAAATACAATTAATTTAAAAAATTGTCATTCAAAATAAAATTGATTATGTCAAAAAATGTGATCATGCGTATGTGAGTGAGTGAGTGGAGCAACAGGGAGGGCATTCAAAAACAATAAAATATAGCCTGCAGCAATGTTAGCGGTTGTATTAAGGCTTAGTGGTGCTTTGAGCTAAATGTAGTTTAGCAATGCTAACATGCTGCCCTGTTGGCTAGGTACATATTTAATGTTGACCCTATTCGCCATCTTAGTTCAGCGTGTTGGCATGCTAACATTTGCTACTTTGCGCTAACACGAAGTTCAGCTGTCGCTGATTGGAAACTGTTTTAAGGTATTTCGTCAGTAAAAAATGTACTAGAGAAATTTAAATTTTGACCATCCAATGACTTTAGATATGTCAGTACCGACCAAAGTGGTGAACCAGCTGACAGACAGCACTGGCGTCCCTAGAGCCCTGCCACGTTTTTGAAGATGTAGAAGTGAAGTTCTGTGAAGTTCAGACAGCGAGAACTCTCTTTGACACCTCTTATTCCAAGCTCAGTACAGGCCGCCACATTAACACGAACAACCGTTTAACATATCAAAGGTGTAGACGTTTAATCCTGGTCTGAATCATCGTATCCACCTAGATTAGACAAATCAAAGGGCTGGATGTTTGAAAATCGATCTGCGCCCGCGTTGAAGTCGCACAACGGTCACGATCAAGGGTCCTGCTCTCAATTGTGGGAAAGCACCCATAGCCATAGGGTGGTTCTTGGGACGGTTCATGCCTATGCAACGCCAACTCGCTTCCCCAGAATTAATACCACCTCTGATCTTGAAAGTCAATTTGCTCCCATAATAATCAACATTCACCGTGGCCCCCTCGATGAGGGTCGGGCCCCGCACACATGATCCTGACATTTAGTTCAAAGGAATATTAATGTCAGGGATGTATAAAGCACAGGGTCAGTCTGGAAAATAGTTGTCAGCATGCGTGTTGACGATCGGAAAAATGACTGAGGATGGAAAGGTGACAAATTAGATACTGCAGGAAATCAGTTTTGTTCCCGAATGGTGCTCTGCTGTGTAATCATGGACTGATATTTTGGGAAGCAGGAGGATGTAGAAATAACCACCACCGTCCCTCCTGTGCTTATGAATGTATGTACAGTGAGACTCCACCAGGGCAGAGCAACCTGATCCAATGATCCCCTTCATGTTAGTGCTGACAGCATGTCCTTGACTTGTTTGGGTGAATTTGGGGCTTTATGACCAGGATTTCTACCCAACTAAACACGTTTTACTGAAAAGGAAAAAAACGTTTCAAGGAAACGTAAGGAAAAAACCTTTCACTGAAAAGAACAAGAACACTTTTTGTTACGAACAAAATATTTTTTTTCCACTTTTAGTTGATTTCCTATTGTCTAAAATGCAGAAGAAACAAGCGTGAAAGACGTGAGGACTTTCTACTGACACTCAGAATCCCTAACGGACCTCCATTCCCCTAAATATTATGAAATTTGACTTCTTAATATTTAATGACAGCTTATGGAGTTGAAACCAGTTTGCGACTCTTTTCCAACTTGTCCAGATAATATATCAAGAAATTGATGTTTTGATCTTTATTTTTTAGCCCCGGTAACACCACGTAGTGCGAGGATGAGAGAACATGCTGCTGTTGATTTGAGCGTGTGTGTCTGAGCTATGTGAAAGCATAGGAAAGGAAACAAATAAGTATGAGTCAAAGAGCAAATGGCATAAATTTTATAATAATTGTGACAATAATAGTATTGATTGCAGCGCAGCAGGATTTGCATGTTATTAAGCCCAGTAGACACGTGGATAATGTACTAATCTAGCTCGATAGCGTCTTTCACTAGACCGCCTGGTACACGCCCGTGTCATTCAAACTCCACTCTACCAGTTTGTTACTCAGGTTTTGTGTCAAATGTTAAGCCAAATCCATGCTTACCCAGAATACTTTGAGTTTAGAAGCTCCTCTCAGAGACACACACTGAGTCTTACTCATCCTAAGAGGTAACCTTAACTTCATGTGTGAGAAACCAGTGGAATGCACCTTTTTAAATGAAACTGATGAACACATCCATTCCATTGTTTTCATTTCGTTAGGGGGGGCGGTGTTGATAAAAGCCACCGCTCATTTCTTTGCATGCTAATGGCGGCTAAGCGTGTTGAGTGTGTGACTTTGACACGGCGGGGGGGGGGGGGGGGCCGTGTGTGAGCTGTTACCGCATCAGCTTCCCTCCACGTGGCCTTTGTCACCGGCAATGCTTCTGGCCGACGCCAATCAAGCAAAAGACAGGTGGCGAACGCCCAAAACAACCAGTTTGTCACGGGCTGGAGCTCTGCGTGGGATTCAGTTGTTTGCTAAATACATCCAGACACGCCGGGATTATTAGCAGGCCGCTGATTAGCTCTGCACACTGTTTTAATTTAGGTTAGGCACGGGGACTGCTTTAGAGGTAGCATGATCTTAATGATGATGATGACTTTGGAGCCAAAATGCCTTTTCCTTTTTGCTTTTGTCACGTTCTAATTGGGTGAAAAACCACTCTGCATCAGTTGCCCTTGGAGGTCAGGACAGGGATCATATGAGAGGTTTACAATGTGCACAGCGTGAAACCTCCTCTGTCTGTTAGAAACAATGGTGATTGAGCAACAGCATAAGTCTAGTCTGATAATATACAAATATATGCACATTTTATCATCACAAAATCTTGTTTGTACGCTTGGTTGAAAGAAGATTTGAAAGGCTGGTGTATGTTATTCCTCTGCAGCATAGAGATCACATCAATGAGCCACACTGCTGCTTTCACACCCATGAGCACACGGTGCAGTTTATTTTGACTCGCATGCTGCTAGTACCTACAAGAGCACCGCAAGTGGATTAATACGCTGCCGAAGATAGATCCACCAAACTCACCGTTACACTTGCTCCGCTGCCTCATTCATGCTTCACATGAATTATTCTTACTGTCTGCCCCGAAAGCCATGGACTAAAATGGGAAATAAAAATAAATTAAGTTTGTTGTTTCCTTTGCGTGTAAAAGCACCTGCATCTTTCGGAGCTGCTCTCTCTGGATGCGTTTAAAGGAGGCAGCCACATCTGGCTGTAGATGATCGGATTGATTGCTCCCTCATGTTGGTGACTTGTGAGGCATGCTGATGAATGTCTTTGATATTTTGTGATTCTGTCATTTGTTATATGTATTGCTAATTGGTCATGGCGCTCTTGAGAAAGAGATTTTTAATCTTAACGAGACTCTCTTCTGCTAAACCAAAGGTTCAATAGATAAAACACTTAAAACACACCCTCCGATCACACCAGGACGCATTCGCTTTGAAGTCTGTGCGTTTGGAGATCAGGTCTGGCTCACAGTGAGTTCTGATCTCAGTGAGGTGCGGACAGCATGTGGGCACAATCCGGACAATTTATCAACTCATCATCTTCCTCCCTCACGGGAGTTCCTCTACCGAGGAGAGCAGAGGGAAGGGAGGAGGGAAACTGAGACCTGCTCGTCAAAATAACGGCTTTAGACAAGATAACGTGGGACTTTTATTGTGAAGAATTTATTAGAAAATGTGTTTCGTCAACAGATATTCTTCAATAAAACAAGTCTGATAATACTGAGAAGAGTAAGCAGCCCAAAATAACGGGGCTTTTATTGTGAAGATTATAGGAAATGCAATATGTTTATCAGTGAACTGGTGGAGCTTTGATAGCAGCTATTCTTCAACAAAACCAGCCTTCTAACGCTGCAGGGACTTTTATTGTGAAGAAGTTATAGGAAATGAAATGTTCTCCACCGTTTTTTTATTCTTGCAAAAACGTGGTGTAACATCTAATCCTGGATGCCAAACTGGAAATAAGCAATGCAAGATTATGAATATTCAGATAATGTATTGTTTGTAATGCACATTTCTACTTCGTATACATTTCTACTTACAAAGTGTATATTTTGATTCAGTATATTGTGTAAATGCTAAAGTACTTTTGCGCTGAACTCAGTAGAGCTTCATTGTGTGGGCGTACGTCTTGCTGTTATTGCAAAAGAAGAATTGGCATCACCCGTGTCTGTGCGCAGAGATGCATGTGTTGTATGACAATGTTTCGGTTGTTGTTCCCAGCAGTCTCATATCAACATGTCTCTAAGCTAGCATTAGCCACTAGCCCCACCCTTGCTCTCTCTCTGTATGAAGGAAGCCGGCTACTGGAGTAGTTTTCTTCTTCCTCACTGAGACGATGATTTGAATACACAAAAGACAGCTTCTTTATTCCAGCACATGTTCAAGTCCAATGACATAACACTCTCAGGTTTACCTTGAGTTTACCTCGACCTTGAGTCCAATTTCCCAAAGCTCACGTTCAATCTGACTTTAAAGTCGGAGCGCTCCCATCAGGACTCATTTCACACATATGAGCCATCGTATCCATCACACCAGGAAAGGGCTCTTCAAGCAGGCGGCGTAGAGCGAGAGCCGTGATCCACTTAAAACACAGAGAACGTGGGATCGTCCCTCTCTCTCATCACGGCCTCGCTGGCTAGAGAACGACTGATCCGCCCATCGGCACACTTATTGAAAATCACCTCCAATTTGCTCCACGTAGATTGCGACGGGGCGAGTTGTCGTGTTCCGTTTGATGCGACAATCACTCCGATCATCTCCTCCAGACGGGGGGAGGGGCGGGGGAGGGAGAGACGGGCATGATGGGTAATCTGCAAATCCGTGCAGAGCAAGACGTACAAAAGGCTTCGATAAAAGGACTACCTCTGAAAGTACAACAGGTATGCTGGAATACATGCCACGCATAAAGCCAGGACCGCTCCCACAGCTTCATTGATTGCAGAAAGATTTTGTGCCCAGAAAGCACATCTGCTATGAAAAAGGCTGTGATGTTTCTCACACACAGCCTGAGTGATTTCTCTGCAGCGGCCGTGACATATCTAATAGCAGCGCCGGTAGCTGTGTCAGAGTGTATCGCACCTGTCTGGGAATGAACTTGACTCCTCTGTGTTGTTATTCGGCGCGTTTAAAAAAAAGAAGCAGCATCGCCTGCTTTAGAAGCCGTACGGGACGGTGCTTCTTTCACAACCTGACAACCTCATCTCTGTCGCCGCTTCCAAAGCTTCATAGCCCGGACGAATACATCGAGAAGCACCTTTGTTTGAATTACAGCGATGTCCCAAAAGTGAGAATTTTTTTCCGTGACCCTCGTCGGAACCCTCCCACTGAAACTTTTATGTATTCTTGTGGGCACTGTAACCGATCCGCCGACAAAGAGACGAGGAGAAGTAATCGAAAAAGGCCTGCTGTGGGCTTGTGCTGAGCTTCAATCAAAATGCCGGAGCTAGTTGACATGCAGGGTGTGGAGGTCCCTGCAAAGTGATTGAACTTTTTTTTTTCACCAGCAGCTTTTTGTATTACCTGGCCCTTTCTGTCTTCTTCTGTTTTCTCCACCCTTTCCTCCGTCAAAAGCCGGGAGCCTGTGGTTTGTGAAAGGCTCGCTGCCCCTAGATTAGGTTCTGCTCGGCCGTGTGTGATCAATGAACCGGAGCCGGCTCGCGGTCAGAGCAGCGCGGCCGCGGCGGGGTTGCAGCTGCATCCCGCCAAGTGGCAGGACGCTGATAAGTTCATTGTTGTGCCTCCTGCGTGCCCCAGATAAGCCCCGGCACGTCGGGGGGGTTCACCCCTGCTGTGAGCCGGTTACGGCCGGTCAGACCGCAGCGTTCTGGCAGATTGTCGTTCCCACCTGTCGGGGTGTTTAGTGCGAATTCACCAGCCTGATTACACGCGTTTTGATGAATTCAACACATGCCTCTCAGACTCTCAAAAGACATTGATGGCACATCATGTTTGCACACGGTTATAAAAGTCACGTGACTTGTGTTTGCACACCCTAAAAACAACTGTATACATCCAGAATACTGGCAGCCAGAATCCTCAAGTGTTTTGGATCCTTTCTCTGCTCCAAAACAACTGTTGCTGAAGCTCTGGAGAGGCTTCCTAAAGTCTGAGAAAATGACCTTTGGAGATACTGGAGACCACACATTTGGACCAAAAGCCTGCACAGAGTTGCTGCACAGAGTTTGTACTGATGGAGGGATGAGCTAAAGGAAATGTAGGATCCAGCTTAGTTGAGCTTGATCCATATCATTTACTCTTGGTGTTAAAGTTACCATTTGGAGATTCTGACCAACAGAATCACCTTTAATCAACGGCTATCACATGTGGGTCCCCCTTATCTTCGAATCAAAACTGGTGACACTAAACACTTCTAGTCTGATGATTATTTTTACCATTTTTAATCGATTACATGATTTTATTATTTGGTGTAATAAAATGTCTGAAAAACGATTGGGTCATTCAGTGTCGTAGAAACCCAAAGTGACAAAGTAATGCAACGAACCATCTCATTTTAGTCGTTGGAACAAGGAAAGAGTTGATTAATTGATATTAAGGTATATTCAGATGGAAAATCAGATGTTCTTTTCAAACATTAAAGCATGTAAACATGTAGTAGAGAGTCAACTTAAGAGTCAATTTAAGAATGAAAGTAATCTGTCCCCTTTAACATGCACTTCTCTTAACCCAGATACGCTTTCCACATGCAGATTGCATGTCATTGACGTGTAAATGGGTCTGAAAGTCACGATGTTTAAGCTTCAGCTGCATCAATTTCTTTTTTTTAGATGCGTCTCTCACAAGTCTGCTAACTTTGTGGAAGTCCTTTTTAAAGAAGCCCCTTTAACCAGCCTTTCTTAGAAGAGATACTCAGCGACAGTTTATCACCGGAAAAGTTGCATGGCACAAAGTCAACTTCAGCAGAGTGAATAGATTTAGGAAAAAAGCAATGCAATATACAAGCACCTTCTCCTATATAATGTAATCAATATGTGTTAGAGCCTGCATTGCTTTTTTTAGTTCTTTTTTTATTGGTATTAGGATTGTCAGGCCTTTATTTTTGAGTGTGCAGCCCGCCACACACTCAACAGCTTATGTTGTTATTCGATCCATACGGCATTGATGTTTTGTCTAAAGCCAGCCTTCCAGTGGATGGCCATGCCTAACCGCAGCGAGGGGGGCTCAACCGGCTCCAGGGGCGTGGATTATACAAATCACTGTGCTTTCCTCGTGTCTCTGCTTTCCACTCAAGGGGGACAACACGGAGCGGATAGAACAATGCGTCAGTACAAGGGTGAGGGATTGTGCTCTCTCCACAGGTCACGTATGTTCTATGTCTGATGTGAAAAAGCTCCACGCCTCCTCATTCTAAAAGTCCCGTATGAGGGACGAAGGAGGGAGGGGAGATCGTTCAGTGTTATCATTTATCCAGTTTCAGCGTGTGAGGGAGCATGAACATGTGGATTTTCATTGTGGATTCATTGTGGATTTTCAAAATAAAAGAGGAAAAATCAAGCAACCAATTTACAAAAACTGTAATAAAGTTCTGGGGACATAAAAGAGGTCAACTGAACGAAACTGACTTTTGTTAACTGCAATGATTACACTTGTGTCTTGGTGTCCTCATATTGTATTTTATATATTGTTGTTGTATTTGTTTGTTGTTGTTGTTTTTGTTTTTTTGATACTACATGGACTCATGAGTCTGAAGTAAAAGTTGATTAAACAAGTAATTTGACTAAACTGTCCTGAGGAGACATGAACTTTGACCTAACAAAAAGAACAAGAACACCATAAAAACACTATCAGCTGCACATAAACAAAATGGAACAATTACTATATTAGTATCACAATTTTAGCGATCAACCAAAGCAGAGGCACCAACAAATTATATTCAACAGACTTGGCCCCCCCCCCCCCCCCCCGACGATGTGGTGGGCCCTTGGTGCCTTCTGATTGGCCACTTCCTGTATCTACAAGGTGTGCTTTAGTGGGCGGATCCTCGGGCCTGACAAGATGTCCCTCCAGCAGCAGTGGTGGAACACTCAACACTGGTAACTTAATGACACGGAAGCAAGGCAAACTAAGGCGTGACTGCACAGAAGCTGAATAAATGTGCGCACTATACATAGATGCCAGCTGTAATGCGATTTAGAATATTGCTACTTTGCATATTTATTTTGCGGTATGGATTGCAACCGCATGGCTCAGCTCCAGTGTCTGCGTTGGATCTTCTAAGCCCAGCAGGTGCACTGGATGTTCTCTCTGCTCAGCTGGAAGGCAGACAAACAGTCCCCTTGGTTGTATTGCTCTATCTGTTGTCGTTAGCTTGAATTGCTGTGCTTTCACTGCGCGTCTCCTCGCATCATCCGTCTGGTTTGGGTCTTATATTTCATCGTCACATCACCATCGGTGAGGACAACATGAATTTTAACCAACAACATACAGTCGTGGCTGCAATATTAAACCAGGGGATTTGCAGGCAGTGCAGTGATTGGTCGTGACGGACATATCGTGTGATGTACGTTGAGTTTTCACTGCTTTACTGAGTTTAGTTAACTGAGCAAGTATAGTTTCATGTTTTTTCCCCCTGCAGTGTGTTATAGACGCGAAGTCATGCCCTCAGTCCTCTGGGGACGTCTTTTGTGCAAAATACACATAAAGAATATGACATTAATCACAAAAACTTTCTTTGGAGGAACTTTGTAAAGCTTTTAAGATGTGGCCCTGCACGTCTATGTCTATATTAAAGGTGCTGTTAGTTATTGAGGTGTTTGATCCATGGAAAGAAATATAAATCGAGATATCTCAGCCTCTGATTTGATTTGAGTCATTCCTTTTTAATAACCTGTCCCTTGTGTCTGACACTACTTTTTGGAATTCTAGCAGTTGCAATTGTCTAGTTTGTCATCAGGTCACTTAACTGACGGTGAGGCGCATACGACTCCAGATTCCTGTCATTGGACATGTACAACGGTCTTGCTTGCGTCTCCAGCTGAGGACCATGAAGACATCGTTGACTGTCGGGTCAGGCTTTGCTTTCATTTTGTTGTGCTCGTCTTTCTGAGCCTCGGGTACATCTGGTAGTTTGTGTGGTTATATGGTGGAAGATGAGCTTGACCAGTCTGTGATTGACTGGCAGGGTCTGACCTCGCCTTCCACTCAATGCATGCTGGGAATGGCTGTAATCCAAAGTTATATACCAGATTACTCTAAATATTTGGGTTTAAGAATCTACTCAGATTACTTCCATATGGACATTCTGTTGTTTTCTCTAAACGTTAAAGTAACATTTAAGGTAAATGTTGATGGCTGTAGAATAATGACAGCAGTGACGTTAAGATTGGTTCCCTATAAGTCTCGCTTTTACAATGTAGTACTGTCTGCCAGCTGGAACGATCTCCCAGGAAAATGAAGGCGGTATTTACGGCGCAAAGGAAGGGCGTCAACCGTTGCGCAACCAAAACAGGAAGAGGATCGCTCTTTTGCTCCTTTCACGGAGCAATCCCCAGTAACCAAAGAGAACCAATATAAGTTATTTGCAGTTGTAATTCTGAGTAGCAGAAACAATGGACCAACCCAAGTAACTGGGAAACAAAATGTCTTGTTGAAAGCGCTCGGTTGTGTTTGCAACAGCTACGCCAACAATAATACCATTTGGAAACGCTGAGGACGGAAAAGTTGTCTTTATGTTCCTTTGCTAAAAGAAAAGAAGGAGAAGTTTATTCATGGTCTGTAAAGCAAAGCCTGGATTGCTTTGTTCGTGATACAACTTCCTATTCACTAGTTTATTGGCAAAAGTGCCAGCGTCATCCAAGCATGCGCTTCTTGCTCACTCTGTATTCTTTGTAACCATGATGGAGAACTAGTTCTTCAGGCAGTGCTGAGGTACTTGCGCTACTTGGCAGGCATGCTAAATATCCTTTTGGGAGCGCCAAGCAATCCCCATGGAACGCCATGCTTAACTAGTCAATGTGACTTGAGTAGCAGGGTCATTTTAACCTTTTTGTCTCTCAGCCATTCAACTTTTTTACTTCTCAAGTGGGACTATCTGGCACTTGTAGTTTTGCCTCATGAAAAATGGACAGGTAAATTGGCAGAATATGCTCCTGGAAAATATTCAAGTGGAATTGTTTTGGGTAATACAGGATAGTCATGCCAAAAAAACCTGCAGCAGCTCATTGAAAATACAAGGAAAAAAGACTGAGCCAACTGGTTACCACATTATATTGGCAAGCCTGTGGAAAAGAGAGACAAAGGAGAGGCAGGGCAACATAATGCATGAAGGATGAACAACATATGGAAGCTGATCAAACGAGCATGTGAGTGAAATGGAGATTAAGATATTTTACCACCATCAACACACATTTCTCTTCAGCTGTCTTCTGAACGCATGGCTCTGCGGTAGAACAAATGGGTTTGCCAATGAGACGTAGCAGAAATTGTGATTGCTTTTCGTCTCGGGGTGGCAAATGGCTTTGGTGTGTGTTTGGTTGGTTGCGCTGTGCGCGCCGTCTTCGCGTGCTGAATCGAGTCAACGTCGGCGCCGAGACGGCTGCATTGCAGGCGAGCGGCGGCTCTGTTAATCTCATTCTACACGGACGCTTGGATCCGTGCTACAGGTTGACGCAGTGCTTCTTTGTTCGTAGAAGAAGGGGGACACATTCACCAATGGGAGGTTTACATTGTGTTGATGGTAAACTCATTTATGGCTACATAATGTAGCACAAATGTCCTACATGAGAAAATATGTGTTCATTTCGTCATGGCATCTTAAAAGGTTTGTTCTCCCAAATTATACAGGATTGAACATCATCTCTCTCTGTCCCTGGTACTCGGTAGGTACAACCTCTGATCTTGCAGGAAAATGAGATACGTCATCACTAGAACCCGTACCGTTTAAATAAACGGGATTATGGATCGCTGAACATTGTTTGTACTTGTCCTGACACTGAATGCTGCAAAATCCTGGTTTGTTTCAAGTCTTTTGTCTCGTTTTAATGTTGTGAAACTTTAACGTTGCCATCTTGGCCAGCCCCCCTTGTTTAAGAGATTGAAAATAAAGGTTAATAAAAAAAAAGCAATGGGGCTTTCATTTTGCTGGAAATATCAGAGAGCAGATGGGTTTATAAACAAAACAAGCCTCCGTGGTTCTACCTGTCTATCTGTGGATGTTGGGGTCTCTGCTCTTCTGTCTTCAACATGGAAGAGTCAAAAGAAGCCGTGGCTGCAGAGCCGGCAGTCCCCGCTTCATTTAGTTTGCCTCCACAAACAGCGATGCATTACGCCTCAGCACCTTCCATTTAAACAGCTCAGCAACCTGTTCAAACCATTTCTTTTGGAAACTCCCAATCTTGGCAACAATGCAATCCATCTGCTCCGCCTCGCCTTCAACGGCACAATCTTAGTGCTGACGTTCACAGACTGTCTTATCACGGCCAAGTGGGGTCAGTCTTGTTGGAGCTCATCAAACTGAGCGCTCCATGTATTTTACAGAGCCTCCTGTGATCTCAGCTCACCTTGAAGTGGACCCCGTCCTCTATGCTCCGTGTACCATACATAATCATGCGACATGAAATTTTAAAAGAAGAACATCTCAAGCTACCACAAATTCCCATTTGCCGGCTGTCTTGGTTAATATGTGGAGTCCCGCGTTGAGTAGCTTGTTAGGAAAGGAGCGACTTTGATTGATTGCGCTGTTTCCTACTCTCATTCATGTAGAAAATTGGCACGGCCGAATGAAGAACACCTTAAAATGAGCCCAGGAGCGTTCCACGGGGATGTGGCAGTGGTTATGCGTGTCTGTGAATGACTTCCACAGCTTTCGTTCAAACTCGTACCTTTTTGTTTTGACTTTTCCATTCCTCACGCTTCACCGTCGGGCTCAAATGTTGAGACAGAAGATGCAGCGACCCGGGCTGTGCCGGTAGCAGACTAAAAAGTAGCTGTTTGCTTTTTAAAAATCTTCCCTCAGGCTTCTTTTGTTTCACGAGGTGTTTTATTAATGAACCACAGGATCATCATAGCGTCAAAATCAAGGTTTCTCTACTATCGTGCTGGTTAAAGGAAACGTCTTCAGAGTCATCGTGCTGAAGAAATGATCGCAGAATGTTTTCCACCTTTCATTGCAGCGCTTCTTAGAGGCCGCTGTTGACCCGATGTCATGATTATGTCACGGTGTAAACAAAGGAAAGACTGGAGGCAAACACGAACCCCCTCAGAGTAGTAGGCGGAAGTTAAACATTCACATTGTCATCTTGCTGTGTTGTTGAGTGCCAGACTTTAAGATGATAAACGGTCATTAGTGGCTCTAGCAAGCTACAATATCGGCAAAGTGTTTCAGAGATGGAGAGAAATGTTGCTAGTTTAGCTTAGCCTTCTGCTAACTTTAGCTGTCATGGAGTGAGTGACTGTCCATATTAAGAATAAAGCCAGTATAAAGTATCAGATGTGTTCCTTCACATCTGCATCATGTTTACGAGCAGGAAAGAGGTCTATTGGCTGTGCTGTAGGTGGTGGTGGGGAGGTCTTTGATAAGGATTCTAGACATGTTTGGCCGGCTGCTTGAGAAAGCCTGTGTGGTCCACAGATCGGAAACTTGTGCTTGTGTTGAAGCAGCAGTGGAGGGTTCGAACCCTGAAGTTTGAATCTAGATATGACCTCCGATCAAAATCCACAACTCTTTATCTCTCCTCAATATTTCTTCCTCCCGGCCTCCTCATCCCATCCACCTCCTCCAGTAATCCCTTTACACTAGCTTCAATATTAATGCCCCCCCCAGAAAGAGGGGCCTTTTTGACTTTCCTCCCTTCCCTCCTCGCTATAACCAGAAGCTATGACTGAGATAAGAGAGGTAAGTTCGGACAGCTTCCCCTGACACCGCATGAGGATGTGAGCAGAATAGCTTCACCTCCTCTTACCACCACACACACACGCTAACACACACGCCTCTCTCCGCTGCTGTTAAATCCCAGTACAAGCACACAGCTCCACGGCCATATGGTCCACCCCCCCCCCCCCCCCCTCACTGGGCAAACAAGCTTTGGATAAAATAGCATTACGCTGTGTGGCTGATGATTTCCCTGAAACAAATCTGTTTGAGAGTGTCTGAAAGAGCCCGTCGATATCATCACATTACAGTCTCGGCATGCTGAAATTTAAAACCGAAGCGTACCCTCTAGCATTTGCCTCTCGTCTTCTCTGTCACTTTGTGCTGTATACGGTGTTAACAAGACGATGTCTGCATGCAGGCCTAAAACAGGAAACACGATGTTGTGTGAAAAATGCACTTGTCTCGCCAAACTAAATGTCAAAGTGGGGGCTGGACCAGAGGAGAGCTATTAGGGCCGAGTCAGACACTTTATAGATTCACCTCACAGGCCTGAATTGCGTTTTGGTGGAGTATCGCCACTTATTCCATAACAGGAGGCAAGAGGTCTGGAATAAAGTGAGTTGAGAACATGTTGCAGGCCTCAGGTTGATACAAATAAGTGTTTGTGTTTGGTTATTCAAACTGATACAGCAAAGAGCTGCTGATCTGAACTAATTACATTTGTTTGGTAACTTGGCTTAAGTTAAGAGCATTACTTCAGTTAACGTAGGTACTTATACATAGACTATACTTTACAGACTTTTTTTTTTGGGGGGAGGGGTCTACAAAATGTACATTTATCTCAATAAATGAATTCCAGCAATATTTCACAAAAAGGAATGAGCTCATATGTATATATAAACAAATGCATGAGTGAGAGAGCTGGCTTTGATTAGACTGTCGATCTGTCCTTTTCCTCCGATGCATTTCAGCACCATGGACAGCGGCGTGATGACACAGACACCCTCCACACACCATACATGTTGGTGCCCATGTTAAGCTCTTTTCGAACAACTGATCTGATTTAAATCTTTAAATATTGACGTCCTCAGTATAGAATCAAATTTCCACAGACAGACAGGAAGGTTGGAAAAGTATTGACGGACAACATAACCATCTTCCTCCTTCATGAAAGTAGCACACAAATATAGAACATTGTAGAATAATGCAAATTGCATTGAGATGTTGAGCCAAAACGTGAAACATTACAGAGAAGAGTGTTAAAGCCACTAAACTGACACTTACATTAGTTAATACTCGCCACCAAACTGCTGCTCATACCAGACCAGGTGTGCAGCAAACACCTGTTGGATTGAGCAATGGTGCTTTTTTATTGCAAATGACTTCAATTGTGTAACTGTGTTACTTTGTCTTTTCAATGTCACATAGTCGTGCTTTCATGAATGGATTTAAGAAAGATGGATGCACAGACACACAACAATGGACATTAAGAGTTTTCAGTACTAGCTTGATATTACTAGTCCGCCATCCACCAAACAGCTGTGTTTTACATTCTAGCTAGGGTGGCACTATCATAGAGGTACGTCTCTACATCACTCCTCCTCAGTCTGAACATGGTCACTTCAGTTCACTGGTTGCACAAAACCAAGATAGCGACGGCCAAAACGCAGAACTCAAAATGTCAGTCCACAAACCAACGAGCAACATCACGACAACTATCCGTCCTCTTCTCGTTTACAGTCCATGATCCGAAGCAGAGCATTCATTAACACACCACATGTATACCTGATGTGTTGACTACGTTCCCCAAAGTGATGAAGACATCAAATATTAAACCCTGGTCTTGTATCATCAAACTTCATGTCCCCTTTAATCAGGACCCAGTCTGTGCCTCATAACGATAATAAGAGTTTGTGAAAGAGAAAAAGACGCCATATTCATGGGCCATGGAAGGTTGGTCCAAAGAATAAAACAGGACTGTAAACTAGGACCGGGATTTGGGCACATTGTGAAGTCGGGCATAGAATATTTTCTTGTATTCTATGTACTGGACAGTACACAACCAAACACATGTTGATATTGTGAGCAGTATATGTGATGCATAGGAATGAAATCATCTTCACTCTGCTCTCTTCAGCTCTTCTGGAGTTCACTCGCAGTTGTGAAAATCAATACGAAGACGTCAGTAGTTACTCATGTTTTCTCTTTTAAAAAAACCCGTCTTTATTTTGGAGCTGTATTTGTTTTAATTTATTTATCTTTTAGCAGAGCAGCAGAGCAGACGGCATGCTGATTCCAGATGGAGCCAGTTTAAGATCCACAGCGCAGGGCACCACAGCAGACCAGCACGTTGTCAGACGGCTCCTCTGGTTTCTCTGCTGGGCTGAGCATTGACTCGGCATGAGCTGGAACACCTCGGGCCTCAGCAGAGAGTCTGCACATGCTCAATTATGTTCTGAGGGAAGTTAAACTCATGAAATAGTGGCTCTACAGGCAGAGGGTCATCTGTGCCCCGACTCCCTTAATATTCACGATATTTCAGTACGTTGTCATATTCTAAATAATGTCATATCGCAGCCATCTCAAATATAAAAGCTGAGGTGTTACATTGTGTGCCACCTTGTGGCCTCCCGTTTTGATTGATGGTTCTTCATGATCCATTCAGGATCAAGCTTGGTTTCCATGGTGACGTTGACATTCCTCTCTCCTTGCAAACAGAACTACAGGCAGGAAGAGTCATATAGACGGCGTAGCTCAGCTCCAGGCATGCCAAGAGGGTTTGCTACTGATCCTTTTAGCGGAAAATAGATTCACATTCTCTGAAAAGGTCACCAAACATTTTCAGACAGTCATGCATCCACTGAAGAAGGTTTTGTTATGCCAGAGTCGTCCCGAGCCCTCGGTCGAGGCTCAAACGCTGTGTTTACCGTGTGAACCGGACACTTCACAGCCCCCCCCCCCATCTCTCACAAATCAGCCCTGGCTCTGCTGCAGCTGGAGGACGGGCTTGAAGGATGCCCTTCCCACGCGCTCGCTTAGGAATAATGATCTGGAAATTAGCACCCCGTCTCTGCTGCGCGCTCTTCTCCCCCCTCTCAGCCTCGAGGATGTGGCGTTCGCCCCTAATAGTCGTTCATCACTGTTAAATTCGGGGCAATTTTAAGAGTCAACAAGCCAAAGTAATTTGTGCTTATCGCCGTGCCCTCTGGCGACCGCGCGGTGCGACGATGGTTATCGCGTCCCGGTGGAACAGAGAGTCGAGAGGGAGGACGCACTCGTGGAACTACAAGCTCAGTGAGAGGAAAGTCAGACGCAGGCTGCATTGAGTGGTGGTAGTTCTGTCAAATGTAAAATGACAAAAACACCCACATTTTACATTTTGTTGTCAATGCACAGATTTATATTGAGATTATTGTGATGTATTGGTTCATTTGTAGTTCCCTTAGACACCCAGTTGTCCTGTCATCCTGTTGAACTAACGCTGTGAACACCGAAGGCCAAAGTGAAAGTGAAACCAACATGTTTTTACTGTTCTACTGCATTTAGTTTGATTCTTAGGCTTCTCTCTATAGCACCTATAATATAATATGATTAATTGGGGGTTACAAACTCAGTGTGGACATTGTGTATGAATGTGATGTTAAATATAGTGTATATATATATATACATATATATATATATATATATATATATATATATATATATATATATATATACATATATACATATATATATATATATATACATATATATATATATATATATATATATATATATATATATATATATATATGTGTATATATATGTATTTGTATAAAAGACTATTATGATGACAGTGGAGTCCTGTTGAATGTGCGTTGGCTCTGATTACTGGTGGTTTGTAGGTTCTCTTCCATCAAAAGAAGTTCAGAAAACTAATGATAGTAAGCATGTCGCATAATAATATCTAAATATACGACACTAACTTAAACACCACTCACTTTTCTGAACAGCATTATATCTGCTTAGTGGGCACATATTTCACCATTCTGTCGTTCTTCTTTTACTGCTAAAGAAGACAAGTCATTGTTGTGTAATGTTCTTAAAAATCACAGTCTGATTCCAGTTGTGGAAACTCTTGTTATCTCAGAGAGCGGATAGTAAACCAGAGGACCAGGCTACATCTTATCAGAGAGACCAATTAGAAACACCTGGATGGGAGATTGCAGCGCGTTGCAGCAGCTGGTGGAACAGAGCGAGGTGACGTCAGGACTCAGAAAAGAGAGATCTCAGAACCTGGACAAATGGAATCCAGACTGCATGGATGGATACCTCTAAGAGTTCAACATTAGTTTGCTGTACTTAATACATCATTGTATTGAAAGCAGAGACAACAGAAAGCCTGGTATCATTGTATAGCCTGACAGTGAATCCGTCTCGTCTTGTCCACCAGTGCTCTCCAATAAGATGAATGACTTCACTCCACCGACACTTTGCTGGAACAGAACTAAACCTTCCCGCTAGGTGCTAACAATCTGACCGTATTATATTTCCGGATTCTCCCCAAGAAATCACTACTTCACTGTCATTTCTTCATTTACCCCCCGTGCTCTTGATGTTTTTCCATCTCATTTTAATGCAAAGCACAGTCCGTCCACATGTAAGCAAACACACACGTCCTTCGTCAATCAATTAGGGGAATGGGAAAAGCGAATGCTCTGTGCTGGGATCCTCTTTGTCGGTACTGCCCATCTGTTTGTGCTTGGATTAAAGATTCATCTTTTTTCTTCTTTTTTTTCAAAATGCTCAGGATGGATGCTGTGTCAATTTAATGGAAACTCCTTTAAATGAGATGTTTTGTGCATTCATAATGCGGCCTGATCAGATTACTTTGATGCATTTGAATGCGGGTGGGTGGCCTCTCTCGCTCTCTCTCTCTCTCTCTCTCTCTCTCTCTCTCTCTCTCTCTCTCTCTCTCTCTCTCTCTCTCTCTCTCTCTCTCTCTCTCTCTCTCTCTCTCTCTCTCTTCACTGCGGCACGAGGGCATCAGTCATTGTTTGGGCCAAATCTTGTTACACTCACAATTACAAACGCATACACACACCCTGCTGTGTCAGTGTTTGGGGTTGTAAACCGTTTCTAATCTATTTTAGGGTTATGGCTGTTATCCAGCCAGTGGTTCCTCTGCCAGTAATCAGCGTAATGGGCTGTCTGACTAAGGAGGTGGCGTGCGCTCACACGGCGGGGAAGTGAAGCGCTACACCGGGACTGCATGTGATCTTATGCGTGTGCAATGTGTGCACCAAATATTAATGCTGCTGGCTCTTACCATGAATAGTTTAAGCCAGGTAAGTGCTTCCATAGATGGCGGGCGTGGAGTGAGTTGTCAATATCCATATGAAACATCAGTTAACTTAACACTTCAAGAAGAACGCCTGGGAGCAGAAGGAAGATGAGCGCTTTATGAGGATAACAAGGCGACACTAGTTCACACTATTGGTTTCACTGGCTTTGAACTATATGCTAATATTAGCATGCTGGTGTTAGTCGACTAGTGGATTAAATGGTGCTAACCTCGCTAGTTGGCACCATACATAGATCACTCCGTACTGATCCATTGTTACATTGTAAACAACCAATCAGTGTTTAAGTCAACCGAACGAAGGTTCCGTTCAGTTACATTGTGATGCGTTCAGGCTCTGTTCAGTGAAAATGAGTACTGGGAGAATGTAAATCATGACGTTATCATGATGTGTTCAAATGTAATCTGTAGTGTTGGTGAGAAACTTGAATGAATCCAGGAGATGCTTTCACAACAACATAAATATATATTAGAGATGAATTATGAGCCGTTGACTCTAGCTCTAAGTAGATTATAATACATCATTAGAACTTCGACAAGATTTGTTTCAGTCCATAAAAATATCACTAGCAAGCATGAATACAGTGACAGCTGCATTGAGCAGGAATAATGTTCATCATGGTCACCATCTTAGTTTAACACGTCAGCATGCTAACACGTGTCACTTAGTGCTGAGGAGTGATAAACACTCCACTACCATCGCATTAGTTTAGCTGGTGTTTGCTTTTAAAGTATAATACACATTTCTATTTAACAATGGCGCTAGATGAAAATACAAGGGATCACACACAAATAATTAGCGTTTATCTTGAGGTCTGTATCTAATGCAGCAGTTCCACTGCGTGGAACTGTACGGTACGGTATAGTATAGTATGGTATACTACGGTACGGTACGGTATAGTACAGTATGGTATACTACGGTACGGTATGGTATCGTATGGTATACTACGGTACGGTATAGTATGGTATACTACGGTACGGTATGGTATAGTATGGTATCCTACGGTACGGTATAGTATAGTATGGTATACTACGGTACGGTATGGTATAGTATATTATGGTATGGTATAGTATGGTATACTACGGTACGATATGGTACGGTATAGTATAGTATGGTATCCTACGGTACGGTATAGTACAGTATGGTATACTACGGTACGGTATGGTATCGTATGGTATACTACGGTACGGTATAGTATAGTATGGTATACTACGGTACGGTATGGTATAGTATGGTATACTACGGTACGGTATAGTATAGTATGGTATACTACTGTACGGTATGGTATAGTATAGTATGGTATGGTATAGTACGGTATACTACGGTACGATATGGTACGGTATAGTACGGTATAGTATAGTATGATATACTACGGTACGGTACGGTATAGTACAGTATGGTATACTATGGTATGGTATAGTATGGTATACTACAGTACGGTATAGTATAGTATGGTATACTACGGTACGGTATGGTATAGTATGGTATACTACGGTACGGTATAGTATAGTATGGTATACTACGGTACGGTATAGTATAGTACAGTATGGTATACTATGGTATGGTATAGTATGGTATACTACAGTACGGTATAGTATAGTATGGTATACTACGGTACGGTATGGTATAGTATGGTATACTACGGTACGGTATAGTATAGTATGGTATACTACAGTACGGTATAGTATAGTATGGTATACTACGGTACGGTATGGTATAGTATGGTATACTACGGTACGGTATAGTACAGTATGGTATACTATGGTATGGTATAGTATGGTATACTACAGTACGGTATAGTATAGTATGGTATACTACGGTACGGTATAGTATAGTATGGTATACTACGGTACGGTATGGTATAGTATAGTATGGTATACTACGGTACGATACGGTACGGTATAGTATAGTATGGTATACTACGGTACGGTGCGGTATAGTATGGTATACTACGGTACAGTACGGTGCGGTATAGTATGGTATACTATGGTACGGTATAGTATAGTATGGTATACTATGGTACGGTATGGTATAGTATGGTATACTATGGTACGGTACGGTATAGTATAGTATGGCATCCTACGGTACGGTATGGTATAGTATGGTATACTACGGTACGATACGGTACGGTATGGTATAGTATGGTATACTACGGTACGGTACGGTATAGTATAGTATGGTATACTACGGTACGGTATGGTATAGTATGGTAGACTACGGTACGATACGGTACGGTATAGTATAGTATGGTATACTACGGTATGGTGCGGTATAGTATGGTATACTACGGTGCGGTATAGTATAGTATGGTATACTACGGCACGGTACGGTGCGGTATAGTATGGTATACTACGGTACGGTATAGTATGGTATACTACGGTACGGAATGGTGCGGTATAGTATGGTATACTACGGTACTGTATGGTATAATATATTACGGTACAGTACGGTGCGGTATAGTATGGTATACTACGGTACGGTATAGTATAGTATGGTATACTACGGTACAGTACGGCTCTACTCGACTCACACTTTTTTGTTTTTGCCATGAGCAAAAGTTATGGACAGTTTTTTTGGTATCACCTCGGTCAAAGAAGGGAATTCTATCACCATCGGTCCAATAGATATAGAGGTCTGTCAGTCTGGACCAAAGTGGTGGGAGGACCAACATTGCCACCCCTAGAACCTTTAGATTGGTATGCAGCACACTTGGCTTCTTTTTTATTTGGCAACCATTCAAAGAGTGATTCCCTTGTATCTATTGTATAAGGTATTTATTTTGTGTGGACTATAATTGTCAGAAGATGTTGGCACGATATTGAAATAGAAATAAAGGGCTACTCCAGTGATCTGGTATTGCCACATGTAGGGAACTTACATACAATACATTTCCCATAATGCAACAGACCCTGCTTTCGCTGTACCTGTGTCTTTCAAACAGCACGCCCCTGGTCTGTAACTCATCACTTGTGCCATTATAATAGGTCATGAACTACAAACTTCCAGACGAGTTACCACACAGTCATTTGAAAGCCCTGAACCAATGGAGACCCACCTCGTGCAGATGCAGAGGTGGTGTTTAACTCGATACGAGCACCTGAAGTTTTTCACGCTGCATAAAAGCCTGTGATCAGCAGTAAAATCTCTCCTGCAGCTCCATTGTCTGGAAGTAATGGGTGTAAAGTTGTTGTGTCTGTAGAGCTTTACAGGGATAAGTAGGTTTTGTGTCGTGAGCGCTGGGTGTGTCGAGCGTTTGATGCTTTACCTTCGGTTCCCCCGATGGCTTCCCAGTCTTTGTTTTGTTCTTGTCCTGATTCTCATCTCCCATTCCAACACTAGTGCTCAGATCTGGCCTTTTTCTCTCCTTTTGATCATGCCTAATCCTCATTATTATTTACAAGCCCTGATTTCTTCCCTCAACCAGCGTCACTTTCATCAATTATGGACTATTCACGAATGGATCGTGTCCCTTCAGCGCACCCCCACCATCATTTGTTGCTCCGCATTGTGCTCGCCGCCGCCGCCTCTCTGTTCAGTTCATTGTGACGTCTGTGTGTAAAAATTAGCTTTGAATAATTCGATAGCTTTTATTCTAGCGGAGCTGCCCAATATATTTGGGTAATAGATGTGTGCACAGCACTGGGTCATACTAGCAATTAGCGTGATAATATACTGCATGGCCGGGAGTCCAAAGTGACCCATAAGCAGGAGAAGGGTGTGTTCAGCGGTTAAAGAACGGACAGCCCGGTGTCATAGAACTGTTTCAGGCCAATATAACGCTGAGAATTGAGTTTTAAATTTGACATTATTGAGTTTTCTGCATCGAGTCATAATCGTTCCCCCCCCCCCCCCCCCCTACAAGAGATTTGTTTTCCTACATTAGTTCAAAATGCTTCTGCAGCAGAGTTCAGACGTATCGTAGCGGAAGGGAACGCTCTTGTTTCTTTGGTTGAGTGGATTTCTGTTTCACGTAACCGTTGTTTGAGCAGCATTTCGATTACTACATTTGAATGTAGAATCCTGCTACACATTGAAATTTAGTCACTGAAGGAGCTGAACAAAAGTTTTTGCCCAATTTCTATGTCGATATATCCTTTGACCTGCAATAACCAAATCACTGCTCACTGTGTGCTGTGAGTGCAGCTTCATTCCGTAGCAGCAGAACTACGTTTTGTGGAATATTAAGTGGAGAGTCCCAGTTGCACTTTCTGTGATCTCTGTTTCGATTTATTTCTCCCCGTCAGCGCTCTTGTCTCCTGACTCAGGAGCCTGATGCATCTCCGCTACTCTTCACACTTACACAACAGAGAATCACACACAAAGCTCCGTCATGCATTCCTAATGTTTTTCCATCTCTGCACAGTGTGTGTGTGTGTGTGTGTATGTGTGTGTGTGTGTGTGTGTGTGTGTGTGCATCACTAATATTTCAGCGAGGAGTGCTGTCTGAGGAAGCCGAGGTGTGACATGAAGCACAATGTTTCTGATGCTCCGCCGCTCCCGAAAAATCTCTTGTTTACTCATCTCTACCTCTTGAGTTTCATCATTTCTTGCTTTTGGTTCTTCTGAACACAGATGTGAGCTCTCTCAGCTGATAGAGCTGGTACTGACTACCTCTGACATGCAGCTGACCACCATGTACGTGTTCACCCTGTCAGCCTCATGTAGGTGAAGCACCACAAAAGAGAGTATACAGAAAAATTAAATCAAATGAATATTAATGATATATAATAATACAATCAAATGACTGATTACAACAATGGAAACTAGGGGTTTAAGGTTCTGAAACCGAGACTTGACACAAACGTCCGCGGTCTCGTTTCGCGGTTCCGTCTCCCGTGTCGTGGTCTGGCTGCGTTTGTGGGTTGGCACGGTAACATTTGCTCCTCAGCACTAAACACAGAATACAGCTGACTCTCCAACATGACCTCATGGTGTTATTGGGATACATCATCTGGGAACCATGAATGTCTCTACTAATCTTGTGCCAATTCATCTCCAGTAGACGTTGAGGTAGTTCACTGGATGAGTGGCGTCTGTGACCCGCTGGTGGCGCTATTCAAGAAGTCAGGAGGATACATCCTCGAGGAAACATCGTGAACTCTCCCAGATGTCACAGCTGTTGTTTCAATCAACAACAAAACGTGTCAAACCATTGTGTTACACTAGAGGGGAAATCAAATATATAACATATGATAAATATTACAATAGTTTTAATCAAAGTTCTCTATCGATATTGTGACAACGTTAAATGGTTGAACTTTTTTTTGAAAATATTTACATAATCAGTAATGTGGATATGATGGTAAATAACATGACATCACTTTACTGTAATGCAGCCTTTAAAACCAGGAAAAGACACATGTGCCATCTTACGATATCCAAAATCGAACACATAGTTTCATTTCATGATATTGATATAATGTTGATATATTGTCCAGTCCTAGCTCAAACTCTGTCTGTATCACAGTCAAAGGTTGAATCACATCTATTGACAGTCAACCATCACCACGACGTGTCTGTTTTCTGGTCACTTGCTGAGATTCCAGTGGTCATGACGTTCGGTACTAATTTGTGGCGCATCAGTGAACGGCCTCTCATCCTGTCCCCTTTGTTCTGTCTGTTGTCTCCGGCAGAGATCTCTGGGAACTCCGAGGACATCCCTATGGTGCGCTGGAGGCAGCAGTGGCTGGAGAACGGCACCCTGCTCTTCCACATCCACCACCAGGACGGCAGCCTGAGCCTCCCGGAGCCCACCGACGACCCGGCCAACAACTCGGCGAAGGAGGAGCTCCGCATCCTGCACATCTCTGTCATGGTAAAACTCTCTGTTCCCAAAGGCAGCTGGAAATAGAAAACGCTTCTTGAAGTCTAATATCACCAGATCTTTTCTCTTGACGTGCAGTCAAAATAACTTTTTCATTGGCCAAATTCTTTCATTTGCTAAATTAAAAGGATGAAGAAGAGAAATGGCTTTTTTTTCTCCCCCTTTCTTGCCGTTTCATTAAGATGGATTGAAATATATGACGTTATTTTAGTTGTGAGTTATTTTCCCTGAAGCTGAAACACAGTCAGATAAATCATCTTTGAGATAACACAACATGTCCCCTTCCTCTGTCTGTCACCATGGCTGCGAAAAGGCCATGTCCTCCAAAAAAGATGGTCCGACACTTGACTGCTGATTGTAAATTAACTGCAAGAAAACAACGTAAGAGCTGCGTACAAAGACACAAAACATGTAACGTGTGTTACATGTGCAGCATTCACCAGCCCTGTGCCTCTTCTGTAACTGTAACTGGACTAAAAGTTAGTATTTCTCTTTGGAACACGCAAGTCTTAAAGTTGTATATTTCGGTGGCAGAATGCAGATTCTGGCACGCCCGCACTGTATCAAACCTTATCTGCTATGTCGGGCAGAGTAGGAAATGAATCCTTAGATCTCCCCTCTCCCCCCATGAGCAAATGTATATTCATTAGATCTTAGATATGCCACACCTACTACTCCCAGTGCCTTTTTTTTATCCCAGCCCAAAGACATTACAACCGCACTTTGATGGATGATGCATGTTTTTCAGACATTGAAAGCATATTATAGCTGCACACGTAAATGATGAGTCAGCTCGGGTAGACGTTTGCCGGGAGCCACATCTGCCTAGAGGAGTCAGGGCGCCGCGCTGACGCCGCAGACCTTGAGACGAATGACCGTCCTTGACCGCTCCTCTGTGCGTTGGCCATCGAGACGATCCACTGGACGCACATACTCGAGCGTAGACTTTCTGCTTCTCTCCTCTCTATCTGCATTTCACGTCCCATCTTGGGGTCCCCCGCTCCGTTAATTCCTCAGCCTGAAAGAGCTGCAGCGCTGCCACGGGTGGTGATTTGCATGAAGGTGTGGGCAGAGAAGGGTCAGCATGCAGACCCGAGCAGACCGTGACAACAGATGGAAGCAACGTTGCCGCTGCGCTGCACGGGCTCCCCTCTGGAGCTTGCCACCCTGCCGGAGGCCTCCGACCTATAAATCCAAAGCCATGTCACTTGTTCAACTCCTCATGGATGAAAAAAAAGGGGGGGGGGGTGTCACGGGTCCCGTGAAGGCTGCTTTATGGGCTCAAGCGCGCAGCTTTCACTGGGCCGCTTTCACTGGGCCGCTTTCACTGGGCCGCTTTCCGTTGCCTGTCTTGGGAGAGTACAGGACAGCGGTAGTCAGGACAGCGGTAGTCAGCACAGGTAGACGCGTTGGGATGAAGCTGTGAATGTCTCAATTGCTTGAGGTGTCTGCAATTCAATTCAATTCAATTTATTTTTGTACAGCCCAAAATCACAAATTACAAATTTGCCTCAGAGGGCTTTACAATATGTACACATTTGACATCCTCTTGTCCCAGAACCCTCACATCGGAACAGGAAAAACTCCCCAAAAAACCCCTTTAACGGGGAGGAAAGAGGAAGAAACCTGTGGGAGAGCAATAGAGGAGGAATCCCTCTCCCAGGATGGACAGAAGTGCAATGATGTCATGTGTAGAACAGGATAGTGAATTACAACACATTCAATGTAATTACAGCACATTCAATGTATGACACAACCACGGCAGGAGGCAACACCTGGTCCAGGTAAACCCGGATACACAGGAACCTGTGAGGCGAGAAAGCACAGAGACTCTGGTGAAGAAGCAGGTCAATAATGTGCATTAATGGTATCGGTAGTATGAAATAGTAATGTGAGTAATAATAAAAGTGATATTAGCAGTTGGAGTCAGCAGGGCCATGGTAGGAGGAAGGACCAGGGTCCAGATGAAACCATGCTCCATGGAAACCTGTGAGGAGAGGAAGCACAAGGACTCCGGGGAAGAGACAAAATCAGTACTGTGCATTAATGGTATCGGTAATCGGATTAATAATGTTAACAATGAAGATCGTAGTAGGTGTCAGCAGGGCCATGGCTGGTTGAAGAACCAGTGTCCAGATAAAACTGCGGTCATCCTGTGAGGCGAGAAAGCACAAATACTCCAGGGAAGAAGTAAAGTTAGTAATGAGCATTAATGGGACATCAATGCATACAGACGGAGGTGAAGAAGAGGAGGAGAGAGGTGCTCAGTGTAGGAAGTCCCCCTGTAGTTTTTGCCTATACCAGTTTGTCCATGGGCCGGTCCAAGGCAAGCCAGAGCCAGCCCTAACTATAAGCACTGTCAAAGAGGAAAGTCTTAAGCCTACTCTTAAATGTGGTGAGTGTGTCTGCCCCCCGGACTGAAACGGGAAGCTGGTTCCACAGAAGAGGAGCTTGATAACTGAAGGCTCTGGCTCCCATCCTACTTTTTAAGACTAGGAACCACAAGTAACCCTGAATCACTGGATTGCAGCTCTCTAGTAGGGCAGTATGGTACTATAAGCTCTTTAAGATATGATGGAGCCTGACCAATTCGGGCTTTGTAGGTAAGTAAAAGGATTTTAAATTCTATTCTGGATTTTACAGGGAGCCAGTGCAGAGAAGCTAATACAGGAGTAATATGATCTCTCCTCTTAGTTCTTGTTAGTACACGAGCTGCAGCATTCTGGATCAGCTGGAGAGATTTAAGAGACTTATTAGAGCAGCCTGAAAATAAGGAATTGCAATAATCTAGTCTAGAGGTAACAAATGCATGAACTAATTTCTCTGCATCGCTTTGAGATAGGATGTGCCTGATTTTTGAAATATTACGTAGGTGAAAAAAGGCAGTCCTAGAAATAAGTTTTATCTGAGAGTTGAAAGACAAATCCTGATCAAAGGTAACTCCAAGATTCTTGACGGTGCTGCTGGATGCCAGTGCAATGCCATCTAGAGAAACTATATCATTAGATAACTGATTTCGGAGGTGTTCTGGGCCTCGTAGAATAACTTCAGTTTTGTCTGAGTTTAACATCAGGAAGTTGCAGGTCATCCAGGTTTTTATGTCCTTAAGACACGATTGCAGTTTAGCAAGCTGGTTGGTTTCGTCTGGTTTGATCGATATATATAATTGAGTATCATCTGCATAACAATGAAAGGTTATAGAGTGTTTTCTGATAATATTGCCTAAAGGAAGCATATATAAGGTGAACAAGATTGGTCCAAGCACAGAACCTTGTGGAACTCCATAACTGACGTTGGTCTTCATCGAGGCTTCATCATTTACATAAACAAACTGAGATCGATCCGATGAATAGGACCCAAACCAGTTCAGTGCGGTTCCTTTGATGCCAATATAATGTTCCAGTCTCTGCAACAGGATCTAGTGGTCTATAGTGTCGAACGCAGCACTAAGGTCTAACAGGACAAGAACAGAGACGAGTCCTTTGTCTGATGCGATTAGAAGGTCATTAGTTATTTTTACCAGAGCTGTCTCTGTGCTATGCTGCTTTCTAAATCCTGACTGAAAATCCTCAAATAAACTATTGTTACACAGAAAGTCACACAACTGATTTGCAACTGCTTTCTCAAGGATCTTAGAGAGGAAGGGAAGGTTAGAGATCGGTCTATAGTTGGCCAACACCTCTGGATCCAGAGTGGGCTTCTTAAGAAGAGGTTTAATCACAGCTACTTTAAAGGACTGTGGTACATGACCTGTTACTAAAGACAGGTTGATGATATCTAATAAAGTTGTGCTAATTAATGGTAGCACTTCTTTAAGCAGCCTAGTCGGTATAGGGTCTAAGAGACAGGTGGAAGGTTTAGACGTAAAAATTGTTGAATTCAGTTTGTCAAGGTCAATGGGAGTAAAGCCATCTAAACATATATCAGGGTTTCCAGCTGTTTCTAAGGTTACTCTATTTGTGGAAAGATCGGTCGAGGGCAGGAGATTATTAATGTTCTCTCTAATAATTATAATTTTATCATTAAAGAAGTTCATGAAGTCATGGCTACTGAGGTCTATAGGGATACTCGGCACAACAGAGCTGTGACTCTCTGTCAGCCTGGCTACAGTGCTGAAGAGGAACCTGGGGTTGTTCTTATTTTTCTCTATTAACGATGAGTAATAAGCTGCTCTGGCATTACGGAGGGCCTTCTTATGTCTTAAGACTATCTCGCCAGAGTAACCGAGATTCTTCCAAGTTAGTGGAACGCCATGTTCTTTCAAGTTTTCGCGATGTTTGCTTTAATTTGCGGGTTTCAGGGTTATACCATGGAGCGAACCTCCTTTGTTTTACCAACTTCTTTTTTAAAGGAGCAATAGAGTCTAGTGTCCTTCTCAGTGAGCTTGTAGCACTGTCGACAAGATGATCAATCTGGGTCGGACTAAAGTTAGCACAGGAGTCCTCTGTCACATCGAAGCATGGTATTGAGTTAAACACAGACGGAAGCACTTCTTTAAATTGAGCTACGGCACCATCAGATAGACGTCTAGTGTAGTAACTCTTGCTTAACGGTGTACACTCCGTTAGTAAGAATTCAAAGGTTATTAGATAATGGTCCGACAGAAGAGGGTTCTGTGGATAGACTATTAAATCTTCCATGTTAATGCCATAAGTCAGAACCAGGTCGAGAGTGTGGTTAAAACAGTGAGTGGGTTTCTGTACATTCTGACAGAAACCAATCGAATCTAATAATGAAATAAATGCAGTACTGAGGCTATTGTTCTCGACATCCACATGAATATTAAAGTCACCTACAATAATTACTTTATCTGTTTTAAGGACCTGGGGCCCGGTACACTATAACGAATATAACTGGCTGTATTGTTTTCCAGGTTGGGTGTGAAAGACTAAGAACCAAGCTTGCAAATGAGTTATAGTCTAGTTTAGGTTTAGGGGTTAATAATAGGCTAGAGTCAAAGATGGCTGCTACTCCACCTCCTCGGCCGGTGCCTCGAGGAATGTGAGTATTGATATGACTTGGAGGAGTTGATTCATTTAGGCAGACATATTCATCATTACTCAGCCAGGTTTCAGGAAGACAAAATAAATCAATATGATTCTCTGATATTAGCTCATTTACTAGTAGAGCTTTAGATGACAAAGATCTGATATTTAAGAGTCCACATTTAATTATCCTATTTTGTTGTACTGTTGCGGTAGTTTTAACTTGGATTAAGTGATTAAGTTATTTTGTTTAACTCCTCGATCGTTTATTTTTTATTTAATTAATTTAAGTGGCTGTGGGGCAGACACAGTCTCTATGTGGTTTTGCGTAAGTAACTGCTCTAATGGAAGCTCAGAGGAGTGTGTAAGACTGCAACTCTGCTTCCTGGTCTGATCTCTGGGTTGTCATGCACCAGCAGCATCTTACCAAACCTTTCTGGTGTCTGCTTATGCAACAAACAGCAGGGAGGAAGCAGGGTGAACGTCTGCGTTATTCCTGTGTAGTTCACCTTGTCTTCAAGCAATGTTAACATTGTGCCCATCAAGGTAATTGCTGAGACATCACTCCAACAGGGCAAACTGCTCTTTTGGTGCGGTTAACAAGGCGTTTTATTTCTTTATTGAGATCATAATTTGTGCCGATTGTATTATTATTTGAGAGTGAAGAGAAAGCCCTTCCAATTGATTCAGGCTGCTACCTCAAAACATATTTGCTGATTAATCGTTGATTGAAGTTATTACAAGGAACTTTGACTTTGTGTTGATTGTGGCGGATCCTGTGCATGAAGGTGGTTGTGTTTCTGAGCACCAGAGTCCTTTGGGGAAATTTTTCTGCAGCAGGCTTCTGAGCCTCCCTTCCCTCCAGTGGGTCCAGCAATATGGCCCGGACCTCCAGCAGCGTGGTGTCGGTGTAGTTGACGGTCAGCAAGGTGAAGCTCTCTGCTCCTGGCCGGAGGAGGAGACGCTTCTACCGGGCACAGAGCAGAAGCGTGACGCTTGGCATGGGGAAGAATCTCTTCCTCATGCCGGAGCGCCGACTGCAGGTCAAATGCGGCAGAAAAGCCGGATCCGGGTCTGCCTGTGGCGGTCCGGTGGCGCCTCGTTGGAGTCTGAGCAGAAGGAGTTCCTGGTGAACCTGCAGATGACGAGTCTTCTTCCGCTAATAGTCTCGTTTACTTGTGTAGGTCAGATCAGAAAACCAGTTCAGAGTTCAATGAATGAATGAATGAATGAATGAATTTTATTTATATAGCGCTTTTTACAGACAATAGTATCACAAAGTGCTTAACAGAACAATGACACTGTATACAGTACAAGCATCTAAATTCCACTACCAGCATGCCAAAAGACGGCAAACTGAAATCCTGCCTTTCTGTTAACATTTACACCGCCTCCTTTTTTTCATCAGCGACATAGAACGGGCTTGAAACGGCCCCAGGTCTGCACACCCCAGCCAGAAAGCGGAACGTTTAATCTGCCGCGGTCCAGTGCCCACCACGAGACTGCTTATGTCTGATGGATGAGTTTGGACAAGCCAGACTTATTATTGGCCTCATCCTGAAGGGGAATCGGGTTCAATGAACTGCACCAAATTCGGGGTCCGAGGCCAGGAAAGCGTCTGGTCCTCCAGCCAGAATACAGTCTTACCTGAGGACTGCAATTAGTTGTCACCGGTCCTTTCAAATGCAGTATTGAAGCCAATTTGATCCGAGAAGTGAGTCATTTTCAACAGTTGTACTCTTTTTATTTTTGAAGAGCACTGTTCTAAAGTTGGACTTTTCCCTCATGCAGGGTTCAAAGCTTCCCCCCCATGCGTTCACATCCAACAAGGTGACCACAGTGTCCTCCACCGGCCGTGGCTGCGCATCCATAATAGATGACTAACTTTGCGTTTGCTTGCACCGACACCAGGTGAGGCGCTGGCAGTTCAAACGCACGTAGTCTGTTTCAGCCACAACCCTACAGGCAGAGACGGCTACAAAGTAAAAACTTCAACTCTCCAGCCAACGGAAGACGAATAAAAAGTACATTTTCAACAGCATCAGGTATTCGACGAGGCTCCATCGGTCCATCCGTCGAGACTCTTAAGCTTTAGTGTATCATTTTGTTGCACAAATCTCCCCTTTTTCATTTCCAAAATTTTTATCGGCTGCTTTTATTTTGCCACGGGAGCCTTAACGGATCAATCGATCATCCCATTCAGTACAGAGGCATCCAGACCCAACCAACCCAATTACATCACATGAAAGACGAATAGGCTTTTTTAAGCTCAGGGGTTAGATTTCGTTTTTTTGATGCATCTAGAGCCCATGAAGCAACTTTTTTAATTGCTGCAAGCACCAAAACAAAGACATCCAATGACAACAACAAGTGAACAAATGAAGAGATACATTGTCTTTAATTTCAGCCTGAGACTCCAGCAGTTACAGTGGCTGCATTCTCTGTTCGTGCAGTTCACAATTCACACTGTGCTCATTTTCCAGTGATCTTTAAAAACATGCCGACCCTTTATTGTGAGCTAGAGCCACAGGGAGTCACACACACACACACACACACACACACACACACACACACACACACACACACACACACACACACACACACACACACACACACACACACACACACACACACACACACACAGCGACATAAAGCATTAGTTTACGGGGGAGCGATGGTCATTGTGACGCAGGTTGGCTCGTGGGATGTTGACATTCATGTGGTGACCCTCCTAAAACCCGCTTTGATAGCATTGATTGTATAAACCTTCAATCAATGCGGCCCTGACCACTTGTAAAGCAGCCGCCCCCGGCTAGATCCTCCAGAGCCGCTCTCCCAGCATCACAACATGCCGTGTTTTTGAAAGGCCTGCCGAGCGCGACCGACCGATCCATGGCTTCCCTTTGGGCGGTGAGGAGGACACGTGGCCCGAGTGCCCGGCCTGTTTATAGTGCTGCTGGATCTTTGTGGTGCAGACACCAGAGCAGCATGACTCGTTTCTCGACGAAAACAAAACAACCAAATACAAATCACAGTTTTAACAAAAAGACTGCGCAGTATTTCTATATCGAGGATAAATTACATTTATATGTTGAGTGAATGTCGCTTGTCGTTAGATTTGGGACCCGATGGGACCTTTTTATTGATGTATATATATATATAAAATCGATTACGTATTTTTATGTATGTATGTTTGGCATTGGGGGGGGGGGGGGCTAATAATTTCACCGATCCCCTTTGAATTGTGCCATGAATTACGGATATGATGTTTGTCATTTCATTAAAGGACGAAGTGTAACAGACCCAGTTCTGGTTTGTCGGAGGTTAGGAGGGAACCAGACACAAAGCCGTCGTAGCTGACGGTACTCAGCGACTTTTGGTTGTGTAGTCTTCGTAGTTACGCATTTTCAAGGTGTTATACCGCAACAGTTTTACGACAAACTGCACATTTGTCGACGTGCAAAATGATCTTTCTAATTGACAGACATCATTAGGGATGTGAATCAAGGGAATAACCACCTGTTTAACTTCCTCACACTAGTTCTAAGCAGCTCATAATACATAATTACTACTACTACTGTTATCTTTAATTCAAAAGAAATATTTGAACAAAAATGCAATCATTATTTGGTGTGTTTTTTCGCATTAGAGGCCAAAGAACAAGGATCAATTTTTGACGGTTTAACTGACTTTGGATCAGTTGAAATAGTGTTTCTGGATGTCTTTCATGTATGTACTGGAATCAATAAAGAGGAATTGATAATGTAATCAATCTCTATGAAATCTTATAAATTACCAAACTATGTGGAATTCAAGGCACCATTCAAACAGGGTGAAAACAACAACATGTATCTCTTTCCCTTGACTGCCTTCCATGTTTTTTATGGTGGTCCACCAGAAGGGGAATTAGTTTGCTAACATGTTCATCATGACTTTATAAGGTGATAATATGTGTTGATAGCAGCTCCCGGGTTACCAAGTAAACTTTCACCAAGGAGTGTGCATACACAGTATGTATGCACACAGCATTCTGAGCTTGCATGCTCCTTTTCCCTTTTTTTTCATTTTCTTTTTCACCATATCAAATATTGAAGCATCCTCGTATGCCGAGCTCAATAAAGTGCACCACAACACTCCCATCTTTTATCTATCTCCACACGTACAATCCACGGTAACTCAAAAATAGCTCAATTAGTTTCGGTTGTGCAGTGTCAGAAAACAGGAAAAAACTACAAAACCCATAATGTCTGTGCTACCGGATCATTTCTCTATTCATGCGTTTCTTGCTCTTCCGTCTGTGTTTTTAGCATCAAATCATGTCCTGCCTGTGTGTGTGGATCTTAGCGAGGGTCGATGGATGAAGCAGTCGGCATGTTTTTAATAAATGAGAGTTACACTGGAGCAGAAATGTTCACGCGCTACGTCCTAGTTTGTTGTCCCTTTGCAAATGTACAGGCCACCGCACTGGCTTTATACTGAGCCAAGAGGACACCGTGGACTTTTAGCTTCAATTTACCGTCTTTTACAGACAACCCTGACTGACAGACAGGACGGGAAAAAAAGAAATCACAAAAGTCGCCTTTCACCGTATTCTTTCTCTTCATGTTTCTAGCTGCTGTAATAACTTCATGAATATATTTTATAGCTTCAGGGACACAAACAAATCTTTCTATTGTCACCGTCTGTCACAAAGTCGCCTCAGTCTGGCTCTTCCAGTTTTACATATAATAATTGGCAGTCCTTGTAAAACAACATACAAGCCGCATGTTTTTTTCACATTTCAGTCATGAATGAGAAAGAAATGCGAGACGTTGGGTTCCTCGGTCTTATCTGAACACGAGGGCTCAATAGCCGTCACCATTGGCTACACCAGCAGCTATATCGTAAGCTTTTATGCAGAATACCTGAGCCGTTATTGCCGTTGCGTTCCACTGCATATTTCTAATTTTCGGAGCATTTGAGGAAACAGTGAAATTGCCACCAAATGAATTAGTCACACCTGAGAGACGGCAGAAATGAGTTTGGGATTTGTGCAGATGATACCTTGGGAATGAAATTAGCTTGAATCGGCTGAACATTCGTGGCAGAGTATTACAGTATAACACATGCGTTATGCAGGAGTATAGAATACAGCATGTTATGTTGAATGACGGAGGCGTTTTAATTCAACATTAATAAGACAATGACTAAACATGTGATGTATACATGTGGTATCACATGTGGCTGCTCTTAGAGTCTGCAGACTATCATGGCATCGAATGCAATATTGAAGACAATTTAAGGAGTTGAGTAGAATTCTGAATAAGAAAAGAACATATGAACATGATGTTAGACAAGCTTATTGCTACATGTATCGGATACCAATCGTTCCAATTGTGAAACAAACGGAGCCAATGGAGAGAGACGGATTCTCAGGATTGAGGTGACGTGACGTGTCTGTTAAAACGTGCAAATCGTCTAAAAACTGAAATTTAAACTCATTTCTGCTGCTAGAAGTCTCTCAATCACAACTATACAACTAAAGACAGACTTTGTCGTGATGTAGCGCAGGACCATATATATTAAACAACCACCGCTACTGATCCTTCTGTCGGCTTGGCTCAGTCAGAAAACATGTTCACCAACCAGCTGCTGGGAGAACGTTTCACCTTACGATTACTCACATTTACTCACATTATGTCATTTACTTCTTATGAAATAGGTGAAAGTAACGTTAGCAAGTTCTGGTTAGCGCGTTAACTCAGCTAACCATTAGCCACTTTCAAACAATCACACAAGTAATAACTTTCTGAGCCGGGTAAACCGTGCTGTGATGTCGTATTGTTACCGTACGCATTAATGCGGCCACTTGTCACAGTCGCACAACGTGTACAGCTGCATGAATATTGAACGATCATATCAATAAATTCGGTCTCTATTGATAACTGCGTCACAAAATGGCAGGCAACCAATGCAAACAAATGCTTTGTGGCAGACATAATGCTGCTGTGTCAGTTTGAACACTGTCGGCAACATTTGGGATTCATGCACGTACAAAACTAAACAATATCTTATCCTTCTTATTACACATTTTGACACATACATTTTTCACATTATACCATTTGAATTCAAAACAATGGAGATATGCAACAACATACATTTGCCCTTTTATTTTCATGGTTTTAATAATGAGGCTTAACAGATGGTCACATTCATCCAAAGTGTACACGATGTGAGCGTAGGAAGTTACTTTGCCTTCATTTGGTGCTGAGTCCGTCCAGTGGCACAAACAGAATCCACTGAACTCAGAATGAACTTTGTTCATGTTTTAATGTTTGGCATACTTGGTTGGTAGCAGCACTGATCTTTAACATTCATTCTGCAGCCCGGAGCCTCAGACGCCTTGTGGACCTCAGTGATAATTTGTTACATAAGCTATTTTTGTTTTCTTTTATTTGTTTACTGATTCAATTTTGGTAATTGTCAACACCTTCTCTTTTCCATTTATTCCAATCAAATCTTCAATTTCATTTTATTCTATTTGATTTATTTAATTGTATGACCGGTATTTATTTGTATTTGTAGTATGATAATGTTATATTATTTTGTACCTCAGTATCTTACTTCAATATGAATAACTCTTTAATGGTTGCCTGGTCAGTGTTCTTCATGTATGTCCTCCTGTAGCAGAACCTTCTCTCGGCCGGTGAAGGAGGGAGAAAGCAGCCGGGAGACGAACCTTTTCAGACAATGTGCTGCCGAGCTGTTCTATTTGTGGACTCGATATCGCAGGTTAACGGGGACATTCTGTTGATTGGTTTATTCATTACACCCGGGACACACACGGTGTCACTTCATCAGTGACTTTCAAGACCTTAATGGCCCCGTGGCCAATAGCTGGCTCACCCCATGCATGCAAATGTTGCCAATGTTTTCCTTTTAGAACTAGGAAGGCAATGAGTGGCAGCTACATGTAGCCGACTACCGTTCCTAGTATGTGACATTACAGCTGTGTTTGATGCACAATGGGCTTTTGTGCAACGTGATCTCACCCCTACTTGTTACTCTTGCCACAATACTGGATATTAGCGAAACAAATGTTTGAGTATCTGGAAGACTATTTCCATTAAAGAGCAGAGTTTGGTGGCCCCCAGAGGAAGCATACAAAAAGACGAGGGATGCATCGATGCCGTGTTCATGTACTCATGTCACTGTATATAACAAGTGGACGTAGTCGTCGTGACGTCACTTGTTGGTTCGTGGACTGATGTTTTGGATGCTCGAGTTCGCCGCTCTGGCTGCGGAGCACTTAAGGTGGGCTGATCGTTAAGGTGGACCAGCGCTATTCGCCTTTACGTGACAAGCCGGTCCTCTGAGTTATTCTCCTTTTCATTACTTTTAATATTTATTTTCATTGTTTCACCGATAACACGGTGAAACAATTAATTTTTTACTTTAGAGCAAGGATTCTTAACCTTTTTGACCTCGGGGCCCAACTTTTCAAGCACAAAGTGTCCCGGGGCCCATTCAAATATTAACACTGTATTAGTTTAACTCATTGAGCTCACTCTTGGTTTGATTTGTATTCAATGACTATATTAAATCCACTTACAGTTTAACAAGCAAAACCTTTGTCAAATAAATGAGATGATACAATGTGATGATCACAAAGACATTTATTCATCATGTGTATGTAAACCTGCATACACAACAAGAAGCCCAACAGGCTAACAAATCATGGAACAAATCAAGCAATACAAGAACAAATTGAAAGGCTCAAGTCAGGCTTATTAACTCAAAAATAATCAATAATTAGATTTCACTACAGAAAAAAAGAGGGACTCTCAAAAAATCTGAGAAAAAAATGGAAATTTGATAAATAATATGTGGTAATAAAATAAATACATTCAAAATAATACGTTTCAAATTAAATAAACTATAAATAAATTTTTTATAAAGTGCAAATGAAAATATAGCCTGATCATACGTGAACCCATACGTGTCCACCTCTTGTCTGCCTCTCAGAAATGATCAGATGCAGTCTGGGTGGAATGGGGGAAAGGCTCACTCTCAGAGGAGCCTCCAGTGTTGCTCTGAGTCTGTTTCGGGCTTTGGTCTTAGTTGTGGCCACACTGGAGAATCCTGATTCTCACAGGTATGTGGTCGTGAATGGGAGAAGGTGTTTCACAGCCCTCAGTGCTAGACATGGGTACTCCTTTGAGACAGCAATCCAGAAGGAGCCCAGGTCCAGTTTGCCCCACTGCAACTTTAAAGTGCTGTCGCTGGGATTCCAGATGTGAGGGCAAAGCAACATCTTCTTCAGTGGGATCCACAGAAAATGGGTCCAAAATTCACATGTGTCCGTCTCTGGGATCCTCAGGAAAGTAGTCATCGAATTTCTCTGCCAGTTGTGAGAGACTGAGTCACTGATCTGCACCTGAGGAGAGTTTTCCAAAATGTCAGACAAAAGTGGAAACATGTCCATCCTCTTTTCCTGGGCCCTCTTTGTCCACAAAGCAAGTTTTTTTTGGAAAGCTTGAACTTTGTCTGCAACAACAAATATGTTGGTATTTCTCCCTTGAAGTGAGATGTTCAGCTGGTTCAGCAGTGAAAAGATGTCACAGAGGTAGGCAAGTTTAGCTGTGAACTTTGTCAGCATAGTAATGTGCCAGAGGAGATTCTTTCTCAGTGAGAAAAGAGAAGACCTCATTCCTCAGCTCAAACAAACGACTGAGGACCAGTCCTCTTGAGAGCCATCTCACCTCACTGTGATAGAGCAGCTGGACATGATCTGCTTCCATGTCCTCACAAAGCTTGGCAAAACATCTGGAGTTCACAGCTCTACTTTTAATGAAGTTGATGGTTTTCACACTCACATCCATCACCTCATGGAACTCTGGGGACATATTTTTAGCTGCAAGGGTTTCACGGTGGAGAAAGCAGTGGGTCCATTTAGCTTCTGGTGCACGATCAAGTATCTGCTTGACGACGCCGTTATGCCTGCTGGTCATTGACGCTGCACCATCACTGCACACCCCAACACAGTTCTGCCAGTCCAGGCCGTTCTCAGTGAAGTAGTTATCCATGCAGCCGAAACATTCCTGAGCCGTAGCTCGTGTTGGTAGCTCTCCACAAAACAGTATGTCTTCGTGCAAACTACTGTCCCAGCGATAGCGAACAAAAACCAGCAGCAGTGCGGCATTCGTGACATCAGTGGACTCGTCTAGTTGCAAAGAGTAAAATGGGCTACTTTTTATTCTTTCCAGAAGCTGAAGCTGTATGTCTGAGGCCATGTCCGCGATACGGTGACTCACAGTGTCGTTTGAGAGTGGGATAGTCAGCAGCTTCTTTGCAGCAGCCTCCCCAATCATCTCACGGCACATATCCACAGCGGCAGGCAGAACCAACTCCTCCGCTACGTGAATGCTTTCTTACTTTGTGCCACACGTACGAAGTAGCTGGCTTTCAAAGCACATTTTGAGTTACCAGTCAGTGACACGACAGACCGTTTCTGCATTTGTAGCCCATTTTCCTTTCTCTTGAAAAATTCCACAGGCTTTCCCACGAGCGTTGGATGTTTCGTCGCTAGGTGTCGCTTTATTTTTGAAGGCTTCAGTGCTTCGTTTGATAGCATTAGCCCACATTCCACACACTGAGCCCTCGGCTCTGCCTCGTTGCCTCCGTTCACAAAGCCGTACTTAAGAAAGTCAGGGTTGTACTTGCACACACATTTAGACTTTTGGGGGGTATGGCACCACTGTGGTCTTCATTTTTTCTTTTTAATAACTTATCCATAACTTCCGCTACAGGCTAGCGGCTAGCTGAGTGTCTTCTTCTGCTTATTGCAGCTTGTTAAACAACTGACTGACACATTACCACCACCAGGTGGTGGGAAGCTGTATTGTAACTGAGCGTCTCATGGATAACAGTCATATCTCTGGTGTCTTCAATTGATAACCTATGCGGTCCCGCGCCCACAGGTGCAAAACTGAAAGTTTTTCGCGGCCCTCTAGGTGGGCCGCGACCCAATGGTGCCCAATGGTGGGCCGCGGCCCACTGGTTAAGAATCACTGCTTTAGAGAACCCTGCTCTGTATCAGGAAAACAAACTTTGAATAATAAAATGAAAGCAACAAAGGTATTGTTAGAACTGTGACGGTATTATTAAGTACTTGTAGTGATACTCGGTGTTGGCAAGTACTCAAATGTAAGTACCTGTACTTGGTTTGACAAAAAGTGGTATTTGCGCATCCCTAATGATAACTGACAAAAGTACAGACATCTTCCCTTTCCTCCCACCACAGATCCAACCAGGGCACACTGGTGTCGAAAATACAGTTCTGGAAACACATTTAAAGGTCTCTGTAGATCTCCGAAAAATACGATCGTTATGAATAAGAACACCGACAGGCGGACATTACCTTTCCTCTGGTGACGTGTGAACGTCTCTGAACGACAGCCTCTCTTGAGTGCTGCAGTAGAGGCTTGTTCCAGCCTCCAGGTACATGCTACACATAGACTAGACATAGGGAATAAAGCTATTTTAAAGTTCAAAGTTCAAAGTTCAAAGTTCACTTTATTGTCAAAGTTTCCACATGTGTTATGCATACAGAAAATTCGAAATGCCGTTTCTTGCAGTCCCACAGTGTAATATAGACATGACATATAACATATAATAGAATAAAATAGAATAAAATAGGAAAAAAAAGAAAAAGTTAAGAACATAAGGGCCTAGTTAAAGGATTAACAAGTAGCAGCAGAGAATAAAAAGTGACTGGTGCTGGATGAGGGAAGGGGTGTGAGGGGGAGTAGATGTCCTGGTATGTTCCATTTGAGGCAGTGGGGAAGGTGGGTGAGGGGGAGGGTAGAGAGGTCAGGGGAGAGATGGCAGAGATGGCAGGGGGGGAGAGAGGGGGGGCGAGAGGAGAGAGGGAGGGAGAGAGTTCAGCATCCTGACCGCCTGGTGGAAGAAGCTGTTCCTCAGCCGGGTAGAGCTCGAACGGAGACTGCGGAACCTTCTCCCTGAAGGCAGGAGGCTGAAGAGGCAGTTGGAGGGGTGGGTGGGGTCACCCGCAATGCCGAGTGCTTTGCGGGTGAGGCGGATGTTGTAAATGTCCTGTAGTGTAGGGAGTGAGACTCCGATGATCCTCTGGGCAGAGTTCACAATGCGCTGCAGGCTCTTGCGGTTGGAGGCGGTGCAGCTTCCGAACCACAGCGTGATGCAGCTGCTGAGGATGCTCTCAGTGGCGCCTCGGTAGAATGAGAGCATGATGGGGGGGGGGGGGGCTCCTGCTCGCTTGAGCTTCCTGATGAAGTACAGGCGTTGCTGGGCCTTCTTTGCCAGTGCAGTGGTGTTGCTGTTCCAGGTGAGGTCATCTGTGATTGTCACACCCAGGAATTTGGTGCTGCTCACCTGCTCCACAGCAGCACCATTGATGGTCAGAGGGAGGGGGGGTTGGGAGTGGGTTCTCCTGAAGTCAACAACAATCTCCTTTGTTTTCCCCACATTGAGGAAGAGATTGTTATTTTGGCACCAACGGACCAGCTGGTTCACTTCCTTCCTGTAGTTAGTCTCATCGTTGTGGCTGATGAGACCTACCACGGTAGTGTCGTCAGCGAACTTCACGATGTGGTTGGAGCTGTAGTTGGGTTTACAGTCATGGGTCAGCAGGGTGAAGAGAAGGGGGCTGAGCACACAACCTTGGGGGGCCCCCGTACTCAGTGTTAGTGTGTTTGAAGTGTTGTTGTTGACCCGAACAGCTTGTGGTCTCTCTGTGAGGAAGTCCAACAACCAGTTGCAGAGAGAGGGGCTGAGGCCCAGGTCTGTAAGTTTACACACAAGCTGCTGGGGGATGATTGTATTGAATGCTGAGCTGAAATCTATGAACAGCATTCTGGGCTGTTTCACTTTTCTACACCCAAAAATGTATGCCATCAGCATCACACGAGAGCTGCTAATGTATAACATGATGAGAAGCGTCTGCGTATCGTGGCGTTAGTCTCTGATGGTGCACTACATTAAGTGATTCTGTAATGTCTTCAGCTCTTTAGAGCACCCGACTCCAGTGACTTCATTTAATTCCAAGAGAATAAATGTTTACATGACAAATGTGTGGTTTTTACATTCATGCCTTCCCACCACACACACACACACACACACACACACACACCCTCGAACACCATCACGGCGTCATGCTCTATTAGCTCTTATGAAACACACCAAATTGAATCAAATGATTCAAACCATTTGTGCCATTAATCCTCATTTCCAGTCCTCGTGTGGCGTGTGGGAAATGGAGGTTTTGACTTTCACATCTGTTCAAAGTCAAAATCCGCTCCGGATCAAAAGGTCTGCTGTTTTGTTTTATTCCATTGCAGATATTATATATGATACTTTGGCGGCATTAACCCTGGCTGCAGGAGTTTTCCAATCGCGTGAGAGGGCTCAGTGTATAACATCCATCTATTTCCATCATTAATATTGAATCCGCTCACCGGCCCTTCGGCTTCACAGTGAAGTTTATTGCATTGAAAGCAAGAAACTTCCTTTTGCGCTCTGGCGGCTGTCAGACGGTCTCGATCTTTCCGTCCTCCTGCGTCTTCATGCCTCGCATCCAGAGACTAAGTGACAGATCGATAGCTCGGCTCTAATACCATGCCGGTCTCTGTCAGACTGAGAAAGGCCACGTCTTCTCTCTTGCATTCAGGACTTACATGACAGGAGTGTAAGTCATAAGGAGCACTCGTGCCATTATAACATCATCCTCATCCGTCAGTAAGTGGATTACAGGGCTGGAGCGCCGGCATGCTTGGATGTGTGGCTGGGCTTTACTGGCTCCTGAGGAGGACACAGCCCACTTAGTCCTCACTTTGATTCCATGTAATGCCTGACGTTAAACAGCTTTTTTCCATTTGGTCTATATTAGCCCCCTCTACGCATGAGCGCTAATGCAGCTTGATGGGTTTTAATTCCATTTGTCACTGAGGTAGATTTGATTGAGGGCCATTTGAAGTCCTTGACCTTTGACTTGTTTCCTCGGGGATGAATGAAACAATGGCACGGCTTAACATTACATACACAGTTGTGATCGTTACAAATGCTCAGTCATGACATTTCAAAATTCCTTTACTCTTCTTTTAGATTAGAAACGACAAGAACTCAATTTGACCACTTCTCTAACAATAGAGAAAAGTGGAATATAAACGTTTTATATGTTAAAGAGTGACTTATGAATCTTATGAAACCCAGAAATGTGTCATAACTGAGCCTTTGCTAAGCCAAGCTGCCAGAGGTACCCACACGGTCACGAACTGCAGTCTATTTAGAGATATTATCGAATGTTTGGGAAAACTGAAAAAGAAGCAGGAAGAAGGGCCGACGATATGTTTAAAGAGATGAACATCGACAGATCACAGTGTGAAAGTGAACCACCACATCACCTGGTGATCGAGATGAAAAAACAACACTGTTCCTGTAAAGCCGAGTACGTCTTTATGTTATAATCATTACAAAGTTAGCGACACACGTTTTTACGAAATCTCAGGCAGAAAATCTGAAAAGAATGCAGGAGAGTGTTGTGGAGCAGAGCCGGGTTGGTTGAACCCCGCCAAGAGCTGGTCGTTGCGACACTATGTCTGCCTCTGAGGAGCGACAGCACATTAAAAGTAAAAGGGAAATCATGCGCTTTGGAGAAAAAAAACATGAAATAGCAACTTAACACCTGGTTTTAGCTTCATTACGCCCAGTCACAAAAAGAATGATTGTAAACAAGGAAATCACCCCCCCCCCCCGCCCCACAGCCCTCGACAGATAATTGCACCCGCTTTCCCCTTGACTGTCTACAACGGATGCTTTCATCGATACAACAGTCGACACAGGTGACATGGTGTTTCACTCAAGGATGTCTGCGACCCAGCTGCCGCATGCTTTCAATCTCTCCTCACACTACTGTTCAAAGGGGATTTACAAATACATCTAGGCATGTCAGCTGACACACACAGTGACTTTAATATCGGTATCTCCATCATCTTAGGAAGAAAGAAACAGAACTGGATCGGAGTGAATGTGACTATACTGTATACCTCAGGGGGACAGTGGTCCCAGAATCAATTGACTGTATGGTTATGTTACTTTATCTCTATTTTATTGAGCATGATGTGAACCTTTTTTTCTTTTTTCTTTGCTATTTGGGGGTAGAACTCACCAACAAGCTACACACATATTTGTGAAGTTGATGTTGCTAGCATGTGAGCAACATTAGCATTCGTCTGCATCATATTTGACATCACATCGTATTTGCTCCCCTTCGAGCTCTGTTTTTGTCCCCACCAACGCTGGTGACTCTTTAGCTGCCGAATTGTTCACTATATTAACGAGCCATAGCTAACTGTGTTCTGTCTGCCGTTTGGAGCTTGACCGATAGCATACAGTCACTCTTATTTGAGCTTTTTTCGCTGAAAATAGCTGACTGTTGCTGAAAATGATAAAGCTGGTGAGGCTGAATCAAACAATGGCAGAAACCTGTCACGACAAGGGACGACCCCTTTCACATTACAAGAAGTCATTTGACCTTTTGTTAACACAAACACATTGGTTGGTGCACTTTTAAGATGTGTTAAATGCACATGGTTATCTTGAGAAACTATACGCTAGATCAGCGGTTCCCAAACTTTTTAGGCCGCGCACCCCCTTCTACATCCCGACCGGGTTCGCGCACCCCCCCCCCCCCCCCCATTAATAAAAAAAAAAAAAAAAAAAAAGACGCAACAGAGCCTTTTAAGCCTTCATAGCCGCATAAGAATCGGACCAATGAGAGAACAGTTTGCTCGCGCGTGGCATTTGTTTACAAGATTTAGTCCGCTGTTAAATGTTGCAGTGTGAACACAAACCGAACAAAGGAGCAACTGCAACAAAGCAAACGAACTGAAGGTGTGAAAACGCCCTGAAACACTGCAACAAAGTTTCAATAACTTTCAGTGACACAAGGCGTCACTTTTAAAGAGCAATACGGATGTGAGGACACACGCACAGGCTCAGAGGCAGATTATCACATTTAATTTACAATTAATGAGCGACTAATGCAGCCAGGATGTCTTCGGACAAAGCATCGATGCGGCGCGACACAGTGTTGTTGGACACCGGGATCATGCACAACTTTTTTGCTTCTTTCTCCCCAATCATACATTCCACCATCTCTCTGGCAGCTGGCAAGCTCACGTCTTCGGCGATTGTGTGCGGTAGCCCCTTTCTCGCTATTCTGTAACCAGATATGAAGCCCGTAGTGCGTCATTTATAGACCCAACACATGAATGAGACTGCAGTTGTTTTGGCTGTTTTGTAACTCCTCCAATTTCGATATAAAGAATGTAAGGGGCTTTTGACTTGCACTGGCATGCTTGGTGTTCAGGTGGCGACGTAAATAAGAGCTTCAGACTGTTAGCCAGAACCTCACTGCACACCACGCACTGTGGCTTTGGGGAATCTGCGTTGCCAATCCAAGTGAAGCCCAGACACACATACTTTTCATCATATTTCCTCTTTTTTTTCCCAGTCTGATGCTCACTCTCGTTTCCTCTTTTTCACCTTGACTCCGCGATGGGCCGATGTGCTCCCGATTTGTCTGTGCAATCCCTTCCTCCTTCCTCCGTCTCATCTTCCTCTGACTCTGGCTCGATTTCTTCTCCCGGTCTCTCCCCACGCACCTCTCCGTTCCCCTCGCCTCCGATTCCTCTCTCTCTCTCTCTGTCCCTCTCCTCTTTTACGACTGATAGCTTCAGATGTCCCACCTGACAGTTTTTAAATTAAAATTACATTTTTTTTTTATATTTAATATTATTACACCATCAGACCGCCATTACACTTTTCCTCTCGCGCACCCCCTAGAGGCAGCTCGCGCACCCCCAGGGGTGCGCGCACCCCACTTTGGGAATCCCTGCGCTAGATTAAAGAATAATATCCAACCCAAAAAACCCACTAACTCTTTTCCCTCCAAAGACACTCCCCCAAAATGACACAATGAACATAAACATATCCTTATGAAGGTAAACAATGAAAAAATAGCAAATGTGTTTTTGGAGAAGATTAATGAAAACGTGTCACACACGTAATGAGGCCCTGCTTCATATTGTTTTATTTGCAATCTTTCAAATTGATTGTAGACCATCTCCTGTGAATGTATGCAAATCCATATAATAACAAATATAATTGAGTGGAAAACATGGCGGTGTCATTTACTGTTGCATTGAGTGTGCAGTCACTGCTTTATGTAAATAGGGGGACTTCATCAGTGACTTTGAAAGTGCTGGAAATGTAATCATTCCTAACTAAATGACCCTGCTCTCCCTTTGACCACTGTGCATGCAGATGCAGTGCACAAGTGTCACGGTGTCATTTGTTAATGTCCTTGGTTATGCAGATTAGGAAAACTACTTATGCAAATGAGCCTCCCTTTTGCCTATTTAAATGAATATGAGCAACTGAACCCCCCCTATTTTTATTCAGCCTCAGAATTACAAAAATGCATTGAAGGGATTTCTTTTTTATGCAAACAACTTAAAATTAAAATCCATTTTCCATTTCATCGTTTTTGCTTATCTTTCCAAAACGGTGCTGGTTTGACTGAGCTGACACAGTTTAGCTCAAATTGATTGATTTCTTTTCTTTTTGAATCACTTTTCACTGATTCTCTTGTTAGTCCACTGTTGTTCTGGCCAGACGATTGCTGGGCATCAATTTGTAACGTTGTTATTTGGCCTTGTGTCTCTCAAGCCGCGAGGATTCATGTCACGTTACGGGTCCAACTTACAATCGTGTCTGCGTGTTATCTCTCCTCATCTTTCCTGCCTTTCTCCACAAACATCCCTTTCAGTAACTTAAAAAATGCAAATAATAGGATGAGATTTTTTTTTTTGGAATCGGTAGAATGAAACTGCCCAGAAATCTGCGATCATTGTCTTCATTCATGGCAGAGATATGGTCTGATATTCAAAGTGACTGTCTCTGTCTCTCTCCAGTGTTTCCACGGGCTGCGTGCGTTTGACTGGCCTTGACTTTGATCCATATCCCGCTCCTCGCCGACATTTCTCTGCCTTCATCCGCTCCCTCTTTGACTCCCTCCCCCCCCGCTGTCTCATGTTCTCTGTCTGATTCTGTCTCTGCCCCCCTCCGTCTAACCTGTCCTCAGGGCTCAGGCTCAGAGGCCCTTCATCTGTCCATCGTGTGCTCGCGTCCCCAACACTCACAGGTGCTGGCGTGGATGCCGTCGCATCTCTCGACCTCCGAAAACCAGCTCATAAGTCATCAAAATACGAGGGAAGATGAGTAAAGCGAACACGGCCATGCGGACTGACCCAGTCAGATGGTATCAATGCTTCCTGGAGTATGTTTATGAGCTGATATTCAAAGTCTCAGACACGCTTCGTTCTCCCAGATTTCCACAGAGCAGCCAATCGCACAGGCTTGAAACAAACTGCCAGGTCAGCCCAACTTACTTCAGAGGAGAAAACAAAGCCAAACAGTAAAATGACCACTGACACTGTTCATTATGAATATCAATCAGAGAGTACAGGCCGAGTTCATTTTTGTTCATGCTATCGCTCAGCACCATGAGCCGAGCCTCAGCAGATGGCCCGTGAGCTGCGAGCACGCACAAAGGCGTTGTGTATTCTCCGACAGGTCTGATAACAAATGATTCTGCTCATGGACTACTCTATTGCCTTTGTACAAGCCAGGAGTCAGGTACTGCATGCATTATAAAGGAACCAAGGTTGGATATCCTTGGCTGCAAAATATTCACTCAAATGTTTTTTGAGTGAATATTTTTGCCAACGCGTCGAAACAGCTCTTGGCTAAAAAAGGAAGTGCCGAAAGCGCACAACCTAGAGGCTTCGCACACGGCACTCAAGCCACGATGACATCACGCCTTTGACATGCCCGCCTCGCGCCGGCTTCACTACGGCGAGTATACGCCGCGCTTTGTTGGTTCATAGACCTTCCAAACTCACTGCAGTTAGAAGGACAGACTTCCTCTGAAATGAGACAGGACGGCGTATTGGTTCAGCCGTAACCGGGACTTCCACACCATGAAGCAGCAATATCGGTTATTCCGGCCATGGTTGATTTCATGTTGGTATCTACATGGAGGCATGTATGCCCTCCCCTTCCACGCTAAAACAGTGACAGAAAGTTGAAACAGAAAAGAAATGTATGTAATAATTATTTTACAAGAGTGACGTGAAAAAACAAAATGATCAAGATCGTCATTGAAAGTTGTATCAAAAATGTCTGTATTTTATTTTTAGTGGAACCTTCCTTCAGTGCCTGTTTCCCTTTTCCAATGCCACATCTTCTTTCACATGCCAAAACGTTCCGTCACTCCATAAATTCCCAAGTTGTCAAACTAAAAGAATCCGGGAACCTCATTTTCACAGTCGGGGGAATTGACCTCTGTCCTTTCAATGAGGAAGCGGTTTATAGCTGCTGACCCTTGCTCACATTCCACATGGAAATCAGCCAAGTGCTTCTTTGTCTCAAGGTGAAGTAACCACACAGCAGCATGAGAGCTGTTGTCATTTAAAAACATTGTGGGTGTGATTCACTAAATTGCATCTGTAGCCTTTTTTTACAAATGATGCTGTTGGCATCACTGCTTTGACTTTGATCCGTATTCGACTTGGCAAGATTCTCTCAATCTGTTTTCCCCTTTGACTCTCTTCTCTGTCTCTGCTTTTTTCCCCCTCTCTTTTCCCCCTTTTTTTCTCCTCTGTCTCTGCTCCAAATGTCACCCTCCTCCCCTCAGGGCGGGATGATCGCCCTTCTGCTGTCCATCCTGTGCCTGGTCCTGATTCTCTACACCCGCAGGCGCTGGTGTAAGCGCCGCCGCATTCCCCAGCCCCAGAAGAGTGCCAGCGCCGAGGCGGCTAACGAGATCCACTACATCCCCTCCGTGCTGATGGGAGGCCAGGCTCGGGAGAGCTTGAGGAACTCTCGGGGTCAGGGCCCAAACTCCAGCGGTACCCTCAGCATCCGGGAGACAACGATTTTGGACGGGTACAAGTAGGATTTGGGTGGATGGATGGGGGGGAGGGGATGTATCTTGAAATAGTTAAACCCTAAAAATGTTTCTAATTTCACATTTTACACTGGCAACAATCGGTTGGAATTGTTTGAAATTCACGACTTAAAAAGCAGCTGATATGCACACAGCACACAGTTTGATGATTAAGATTATAAAAGCTTACCGGAGCAGTGCTGCTTCGTCAAGCATCTGAGCCGCTTGTGATGTTTACTCTGATTTAGATCAGTCAAGATAATGTAACCCTAATTGATTTTTTTTACCTCCTTGCCAGGTACGAGTATGACATAACGGACCTGCGCCACCACCTGCAGCGAGAGTGTATGAATGGCGGCGAGGAGTTTGCCAGCCAAGTCACCCGTACCCTGGACTCCCTCCAGGGCTGTAACGACAAGAACAGTATGGACCTCACACCTGGTGAGTTGACTGAAGTGGAAACAGCCAGGTCAACCAAATGGGAGAAAAAACAAGCAAACAGCCGTAAAGCTCCACTGATCAATACTTTTTCGTGGTAACATTGAATCAGCTGGACTGGATGTAATGGGAAGGGGTCGCTCAATGTGACGGGCTCACAGAAGCAGCAGCAGGCCGCTGTTTTCAGTGATAAAGCCGACATGAACCCAGAACCACACGGCTAAACACAACGCGGACAAAGTTAGCAACTAGCTGGCGGGGAAGTCTGACTCCCAGATATTTCCCTCAGGAGTTGGTGGTGAGTCAACTAGAACTAATATTATAGTTAATATGAGAGAAATAATACAAGAGTTAATATCAGAAAACTATAACTCGACCACAGAGAGACAAAGTCAGCAAAACGTGGAGCACTTCGCAGCTAAAGTCTCTCAGGAGGTGCTGGAGACCAAAACCAGTGAATGTAGTCACAGCAGACACTTTGACTCTCCTGCTATGAGCTCATGTAATGTCATGAGGTCTACTTGACTTAAGGGGCCAGGAAACACAGCACCAAATAAGTGCTAATATTACACATTAGTGTTTAATGGTAAAGCTAAAAATGGGTTTTATTGTTTCGAGCCAGCAGAGCAGCTGATACAAGTTACCGTGACAGTGGCACTTTTTTGATTCCACACTGACATTCTTCCTTTAGAAAGTAGATACACAATCTATTATTTGCATATTGACATTCTTTAAAGGAGCAGCGTGTAGGATTTAGTGGGATCTATTTGCAGGAATGGAATATAATGTTTTCATCAGTTTATAATCACCTGGAACTAAGAATCGCTGTGTTCCCGTTGGTTTACAATGGGCCCTTCATATCTCCATACAGAGATTGTTCTCTTCATGGTGTCCGCAGTGTTGCACCGCCATGTTTTTCTATCGTAGTACAAACCAAAACACTGGCTCTAGAGAGGCAATCCTCTGACAGGCGCGGTGGGCTGAATGGATTCAAAGGGAGTGGCGAGCCGAGGGGTCGATTCAGCTGGTTGCAATCTGCACTGGACCTTTTAATAGAGCTGCACGAATCTAAAGAATTGGTCAAACAACTGTGTGTTATGTGACCGATGTGAACCCTCAGACAATTTTCATCTGACTGCCGTTCCACTCAGCACTACAGAGTGTTTTAGCATCTTTTAGTTTGGCCAGAAACAGGACTCGGAATGAGCGCTAACGTCGCTGCATGTCTGCTGGATGTGTAAACAGGAAACATATTCCCAACAGCAACCTCAGCTTTCACTCATCATATCAAAAGCCTTATTTATCATCCTGCTGCATCAAAAAGGTTACTTGAGCTGGTATTGGGGGAAACATGGCGATATACAAATAGTTCCCTGAGCAGGGAACAGTGTAATTACATCAACACAGTTGGAATAATTTAGATAATCAGTGTGAAAACAAAGAGAGGTAATTGGATTTTGAATTAAATACCATGTATTATTTTCTCACAGAGGTGTGAAGTAATCGTCAACATCAACGTAGACCAAATGACGGAGGACTATAATTGTAGGTTGACAAACACAAAGGCTCCCAACACAACAAAATGGGACAGCAAATAGAAATGAGGCCCTTGTACAGCAGTTCTCATAATCTGTGTAAGAACACGAGCTGCTGCTGATGCAGACAGTCCACCGGACATCAATATGGAGCTGCAGGTGTTCTCCTCACACTTGGAATAATCAAAAGGCGTACTACGGTTCTGCCAACAACTCCTCCTGAAAGATCTATTTTTCATAATCGGCGGACGTTTGGGTTGAGCACCTCTCCTGCGAGGACGATCGCATGAAGTGGAGCAGGTTTTATGAAGGTAACCCCCCCCCTTAATTCCAATTGCCGGCGCATTCACTCCTCGGATTCATCAAGAGATCGGTCACGGTGGAGGCACTCGCACGCAGTGTTCTTATGAAATCCGAACAGCCCGACCCCAGAGGTGATGGAGACGGCGTAACACTGTGCATTATGCATTAAAGATGGTTGATGAGAGGAACGAGAGAAATAGGAAATGCAGGCAGCAGGGCATGCGTGGATATTGAACAAGACAGAGGTTGCTCAGGGAAAAAAGCATCGGAAATCTGGACTAAAATAACAAACATTTCAGTCAGTATTTCTCTTGACCTTTCTTTTTAGAATGACGGAATAGTTTTGAATTCATAAACAAGTGGAAACAATGATGTTATGTCAATATTAAAGGAGCAGAGTGTCGGGTTCAGTGCCATCTAGCGGTGAGGTTGCAGATTGCAACCGCCCGAATACCACTCCGCTCACCCTTCCCTTCCCAAGCGCGTCGGAGGCAGGCATTCCCCCTTCTAAGGTTCTACATCCTCGATTCCTTTCCTTGCGACCTTGATTTTCGAAGTCACAAGCAAGCGGAGCGAGGAGGCACAGAATGGAGAAATGAGAAGAGCAATTATGTTCACTTTTAGGTGACTTCAAAAAGAAAAAGGATCTCTCTATGTATTTGGTTTGTCCCTTCTGGGCTGCTAGCATCAACATGCTAACATGCTCACAATGACAGTGCTAAGAAAGTGTAATGTTTACCATGTTCATTCGCTGAGTTTACCTTCTTAGCATCATAACACTCCCGTTCCAAAGTGATAACAATTCGCCCAACCTAAATGTGGACCACGTTGCACGGCAGTCCATCCAGTAGCTTTGACTCAAATCCATCGATGTGGACTCCACGGCGTCGCCAGAGAAAACAGTCAGGGAACCGACTGTGGAGGTATAAAAGCAATACGAACCCAGTTGTAACATAAATTCAGGCCATGTGAGCGTATTGGAGCTAACATGTACGTCGGCCCTATAAAACCCTGTGAAACAGATCGTGAAATGCTCTTAACGTCCTTGGGAATAAAACTGACAATGTAAACCTCTTGTGTTGTAAAGTGTCAGGGTTTGATTAGAGTGAATTGTGTGTGTCTTAACTTATACTGCTTCACACATAAAGCGTAATAAAAAAACCTTTTTTTTAACTCCTTCCCACTCGGGATAAAACAGTAACTTTAACGTATCGACAAACATAAAACCACCAAATATCACAAGAGCAGATTAGTTGACAACCATTTAATACCACACGAATTCACATCCTGCTGTTGTAATGCCTTTATGCAAGACGGAAGATTAGTTATGCCTGCCCGGTACTCTTTGTGAATTTTTTTCCGCAGAAGACACCTTCTTATTCTGAGTGCAACTGTGTTAATTAAATGAACAGTAAAGGATTGAACCTCTCTAAACGTCTTAAGTATCATCCTGTGGGGGTCATTTCATCAGAATCCATCTAATTGTGTTCTAGATATTTCAGTCCGAACTAAAGTACTGTTTTTATTACAGAAATGGTGTTTTATAATATATTGTGTTTGTTATTGTTTCCCTGGAACTTTAACTCTTATTATTTACCAAAAGAGATCATCGCCTCCTCTGAGGATGTGTTCAGTATTTTCCCTTAATGGGTTTTAATTTCAAGGCAGCTTTTCTCACTCTTTAATTCTCCCCTCAGTAAACAACATGCTGGGTGTGTTTCTTTTAGCATTACTACACTTAATCCTTGCTGCACTGTGGTTTTAAAACATTCAACAGTCAACATCCAGCCAAGAACAGCACAATTATTTCGTGTTTTTTTTTGTGTCTTTTCCAAGTGCCTGCTTTCTCGTTCCAGAGAGAAAGCTTTTTAGTTTGTGCCTTACCTTCTCCGAGCTCTTATTTCCTGCTGTTTGTAACTATAATCCCACTCGTCCGCAGTGAGCGACAACACCAAGCTGGCCCTGATGAACAAGTACAAGGACAACATCATCGCCACGAGTCCCATCGACAGCAACCACCAGCAGAACACTCTGCTCCCGCACAACACCTCCACCAGCCAACGCAAACGTCTCTCCAGCAACACCCGCGGTGAGTCGCTGTGTCCCGTAGATCTACGCTCTGTACAGATGACACATCACGTTAAAAAGCAGCGCTCCGTGTCAGCACCAGACAGACAGAAACTTTAGTTCAGATGACTGTCATGTTTTACCCCATCGAACACGGTTCAGCGCTGCCTTTGCAAACCATTGATTTTATGAAAAACATAAATAGAAAGATGGATCAAGGCTTAAAATGATTCCTTTTTACACGGCAACAGCAACATAATTGCAAAGTCACCCGTCAGATATTTGAATTTTCCTCACATTTTGTGTAAGTAAACATACCACAATGACATATTTCAAAAGAGGATAAAACAGTTTCTGGTGGTATAAGAAGTGAACGCCTCGTCTGCACAGGAGACAAAGAGCAAGCAGCAGCTTCAATCGGTGTTTAGGCCGGACGTTGATTGCAGGTCACCTGTGTTTTGGCAGCGCTCAGATCCCACCACGCAATCAGCGCAGCTACGCACGTAAAACGGAAGAAAATAGACGTTCGGCATTAAAACGCGCTTCATTATTTGTAATCAATACAGCTCCTGTCGTGCTGCCTGTGTAGACCGCTGTGTTGATTCACGGATAGAAGCATTTGTGGTTCTGTAAGATGAGGGCGACGACTAGGAAAAATGGCTTGATGGCCTTCATGGGGGTGAAGGTGGCTCGCTGTTCTGGCTTTGAGCTTTACAACAGCCCTCACCAGCACCTTGTCACTTCCTGGGGGGGGTGTCCCTCTCCAAGGGAGTGAAGGCCCAAGTCCACCGCCGCCTGCTCCCGGCGGACTGTCCTCAGTATGCCAGGGGTTTGACCACCGTGTTCATGAATGAACTGTTTACTCAACCACTAAATTGTTTACAAGCGCACAAGGTTTTTCACAGATCTAGCCTCTTAATTCTGCTCCAGATTGATGCATTTAACCTTTTAATGTCGAGGGTTAAATTGTACAAAATCACCTTCTGGGGGATCATGCCCCCGGACTGCCCGAGAGGGCCTGAGGTCCACCCACCACAGTCTCACTCAGACAGCCGTGCCACATGCCAGTCCGGTTCAGCTGGAGCCAAGAATCATATTTAAAGAGACGTTTAAAAGTGAGATAAAGTGAGATTACCTAGCCTAGGAAGTGTTTTATGTGTCGTGCTTGCACTTTTATGTTCCACCGTGGGAGAGTGGGAAACGTAATTTCGATTCCTTATATGTCCTGACATGCAAGAAATTGACAATAAAAGCTACTTTGACTTTGACTTTGATAAACCTGATTATGATTTCATCGTACATTAATGTTAGTGACCGTTCGTCCACGGGTCCAGATTTGGTGATTGCTTTAACTTTTCACCAGATTCTCAAAACCTACAGCAAGTGAGTCCTGCAACCTCGGCACTTCTTACTCTACTTCATGATTCAGAGCATGCGTGTTTTGAATGAAACAATAACAATACATTTTGAGTCCATATCCATGCAGATATTATACCAATCAAATAACAGTGTTGACATTCACGCTTAATGAAGAACACCACAATATGGTGATTGACATTGAAGTTAGACTTTTAGGTACACAGGCTGCTGCCTCATAGAACCCTTATGTCTAATTCATAGTTCTGTTTCTTTGCCCAGCAGCATCATTGCAACTGTATTCAAAGGCTCAATAATGAATCGTTGTGAGGGGGAATGCGTTCCAATATAAACATGGAGGCATGAAGTGGAGGTGCGAGGTGTTGGACCTGCAGCAGCGTTGAGATGATGGCCCAGCGACACACATCTTTCATCAACATTTGGTTATCGCTCACAGCTCTGTGGCAATCAGGAAACCACGGCGAGTCACTGACTGCCACCACGCAGGTTTAATCATTGCCAACATCACGGATGCCCTTTCGGAAAACTCCCGAGGACCCTGAGACATTTTCAACTTCCAAAAGTTATCAATAATACAGTGAAACAATACGAGGCTTTATTAGCAAAGAAATGGTCTTTGCGGGACACTGAGGATACACTTCGTGTTACAGATGGGAGAGATGAATGCCCTTTGAACAGTGACTCAGCACAAAGTGTGGATGTGAAACTACAAACATATACATCTCGTTGTGTATTGTGGTCTTTTTGCTAACATATGTCAAACCGTATTTCTTTTCATATCACCATGAATGACAATCTGCTCCCCCCCCGAGCTGTGATAGTGTAGGAGTTGTACTTTGTACTGAGCTCATAAACTGCCGGCCATTTTAAGGTTTTAGGTATTTCACCTGTCATGTACGCTCCAGCCTGGTCGAGACACAGTCGCAGTTATCACTAGTGTAACTTCAAAATAACTCAACAACACTCTGGGACACGAACACGGGTCTCCTGGTTGAATGTCCTGTGTTTGTTTGACCCACCCGCCATACAGTCTTTCTCATTTTTTATACCACGTCACTTGCTCGGCATAGCATAATCACATGTGCATTTACATTGCAGTTAGTACAGAATGCGTTCAAGGATTCAGGGATCATTTATTTGTCATTGCGCAACATGACATGAAAAACATTACAAAAAGAGAACATTCCTGTTGAGCATTGTTTGCATTTGCATCATGAGGAATGTGAACAGCAGCAACAACAACAATTCTCTGGCCAGAAAAGACGGCTGACATCTTAACAATGGAATTTGACATCAGGGAAACATTGTCCATCAACTTTGACTGAGTTTGAGCACCAAGCATGGTGATGTAGACACAGAGTCCTCCTCCTCTCGTCCCACCGGAGTCCTGCGGTTTGACGGTCAACTGAAGCTTGATCCGGATCGCCAGGATGGATCCAGGTCTCTTTGAAAATGTAGGCTCACTGACCTACCGTTGCTGGGGTCACCTGAGGTTTTATTTCATCCATATTATTTTTCTGCGACCAGACATCAGACAGCCAGGAGCATGCTGGGTAGTGGAGTAGCCTCAGGCAGGTCTGTCTGGTTGGTCGGCCATGGGCGGTGATCATCTCAAAGTCCGCTGAACTTAACAACCCAATCCCAACGCTACATTTACCGGTTTGATGAATGCATTCTGTCATATGCTATTTGGGCTCCAGTAATAAAAGAACAACTAATTAAGAATTTTGCAAAACTCATGGGAGCTACCGGCATGTACATGTGATGTAAAATGGCACGCAAAAAGAAAGAATGGCGTTCTCATTGCACACTAAGTGACTTAGAAATGGTTGTGACGTTCAGAGGCCAATTGGTGAGAAAGGAGATTGAGCAATGAACGAAAGGAACAGAGAGAAATATTATCCCATTATGATAAACACGAGAAAAAGAAGCGACATTTTCAGTTGACCTCAGACCACAATTCACTTCCTTCTACTTGGATGCACAGATGCTTTATTCTGAGCCCAATTAAAAACAAGTCTGTGGTGTTAGTGACTGTGGAGGAATAAACCTTATTATTAGCAGCACGGAGTTCTTCTCCAAACTGTCAGGAAGGATTGTACTTGTTAAGCTGCAACACAGGAGCACAAACGAGGAGGTATTCAGCTGTGTGTTTCATCACAGACGCCCTCCAATGTATGTGTTCGAGCAACCATCCATTTTAATTACGTTGCATTCATGACTGGTGGCAACTCAACATGGCTCTCGGGACATTTTGGATTCTAGTTTTAGAGGAAGCACTTTTCTTCATTCTTTCTGTGTGACGTTCACTGTGTTACTGCCCACCTGCACCCACCATGGCTCAGCTATGAGAGTTCAAATCATAGCAAAAGAGAGAGGAGAAAAACAACCACATTCATGCAAACCCTTTTATCAATAATGGAAGATGAGAACAAAGAGCGAATAGCCCAAAGGCCCACACAGAAATGCGTCATTTGGCACCGTTGGCAGCTCCAAACGGTGTTGGAATATTTAAACCTTCACTGCCCTGAAACCCTGAAACACAGTTTCAGAGAGCTGCAAAACAACACAGCGATGTTTACCTTCCCAGCCAGTCTGTGACGCTTCATACCAAAGGGATGAAACACTCGAAAGGTCCAAGGCCGTGTTCAGACACTAGTGCCACGTCCCAACAAAAAAAGTCAAAAACCTCCTCATCCATTTTAATGAGATGGCATCGTTGGCACAGCAAGGGTTCTCACAAAAACATAAGTAGAGTCCTGTTGTAATGTCATCTGGCAACGTGCTACGTTGGCCAATCGAATATTTGCCGGCACACATTCCAAGGGATTACTTTGCAATGTGAATGACATAATTCTACTGTTTACCAAGCCATGACAACTTGCACAATCCTGCCTGGTAGTATCATTGGAGAGAGAAAATCATTCAGTACAAGTTAGTTTGTGTATCTTTTCCTGCATAATAACTGGTCTCTTCAAGGCTTGAGTTCTAGAATCGTTTTAAGGAGATCAAGCTGTTGTTCATAATCTGCAATGTATCCTCGAACAACTGTTCATATGGTATCTTACTTAATTCATTTTGCATGCTCCTACGAATATCAAGCCATACGGGCGTTGAGTTTGCCTACAGCCCCTGCAGTGCAGAACCTGCTTTGGCAACAAAACTACGAAACAAAAAGATTGAGGCTTGGCTTGAAATAAGTTGGTGAGTAGGCTGCGTTGACTTGGTTTCACACGGACACAAAAAAATAGGTCTCCTGAGTGAAAGTCCTGTGTTTGTTTGACCTGTCCATCCAGTGTGACGGATTAACACTAGCATACTAAGGCTAGCATATTACTAACTTTGTCCGCTAGCTTGAATCCCCAACTAAAGCAGTACCTTAAAGTATATGTGTATTTACAGAGTTATCCAGAGGATCTATCTTAAAGTCTCTTTGAGATCTGTGAGTTTGGACCAACCAGACGGCAACTTTCGCTTCTGAAAAGTGAAGCCAATGCTTCATGTGTTAAAGCTGCATTCTCTCTAATGTCCACCAGGGGGTGACTCCTCTGGTTGTATAGAAGTCTATGAGAAAATGACTCTACTTCTCTCTTGATTTATTACCTCAGTAAACATTGTAAACATGAGTTTGTGCTCTCAGTCTCTAGTTCCAAGTCTTCTTCAATACAGCATGATTTGCGGCATCAGATTTATGTCATATGTCACAAGCGCGATAAAAACATGATCACAAGCAAATGAACAGACTCCAGTTCAGAGAACTCTCTCCTAGTTGCTCTCGAGCCCCATTATTCTATGTTTACAGATGACTGCACTGCATATCTGAACAGTGGCCTAAAAAACTTGACTCACTATCCTTATGTAGTATTGTTTTATTATATTCTATTCAATTAGTATTGTATTGTAGTAGTATATTATTGTAGTATGTGCCACGTGATTTTATAGAATATGAAATATTTGCGATGAACAGTATTGTCAGAAGTGGACTCATCAAATGTGTCTCAGGGTGTGCCGATGTACTGGAGGCTGTTTATTGTATGAATTAATTCATAAATTATTAACACAATAACAACCAGGTGGCTTCATAACATTATAATAGATACTGAAATCCACAATTTTGGAGAATATCACCAAAGGTTACGTTCTAAATAACTGGCCCTTGACGTTGTCTGTAGATCGGAGCCGACATAGAAGTGAATGTGTTGGCATAGAGCTGATTAGATATGGCTCCATTGACTGTATCAAATTCCAATAAGTCACCAGTATCATGACTCGGCTTCTCATGTTTATGACAAACTACGTTTTCAGAAGAAAGCGAATGCACATCAATCTGTTTGGGGACGTGTGACCAATCACAAGAGGCCCAGAGCCTCCATAGCTTTCCAGCCAAGGTTCTCTACCTTGCTGTGTTCTCTTCATGCTCGGTTCCGTTCACCAGCTTGGTTCATACACGCAGGTGTCGTTCTTTACCTCTCCCTACACTTAGGTTGTCGCTCACAGCTGCCCCGGTTGTTGAATCCGGGGCTGACTTATATCGTGCGAGTTAATATCATATGATTTGCTCGTGAGCATGTTATTTTAGCTGACCCACTGACAGATCTGCTCCACATTCAGAAACAAAGCAGATAATTCAGCTACATTTTCCTTATTTCGACTAAAAGAATGCAGAATATGATACCAGAGAGCAAGAAATGATCCCTGCACACTCATTATAATCGTTGTATCAGGTTTGTATTTGAAAGTACAATGATGTGCCGCCTAATGCATTCAACTAATACACACACACACACACACACACACACACAGCACTTTTGAAATTTCAGAGCTTCCAGGTGCACGTTGATATTCTCCAAAGCCCGCTGCATAGGAACGAGACTGTCTAAGCAGGCAATTAGATCTGCTCCGTGCAGTTCTTGAGTCGCTGTTGTTGGTGTTTCTAGTCAACAGTTTTCATCGCCGTCATAAAATATGCAGAGACGGAGCTCCTGTGCTCCTCAGTGGACATCTTCTCTGCATGTGTCAGTAGGAGGAGGCAGGTCAGGTAATGACTCTTTCTACTTTTTTGTGTTTTGCTGAAGATGCCCAAGAGCCTCTCTTCACTTCCATATGTCAGCACATTTAACGGACTCCAGTGTTACTTCTAAAGCAACCGGAAGTACAAGCTTGTCAAATGGGAGAAAGCACAATGTCAGAGGGAGTGAATGGAGAGGCCCCAGGCCTGCATGAGCATTTCATGCTCATTATTGCTGAGCAGGTGAATAATCATGCCTAATTGGATGTGGACCTTGCAGTATAATGATCATCATGTTGTCTAAATTTGTGGATAAGGTTCATGTTAAATGTATTTGTACTTCAGCTTACACAACAAAGGTTGCCTTAAAATGAAGGCCAGGATTTATTTTGCTAGGCGAGCTGGGTGTGCTTTAAATATGTGGCTGATAATTCACCCCCACCGCAGTAAGAATTGCAGGCGCCATCACTCGAGGGTCCTCCTGTAGTTTCAGGATAGATAGATGGAAACATGCCAACGGCAGCACATAGGGCCTGTGTGGGAACCAATAGAACGACAGAATGAATTCATGCCATCAGAAGAGCGATGGCTTTGTCTCATTGGCTTTCTCCTGGGGAACGTCCATAAATATTTACAGGCCATATCCTGTAATTTACCAAAGGTTGAAATGTCGAAGAGCCCAGTGAATATTTCATTCATGTCAGAATGGGGCGTAAGTGTAAGTTTTTAGGCCTTTATCACAACACACACTTTGACCTGAAGTAACGCCAATGTCCTTCATTCCATCTGGGATTGTTTGGTAGGAAGGAAGAAGTGTAAAAGCACACACTTTAAGCATGATAGGGCTGCCTCAAGAATAATCAGATGACAATGTTAAAGAGAGGGGGAAGATGAGCCGCCAAGCAACCGGACTACATGTTGTTTCTCTTGGTGGTAAAGACGCATTAGTTGATGGTCGCTTTATACGTTTGTGCATGTTGTACTGCCAACAAATGGACATTTTTACGGCACACATTTTGACCTTTCATAGTGCAGGTGTGACTCATTTGCCCTTCACTAAGCCCCGCCCCCCACTGCTACTCTGTCAAGCTGTTAAAGCTACCTTGGAGCACACACTCCCGAGATATATGTTATCAATTGTTGGCGGGGGGAAAGCCTAAATAAATCAAATTTTATTTCAGACTCATGAGTCCATATCATATAAAAAAAAACAAATACAACAACAATATATAAAATACAATACTATACGAGGACACCAAGACACAAGTGTAATCATTGCAGTTAAAGGATAAATCCAAGAAGTCTGATTCAGCAGAGAAAACAGTTCAAAAATATACATTCTATCTTTTTTATATTATTATATATTATCATTATGCCATAGGAAATATGCTTACTTCCGCTTCCTTTGTTCAATACTTCTTAATATGTCAAAGTCAATGGTCTGATTAGAGAAGATGTTCCACTGACACAGTATGAGGAGGAGACGCAGGGCAATAGGTACCATCTGTTGGTCCTCACTCATCTCCTGGAGTTGGTCCTCTCTTCTCTTTGGAGGCTGTCCTCTCTTCTCTTTGGAGGCTGTCCTCTCTTCTCTCTGGGGGCTGTCCTCTCTTCTCTCTGGAGGCTGTCCTCTCTTCTCTTTGGAGGCTGTCCTCTCTTCTCTTTGGAGGCTGTCCTCTCTTCTCTCTGGAGGCTGTCCTCTCTTCTCTTTGGAGGCTGTCCTCTCTTCTCTTTGGAGGCTGTCCTCTCTTCTCTCTGGAGGCTGTCCTCTCTTCTCTTTGGAGGCTGTCCTCTCTTCTCTTTGGAGGCTGTCCTCTCTTCTCTCTGGGGGCTGTCCTCTCTTCTCTCTGGAGGCTGTCCTCTCTTCTCTTTGGAGGCTGTCCTCTCTTCTCTTTGGAGGCTGTCCTCTCTTCTCTCTGGAGGCTGTCCTCTCTTCTCTTTGGAGGCTGTCCTCTCTTCTCTTTGGAGGCTGTCCTCTCTTCTCTCTGGAGGCTGTCCTCTCTTCTCTTTGGAGGCTGTCCTCTCTCCTCTTTGGAGGCTGTCCTCTCTTCTCTTTGGAGGCTGTCCTCTCTTCTCTCTGGAGGCTGTCCTCTCTTCTCTTTGGAGGCTGTCCTCTCTTCTCTTTGGAGGCTGTCCTCTCTTCTCTCTGGAGGCTGTCCTCTCTTCTCTTTGGAGGCTGTCCTCTCTCCTCTTTGGAGGCTGTCCTCTCTTCTCTTTGGAGGCTGTCCTCTCTCCTCTTTGGAGGCTGTCCTCTCTTCTCTTTGGAGGCTGTCCTCTCTTCTCTTTGGAGGCTGTCCTCTCTTCTCTTTGGAGGCTGTCCTCTTCTTTTTGGAGGCTGTCCTCTCTTCTCTTTGGAGGCTGTCCTGTCTTCTCTCTGGAGGCTTCTCCTCTCTTCTCTTTGGAGGCTGTCCTCTCTCCTCTCTGAAGGCTGTCCTCTCTTCTCTTTGGAGGCTGTCCTCTCTTCTTTTTGGAGGCTGTCCTCTCTTCTCTTTGGAGGCTGTCCTGTCTTCTCTCTGGAGGCTGTCCTCTCTTCTCTTTGGAGGCTGGTCTTTCTCCTCTTTGGAGGCTGTCCTCTCTTCTCTTTGGAGGCTGTCCTCTCTTCTTTTTGGAGGCTGTCCTCTCTTCTCTTTGGAGGCTGTCCTCTCTTCTCTTTGGAGGCTGTCCTGTCTTCTCTCTGGAGGCTGTCCTCTCTTCTCTTTGGAGGCTGTCCTCTCTTCTCTTTGGAGGCTGTCCTCTCTTCTCTTTGGAGGCTGTCCTCTCTTCTTTTTGGAGGCTGTCCTCTCTTCTCTTTGGAGGCTGTCCTCTCTTCTCTCTGGAGGCTGTCCTCTCTTCTCTTTGGAGGCTGTCCTCTCTTCTCTTTGGAGGCTGTCCTTTCCATTTTACCCTGTTTTGTATCTTGCACAAAACTTTTTTCTTGTATCAGATATATATTTATCCATCCATCCATCCCTTTTCCACCTCTTATCCGGGGTCGCGGTGGCAGCAGGCCAAGCAGGCCGACCCAGACCTCCCTCTCACCGGCAACATGTTCCATGTTCTATATTTATATAATATATAATATAATATTCATATAATATAATATTATCACTACTGCTGACATTCAGGTTTATCTTTTTCAAAAGGGCAAAAGCATTATTTTGGGTTGATTATTTGCACAGTGTGCCAGCAGTAGCAGTTATTGCCATGACAACGATCACTCTGTCCTCAGCCTCTGAAGTGCAGACAATCGTCATTTGTTCGCGAACTTACGACACCCATGCTTTGATTGTACTAATATTTAGCAAATATCTATGGTCCTGCTGCATTAGCATGTTACAATTATTATGAAGGAGGAAATCTGAGAATATGGAAATGTGTTCAAATATCTTTTATGATCTAGTGAGCAATATATATATATATATGACCACTAATCAATTGGTCGAGTCAATCGACAGATCTGTAAAACTAGTTCCTCCATAAAGAATCACACAAAAGCTCCACTTTAAATCTTGTGTCTACCAGAGATGTGCCCTCAGGTGTCTTGGAGAAAAGTCATTCAGCATGAAAAAAAACGTTAAAATTGACTAATCAGCCAAAGAAATCCAAATGACGACTAATCGACACAGAGGGGGCCACCCTAGTTGTAAAAATAGCATCAAATAGTCCAAGTGAAGCCCCGCCCCTGCTGCTGAACAGGGCGTTATTACTTGTTCATGCTTTGTTTATTAATATTGCACCAACCTCGACACTAGAGCGGGGCGGATAAACGGACACGCAGAGAGAGATCCCACCCTTTATTGTATGATTTGATTCAGTAGCACAAGTTGTGTTTTCTTCATCGTACATCCTGCTCCGTACACTCAGAAGTCAGCTTGTGTCTTCACACACATGATCCGAAGCTTTGTTTGCATCATTGTCGTCCATGTTGCTGTGGCATTGAATCAGTGTGTTGACGAGTCCCGCCTCTGTCAGCATGGATTGTCATTCTGGTGTCGTTGCCCGCTCTCTCACTCCACACCAGCACCCTTCCATATTTATAGAGCTGTGGAGCACTGGACATACTATTTTATTTTTTTGCTTTATAAGAGGCACTTGTGCCTGCTGCGCATGCTGAGTCACGGGCTAACATGCAGGGAATACTTAAGACGAGCCCCGTCTCCTTTTCACAGGCGTGAGCGAGCGCAGCACCTTTCGGCTCTGGTTTTAATCGTGAAGGCTGACGGATACCCGCTGTGTGAGATTTGGTCTTAACTCCTCAGGAGGCACTTTCATTCTCCTCCGTAAACCAGGGATTATATTTCAAGTGGCATTTCCGGTAGGAAACGTTGAATGCAGCCCTGCTAGAACTTAACTACATGTACGCATCAAGCTGAATCCATGAGCCCTGTGGAAAGCATCTCATTTCACACTAATTGGACATGTTCTAACTATACGGCGTTAACCTTTCATGTGGTTGTCTTTTGTCTTCGGTACATTTCTTTTTGACTTATTGCGATAAATGTAATTTCAAATGCCGATCTCCGTGTTAGGTCAGCTTCCACTCAGCTCAGAAGCGGCGAGGTAGAGTTTCCTTTCAACACTTTTTAAGTTATTCCAGTGTTGTACTCTTACAATGTAGCCAACGGCCCTCTTATGTTCTCTCCTCTCTCCGACTCAAAGCTGTCCTTGCGCTGCTCTATTCAGGTGTGTTGCTGCACCACTCCAAAGCCTCATTTCCTAAAGTTGTGAGCTTGAGAGTTTTAATGAGATCCTGACCCCTATAAATACAGGCTTTGGTTTGTTGGGCTCTGACCATGTGGCTTAAACATGTGCTGTGGACAAAGAAATCAGGCCTTCACTTTGTCAAGCAAAGGTCTCATCCTGATTTGTAGTTTGAGGAGAGCAAAGGGATTTCACACTCAGGTGTGAATTCCCCCCCCCAAATAACCATGGTAACCGCGGCAATCTCATTGGCCGAGAGCCAAGAGACCCGAGGACCCCTGTGGTTCGGCCACTGTTCTATAAAACTCTCTGCTGCCCCCACCTCATGGCTTTCCCCCTTCGACCTCGGTTGAGTTAGGAGGCACACAACCGCTCTCTTCGCCCGGACCCCCCCCCCCCCGTCCAGGCCACAGAGAAACCAGCTTTTCCAACTCTCCCTCCGGGGTAACAGGAGGCACACAAGGCTCTTCGCTCGGACACCCCCGTCCAGGCCACAGAAGAACCAGCTTTTTCCCTTCGACCTCCGTCGAACAGGGAGCACACCGCGCTCTCTTCGCCCGGACCCCCCCCCGGCCAGGCCACAGAGAGTCCAGCTTGCCCCGCCAGCGCACGAGGCCACGAGGAAGCAACGGCCCTTCAAACCCTCAAACCCTGACAGGTCACGAGCCATTTCGCTGGACGAAACAGCCCGCGAAACGAATCCGCATCAGCGATCCGTTCTCTGCTTTTTGTTTCTTTTTATTTTGTGCACAAACCGGCACAGAGGAGCCCGACGAAGCCTCGCTCCTCTCGTGACCGAGGATTCCCGGCAAGACGCGCAGACACGTCGTCTCATCCGAAGTTAACTGTTCTCCCTGCAGCGAGTACAGACCGGACCTGCGTTTGCTCCAGAGCCACGCTAACGGACCGAAGCCGCGCCAGCTCACCGCCGCGCGACACACAGCGCCCGCTGCAAAGCCGCGCCGACCCGCAAGCCCCCCCCTGTCCCCCTTCCCGACGAGGAAAACGGACAGCTTTGCCACATAATGGTGCCCCGTGTGAGGCTACGTTATTCCAGTTTTGTTACAGTATATATGCACATTAATCCATAATTATTTTTGAATAATTAATTTTCCAAAAAATATTTTTTTTCGAAAAATTATTTTTTTTCTTCTTTTGAATGATCCAAATTCCTGAAACTTATTTCCCAAAATAGGTAGGCTTTGATCTTCAAAATCTTGTCTTATTGTAATTAAACTTTTGATTTTAAATCCAGATTTTTAATCTTAATCTTTAATTCCCTTCTCGAAATTTTATTTCGTTTCCAGGTTTAATTATTCGTTTCATTTCTTAAACTAACAGCCAGCTGTGTAGTAGATTTGATCGTTTATTTGTAATACCTTGCTTGTTTTCTTAAATCCCTCCAAAGAAGTTACACACAGCTGTCACAGGCCCAAAGTGCTAAACCACATTAGCATTTTCGCACCTCTGGCTGCAAAGCAGTAGTGATACCTCAGAGCAGCAACAGTAGAAACGTAAGTCACAGAGCTAGACATTTCACTGTGCGCCTGCATGAACCGTAACACTAACAGTAATTAACATCTAACAGTAGAAATCCTAAGTTACAGAACTAGACATTTCACTGAGAACCGTAAACACTAACAGTTTCCGTTCTAACACTAGGGAATTAACAACCACTGGGAGTCGCGCTCATTAGAGAGAATGAGCAACGAGAAATCCCCCATACCTGGAGCTGTAGCTCCAGAAGACACCGCATTACGAGATGCGGTGGCTGATGTCCTCGGACTCACAGCAAAGGAAAGAGAGTACTTTGCAAAATACACTGCTGTCCTATGCGACGAGCAATTAGAGCAGCTGGTGGCTTATGTAAATAACCCAGCAGGTAACAGAGAGCGCCTGATTCAGGACGTAATCGGCGAAATACTGCTCATCTACCATCAGAAAATGCAGCTGCAAGCTGCCCGAACCCGGGCACAGAGCGACGAGCAGCAACGCGAGATCTGGACACTCCGAACAGAGGTTCAGGAGTTGTCACGTGACTGTAGAGCCCTACAGTCAGAAAATAGTAGCCTGCGCAGTGACCTCAGAGAGGTCAACCTAGAACTCTCTAAAGCATCAGAGAGTGATGACAAACTGAAAGCGCTTCAAGGTGTTCCAGCAACCCCGGTAGGTACTGCTACCCCCTACCGAGCCTTTCAGCCCAGTCATTTCTTGGTCTCGGCTCCCTCATTCCCCGAGACCCGAACCACCTTGCATTTCTTGAAGACGCTTTCCCCAACCAGGAGGAGAGAGGACCAACACCAGGTCCTAGTCGGCCCAGGTGGCTTCAAAACCACCTCAGGCGAACGCAATCCTCCACGCGGTTCACGCGCACAACAAGAACTGACCCCATCCCCCTCAGGGAGGGAGGATGATAGTCGTTACCACCATCGCGAGTATGGAGACTCAGACGACTCGGATGGCCCAGGCCCCATCAACCTTGGAGGCCTGCGTACTCGACAGATTGAGTCTCTGGTAAAAGACGTAGAGCGCTTCAATCCCGATAATCACGACTCGAGCATCGATGACTACCTAAGGGAGATCGATCGCTGCCTCCTCGACCTATCGCGCCCCTCATCGCGCGAAAAGCTAAAGCTAGTGTGGAAAACCACTGCGCGAAGCGTCCACGCTTTCATTAAAACGCTCCAGCCGAGCATCCGCGACTGCTATTCATCCCTTTGTCACGCCCTTAGGGAGGAGTACTCCCTGTACACCGACCCAGCTTCTGCCACCCTCGGCGCCTTTGCCATTCCCCCGGAAAGGCTAGAGTCTCCGAGAGACTACTTCAGGCGCTTGAGATCTGCGTACTTCCAAGGACGTAACGCCCCAGGTCTAGAAGAAGACCATGCCTTCAAGTCGCTATTCTTGCACAATCTCCACGACAACGTGAGATACGATGTTACTATGCACTGCAGAACGAGTAACCTCACCCTGCCAGAGATTAGGAAATATGCGCAACTTGCATGGAAGACACGCGGACGGCCGACAAATCGGTACGAAGACACCGCCATAGTCTTAGGCATCCAACAGTCGAGCGACTCCGACCTAGCGTCGGAAGACGACGAGAGGACTTGGCCTAGCGAGCCCTGGTCACCCCCGAGGAACAAACAACCCTGGCGGTCGAAAGACCAACGGAACCAGGGGGGTGAAAGACGCCCTCAAGGGCAACACATCAGGTAACGCTGACTCGCAGCCCACCTGACTAAGCCAAGTGACCTTTCCCCCTGCTGCCAAGTCGACGTGGTAGGGGGGGGGAAGAGAACTCAGCACACTTCCGGAAACGACCACTCCCATTTCGCACCTCGTTCTTCAACCTTCTTGGGCGACCTTGCTCGCAAAGGCAATGCCCGTTATGTATAAATCTATACATATTCTTCAGTCTTACTGGGGGGTCATAACACTCTTGCTCTACCCGACTCCGGGTCAGAAACGAGCCTCATGTGTTCCCCCACCTTTTCGCATACACCTCTAGGGTGCCACAACCTTAGAGGCCCTTCGAGCACCCTAGCTCGTAAGATCTTTTGTCAAATAAGCCTTGTTCTCCTGCTCTGTCAGCATGATCCACCTCCAGCTTGTTCAACGAAACCACCGCCTTCTTTCAGCCGAGTCATCGCCCGGGCCTGTCAAGTCGCCAGTGCCGTAGGTAACTGAACTTGACCTGTGCGCCGGACCTGTCTCCATCTCTAATTAGGAGGGTGGGGGGAGGGAGATATCACCAGCCCGTCATGACACACTCCAGAGTGAAACTGTTCGCGACGTTTCCCTGAGTGCTGACGGTAACGTGGGATATCTGCCCTCGCCACTTGAACAGCGCGAGGGGGGTGGATCTCTGACAACAGAAACTTAGAGAGATGCACTTCACAGGAAGTACACTCTAATCTCGCCAGTGCCGAAACCAACCGGCAGAATGGCAGCTTACTATTGACTACTAACGTTTAACTGCATGCTCCAACTCACCCTGTAGACGTGCACTAACCGCTAACACATCCCACTTGAACCAGAACAGTTGCATGACCTGAAAAACGTTCATTGCGACTGTAAACTGATGCTCCACTCTCATAGAGAACCCTTTGCATGCTTTATAGACTCTACCAGAAGTAACCAAAGAGGACATAACCTCTGCCGTAGCAGTCAGATTTAATCCAGGACCTCATCCGAGAAGGCTCAGCTGTCAACAGCTGGAGCAGCGAAAGACCAGCCTAGCTAGTCACACTAGCCGTGCTAACGAAATCTGTAAATCTGCTACCACTACTGTTATGCAACCCTCACAGGTACCTCTGGCCTATAGTCTTGGCAACGCAACTCCAATATCGATAGATTCTAAAACTTAGACACAGGACTCGCTCTAAATCTACCGATTAGAGAGAGATAGACGCACATATCATGTACTAATAGATCCAGAAGCGACAGACAAACTGGATTCCCTCCTATTCATAACACCACGTAGCCAACCTACGACTGCTCCGCCGACGGACTCCAGTCCTGTCTAGGAGTTGAACCAGTAACCACTGTTTGCCCCTCACCTGCTTCTTGTCTTTCTATTCTTTCCTTCTCTCTCTTTTGTGTTTTGTTTTGTTTATTTGGGTTGTTACTTTCTTTGACACTGTGCCACAATGCTAGAATATCACAACATCATAATAGCGATTGAATTATTTGGGAATAATGTTTTGCTCACCTATGATTTGAATTGTGTATGATAGTAGATGTAGGTAGAAGTAGTTAAAGTCATCTGCCCAGATGCCACCTTAGTCATCTGCCCAGATGCCAATGAACTCTGAACAATGAACTCTGAACTTGAACACCATGAACTTGACCACTATGAACCTTGAACTCTATGAACAATGAACACTGCCTGTTTTAACCACTGCTTTTGGTCTCAGGAACACTTGGACTGTCTCACCTCTTCAGGTTTCCCCACCACATGGATGCACATGCCAGCCCTTGGTTTGCTCTAAAGACCGAAGCCAACACCTCGCTCTTCAGAACAAAGGGGGGATGTTGGGCTCTGACCATGTGGCTTAAACATGTGCTGTGGACAAAGAAATCAGGCCTTCACTTTGTCAAGCAAAGGTCTCATCCTGATTTGTAGTTTGAGGAGAGCAAAGGGATTTCACACTCAGGTGTGAATTCCCCCCCCCAAATAACCATGGTAACCGCGGCAATCTCATTGGCCGAGAGCCAAGAGACCCGAGGACCCCTGTGGTTCGGCCACTGTTCTATAAAACTCTCTGCTGCCCCCACCTCATGGCTTTCCCCCTTCGACCTCGGTTGAGTTAGGAGGCACACAACCGCTCTCTTCACCCGGACCCCCCCCCCCCCGTCCAGGCCACAGAGAAACCAGCTTTTCCAACTCTCCCTCCGGGGTAACAGGAGGCACACAAGGCTCTTCGCTCGGACACCCCCGTCCAGGCCACAGAAGAACCAGCTTTTTCCCTTCGACCTCCGTCGAACAGGGAGCACACCGCGCTCTCTTCGCCCGGACCCCCCCCCGGCCAGGCCACAGAGAGTCCAGCTTGCCCCGCCAGCGCACGAGGCCACGAGGAAGCAACGGCCCTTCAACCCTACTCAAACCCTGACAAGCCGTTTCGCTGGATGAAACAGCCCGCGATAACGAATCTGCTTCAGCGATCAGTTCAGCGCTTTTTGTTTCTTTTTCTTTTGGTGCACACATTCCGGCGAAGGAAAGACGACAACGCCTCCCTCCTTCACCGACGATTCCCGGTAAGACGCACGGACCACGCCGTCAGCCGAAATTAGATCACCCTCCCTGCCGCGAGGACAGATCACGTCTGCGTTTGCTCCAGCCGAGCCACGCCACGACAGACCGAAACAGCGCCAGCTCAACGCCGCGCTGAGAAGCACCCCCCCCCCCCTTCCTCTCGAAGAAAAAGGACAACTTTGCTCACGAACCCTTCAACGTTGCAACGAAGCATCTACAAGTAAGGTTCTTGGCATTTGGGCATAGCTTAGCTTAAATTAACGTAAGTTTAATTCAGGCCATTCATGTATATGTTGATATTCCCGTGTTTTTGTGTGTTTAAGACTGTCGCGTGATATTGAGGTATTACGCAATCATTACGGAGCAGAGAAGCTCCGCTGTATTGGTGTATCAACTATGACTGTTTCTTTTGGGGATTTATTTGATTCATTGTCTTCCACTCCGGGTGGAAGTTCTCTTTTCATTAACTCGACTCGGTGAGTGAGCTGAGGTGCGTGGCTTATCACGGCATAAGTTACCGGCAGTTCCAAGACAACAGCGGTATATTTATGCATGATAGAGCCAGCAATCAGGCTCCCTACCACATCGCACGCCGAAGCGTGATTCACTTCGAGTTCTCGCTCCTTTTTTCTCTTTCCTCCTTTCACGAAACACACACACACACACACACACAGCTCCTAATTCTACCCCTGGGGAACCTCGTTCAAACGAGCGCCTCACATCACGTGCTGCCCAGGCAAACGTGAATTACGTACAGCAGCCCCATTCTGCCATTTTGTCCGGGTCCCTCGACTCCGCCATCTTTGTAGTTTTTAGCTGTAGTTCTTAAGGCCCCTCCCCTTTGGCCAGCGTCACTCGACGCCGCCATCTTTGTAGTCTTTAGCGTAGCTGTAAGACTACATTCCTGTTCACCCACAGACACACACACACACATACACACACAGACATACACCCTCATCCACTTTATTCATTCTTTAGTTTAGGCATATAAAATTGTATGATAACGTTTGTTGGTTGCAATATTAATTGATTTGATCATTTATTATTTTGATTCAATAAACTCTGTTATACTTTCAGGAGCAGTCGTCTGTGATTACTTGTGCATATGTATTTGATAAGACTGTATGTAGTGGCCTGTGCTCGAACTTAAAACCCTTCACTGTCACTGAATGTATAGTCATACGCAGACTATTGACATTATGAGTGACTACTAATTATGAGACTTAGTTTTATCGTTTGGTTATTGGTCCCTGTTCGCAGGGTGGTGCCCCGTTTATATTAATAATCATTAATAATTGTTACATACGTCAATAATTCTATTGATGTCAAGAATTCAGTTTCTTAAATGCTGATAACCCAAACACGCTCCTTTAGATCCCAACAGGTTCGTCAAGGTATTTTCTCAGTATAAAAGTACAGAGCACACATAATGGCTTTAATGTTGGGGTGGATATGGACATGTCGGGGAAATGTATCAACAGTCAGTGTTTTGGGATTCAAGGCTCTCTAGGTTTACTTTTCATTTGTGCTGAAAGTATGAATTGATTGTCAGAAAGTGGATCGACAGCAATCCTTTGGCTAAAAGTGAGTTTATGCTCAAACAGATGTAGTTAGTACGATGTGTTGTGTGACCATGCCGGGAATCAGAAGTGTTTGTAGTTGTTCCTAACGGCTACACTGCGAGACCATCCCCAAACGCTGGCGGTCACTGTACCGAGAGGGACTCGGACTCGGTTGTACACATGAGAAGTGACAGAAATAGGACTGGAAATAAGAAAATCCACCATCTGACAAGTAGTTCAGATAAGCACACTGCTTAAGAGTCTACAGCCACGGTAGGATGTGAACGTTTAGTGACGATGCTAACACGCTGATGTTCAGCAGCTGCAATGTGACCATCGTCGCCCCATTTGGTGACCCCTAATAAGGGCCGGGAATCAAATATGTGACCAAATACCTCAATATCCATCTTGCACCAATATTGTTGGGTTGACTATTGGTGCTTTCACAAAATCTTTCTGATGAATAATCATCAGTAATGTGGTTATAATCACAAGGCAAATAGAGCGGCTAGAACAGTCTGGCAGGTTTAGTAAGATGACATCACTTAACTGTAATACGGCCTTTAAAACCAGTAACAGGCAACATTTTGAATACAGAGTGACAGTGGGCTGCACATATCTAACTGCCATGTTTCATTTCTGAATATCAATGTAATGGGGATGGCTTTGCTAGAAGTGTTTTTCTAAAGAGCAGAGGGCCACTGAGTCACTAATCAACTTCCTTATTGGTGATGAAAATGGTCATTTCTGGTCTTGAACTTGACAGCGTTTGTTGCTCCTTGTTAAGTTAACTTCATCCAGCTTTACAGTGTACGTCCTTGCCTTTAGTTCAGAAGTATTAAAACAAGAACAACATGCCGGCCTGAGAGACTGAAGTGGCCACAAAACAAGACAAAATGTAATGTGAGGAAAACACCATCAAAATAATTCACGAGGAAATGAATTAGTTTCCTCAAAAGGGGAATGTAACATAGTAAGACACCTGTTTTTTATGTGTCACATATTATCTAAATGTCCCTGCATGATGAATATTAAACGATTGTGCCTCACTTTAAAAAAACTTTCCTCCGATCTCCTTAAAGGGCAAAACTGATCTGCTGGTGTGACATATTAATATTATTTTACTCTTTCACTGAGTTCAATCTTTGAAGCAACTTCAGTCCTTTTGTGCAGGAAACCAGCAAAAACACATGCATGTGTGCGTGTGCCGCCATAGGACAGACAAACATCTGACGTGATAGAATGCATGGTTCTACGCCGTGATGGCCGTCGGATCAAAAGGTTTGAATGGGTGTCAATGGGGAATTTTTTATTTTAGATTTATTATATGAGCTTTGGTTAAACCTACAAAATAAAAAAAATGTTCATAAAAAATCACACCTTTGCAAAGATGTATGTCATATACATCAAAACAGCCAATATGTTTGAAAAGTGTAAAACTAAAAAGCCAAACTTTTAGTTGGCTAGTGATGCACAGGGGTCAACTAAAGTTCTCTGAGTTCCTATTGAAGAAATAGCTCTGTCTGCCCCCGATCACTGCGTGGAGATCAGTGTACTGCACTCTTTAACAGTGTACTGCACTCTTTATCAGTGTACTGCACTCTTTAACAGCACACTGAATACTTTGGAAGACACTGGAACTTTGTTCCCTGCCAGTAAACATTTCCGTGGGGGGGGGGGTTGTGCAGTGAATATTGCTTTGTTATTGAATCAGTCGTGTGAAATGCTGCTGAAACAATGGTGTCATCAAAAAAAAAAATCTGCCTCCCCACTTGTGAAGTGAAGCAACGGCAACATCTGCGGCGTCAGATCCTCACGGCTGCCAATAATATTTACACTACGCATTCATTTGGTCTCAAAGCAACGACGTGAGGTGCTGATGAGGCTGCTGGCGTGACAAAGTCCTGCTCAGTCTGCCACATTGCCGTTGCTGCCAGCAGTGTTTTCATTCCCACCTTTTCTCTTCTTTCTTTTTTTCGGAGGGATCTTCTCCACTTTAATCAAACGCCGCGTCTTCGTCTGGGATTCTTAAAGCTCTTGTCGCTGAGCAACGTTAGCGTGAGTTTTGTTTCAGTTCACACACGTGTCCCGCTGAGGCAGCAGGTCTTTGCTGCTTTGATGGATTTTCCCCCTCACTTTGTGATTCTCAATCCGCTAAACACTTGTAAGACAAGCCTCAATACATGCCCTCTAACTATAGCTGATGCCTCTGCTGGAACACACTGGGCTGAAACGCAGTACAGACAAGTTGTATTGTAAGATCAGTGTGTGTACCTGGTCCTTTAGATCGTATCGTAGCTTTAGCTGACGGATCTATTCAAGCTCGATTCACTCGCCTCCTACGTTTACTATCTCACCCAAGTGCAAAATGGACAATGATTAACTGCTTCGCGTGGGATTTTCATCCCAAACAAAGCTTCTTCTGCATTTATTCCGCTTCATTTTCCCCCCAGTTGAGTAGAATTGTTCATGAAGGCTTGTGTTTTAGCATTTCTTTTTTTAAACTTGTGATACGTCAAAATAAAATGTAATCAACGAGACAAGATACGTTTACCTTGAAAGCTATTCACGATGTAGAACGGTGAATGTCGAGCCCTCGTCTTTTCTAGACTAATAGATTAAGGAAATATTCTTGCATATTAAAAAACACTTTCAAACTCAGCAGAAACAAAATAAAACTCAACAAAACCCGAATTCCAACAATCACCAACTCCAGTTTGGTTGCCGTTAACCCTTACTGCACAGTTAGCCGTGTACATCTGCTGTCTCTCTGTGCTGTCATTACACGCTGTCGCTCTCGCTCGTTCATCGGAGGCGAACCACGAAATTACCAAAAGTAAATCCCTAAAATCGTCCCAAATAAACGAAACCAGAAGAGCAATCTGCCATTTACCGGCAGCCAATATGTTGGTCCACTCAGGGTGGCAGTGACCCTGTATTCAAAACAGAGCTGTCAATATGCCACATACTGTCACAATATTCGTTTGCATGGTTATCACTTATCAGACGTGAGCATTTTGTAGTTTTCACTGTTCCCTGACATTTGATAGACTAAAGGATTCTTCAATTAAAACAGAATTGCTGAGTTACTGTTAAATCTATAACGACACCTCTGTCAATATACAGTACCGTATATGTTTTGTCCATATATATTGCAAATGTAAATAATCCAAAAATAGCAGTTGTCGTCCACTGTGGATATTTACAACAGTGAAAGGATGAAGGTTCGCTTTACAAGGCAAATGTTTCTGTGTTGTAATAAACTGCCCAACCTGAGGTACGATTCACTCAAACTGCTCCCAGCAGCAAACCGTTGACTTACAGCACAGACCAAAGTCAAGGAGCTGCATTGTGTTCACTCCTGATGGACGTCTGCTCACAGTTCCTCTCATGGCTTAATTCAAGGATCGATGACATCGTCTCCTGGCTGGTTCAGTCAATGAAGTAGCTCGAACAAGCTTTTCTTTTCTCTATGATACGGTTATTTTCTGCATGGCTTCCATCTCCATTAACCTACATTTCATTTATTGATCGAAGGACATTTTTATGATCTGTTCCAAGCTGAATCCAGCAGCAGCAGCATCATGACTGCCCTTTCTCTGATATCCTCCATGAGACAAACACCGCCCCACCACGGCGGTGTATCTTTATTTCATTTCTTCTTCTTCTTTAATGTGTGAATCCAACAGCGGGTTCAACGTTCTTGAACCCAGACGGGGACTCTGGAACGGAGGCAGACAGCGAGCCTCAGCTGGCCTTTTACACCGACCCAAACCGCAGCCGCCGCCGGAGTCGAGGTATGAGAAACGGTAACGCCAACAGCGCGTGGGGCTCAGGGGGTAAGGAGGACTCGCACAGCCACAGACAGTTTATCCCGCCGTCTGATGGTATAACCGTCGCCATGACGCATGACAAGTAACCTTTGCAGTGCATATAGCAGATGGATGGCTCCGTGGTGTTGCGTGTGCTCGTGATTGTGCCCCCTTTTCAAAAGCACATGGAGTTTGTGTCCACGGTGTGCTGTGTACGTACATATCTGTGTGTGTTTGGAGCATGCAATGCTGATCTCAATCTTGTTGACTGGAATCAAACAAGTCCACGAGATCAGCCGTCGATCTAACGCCTTATTTTTGAAATAATATTCCACGCAAAATATTGTTTCTAAGGAGGAGCCTGTGCAAATGTGTGAGAGTGATGTGGTGCAGCACGCCGTGTCCGTCAGCATGCCGCGTCCTCGCAAGCTTCCACGTACAGTAGCGGGGTGTGGGAGGAACTCAATGAAATAAAAGAGACAATGCCCTCAGAATAATAGCTGCTGTCAGACGGCGCTACAAGCCTCCACAACGCCTCGGGCCACGCGCTCCCCCGCCGTGTGCTCAGGTGCCACAAACACGCCGATGCCTCCAGAAGTGCAGCCAACACCTCTAATTAGAGCGAGGCTTAAGAATAGAATGGAGCTGCAGCGCTGCCACTGCCATGTTGTTTACATCCAGAGGAAAAAGGAGTCGCAGGTATGACGACAACATCGAAATGTTCAACTTCTTTATGTAAACTTACTTACTAAACATACTTTTGAATGTTATGATAATTAAATAAAATTTAAAAAAAGATAAAATTATGTCCCACATTCATATTTTTGTATAATTCCGGCGCGAGTCACTTGATTGAATAAACTAACTTTACACATAATACGATAGGTCAGCGTTCTACTTTGGCTTTTGTTTAAAGGATCGCCGTCGGCAGCAAAACACTGCCAGAGTAATTTAAAAAGTGACAACGTAATCTAGAGTTATTCTACCGGTGAGAAAATAACCCTTTCTTTAAACAGAGTGTGAGTGGCTTTATTCAAGGTCACTGTGACTTGTGTGTGTGTGTGTGTGTGTGTGTGTGTGTGTGTGTGTGTGTGTGTGTGTGTGTGTGTGTGTGTGTGTGTGCCCCTGCGGATCACGTTTAACACATTCTGTGTTGCACTCTGGAGTAACAGAGATAAGGGAGGCGTTCTGTACTCGGGCAGAGAGGGAGAGTAGAAGGAAGGTTGCAACACAACCTCTGAACCACTTTTATTGAGGCCCGTGCCTCTTCTTTTTTGTATTTCATCCCTCACATCCCAGCTTGGATGTTAAAACCCTTCAATGGTAAACCTTATTTCTGTGCCACTGAGCTATGCCCGGTCTAAAGCTCCCATAGGCCTTGAGGTTTCTTCATCCTCGAGGGCCTTTTCATGGTGGCTGAGCCCATATTCCTTCTGGCTTGTTTGTAAAAACGACTCCCCGTGTAAGCGGTGTGCGTTTGTGTGTGGTGCTGCTGTGTGCATGTGTGTCTGGAGGGGCATGTGGGGGTGGGGGGGGGTAAAAAAAGAAACTGCTTCACACATCTCCATCGTTTGTTGTCCCCCCCCCCCCCCCCCCGTGCGTTTCTCTCCCCCCGGCAGCAGGTTCCCCGCGGAGCCCCATCAATAAGACCACCCTGACTTTGATCAGCGTCATCAGCTGCGTGATCGGCCTCGTCTGCTCCTCACACATGTCCTGTAGCCTCTCGGTGCGGGTCATCCTCCATGTGCCGGAGCACCTCATCGCTGACGGTAAGACTGTGGTTGAAGCCTTTACTCTCGCACACACACACGCACACGCACACACACGCACGCACGCACGCTCTTGTGGGCGCTCAAAGCCCAAGGGGGGGCTGAGCTGGCAGTTTTCCCGCCGGATTCGTCGAACCACCTCGATAATGAATTTCCATGTAACACCTGCGGATGATGGGAGAAAAAATAAGCACTGCAGGGGGGTCCAAGCACCGGCTCAGTGGGTTTTTTCAGCTGTCAGGGCAGTGAGATGGGAGTGCAGACACGTTATAGACTGCGACTGGGACTCACTCATCTGTCATCCAGAGGTCTGATTTGATTGGAAGCGCTGCTGCTGCTTTCCCGGCGGTACGAGCGGGCCTGCCAGGGAGATATTAAGATTCCAGGGAGGCGTCCAGGAGGAGAACTCTGAAAGCAGAGATGAAGGATGAATTACAAAACTGGGATTGATTTAGAATGTTTCCATGAATGTCTCCACAATCTCATCAGACTTGATTTCGATGTCACGAAGAATCAGATGAGAATCTGGATTCCGCCACCGGGGGAAAGAAGCTATTAATGCCACAGCTGCGCATGTGTCTGCCCCGGAATACTGAGAAGAAAAGCAGAGAAAACGTGCAGCGACACCTTTCTCCTTGCCTTTCACATCAGGGAAAGTAATCATCTGTTCACGCAGGATAACAACATCTACTGCTGTTCAAGATATTCTGTGACAAAGGACAGGACAAACTTCTCTATATGACGAACCTGGCGTCTCAAATAGAAATGTGGGCAAGGTTTATCATCTCAAATTGTGTTTTGTGGAAAACAGGTTTCCCACTGCCATCTGTGTCTTGTCTGATACGTGTCCAAATGACATCTGAAGCCATCACTGGCCATCCTACCGGAGCCGAATAATACCAGTCACTCAGCTGCTCATGAAATTTGAGGGATGTTGAAAATATCACAGAAAACAATGCCTTCAGGATGGTACGGAGGGACAAAACAACCAAGAGTCTACAGCCACTTAAAACCACAAATGCAAAGCCCATAGTGGTAGAAGAGGACCATTCAGGGGATCAACAGAGTCGTTATGATTCATCCTCTGGGAACCATGAATGTCTTTATAATGTCTCATGGCATGGTGTTTCAACCTGTGTGGCTACCTTGTGATTGACAGGTCTCTACCTCGGTGGAGTCCTGCCTTTTCCCTGTTTTGACCCTTTCACTGTGTGTGTTTTCACTTCATGAAAGTCGATCATGATATTTTGGTTGCCTAGAATTGTCTCGTTCAGCGTTCAGCTGCACTTAGCTCCACCCTCTCCGAACCAATGGATGATGTCATGGTGATTTTGTCTACTTCTTAAACACAGTCTTTGAGTTTGTTTTGACATCAGTGGAAGAGAACTTTCTAGGTCAGACTTTTCTGATGTTCCTTCTCACTAGATAAGTCACGAAGAAGGAAACCCACCATCTGGCGAATTCCTATTTGAACACTTCCTGTAACACATGTTATGAGCCGCTGAGTGACTGAAATGTCAAGGGTCCATGGGACGGCCATCTTGGACTGTAGTCAGTTAACCTAAAGTCAGAAGATTATTCCTGCATTCTTTTTTTTTTGGAAACCCAAAACATTTATGTTTGACGCATAAGAATCCATTTCATAATGTAAAAAATACAAAAATTGCACATCCAGCATTCAGACATGGAGTACTGTCGGACATAAAATGTGCCATAAGAAGAGAAACATTGCTGATTGGTGTGTAAAGTTTGAAAGATTTAACGAGCAGCTTTATGACTCATCGCAATTAGACAAACAAGATGTGTCCGGCCATTTTCAGTGTGTGCTCTGTTTTATAAGTGCTCGTCAAAGGGGACGGCACTAACCGGGGCGCACCGGCCAGCAAGTCCTAATGCAGTCCTTGTCTCGTTTTTTGTGGTGGCCTTGAGAGTCAAAACTCAACATTTCCCAAATCCCAATGACCAGAAAATGTAACATTTCAGAATGTCAATATGTCGTCATGTTTTCTGTTTTGCTTTTGTGTTTTTGATTGAATTGTCATTATATTTTGTGAAAATGTGTTCTTTGAATTGCCGTTTTGTTTTGCGAAATACATGTTTGTCCTCCACAATGAAGCCCAACTGATCAAATGCCCAGAATTTAAATATTTACATGTACGAAGCAGCTTATGAGCATCGTCAAGATTCTAAGTCAGTTTCCATACTCACCTTTCACTTCTAAACATGTGCAGCTCCATCACTTTTTATTTTATATTCAGTCATTATAACTTAAATTGAATGGGCCCTTAATTGTTAGCAGACGTAGGCGATGTGTTGCCCTGACACTGGAGCTCAACACTAATGCCATCACGTTGCTTTATTCGTGTCACAAGTGCTGCTAGTAACACGCGTGTGAAGATCAGGGGGAGGAACTGCTCATCAGTGTTCGTTGTTAATCGTTGGTGAAACTGACGAGCAGCCTGAAAAAGTTTCTGAGTTTGAGGAGAGATTTGTTCTGACAGACGCTCAACATGAGCCGAGTTACCTTCCGGCTGCAGTCACCAGGACGTGTGGCCGAGTCAGTCGGTGCCATCACCCTAAACCACAGCTGAATGTGATGCACAGTGTATGTAAAGTCATGAAAAGGAGGGAAGTCCGTAACACGATCTCCCACTGCACCATTATGACGGCAGGGTCGAACAAAGGCCCTCCTCCAGTGCATCGCGTAAGCTGTGCAAACGGCTCTAACATGCCATTTATGTATTGATGACATTGTCAGAACCTCCACCATTCTAATCCTCACACATTTGAATCCAAACACCGCCGGGAATGTGAACCAATGGTTTCTTCACCGTTGCCGTTCTCCTCGTGGAGCACATGTGTGACTGCAGGGCAACAGAGTGGCAGCCTGTGGCTACTGATGAATCACCAACATTACAGCTGCTGTTTCATCACATTGTCCAACACACTTTCAGTGTTTGTTGCCCTGGCTGGATCTCAGCTCCTGCTTTAATGATACTAAATAATAATGGTTATTATTTTTCAAATATCACAGAAGTAGCTGAGAAGCTTGTTTCAGGCTTTTATTTGATTTACTGCAAACTATTCCATTTTATTCCATAATTTTGCCTCGTATTGCTGATTTTTGTCGTCCATTTGTGATTAAACAACATCAGGGTCTCAGCGCTGATGGACTTTTATGACACAATGGATGGAGTGATTCCCTATTTGCATCATTCGTGTCACTTCTTTACTTCGACTGTGGATGAAATCACGCTGTGCGAAAAGTTGTCTTTGTGTTTGGTGTGAACACACCATAAAGCATCCATTTCTTCCATTTCAGTTTGGAGCTGATGTCTCAAATTAAAGATATTTGACCTGCATTGAAGTCCAAAATACACCGTGTCTTAGTGCTGTTTTTATTTTCATATTTGAACTGGTGGGATATTTTCTCATATCGTCCTGCTTTTCCATCCTCCCTCCTCCTGCTCTTTGCTCATCCACCCTCCACGTCCTTCTGCTTCCTCTCCCTCTCCCCTTCTCCTCAACCCTCTACCCTTCTCTCATTTCTTCCCTCTCTCTTGCATCCTTCTATTCTTGTTTCTTCCCATCCCTCCTCCCTCCGTCCTCCTCAGGATCCAGGTTCATTTTGCTGCAGGGGAGCCAGCTGGAAGCCTCAGACTGGCTGAACCCGGCACAGATCTTGTTGTACTACCAGCAGAATGCCAGCGGGCCCTGGGTCGGCGAGCTGTGCGGGCGACGCCTCCTGGACCCCTGTGAGCACCAGTGTGACCCGGAGACAGGTGAGCCGAGGACACCACATAAATCAGCTCCGTCTCCGACCGGGATTGTCACCATGGTAACCTTATTGATTTTTAATTCAATAAACACGGTCTCTGCTCTCTGGCTTGACCAGCTACCGTCGTCAAATCCACGGAGAACACAGTGAAGTTACAGTCGCTGAATCGTTGGCTCACTCTTTTATGCTTGCAACTTAACCAGTAAACATGCAGTAGACTTGACGTCTCAACCTATTTATTATGGTGCTTAAGGGTGAACTTTACCCTACAACAGTTATTTAAACTCTGTTTAACCTTTAAATCATATCTAGTATTCATGGGAAATAAAAAAACTAACGTTGAAGAAGCTAAACCAATGCTAAACAAGAATCAGGTTATTTGATCATCAACAAAATGTAACATTCTGTTGAACCGCAGTCAGCCCAACTTCCAAACCCTGTAATTGTTCAATTGGCTGTCAGACAAACAGCACTGGCCAATAACACGAGTGGTGGTAACGCCAAGAAGGTGTTGCACTGACAAAGGCTCTGACATCGCCTTGTGCACCTGCGATGAACTCAAGTGTCTTCTCATCTTCTGTCGGCGTGCAGGCGTTCTTCCCTTGGCGTCACACAGCTGCCACTACTTCTTCTAAAGCCCGGGTTCAAGAGCGCAAACATTTGTTGATCTAAATCTGTGAGAAAAAAGAAAAGAAAGCCAAATGTTATTTACAGCGACAACTGAGCGCGAAGCAAAGAGCCTGATGGGACCGAGATGAAAAAAGTGAAGAAAAAGTCAAAGAGAAAGACGTCATAGTCGTCCATAGGCAGCTGGCAGTGAGAACATACAGTCACTTTGAAATGCAGAGCTTTCTAATTATTAATAATGACTCGATGACACATTAAGTTTGTTACGTCAACCACAAGGTCACGGGAGGGCACATACCCCAACCAAGAGTTTCAGAAATCCGTCCCACAATTCGTATCAGCTCCTAAATGTCATGAAAACCAGGCCAGTAGTTCCTCCATCATTACGACATGACCTCCATTAGGGTTTTTAGAACCATAGCGATCTAAAGACTTAGGAATCTTAAGCAAGTTAGTCCTCTGACAAATACAAAGCAGCATGACTTGGGGCTGCAGTTCAGTGTTTCTAAATCACATCTTGGGTTTCTTACTGCTGCTGCACGTTGGACGTAGTGAACGAGATGCAGAGGAGAGCGTCTACCTGCACACTAAATCATCTGCTGAGAGTCTGTTGGTTATTTATTTGTGCTTCAGAATGTAACCACTGTGAAAACGGAAGAAATTACATTTATTTAAAATGAGCAAGTAAGTGAAGACGAAGCCTGACTGTACTTTGAGAGAAATGCTCCCCCCTCGTCCTCAATGGTCCTGAATCAATACTTTGTTGGTTCATCAATGAAGCGCCACACGAGTTGAAGAGGCGACGATCATCCGTGCAAACCCCACCCTGAAGCTTCTTGTCCTGCAGACCATGGCCTTTATGGGTGTCAAATGTCCCTTCATCTTACTTTAGACCCTGATGGTCCTGGTGCGTCTTTGCTGTCATACAGAGATAGGGGATATTCTTCAAATAAAAGGCAGGTACATCTTATAGTATGGAATGGAAAATTGACGAGGCTATTACTAATATGACGTCAATACATTTGTGGTTGACAACCACAGAGAGAAGAGAGGTAGCGGGGGTAGACGGTCTTCATCTTCGGGCTGGTTTTGTTGATTTTGAGTTGGTGTTCAAATGTTGGAAGCAGAAATACATTTCTAAAACATCACGTTTCTACGTCAAAGCCTGTAGAGCTAGCATTAGCAGAGTTGTTAGCATGTTAGCATGTCATTAACTGGAGTTAGCACTTCTATGCTACGCTAGCTACTGAATGTCTGCACTTTTTAATTCCTTAATATCATCGTCTTCTGTCTGGATCTCCAGGTGATGTGGTGGTTCACTTTCACACTGTGGTCTGTAGCTTTAGCTTCTCTCTTTAGCTTTTTAACTCTTTTCTCTGCTGAATCAGTTTGATATCGTGGATATATCCTTCAAACACATGTTGAACAATATGTTGTAGAGCAGGGGTTCTTAACCTTTTTGATCTCGGGGCCCAACTTTTCAAGTACAAAGTGTCCCGGGGCCCACTCTGACTATATGCATCAAAAGTGTCAGACAACCTGTAGGTCATACAGAAACAGAGCAGTGGGCCTTTGGAGTCAGTAAAAATTTAAGATTTTTGTCCACATAAAATAAAAAAGTATCTTTCAGTATAAATAACTGCCGGTGGCTGTATCTGTACAGGTAAAGGACAGTATAGGGCTGTAACTACACTATCAGTGAACAACTGCCTCAAATTTGAAGAAGATTGGACAAAGTATGACCATTCTACAGAGTTTCTTCCATGAAGAGATCCAGGCGGAGCTCTAAAAGGACATTTGAAGACCCAAATGGACACTTGGTAACCACATGATATTCTGACACACTAAAGGTGTTTCTCCATTTATATTTTGATATTATATTATTTTCCTTTTATTTTTATCCTTTGCAAATTGCAAAAACGATGTGGTGTGTGAGTCGCGGACTTGCTGTGCGTAATGGCTGCGACCGAGCGCACGAACGAGAATGAGAATAGCTCAGTTACGCAAACGTTGGTTGACGGCTTATGGAAGAGGAGGATAAGGTTTGTACTATAAGTACTAGCGTTTTCTGAAGGCAGTAGCTCAATGGTAACATCCGCTAGCACGTTGTCGGGTCTGTAATGTGTCTTTTTCCGTCGAAATGCTGCAAGATACGACTTGCAGCGGTTATGGCGACTTTGGACAGTGTGTGTGTGGGCTCCTTTTGTGGAGAAACCATAAGAAATGAAAGAAAATCGATGATTTCTTTGCAAAGATGAGGATTTTGGGCATGCTGGCATACCAAACACGGACATGTTTTGTGACGTATTTGCGCAAACAAGCCGTAGGAACGGAAGGGGAGGGGATCGAGGATGCCGGTGTTGAACAAAACCCTTGTCAAATAAATGAGATGATACAATGTGATGATCACAAAGACATTTATTATCATGTGTATGTAAACCTGCATACACAACAAGAAGCCCAACAGACTTTCCCACGAGCGTTGGATGTTTCGTCGCTTGGTGTCGCTTTATTTTTGAAGGCTTCAGAGCTTCGTTTGATAGCATTAGCTCACATTCCACACACTGAGCCCTCGGCTCTGCCTCGTTGCCTCCGTTCACAAAGCCGTACTTAAGAAAGTCAGGGTTGTACTTGCACACACATTTAGACTTTTGGGGGGTATGGCACCACTGTCGTCTTCATTTTTTCTTTTTAATAACTTATCCATAACTTTTGCTACAGGCTAGCGGCTAGCTGAGTGTCTTCTTCTGCTTATTGCAGCTTGTTAAACAACTGACTGACGCATTAGCGCCACCAGGTGGTGGGAAGCTATATTGTAACTGAGCGTCTCATGGATAACAGTAATATCTCTGGTGTCTTCAATTGATAACCTATGCGGTCCCGCGGCCCTCGCGGCCCACAGGTGCAAAACTGAAAGTTTTTTCGCGGCCCTCTAGGTGGCACCCTCTAGGTGCCCATGATTGGGCCGCGGCCCTATGGTTAAGAATCACTGTTATAGAGCATCATTTATGTGAGTCAGCCTTTTCCCACATGAAGAACATAAAGTCCAAACACCGTTCCACCATGACTGATGATCATCTGAAGTCTGCTTGAGGCGGATACCAGCAGCTACGGTCCGGATTATGCAACTCTGGCCAATCCCATTCAGTGCAAGTCATCAGAGTAAGGTGATGACCAACAATGTACAGAATTGTATTGTGCCATAAGGGTTCATGCAGTTATGCAAGGTACGCCAACATATATTGTAAATATAAAGTATACTCAGTGTATGTATGTGTATATATATATATATACACATATATATATATATAAATAGATATTCAGCATTTTTAATGTAGGTAGATCATTTTGACTTGGTCATTTTAAAAGTACCTCGCAAGCCGAAAAAGTGTGGGCACCCCTGTTGTAGACCCTTCTGTCTGCTTCTCTCTGAAATTGCATTTTTAGTTTTTCCAAAAATGTGATCATATCTATTCAGGGAGTGCGGTTAGTGACAGTGTGGGCTCCATGGAGCTCTGACAGCTTGGTGGAGTAGCAGCAGGCTCAGCGAAGGGTCAACTGGGAAAAAGCAAATCCCTTTTGATGTCCCAATATTTCTTCTATCCATCACGGTCATACGGTTTTGAATTTTAGAACTCAGTGGAAAAAAGGAAGCTCCGCCTTCCTGCATGTGCAACTTAGTGGACAAGCAGCTGTGATATAACTTGTTGATGCACATTTGTGTTGCTTATTAACTAATTGTTAAGGACTTGTATACTCGCTGTGGTTCGAGACAGTCTTGAGTGTCAGTGCAGCAAAAGGCCTCTGGAACTCGCGGCGCTTATCACTCGCTGTGGCTTTAATTGTTTACAGGTGTGACCATGACTACGCTCCATGGCACTGCAGGGCCGGGAAAATGGAAAATAGGAAAATAGATTGTCTGGAGCACTTGACCTGACTTTCCCCCGGGGGAGTTGTCTACGGAGCTGATCAATTAGTTTTCATGTCTCCACTGTCAACTTCATTTGTACTCCGGGGGACAGCAGGAAAGACAAACCCTCAAGTTTAAACTGGACGCATTTTTATGAGCAAAATTTAGAAAGGAAATATCGTAGAAGATTAATTAATTATGGCAGATAAACTGTAATGCGTTTGTCTCGAGCTACTGGAGCGGGAAACTAATCTGGAGGTTTCACAAAGGTCACGGAGTAATTTGCCAAAATGTGATTTCCTTCTCGGCGCTCCTTCATCTAGTGCGTAATCGTGGCCCAATTGTTTTTGCCCGAATAGATGAAATCAAATTAGAATCCATCAGATTGTGTTCTCGAGGAGCAAAAGTCCAGTTTTATTTCACTTGTCGGAGCAGAAATACCACAATGAGGTCTCAGCAACAGTGACAGAAGAAAACATGGATTCTTAATACTGAACAGAAAAGCAAACCATCAAAAAACCACAGAAGAAGATAAAATAGCACGTCGAATAGGTGTGACTTGGTAATTATGGCAGCAGCACAACCACAGTCATGGCATCCAATATAGTTTAATTACAGTTCAACTCATAAAAGTCTCCATTATTATGATGGAAACATCTGGTGGATTAACGCAGCAAAATAAATTGTAATTATGTATTTTACTGCGACAAATTGAAATATATTGTGGAATATCCTGAAGCTGGGCTCCCTCCAGTGTTTGCTGTGTGTCTCCCAGCCTCTGCACACTGACACGGCTCCTCCAGCACCAGCTCTGTCGCGGTTTGGGTAAAAGACAGCTGACCGGGCCGGATGTTTGGAGCCACTCCCCTTCTTGATGTCAAATTGGATCAAATGTCGGATTAATTATTTGAGTGAAGTTGGAGTTAACAGACTGCTTCGTGGTTCATTTCCGCTGCTCTTCCTGCATCCTGTCTGAGCTGAGATGTGGTAACATGCTCAGACACCAGCAGGGCCACGACATTCAAATGGACATTCTGGATGTTTAGAAGTGTGGTTGTATGAGCTTCTTCTCCAGAGTCACTGTATCACCTACAGTAGATGGAGTTTGGAGAACCAGCACTGACATTGTGACGTATTTAAGACATCTAAAATCAATATCAGTTCAAGTGTACGCTATATTTCTAATATTTTTACTGCTTTACCATACCGTCAGACAACTCTTTCTGATGGAGGAACTATCATCTCTGCCACCAGGCTCCTTTGACATAAACGGTCATTTTACCTCTCAGAACACAGGAGTCGCCTCCATCGGTGAGTTAGTTTGTGTTGTTGTGTGACTTTGGTGTTTTAAATGTTCAGTTCCTCCAAAGACACACAATAATACAAACATACTAATAAATGAATAAATAACATTTTTTTAAGCCTACAAGTTAAAGACCAGCAACTCAGTGAGGGCTGTCTCAGCGAGGTAAAGACCTGATACATATTCTAAACATAGAGGACACATGATGTCTGAAATACGTCCACAGTAGTACATTGCTTTGCGCCTGTCTGTTTCTCTGGCGGGTCGACTTTCATCTACTGTAGTCAACACACTGAAGATGGATGGGTACCTCATACAACCCCACTGCAAATAGTCCGAACCCCCCCCCCCCCCCCCCTTAAAGATAAACTTTAGAGAGAGACCAGAATGTGTGGTAGAGGAGCCTCCACTGGATGAGCGATGGGTTGGAGGGATGGATGTACTGTAAGCTTGATGGCGTGCCTGAAATGACTGATGGGCGTTGAAGCAACATGTCAATAACTTTAGATCGATGCTGCATTCCGTACATTTTTTTCTTTGCGGCCTTAAAAAAGGGAAACTTGAAAAAGCGCAGAGTGAGAAGTACATCCATCTCAGCACGATATTGTTGGACTTCTGCTTTTCATATTTACTGAACTCTGAGACCACGTGACTCACAACGGCTTACGATTGATATCTGGTGACAAAATCAGTGGCGCAGGCTGTCGGCTGAATAAGAACCAGAGACTGATGTTAAATGCAGCGGGGCTTTGAGAGCAGTGGCTTGACCTGCAACCTCTGGCTGATAGACGCTGCGTGCTGGGAGAATTCAAATCTGATCCTTTAGTAAATCATTAATCATCCAGTCGTTATTGGAGAATGTGTGACTTATGAAAGAAACACCAAAATCCAAAACCATGTGGAATATTTCATGAGCTTTTATGTGCAGAAAATACATTCATTGGTTTTTACAGAGAAAATATTTTTATTGTCACTTTCCTATTTAGATCAACCGCAGTTTTGACGATGCATTTCCTGAAAGCTAAATAAAATCATACCAACATGTTGAAAAAGCCTGTACGTTGTGCTAAAACTCCTGAGACCATAAACTCATGTTTACAATGTTTACTGAGGTAATAAATCAAGAGAGAAGTAGAGTCATTTTCTCATCGACTTCTATACAACCAGAGGAGTCGCCCCCTGCTGGACACTGGAGAGAATACAAGTTTTAAGACATGCAGCATCGGCTTCACTCGTCAGAACCGGAGGTCGCCACCTGGCTTCAACGCATGAATGTGTCCGTTCCTGCAGAGCCCTGAATCTGGGCGCTTTAGAGGGGGCCGATGTTTCACGGGCTGGTTTGGCTCCAGGGTGTGTTTGGACTGTGTGAAACACGAAAGGTCACACCGCCGTAAATGCAAGTTCCCACATCATTACGCTCGTAATGGCTTGGCGTGCGGTGCTGATGAGCTGAGCAATTTTGACACAACAATGTGTGAAGAACAAGCATACTTACACGCAACAGATAAAAGGTTATTTAAGGGAAATCTGTACATTTTGCTCAGTCTGGTCGCACTAACAACACTTCTGTTCCGTGTGTGTGTGTGTGTGTGTCATAAGGTGACAAATAGCCGGGTGGGGATGTGATAGAAATTAAGTGTGGAGCTCAGACGCTGGCTCAGCGCCTGCATATTTAGCAATTAGGTGCCGTAACACCTCACGAGTGTAGAACAAGTTTGAGCTGGAGTGCCGTGACCTCAGAGCGTGATGAAACGGCAATTAAAAGCAAGGCGAGGCGTTGAGCTTTGTTCAGCTGGCTTTGGAACAAATCTAAATGAAATGCTTAAGAAATTGCTTTTATTTTTATTTTTCTGTCAAATTGTGAAATTGCCTTCCCAGTGTCAACCATTGCAGCTCTCTCGCTGCACATTTAACAACGCAGCAAAGTAGAAATGATGTAAAGAGAGGGGGCGGTTTTCAGTTCCCTACCGCAGATCACTCAGGTGATGTTTCAGGGGAAATGTTTTGCATAAGGTTGGACGGGCCGAGCGTTTGATTGAATGAAGTAGATAAGCAAAATGCGTGAATTCATTCACAACACAACTAAAAACCCTTTTCAGCTGGAAAGGTAGTGGTTCGAGATTTTTGATATTCTCAAAATTTTGATCTGTACATTAATAAACTACATTCTAGCCTCACCGACTTAGAGGTCCGAACAGTCGGATTTTTTAAATACATTTTTTATGAAGATCCCTATAATGTTTAAATATAATGTGAAGTTAAATATACCAAAAAAAACCAACAACTTTGCTCTCTGGTGGACAAGCTATAGGCTATGGAATGGTTTCTAAATGAGCTCAACCTTTGGCAGCTCTGTACCGCAATTTCTTGTTATTTAGCAGGAAACTTGTGTGTTGATTACAGATCACTGGTGAAGATCATCTGGCTAAACTGTTGGCTTGATTTAAAACCCGGTCATCTGTGTTTCCGAGTGTCTCTCCCCCATCACACTTTGTTGCAATCCAACAGTTGTTTTTTGTGAGCAGAATCGACAGATCGACATGAAGAACAACAGAATCCAGCTCTCAGAATTTCAGCAGTTTGGTGGAATGTTTTGTTTTCTGTCCCTGCTGTTAGTAATAGTTTGCTTTTAAATTGAATGGACCCAGTTGTGGAGCTGAAGTGCTGACCAGTTTCTTTGAGTCATGTGGCTGGACATTACACAGTGCGCTTATATACGATCTTTCTTACCTGGCAGGTCGCCTTGTACCTATTTGACTTTGACATATCAGCCACGACAACATGTTGTTGCAGCTTCTGATCAGACTGAAAAGGTAAAGGAATTTTACAAAGTGCTTTTTTTCCCCCTTCACTGGCTAAGCACCTCAACGAATTTATTTTATTTATTTATTGGTTTATTTGAACGGGACAGTGCACATTAATAAAAAACATTTCTGCAAATGTGCCAGAGTTAGCCAAAAGACTATTTTTCATTTGTAGTCCCACCTACACAAAAGCACTCGCATTGCTTTGTGTTGTTGGTCAAAAAAAAGAAGACAAACTGCCTTGAAAAATCCCAAACTGCCTTCGTCATTTCTTTTTTTCTCCGTTCGAGCACCACGAGCGGGGCAATCAGCGAGTATGATTTTCTTTAGCCTGGCAGGTGCTGACAGCTGCCCTTTACCCATTAACAGTGGTGTATAAGCCCAGGGCCCGTGCCCTTCACTTGCCTCCTATTGAGCATGAGCAGAGCATGTTGTACACGTTACCCCCGAGTACCCCTCTAAACCACAGGTGAGGCCCCATCACTCATACCGAGCAAAGTCAAGGCCGGCATTTCTCCTGGGTGCTGACGGCGGAACAAAAAGCTGATGCTTTGCTGTTCTTTGCGAAAAGGCTTTACTCAACAGGAGGATGCCAACATAGAGCATGCACCCAGTCCACATCTGTTGCTCTACACCCATTGGTGAGGCGTTGGACGTTGTTGTCAGTCGATCAATCTTAGAAATCTTCACCCTGTCTTCATATGAAGCGATCCCACTTGGGGTCCGGAACCAGGGGTTTACAAACCCTTTTTCAGTGCCTCCATTTGTAGGCAGTTACTGTTGAGCAGTGTTGCATGTGATCCTATTAGCAATTACCCCAGAATGTTGCCTAAGGCCTGAGCGCTGAGTGGATTTTGGGAAGACGAGGTCCCCAGACAAGTTTTTCCTTGGTAAATAATGACCAGTGCCAAGTGTCTATTCATTAGACTAATCACTGATCCAATCCCTTCCCTTTTAGGTAGGGGATGTCATTCAGTCAATGGGACCAGTCAGATAACTGTGAAAAAGTGAGCCTATTAAAAGTAGACATTGGGAGTAAGGATTCAGAGTTAATTTCAGTATTTACTCTCCGGCTGTCTGGCATTGTGCGATTAAGCTCCAGGAAGTGAAAATAAAGAAAGTTACTAAGGAACCCAAAGAAGTTGACAAATTAGTTTGATGTGTGAAGTGAGAATTATTGTGTTTTTTAGTTTGTGATTTACTCTCACAGGCAGATCAACATGATGCATCATTGTGGGGCTTAAAAGAAAGACGTTTTGCTTCAAAGACTAGTTGGGTGTCAGAGTGTCGGTGTTCTCACTCCAACATAACAAGGAAGCTGTTTTTTAGGATATGCCATTTGGCCACAAGCAATAAGAAAAGGAGCAGCAGCTCTGTGCGCGACAGCTCAGACAGACTGATTACTAAAACCTGCCAGAACCCCCCCCCCCCCCTCTCCTTTCTGCTCCTGGGTCTGTAAATTGGGGGAGTCACACAACTCAGGTTAACTGCAAATGTGCGCTGAAGTTGAAGGAGCTTTTTAACCTTTTGTATGGCTGTGTATTTCCTCTTTCTTTGTTTGCATTCACACTGCCTCTAAATGTGGCCTCATGTTGGAAAACTGCACAAGATAATTCATCTTGTTCAAAGTTAGTCCGTCTTCTTGACAATATTCTTATCGCGCAGGCATTTTTATAAAGATGTGAAAGACAATGATTTAAGAAAGCGAGCTAAATAAATAAGAAATAGTGAAGAACTGAAAGTTGAAATAGAGGTTTGGCGACGTGGCTTCTCTCCAAGCCGCTGCAGCTGGCGAGCTAACTAGCACCATGCTAGCTAGCGGTGAACATGCCAGTGCTAATCAGCTCAACTGACTGACATTCGCCATGTGAGCTAGCTCATTTGCTAACCGTGCTAGCAAATAAGCTAGCTGTCACGAATACTGGTTTGAGAGGACACTAAGAATAATAAAACACAGATTTTCCTTTGTATCTCTAAGTTGGACTAAATACGGACTTTTAATTTCGTACAGTTTTCTCAAAGTATTCTAAATGTATTGCTGCATATGAACCTGTACTGTGGATTGAACTGAATTGCGAGCTGACTGCATTGATGTAAAACGTTATGTATTGTGCTTGCATTAGCTTCAGGTGTGGACGCATTTATTGGATTCAGAGCTTTTTGGTTTGAGGTTTAAATCATTACTAAGCAAACAAGTCCTTCCTATTCCAAAGTTATTTTCAGGCTAATGGTGGTTTATGTTCAGACAATCTGTCATACAGTATGAAGACCATCGATTTTCCACCCAAGACAACAAATAGTTGAAAAAAAACCCCTCATACATTGAGGTTTCCATGTCACAACAGTGTGACAGTGAGCTAGTGTTTCACACATTGCGTCCTTCTCAAACCTGTCAGGATACCATCCATTGGCATGATGCACGGCGGGAGCTGCAAGCGCTTTCATAAGTTGCAATGGCCCGGATATTGACAGCAGCAGCTCCTTTCAAAACGCTCCTGCTGGAAAACTTCGTGGGTTTTAGCTGAGAAAATATAGCTTTGACAGAAATGAGTCTCAAATTGCAGAGAAAAACCAACAACGACTACATCATTAACGATAAGAGATGAGTGCGTTTTCTCTAACCGCTTGAAGAGGATCATCTTTTGGATGGCTCTCATGGAGTAGAATTAAAAGGAGAGAAGCAAAAAGGACATCTCCAGTGAATTAAAAAAAGGCTTGACTATAATGAACACACGATTGAATCCCTGCCTTTCTGTTTGCAGGAGAATGCCTTTGCCTCGACGGCTACATGAAGGACCCGGTCCACAAGCACCTCTGCATCCGCAGTGAGTGGGGGCCTAATCAGGGGTAAGTTATGGTAATCACTTCATGACGGTTTATGATTGTTCATTATCGGGCAGAGGAAATGTTGGGAGAGTCCTTTGCAAAGATGGAGTCCTCCCCACACGTCAAACAAGGCCATTCATTGGGTTGGCCTAACGAACGGGTGATGTGGCCAATTAATATTCTGAATCAGACAAAATCATTTGCTTAGTCATTAAAAAAGGTCAGACAGGAGTATTCACACATTACAGTCTCTTATATCACAAACCACACTGACAAAAGGAAATGTAGAGGAAGGCTCGACCATGTGTACCTCATGGTAATGAATACAGCCTCTTTCAATGTCAAATGATGGATGGTCGTCAGGTTTCTGTCTGCGAGACAGAGATCCTCATGATTGGTCCTGAAAAGCCAATTTTCTTTGGGCCTCTATCTTCAAATATATGCCACACATATATGAGAAGTCTTTCAACACTGACTTAAAATTTGAAAAACAAATAAATGATATCATTAGTCTTTTTCCACAAGAGATCGATAGCAGAAATGAAACTTTTTGCCTCTCTTGGGGATCTGGAGACCATCTATCTAGCCTTTATTACGTCATGTCTTCACTCTTATAACTAACTCATGCCATTTACGGATGTTGCCTGCAGCTCGTTCTGAATGCAGCAGCGATGCTCCTCACTGGTACCAAGAAGAGATCTCTGTACTGGGCCTCCATTTACTGGGTACCGGTCAAAAACAGAAAAATATTTGAAGATTCTTTCATTTGTTTTCGATCCATTTCATTGACTACCAACATGACCTCAGTCCCTATTCTACACCCAGACCTCTCTGATCTTTGTCATTTACAAGTTTTATGACTAAACTTTTTTGATTTACAAATACATTTGACTGAATTCAAATTCAGTTGAAGGTACTTTGGAAGTAATTAACAAACCCACTGATCGAACCTTCCTGCCTGGCTGACCATACTACATTGTTGGGATGTCACAAGAACCAATGGCAAAATTCTAAAAACTGTGACTGTACTCATTTTTATAGACTAGCATAGGTACTGTTAGGGGACCATAGAAACTGTGTTTGGGAAAGGGGGCACACGCTAAGTCCTGGTTAACGTTAGCTCTTAGCTGTTAGACGTTGGTAAGCATCACAGTCCTGCTCGGAGCTAACAGCTAACATTAACGCGAGGTGCCATCTATTAAGATCAAGATGCGCTCAGGCCCTTTTCAATAAAAACAAGTATTGGGCGAAAGTAAATTCTGACGTTATCATAATGTGTTCAAATTAACTTGGTATTGACTACTAAGTATCTGGTATTGTGGCATCCCCACTACATTGCTGTGCTTTGTTCATGTATTGAAGTGGTAATCCAGCGATTTGATACAGACTTGAGGAACCCACAAGAGACTGATTCTTTTTTTTTATTTTTTTTATTAAAAACTGAAGCAGCAGAGGCTGAGATATTTTAACTATTCGTATGGATTAAGCTCCAACAATCTGAGATCCTACAATTCCCATAATGCAATCAATAGCATCCTTTCATTACATCTAATTTATTTAAAATTCACAACCCCACTTTGAAACGCAGACTTTGCCGTTATGAATTTATTGTCTCCAAGCTAAACACAAGATATGACATCACTGTGACATCAACAGCGGTCGTTTCTTGCTGATTTGACAAAACTCTGTCAGAGCCACAGCTTTATTTTCATAGGCTGAGAAGTACTGGACTCCCCATGAAGAGTAATTCTGTCTTACCATCTGAAATTGGAGTGCCTCTAAACCAAAAAACACTTTAAGTGTTAGCCTAAAAAGACAGTCGTATGCGTTTTATCAAACAATAAATCACTTTTAGGCTGATGGTGAGTCAGTAAAGTTGTGGTCTGCTCATGTCTTTGGGTGCAAGGTCACTTCTTTTACATTACAATCATGATTTCAAGCGATGACTTGATATCGCTTGGCATTGAAAAATGCTGTTTCAGACCCCGTCCCAGGAAGCCATATAAACGCCTAATTGGGTTCACATCTGCTTGTTAGAAAGTCCTTGACATTTGGCTAACACCACAGACATAGTGCCAACCGCCGCATGACCCCTCAGTGTGTGTGTGTGTGTGGGGGGGGGCTACTGTTCCGGAAAGTACTGCTCACGTCAGATAAACAGTGTTGAGCTATAGGACAGTACCATGGGATTACTTCCGGATTATAATTGGATTACTTTTATTCAATTAGTTGTCTGTCAACCTTGTATTTCCAGTTCTGACCAGATTCAGGCTTTCAACTCTCAGAGAATATGTCATACTGTTGTTACCGTTGCATTTATTTAATAAAAAATGTTATGACTTAGTTCTTGTTGTAGTATTGTTATTAGTTAATTGTCAGCAATATTATTTTATGTGAGTGTCAAGGCCCCCCTGACTTCTCTTACAAAATGTCCCTCAAAAAGACTCATAATCCACCTCAGCTTCTTTTTGTGAAGAGAGAACAAAATACAGGCATGTAAAAAGAATAACATGAAAGTATAAAGAAACAGAACTGTAAAATAATAAAGGTTGTAGATATATCTGTCAATCCTATGCAGGTCGTACTAATACATCAACTGATTGTGTCATACTGTTACCATGGCAGCTATCCCTTTTCAAATGTTTTGGGATTTGGAAATGTACACTTTGAAAGTGATTATGAAAACGTCAAATGTTCAAGCAGCAAACAAATCATTTTTGTGACAAATTGAACGCAATACCATGAAGTTAAATAAAAGTGTTAAATGACTAAGTTCAACGCAAGATGAATACATTTTGAAATGATACTTTCTCAAAGATTTTATTAATTCGTTCAAGTTAATCACTTGATCATCATGATATATTTGTCCAAGGGCACGTTCCAGGTGTCATCGATTTGTTTCACGTCATTAATTAAATTGTTACCATTTTGTGCCATACTGTAATTTAGATGACGGGTTGCAAATGACCCCGTAATTAGATTGATTCAAACACATCTTGCCGTGTTAGATTAGTGAATTACAATCGGAGGAGCATCATTACTGTCCATGACATCACCAGCAGACGCAGCGTGCCGCTTCCCCTTCACGTCCTCTGTAACCCATGCCACCACTGTGCATGCTTCTTTTTTCCTCTACATTTTTTGGGAGACATCTTAATTTCCTGTCAGCCCACCCAACTGTGCACCTCTGTATCGTTTCCCCTGGTGCTCTCCGTGTGTGTGTGGGGGGGGGGGGGGGGGGGCACCCCGGGGTGACTTCAATGTTTAATGACCACAGCCCGCGGCGCGGAAAGTGTCCCAGATGTTCTTTTTTGCTTACAGTGGTGCAGGAGATTGCTCGGAATGACATCGGGCCCCTGTCACTTCGCCTCCTCGCTCTCACTTCGCAGGACTGTTTAGTCCCCGAGCTGCCACTCCCCATTAATCTCCATCATTCTCCCTCTCTCACCCCTGCCTCTTGGCATTAGTCTCGTCCCCTGCCATGACCCCTCCCCCCCCCCCCTCTCTCTCTCTCTGTTTTTTTCCAACGTCTGCTCTCTCCATCACCCTCTGTGTCTCTCCTCTCATCCCTCCCACCCCTCTCATCCCCTCTCATACCTCCCATACCTCCTATCCCCTGCCCTGGTAAATAGATGGGAGCCACAGTCACATTGTGTGACAGCTGCTACCGAACACATTTCTCAATCAGCATGTTTACACAAGAGCCTGCGTCGTAATGCTGCTTGTGATTGGTGGTGCTGTTGGGGGGGGGGAGGACTTGAAGTGAGACACTGTAACACAGCTTATGATTTTACGGGGTACACTGAAAAATATGACACGGCCTCTCTTTCTTTGACACACTGATTTATTTCCTTTCCTCTTTTGTCTGAGCTGTTTCTCTTTCTGCTCCTCATGTCAGTCCCTGGCCTTACACCATCTTCCAGCGCGGTTTTGATCTGGTGATGGGAGAGCAGCCCTCTGATCGCATTTTCAGGTAAGGGGAAACTTTGTTTTATCCTCTTGCGTTTTCCACGGCGCCGCACAAAACAGAAAAGATTGCACAGTCAAATAACTTGTCGTAATTCCGCTGCGCTACAGCTTCGGTTTCTCTTCTCTCCCTCGTGATGAAGAGGAGGGCCGTGAGCTGCAGAGAGGCTGTCCGTTTAAAAGGTGTTATGTAATGAAGTGAGACGTCTTACATTTTCAAATAGGACGAGCAGAGACACATTTTTTTTTAAATCTCGGGTCAGATAATCATTGTGTTCTGATTACTCGCTGAGCAAAACGTTTGTGAAATTGATTTGGAAAAGAGGCAGAAATTAATAATGAGAAAATAATAACTTTTGTGAAACTGTGTCCTTGTCCTTCTGCCGTATGATGGCAGTAACGTTTCTATATTTCAGGTTTCAACGTGAATGTTTTTTAAAATATCAACAAAGACTAAAGTTAATTATCCTGTTGGATAGTTGAAAATCAAACTTTTTCTTTTTTTCTTCTTGCGAGCGCCCGATAGTACTGAGTATGTGCAACTCTCAACAACGATGGGAAGGAAGCGAGATGGCTCACTCTTTGCCTACTTCCGTCATCAGCTCCGGAGAAGATTCAGTGGCTCGGTTTAATAGTCATGAGGGGTGTACAGGGATCTAAATCAAATCCTTTGCATTTGATTGGACCGCTCCATGGTGGGCGGGCTTAGCATGTCGCATTATATGGAGCTACAGAGGACTGAGGCTCCACCCAGTTTAAACCAACAGCGTGACATTCATCCATCAATCGATCTGTAACACTGAGCGACAAGGATCGGTTCTTGCTTATATGAGCACACGTCATATGTAGTTTTACAGGAAGGAAAGGTGATTGGATTTAGATACAAACGTATGACGAAGTCGATTTTTTGTAATATGTTTTGTACTGGTTATGAACCAGTCTCAGTTTAGTCCTGATCCTCTATATGACCTCCATAAGTAAACTAGACAATCAGCGATAAGATGGTCTATTTCTATAGAGTTACTCTTAAAGCTCGTCATCGGTGCCACCGGGTCGGATTCTGGTGAAATCAGATGAAATCATGCAGGTTCACCAGAAACTCCTTCAGCTCAGACTCCAGCAGAGACCGGTCCACCGAGGACAGACCCAGATCCTCCAGGAGAGACCGGTCCACCGTGGACAGACCCAGATCCTCCAAGAGAGACCGGTCCACCGTGGACAGACCCAGATCCTCCAGCAGAGACCGGTCCACCGTGGACAGACCCAGATCCTCCAGGAGAGACCGGTCCACCGTGGACAGACCCAGATCCTCCAGGAGAGACCGGTCCACCGTGGACAGACCCAGATCCTCCAGGAGAGACCGGTCCACCGTGGACAGACCCAGATCCTCCAGGAGAGACCGGTCCACCGTGGACAGACCCAGATCCTCCAGGAGAGACCGGTCCACCGTGGACAGACCCAGATCCTCCAGGAGAGACCGGTCCACCAGATCCACAGTCTGAGGGAGGAGGAGAGCTCAGCAGCCGGAAGAAGCATCTCCTCCTCCTCCAGGAGCAGAGCTTCTCCTCGCTGCTCCCCTGGTCCTCACTGTGAGCTAACACCGACACCACCCTGCTGGAGACCCAGGCCGTATTTGTGGAACCCGCTGGAGACACGGGAGGCACTGGAGAACCAGAACCAGGAAGGAGCGGGCAGACAGTCAGACCCTGCTGCAGTAAAATGAGAGGTTTTCTAAAGGGACTCTGGTGTTTGGAAGAACAGGGGCCGCCAAAATCAACACAATATTAAAGTTCACATTAATTTGTTCCCTTTACTCGAGACAGAGGAGATCTAACAGAGGATGCACAACAGTCATCATCACAAGTGTGACAGTGCAGCAGCAAAAACAACAAGCTACTGCTCACGATTAAAAAGGAAGCCCACGGAGTCCCTGTGTACTGCTCTCTCGGTCGTTAGCAGTCATCTTTACATGCGGCGCGGCGCCGATATCTCCATGAAGTGCTTTAATACATCGCCCTCCATGCTGGGATGTTTATTATTCTCCAAGAGGCCCTTTTGCTTCTCAGTCCGTCCAGCCGTGTGCTTTAAAACGTCTCTGTCCTCTGGCAGCCATCCGTCCCAATTTAAAAACCGTTCAGCCTCCAGTGAACTACGCCAAGTGACCAAAGAGAAACCTTGGACATCAGCGAGCGCTCGGAGAGCCGCCGTGTTCACCAAAGCGGATATCACCGTTAAACACAGGAGCAAATGAGGCAATTAGAATCACAGCGGTACACAGAGAGTAAAATGCAACAAAGCAGACTCTAGGATGCAAAAAGCTCCAGCGTCAGAGGAGATAAATGCTCAGAGTCAGCATTCAAACACACACACACAGCACAGTATCAACCGGGGGGGGGGGGGGGGGGCTCTGAGGACTGCAGCCAGATTTTCCACTCGACAACTTTTTTTCTCACGGGGACTCTGTTTTCCACCACCAGCTCCTCTCGCGGTGGACCATGTGAGTCCTACAGCAGCACACTGGTCCCTGGTTGTCCATTAAACAGGAGCGCTTGTTAAGTGGCTGCTAATTTGTCCCGCGCTCGCACATACATACGTCACACTGCATCACAGGGAGTTTCATCACACCTGCTGCCGACAGTCCCACAAGAGATGGCGCAATGACTTGCGGGAGGGTTGGTAGCAGCTTGCTGGACAAAAAGCAATGCTGAAATATTAGCATTTTAATAGCTTCTTAACAAAGTCGCTAGAAGCCGGTGTGGAATGGCCGAACAGCAGAATTTTGATCCGCCGAAAACTCGACTTTGAAGTAAAATAAGTAATGGGGAGGATGTAATTAAGTGTTCCACAACTCTGCAATCAGAGTGTTCTTAAAGCGACTGGAAATGCATGCACGCTGCCCTTTGCTTATGCTCAGTTAGCAAATTTCCAAATGCAAATTGAACAATTGTGAATGGGAGAATGTGTGTAGTCTGCATAAAAAACATAAAAAGGCTGTTAACCATTTAATCAACAAGTCCCCCTCCTTTGTGCCACAAGTATGCATGCATAATTCATCAGCGCGAATAATGGGTTTGATGTTAAGCTCAAAGTTGGAGTGTTGCGTTTCGTCGGCAGAGTGTTTAAAGATTGATGATCCTCATTGACTCGCAGATAAAGAATCCTGTTGAAGCTCTTGTTCCAGACCGCCGTTGTTTACAGATTTATAGCCCTGTAGGGGAAGTCCTTTTGTCCGATTTGTTTTGTTTTGTTCAGGGTTTCTCATTTGGCATGCATGCGTCCATTAGCACAGTGTCCTTCTGCTCAAGAAAGAGCTCTAAAAAAAGGATAAGTTCCTCAAAGGTAATATAAATAACCTTGATGTCATTATTCTAAAGCACTGATGCAGAGAAAAAAACATTTTTCTTTGAACAGTAGACATCATGACGTGGATATGGATATTGTTTTTGCACAACAGGAATACCAGACCCTGGTTTACTTTAAAGGGGAACTGCGCCAGATTTACACATTAAGATCAGGATTTTTTTCAGCTATTTTTACCCCATAAAGTCAATATTTAGTCGATAATATTTTCATTTATTTTAACAACTCTCTGGCTGACGAAGCGGGTCTGTCCATCCACAACTTTGGCCCAGACTGAAATATGTCGATAGATATTGGAAGTGCAGAATGCTGCAAGAATGAGTCAAATGAGTCAGCAGTTTTGCTCTCCCGGTTCCCTTTTCTCGAAGTCAATGAGTTGTTGGTTCGATGACTGAAAGGTCTGCAGAGATTTTTAACATATTGTTCTACAACCTAAAATATACATAAATAAATACATATACATACATACATAAAATACTGAGTATTGGTGACGTGTCGAAGTCATGTGACCGCGGTGTAGTTTGTTCATAACGTAACGTTAGCTTTTGACTTCTGATGATTGCATTAACACATCAATCTCCTGAAAATGAGAATGTTTTTGTTGCCGTAGAATGAGCCGTTTATTCCTACATAAGGAGCTGGTCTTCTTCATCGAGCCGCCCGCCATGTTTCTACAGAAGCCCTGAACGGACAAACCAAACAACGACAGTAGATAGAGCCATTCGCTTTTTTGTGTTTTTCGCGTGAGCCACCATCGTTCTCCAACAGGATTGGCACGTGGAAGAAGTTTCAGTCGGTTGCAATCTGCAACCTCGCCGCTAGATGTCGCCAGACCCTACACACTGGCCCTTTAAGTAAACAGCTTCACGGCTTACTAACCTATTAAAACTCAGCACAGCCCGTTTGATGAAGCTTTCCAATCCTGTTTTTTCTAAAGCTTTCTTTAAAACTGTGTTTTTCCTTTTTTTCTGTTGACCCATTTCTGTTTCTATGATGTTCTTTGACCTGTAACCTCTAACCTGCTCTTCCAATCCGCCCTTCTCGTCCTCTGAAGATTCACATACACCTTAGGAGAAGGGATGTGGCTGCCGTTGAGCAAGAGCTTCGTCATCCCGCCCGCCGAGCTCGCCATCAACCCCTCGGCCAAGTGCAAGACGGACATGACAGTGATGGAGGACGCGGTGGACGTACGGTGAGATGGCATTTACTGGTTCCACTTTCCACCGTTACTTTCTCGCGCTGACGTTCCTGAGACACGACGATAGAAAGGTCCCACCAAAGAAAAGTAGAATCTTGCTGAGCACTGCACTAAACTCAGATATTACCTCTGCCCACGTTGTATTGCGTTGTTCCAGATGAAGCCTCACAACACACACAAAAGTACATATTGGCTTTTTTTTTCTCATGACCATGTGTATTTCTTCCTTAACCTCACAGAAGCTAGCTGTTTACTCTCGGACCGTCTCACTTGTACTCTCACTTAATCAGCATTTCATTTTTTATTTTCTATTGTTGCAGTGAGTCTTAAGTGGCCCTGTGAGGTTGATGCTGAGGTCTTAGCGGTCATGATTCAGCGGGTAATGAAACTCTAAAATCAATTATGAAAACGCAGAGAAGCCAGAGTAAATAAAACATATAGAAGAAGAAAGCAATGGAGAGCATTTCGATTGTTAAATGGATCATAACTCCTCCAAAGAAAATCTGCTTTTTGGAATTATGGGTTGCAGCGAGGGCCGTACGTGAGCCAGAACAATGCTGCAGAATTAAACTGGACTCAGCTGACGGCAGAGATGCAATGGAATAATTGAGCCTTTTTTTTTTTTGCTCGCAAAGGGGCGGAGCTAAAGGAGCGGGGTGTTGCTCGTTCCAGAACTTTGGTCCAGAAGAAGACTTCTTTGTAAAAGCCACGTCATGATGGGGGGGGGGGCACTCTTCCTTTTTGTCCCTCTGTTACTTTTTAACAGCTAATATTTGGTTAATGCAAGGTAATTAAAAAGAAAACCGAATGATTGGATGTCTATGAAATTAGATAAGCCGTCAGATCAAGTTTGTTGTCGGTAGATGTAGTCAGTAGATGTACTCTATTTCTCATGTTTTTTATATCAATTTCTGTTCTTTCAGCTCTTTAATGTGTTGAAATATTTGAATTGAACATATTAAATACACTATATCATGCTCATAATACTATACATCTCATTTCATCCACTTCCTCTGGATGAAATTACAAAATCATCATTTTTATCATGCTAGTTGAGCCGGATCAAACCACCTGTTAAAAGCCACCAGACTACAGGTAATGAAAATATGAGTTATTGATGACATTATTCTACCACAATGCATTTCCCAAAGGAAACATTCATCATGTTGGCGCGAGCAGTCGCAGCGGCCCCGCGCGGTCCCGGAAAAACAGTGTTTTCGTCTTTTTCGTCTTTTTCGTCTAGTTTGTCTAGTCTGCCGCTGTGTTCGTCATGCCCGACGGACTTATATCGCAAAACACAACAATACAGCCGTGAGTTTCTTCTTGGAAAAAGTACAACTTTCTTCAACTTGGAAGCCAAACTCTCCGTGGATCTTAGCAGCCTGGGACTTCTCTGCTCCCCCCATTGTGTCAACCCCCACCCGGTAAGGAGACCGCGCAAGCGGTGCGAGAGGAAGCAAAAGCGGGGAAAGCGTGGAGGTATCCGGGCTAGGCTAGCGGCTAGCCCACACAAGCCGGCAATTCCAACATTACTCATGGCAAATGTCCGTTCACTGGACAACAAGATGGACAATATACGGCTACTCAGAACCAAGCGTGAGGTGAGGGACTGCTGTGTTTACGTGTTCACGGAAACATGGCTCCACCACAACATCCCGGACTCCGCTATTCAACTGGACAAGCTAACATGCTACCGAGCAGACAGAGACATAGTTAGCGTGGGAAAGTCCCGCGGCGGCGGTGTGTGTGTTTACATCAGTGATGCTTGGTGTCGAGACGCTATTGTTGTTAACCAACACTGTTCCCCGCTGGTGGAGTTTATGGTTTTAAAGTGCCGTCCTTTTTACCTGCCGAGGGAGTTTTCAGCCATTCTACTGGTGGCTGTTTATATACCTCCGAGCCCCAACAACAAGGACAGAGAGGAGGCACTCAGTGAACTTTACAGAGCCATCAGTGAGCAACAGACAGCACACCCAGACGGCATTCTCATCGTTGCTGGAGACTTCAACCATGCTAACCTAAAAACTGTTCTGCCTAAAATATACCAGCATGTTGATTTTCCAACCAGGGAAAACAACAAATTAGACCTAGTCTACACATCGATCAAGGGAGCGTACAAGGCGTCCCCCCTCCCCCACATTGGCCTCTCCGACCACCTCACTGTCTTGCTGGAACCGGCCTACAGAGCAAGGGTAAAGGTTACCAAACCGGTTTCAAAACAGGTACGGGTGTGGCCAGAGGACAGTACTGCTGCACTTCAGGACTGCTTTGGTACTACAGACTGGGACATGTTCAAGCAGGCAGCCACCTACAACCATCACATTAACATTCAAGAATACACAGAGACAGTCACAGGTTACATCACCAAGTGCATTGATGATGTAACTACCACCAGAGCCATCACCATCCGAGCCAACCAGAAGCCATGGCTGACAGGGGAGGTCCGCACACTGCTCAAGGCTCGCGACACCGCCTTCAGAGCTGGAGACCCAGCTGGGCTGGGAGCAGCCAGGGCTGACCTGTGCCGTGGCATCAGGAAAGCTAAACGACTGTACACCAGGAAAATCACAGGACATTTCAAAGACAGCAGGGACTCACGGAGCCTGTGGCAGGGCATTAGGACCATAACGGACTACAAACTACCGCCACAGACCTGTGACAGTCACACCTCCCTGCTTAACAACCTCAATGGCTTCTTTGCACGCTTCGAAGCACAGAACAACACACCTGCGCAGAAAACCACCCCCCCCACCGACGACCAGGCTCTGTGCCTGTCCCCAGCCAGTGTGAGGAGCACACTGCTGAGGATTAATACCCGCAAGGCTGCGGGACCTGACAACATTCCTGGTCGTGTGCTGAGGGACTGCGCAGAGGAGCTCACGGATGTCCTCACCGACATCTTTAACACCTCCCTGAGCCAGGCTGTTGTTCCCACGTGCTTCAAGGAAACCACCATCATTCCTGTGCCGAAGAAGTCATCTCCAGCCTGCTTCAACGACTACCGCCCCGTCGCATTGACTTCTACCATCATGAAGTGTTTCGAAAGGCTGGTCATGAAGCAGATCAAATCCACCCTTCCTCCCTCCCTGGACCCGTTTCAGTTTGCTTACCGAACTAAACGGTCCACAGAGGATGCAATCTCCTCCGCTCTACACCCAGCCCTCACACACCTGGACACTAAGAACTCCTACGTCAGAATGCTGTTCATAGATTTCAGCTCAGCATTCAATACAATCATCCCCCAGCAGCTTGTGTGTAAACTTACAGACCTGGGCCTCAGCCCCTCTCTCTGCAACTGGTTGTTGGACTTCCTCACAGAGAGACCACAAGCTGTTCGGGTCAACAACAACACTTCGAACACACTAACACTGAGTACGGGGGCCCCCCAAGGTTGTGTGCTCAGCCCCCTTCTCTTCACCCTGCTGACCCATGACTGTAAACCCAACTACAGCTCCAACCACATCGTGAAGTTCGCTGACGACACTACCGTGGTAGGTCTCATCAGCCACAACGATGAGACTAACTACAGGAAGGAAGTGAACCAGCTGGTCCGTTGGTGCCAAAATAACAATCTCTTCCTCAATGTGGGGAAAACAAAGGAGATTGTTGTTGACTTCAGGAGAACCCACTCCCAACCCCCCCTCCCTCTGACCATCAATGGTGCTGCTGTGGAGCAGGTGAGCAGCACCAAATTCCTGGGTGTGACAATCACAGATGACCTCACCTGGAACAGCAACACCACTGCACTGGCAAAGAAGGCCCAGCAACGCCTGTACTTCATCAGGAAGCTCAAGCGAGCAGGACCCCCCCCCCCCCATCATGCTCTCATTCTACCGAGGCGCCACTGAGAGCATCCTCAGCAGCTGCATCACGCTGTGGTTCGGAAGCTGCACCGCCTCCAACCGCAAGAGCCTGCAGCGCATTGTGAACTCTGCCCAGAGGATCATCGGAGTCTCACTCCCTACACTACAGGACATTTACAACACCCGCCTCACCCGCAAAGCACTCGGCATTGCGGGTGACCCCACCCACCCCTCCAACAGCCTCTTCAGCCTCCTGCCTTCAGGGAGAAGGTTCCGCAGTCTCCGTTCGAGCTCTACCCGGCTGAGGAACAGCTTCTTCCACCAGGCGGTCAGGATGCTGAACTCTCTCCCTCCCTCTCTCCTCTCGCTCCCCCTCTCTCCCCCCCTGCCATCTCTCCCCTGACCTCTCTACCCTCCCCCTCACCCACCTTTCCCCACTGCCTCAAATGGAACATACCAGGACATCTACTCCCCCTCACACCCCTTCCCTCATCCAGCACCAGTCACTTTTTCTATTTATTTTAATTTTAATTTTTTATTCTCTGCTGCTACGAACATAAACCCCCCTCACACACCCTTCCCTCATCCAGCACCAGTCACTTTTTATTCTCTGCTGCTACTTGTTAATCCTTTATCTAGGCCCTTATGTTCTTAACTTTATTCTATTTTTTTCTATTATATGTTATATGTTCATGTCTATATTACACTGTGGGACTGCGAGAAACGGCATTTCGAATTTTCTGTATGCATAACACATGTGGAAACTTTGACAATAAAGTGAACTTTGACTTTGACTTTGACTTGAAAGGAGGTGTGGCTCACAGCTGGAAGAAATGAAAACTAGTTTAAAAAAAAAGGTGGTAAAACCACTTTGAATTTGTCTATCAGTAGCATTCTGAAGCTGCACTTTTATTGACAATGGTTACGTTTGTTAAATCATTGTGTCGGAATTGAGATTCATTTGCATTATTTTCAAAACGGCCAGCAGGGGGTGACTCCTCTGGTTGTATAGAAGTCTATGAGAAAATGACTCTACTTCTCTCTTGATTTATTACCTCAGTAAACATTGTAAACATGAGTTTATGGTCTCAATCTCTAGTTTCAAGTCTTCTTCAATACAGCATGATGTTCATTTAGTACATTATGGTCCATTCAGAGTCAAATAGAGCTGTAGGTGTACTATTACGTATACTCATAACCTTCCAAAGGACATAGCTATACACTATGATCCTACTTTACTCGGTGGTCAGCATCGTTCTGGATCACCAAGAGAGTTAACGTGACTGCAGGTAGTACAGTATTACGCTGGAGCAAAGAAGTCTGTGTGAACAGGCTTCGTTTGGCAGAACTAATGTAATTAGTGGTGGGGATTTGTCTTTTCGTGTATGCTGGAACATGCCCTGTCAACAAGTTAGTGCGCACAACCGTGTCAGATCCTGCCCTGATTCGCCCCACGGTTACTTGCCCTGTGAAAACGATTGTCAGGTGAAATTAGTCTCGCTCAAATGAATATCCCCGTCGTCTTTTCTCATTAGCATGTGGGCACTCAAGGAGGTTTTTTTTGGTTTTCACTGCCCCTGGCTAATTTCCGAGCCCTCGGATGACTGAGGTATAAAAGTAGTCCCACAACAAGAGTACGATGACATGGAGCAGATCGGAAGAGCAGGATTCAATGCGATGCCTCCAGGAGACTGTTCAGTAGACAATGTTTTCAAGCTAATCATCTCAGGAGTGTGTGAGTTTAACATCACACCTCATCATATTTGAACATTGAGTTAGCCGTGACAACTGTAGGTCTTCATAGCTACCGATAAAAAAACAATCTGCCACTTATGTGCGATTACATTCGATTGATATTCTTGATTTTTGACATTGATAATGAAATGTGTGTAGCGCTGCCGGAAAGTATATGCAATGTTACACAACAGCGTTTGCACTGCAATCAGTTGAAAACATAAGAGGCAACATTTTCTATCAAGAAAACTGGAGGAGAGGCTGTGAGCCCTGGTAACCGGACGTCTCCCTCATCAACAGCAGAACATGGAGTTGTAACCGACCAGCCTGATGTGTGGTTACACTGCAGCAGCTTGGTGGTGTTCTCTCGCAGTGAACGCTGATGTGTAGCCTCCCTGCGCTCTGACGCAGTACAGTCAGAGGCTGTGGATGCATCAACATGTCAGTCCTCCATAGAGTCTGACTTGTGATTGTGCGGTCAGGTAGAGTTGACCAATGTAAGACTTTTCACCGTAGGAACAGTGGCTACATAACCGTCAAAAAGGAGCCCCAATGAAAAGTGCACTTAAACACACCTGCTATTGCAGGCATTGTTAGTGTCACTTTCACGTAGCAGGGTGTCCTTCACCATCATTCCTTGTTGCCTGTTTTCTTCACGGTGAATGAGTCAAAGTTTAAAGTTCTTTCAGTGTTGGCGTTAGTGGGGGCCAGAGGAATCCCTGCTCTCCTGAAAGACCCCTGAAGAGGTAGTTCAAGGTGAGGGCATAAAAAACTGATGAATGACAGACAAAAGTTGCATTCCTTGTAACTTAAGTGATTCAAAGTGGGTTTGACATCAAGCTCTCTCCCCAACTGTGACTTTGTACGATCTACAGTCACAGTGACTGCACAACACATGATGTGTTTACGTATTTTGTACGAGTCTGTAAACTGGATTTGAAAGGATGACCGTGAAAAAAGCGAGGCCGAGCTTGGATACCATCGGGGAAAGGGACAAATTTAATAACTTGGTTGTTCTACTCCTCTGGTTGTATAGAAGTCTATGAGAAAATGACTCTACTTCTCTCTTGACAATGTTTACCTCAGTAAACATTGTAAACATGAGTTTATGTCTCAATCTCTAGTTTCAAGTCTTCTTCAATACAGCATGATGTTCATTTAGTAAATGATGGTCCATTCAGAGTCAAATAGAGCTGTATGTAGGTGTACTGTTACTTATACTCATAACCTTCCAAAGGACATAGCTATACACTATGATCCTAAAAGTGAAAAAAGCGAGGCCGAGCTTGGATACCATCGGGGAAAGGGACGAATTTAATAACTTGACTCTTACAGAGGTTGATTCATTTTCAGATGATTGATGATCAGATGATTTTTTATTTGATTTTTTTGAAGTTGTAGCCTCTATCAATTTCCATTTTCCCTCAGAGCCTAACAACTACCTTACAACACTGCACTGTGGTGCCAACTTGGGGACTGTCTCCCCCTGTTTACAGACGTTTCAAACCCTTTTAATGACCTTATGTAAAAACAAAGCATCAAATAAGAGACTTTTCCGAAGAAATAGCAAGAAATATATTCAACAATGTATTTTATACATACGTTCCCAAAGCTGCTCATAGTGATCACAGTCCTCTTCTGAGTGTATGCTGAAAAAGATAAAGCGCTATCTTCTTCCTGTTTCGGTTGCGCAATGGTTGACTAATGTGTAGCCTCCCTGACTCACTTGCGTCGTGCCGTAAACAGAGCCTTCACTTTCCAAACGCCGATGGTGTCATTATTGTAAATGAAATGAAATGTCTATTGTCCCTTTAAATAGTATATGATTGGCAATGCATACAGCATCAAAACATAAACTATAAAAGGCTACATTATCAGAGGAAAATAAAAGTCATAAATCTCCAGCTGTTGGTTATGATGAGATATTCTTTTGTGTCGGGGCTCCTGCTGTGATCGATTCAAACTTCTACTTCAAACAACTTGAGTTCTCAAGTTCATGTTTTATCCTGTGATTGACAGATTGGTAATATGCGGATTTAAAGATAACCAGTCTTTTAAAAACATAAAATGAGTATAAAAAACAATCACAAAGAAGATTTTAACATATCTATTTTTTTTAAATATAGATTCTAGAGCATTGATTCCCAAAAGTTGAAGCATTAACTATTTACAAGTCCATAAAACATAATACATTCTGTTTCCTTGATACCCCTCAGATCTGTGCTGGGTACACATGCAGGTTCCCAAACCCCAAGTTAGGAAACACATGTCTCATTTAGTTTACTGCACATAAACCCAGAAGAAGAAGAAGAAGAAGAAGAACGACTTTATTAAATTGTCATTGGGGAAATTCAAATTATGCAGCTAAATTGTGTTGGGCCTTACACACATAGGGCTGAAGTGCACACACACACACACACGTGGCCTATAGACATGCAACAGACACAGCTACTGCCGCCACCGAGGTCAACAAATCATTCTGAAACTATTATAGCGATGGCTAAAAATGTCATAAGTGGCAATAAAAGAACAATTGAAATTCAGTTGTCATTTCAAATGATCTTTATTTCTCAACGTTCTTTATGATAATGGCTTCGATAGATACAGTCATGGCAACACTGTTTCCTTTTGTTTCCTCACATCTTCAATATCTGACAAACACCATTCTTGGATGTGTTTTCTGTCGTTGAATCCTCTTTGTTTAAAGTTCTCTTTGTTACCTACTGCATCATCTGTAAATTAATTACGTTCTGGTGTGCGGTTTGGCAGTTTTCTACCCCCCACGCCATGTTTACACATTCCAATCCCCCCATCTTTTTCAGCATTTCTTTTTCATTTGGCAGCTTTTCCAAGACGCTGTGTAAATAACTCATTTCCCTCTGATCTGGGATCTGATGAGTGCTGTGTGCAGCTCTCCCCGGGGGCCACGAGGAAACACTGCTAACGCATCTTGAAGCTGCCGATTTACTCTGCTTTTGAGCCGCGTTGCCCCACGTTTGATGATCATTTGTCACTCTCTTGCTCCCTGGCAGATGGATAAGTAGTGATTAGCCCTAATCTTCCTTCCCTTGATAAGCTGATGTCATGGCAGTTATGACTGAATGAGGAATCATCGTTGGTGTTTTTTGTTGTTTCCCCAGTGTGTTTATTAGTGCTCTTGTTGCGTCGCCGTGAGCCTGTATACAGAAGACTTCTATCCCGGTGGTTATAAACATTTGTATTATTCATGCTTTTCTTATATCTTAAGCTGCGAGACAAAATACGCTAATTGAAAACTCCATATTCCATTTCGCCTTTGCTTCTGCTTAACATAAAAGCAAATTGAGTCGATATTGTTGAAAAAAAACCCACTTATCAAACACATCAGAGCAGCAATCTTTATAAATACCTTTACATTAAAATCTTAGTTCATTTCTGCCCCTTTTTGATGGTAATTTCCACTCCGCTCTGAACTCATTCTCCAGATAATGTGAGGAGATTGCAGGGAAACCTTGGCATTTAAACCGTTGGTGGTACTTTTCAGTGGCAAATGAATGAATGGTTCTTTGTACGGCTTGTTTTGACGCACATGTACTTCTAGCCCTCTCATTGTTTGCTATCCATGTTAATGGTGTCCATATTTAAGGCTTATTACCTCTCTCAGCTGCAGACAGCTGTCTGTGACAAAATGTTAAACATATCCCAGGTCATGCTTAGTGCCCAATGATTTTAAGCACGCCCTATAGGTTGTCAAAATGATACGTTATATTTATTTTCTTCCCATTTTAAATCAAATATGTTTGTAGCACAACAAGCATTTCTCTTGCAGACGGATATAGATTATTTCAAGGTGGTATGAATGATCAATAGCCCACCACAGGCATTGTTGGGATTTTGCCCAGCTAAGAGGCGTTGTTCGGCCCGTCGTGATGTCGGAAAAGGTTTTGAATGGAGGGATTCTGAATGTGCCAAATAATTACCCATCAGATTGATGATTGACATTGATTTCAGCTATCTGCTGATCAGACATCGATAGGTGTAAATGCAATCTGTACAGTATGGCCACATCCTTCAACCAAACAAGTGGAAGGTCACCTAACTCTTCCCTGCTCTGGTTAGCTAGCCTTGCAAAGCGACCCCTTCCTGGGCAAAGGAAAACTACATGTACTATAAGCTCTGCTTCCCTTACTTGCACTTTGAGGTCCAATAATGCAGATGGAATCAAGCTAATGACTAAATTCCCAAACACACCAAACCGACGTTAAAAAACTAGCGGTGACAAAGGCCGACTGTTGCATTGCCTCACTGTCTTGGCCAAAAAGTTGCACTCGAACACACTGCAAAGACTTCAGCCAACAGCCAGCTACCACATGCGTTCTGTGCCTGTGTGAGAGGAAATGACTCTCTTTACCAGTAGGTGGCAGTAGCCTGTATTCTTCATTCAAAAAGGGAAACAAGAAGTCCTAGGACTGCGAATATACAAGTCATTGTAATGATACATACATGAAAGAGTTTGTGTCAAGATATTTATACAATTAGTTGCCGGATTTACTTTTAAAATCCTGTAGAACTTCATCGTCTCCTGCTGATGAATCCAAATATTTTTGGTAACTCCTTGACCATTTCTCTAGAGACAGCATTAGTGGAGCATTGACACTTTTTACCCAAGAAATACAAGCTCTGAGCAGAATGTACCCTTGGAAGGACCATCTCTTGGTCCTCTCCCACAGGGTTGATGCTAGGATGGATGGTCCGGAGGGACGCTGGCCCGATTTTGCACATGTACTTACATGTACTTACATGCAATAGGATACCTGAACCCTAACCATTCATCCCTCTGGAACATCCATTAGCATCAAACCATGCACGGAGTCCGCCATGTTGCACCACCATGTTTCTACAAGAGCCCGAATCGGACAAACCAAAACACTGGCCCTAGAAAGGGACTTTCACGATTTTACACTGAAGGGGCAGCTTACATTTGGTGGTGCTGATGCACCTGAAGGCCACTGCAGGTTCTTCCACTCGCTTGGAAAGGGAGGTGTGGGTTGGACACTATATATGTCTTTCACACACATTCATGCTGCCAAAGAAAAAAAAACATGTAGATATTATCCGACCCCCTTAGGACAAACCTAAGATATTTTAGTGAGGCTCTAAGGGCCGCAGTGAATGATAAGCAATCTATCCAGCACTTCCGTATTCTGGGATGTGATGAATGTTGCAGTAGCTTCACCGAAGAGAAACCAAACATGGCTTTTTTTTCTTTTGCTTGATATCTATTGGTATGTTGCGTTGCACACAACCGTTGGATGTGTCTCGACTGTAATTGCAGTTCCCAAATTATTTAGCATTCACACTTGCTCTGAGTTTCATCATCTGCCGAGGCTCTGTTCAATAGGTCCCCTCTGAATAAATGACAACAAAGCAATGGGCAATTATAAAAGAAGAATTGGTTTGTAAGATACCATCACGTTTACTGTGAAAGGGAAAGGGAACTTGCTGTCTTTTCTCATGGGGAGAGTAGAGGAGTGCAGGGAGTTTGGTGGGGGAAAACAATGAGTGCCTGAGAGGTCACCACGTTCTTTACCAAGACAAGGTTCATGGCGATGCTATTCCACGAGTTCTTGTTTAGCACGAGTAGCACTTTTCCTCTGTGGGAAAACACTGAGGTCCTCTCCGCTTTGCTCGTCATCTCCACCGATCCCAAACGCGTATATTGCTGTCCTTCTATTGGCTGATGTGCTTCTTGACCTTGCAAGAGGTTTACGGGGAACGCCAAAACCACCGAAACACATAGTGGCTGCTCAGAGCGAGGTTAGAGCAGAGGGGTTCATGGCGCCTTTCATCTCGCAAGTCTTGCATAGTAATTGTGCCGTGATTGCACAGAATTAATTCAACATGCAGGTGTTTGTAATTCATGAAAATAGAAATCTCTTCAATCGGTGAAATAGAGAGCAGGATGTCACAGCATGAGCACAATATTGAGGGAGCACGCCCCTCGCTCTTACACAGGAAACATGATCTCAAGAAATGTGATATCTGAATCAACTTTAATGAAGCATGTTGCTGACAGGAAGGCATTACTAATGAACTACTGGATTTCACTCAATATCTTGTTTGAAGTTGATATAACTTGCAACACCATTTCCAAATTATACTTTCCACGTCCGCATGTCTGTAAGGGTCCACAGTGTCCATGTCCACGAGGACCCCATGCCCCATCCACGTGCAGCTCAAAGTGCGGCCTGTACGCATCTGCAAGAGCGCCGACTGCCCATGCTCCGCTTTAGTTCCACACTCCAGTCCAGTTGGTAGCTTATGCACCGCTTTGTCCAAGAAGAAGGGAAAGATAACCAAATGAATGCTTGTTTTGTAGAAAATTAGAGGGAGACAATCCACCGTTACCCACGTTTATAATATGAAGACTACAAGCCAAGTGGCGTTCCTCATGGCAAACAACGTTATGGTGCCAGAGACGTTAAGGGACAATTGTGCGAAAAAAAATTCTAACCCTTCCTCCCACTGTTTTCATCAACATCAACATCTGACTTCAATTTAAGCGTTGTCCAGGTATTAGATAAGGGGAAATGGGGCTTTTTTTATCTGTTGCTATATACTGTGGATTTTTACTGTGCTCATGAAAGAATTGGTAAAATAAACAGAACCTTTAAGAGCCTTTAGACATCTGTTCAAACTGTTAACTGTGAAAATAGATGTTCTTGGTCAGTAGGCACACACTGTCTGTACATAAAAAACACAACAGACAGTCCATAAGAATGTAAAGAACAAATCCTCAGACAAACTGAAAAAAAAATACTATTGATACAAACTAGTAGTCTTCGTACCCGGTTTGACCAGAAAATCACTGGTGCTAAAAGCTTGGTTCTGTGTTACTGTGTGAATTACTGGGAAACTGACCCTAACTGGAGAACTAGCCAAACACAGGAGCTGACCAAGCTTATGTGCTATAGTGTGCTATACCACTAATCAGTTCACAAAATAATTCCTGTTTCATGATCACAACTCTCTGGTGTGGAGCTACAGCACGGCTTGTTTGGTCCAGACCAGTAATTTTGATCCAAACCAAAATGACAGGTATGAAACCTCCCCTGGACTATGGTCAGGACCAAACAGCCGGACCTCGGTCTGACTAATAGAGGTGGTCCTGGTCCAGACCAACTTGAACCATAGTTGTACATGTATCAGATGGTTAGGACCTTCCACATAATTACAGTAGGTTCCGGCAGGCTGCTATCAGAAATGGAAAAAGGCAAAAGAACGCAACAACACTAAATGAGCCGTGGTAACAAAATTGGGGGAAGAGAAAAAGTTCTTCTTTGACATTTGATGTGACGACTTTATAAAACGCCTTTTGGAAAAGAATGCACAACAATTCTGACACTCTTCAATTGTTTTCTCAGAGGATAAAATAGTGATAAGAGAGAGAGACGATACAAGAGGCATGATAGCCCGTCCACTCACCAATCAATGCTAATTACGTAGGTGATGACGGCAGGATGCAGTTATGTCAAGAGGAGTTCTTTAGTTTTTGCAATGTGAAAGCAAAACGAACTGGATCGAATGTACACAATGTAACGGTGTGCCTAAGTCCACCAAAATGGACGTATTTCTGAAAGTCTGATCATGAAATCGTCTGTAACAAAAGTTTTGTTCACCTTAAGTGGTTTAACTCGTCATGTTGCTGCAGTGATGTAGAGGTGTGCTCCGCGGTGTGTCAGTTCGCCATGACATCATTGTTGGATGTGCACCGACAGTCCATCTACCCAGCAAGCCTCAATAAATGACGCATTGTACGCTGAAAACTCAAATCAGTCCTCAGTAGTAATAACACACAAACACAACTAAACAAGGATCCTCTTTCCTTTCCTTTTTCTGTCACTCATTTCGGCTTTAACAGAGAGGAGTTGATGATCAGCTCGTCCTTCGACTCGTTGGAGGTCCTCCTCGACTCGTTCGGGCCCGTCAGAGACTGCACCAAAGACAACGGAGGCTGCAGCCGCAACTTCCGCTGCATATCGGACCGAAAGCTGGACTCCACCGGCTGCATGGTGAGTCATCTCTCTTTTATTCAGGACTCTGGCTGGAAGCTGCCATACATTAGCCGCGGGGGCAGAACGTGAACGTTCCTTTAGATTTCTCCATCAATCAAATTCAAAGTGCTCGAGAGTAAAGATCCCTTTATGATATGAGCGCATGACACTGGAGGCCTTTACCTCCAACACTCCACCTTGTGGGATTTCTGATCCGATGCTCACTTACATGGCCGTCTCCTTTAGCGGTTCATATTCTATGTTGAAAAATATTTAGTTTTCGACCATCAGTGTTTAAGTCCATCTACTTGTATCAATATTCATGAGCATATCTGCGGGACCAAGATGACCTGTATCAAGGACAAGCAGCAGACCTGCACTCAGCAACGTGTCTGACTCGACAGTTTGAGTTCGTCTCATATGCCTCCTTGGCCGACAACGCATTCATTACGTCCAGGTGGTGCTTAGCAACCAGGAAATGTTGCAGCCAGGTTAGTTTTCGCCTCCATCTGTCGGGGACTCCAGCAATACCGGTCTCGTTATTTGCAGAATCTTAACGCCTTCTGCTCGTGTTTTGCTTCTCCTAAATCCCCCTCTTTCAATTGATAAGCTGTCATGCCCCCCCCCCCCTTACAATTAAATCTCTTTTCAAGTACTTTGACGCACTCGAGTTGAGCCTTTCGGGTGGGCTTTGGAGATGCTGTTTATGCCATCCAGTACGCTTCATCCTATCTCTTATAATGTACCTCAACGAGAGGGAAACAGCTTGTGAGAGGCTTTTTTAATGGGAAAATGTTTCATTTAGAGAGTAAAGCATATGCATGCATTTCAAAGCAATTATATACATTGGTGGTACGGTAAACAGTAGCACAGAGGATGTAATTGTTGTCTTGACAGGCATGCAAAATACGTGAAGTACAATTATTGATTGCTCCTTTTCTCTTTCATCATCATCTGACGTTAATCACTGAGGCTGGAGGCTCAACATGAGAATTATGTACACTGTAAAACATCATAAAGGAATTCAGTGGAAACAACACATCTGTTCTCATTCACTCAACATAAATATATACTTTTTAATAACTTCAAGCTAATTCAATGTAACATTTCTGTTTTTTAAATCCAGACCACTTCAGAACTGAGTTGAATAAATTAACTACTGAGAGTCCGCTCAACTCATTAAATTACGTTTTTTAAAGAAACATGATCAGCACATTAGCAGACTTCCCAGCATGCATCGCTTGAGAGTCCAAACTCTCCAGAAACGTGTCTCTTTTTATAGTTTGAAAAAAACATACATGATGAAAACTTGCTGTTTGTCGTTGTGCATCTTAAGATAAGTCACGGTTGCCTCTTTTTATGAAGACAAACAGTGTTAACCGTGATGTAGGTCAGTAATGAATTCAATCTCCACAGATATACCCTCCACTTCCATCAGTGGTAGTATGCCTGCATGTTGTTTTTGAACTAAGTCCAATGGAAAGAGATTCAAACAGCTGCAGCTGTAATCTTCCCATGTCAGATGAAGAATTGACCCTTCAAACAGAGAAATGTAAAGCAAATCCGTCTCTGAGATGAGTTTCAACCAATAAAAAAAAAAGCATTCAACACTATTATCATCATTAACGTCACAAGTATGAACCATAATTCAAATTTGCATTGTGAAAAAGAGTTAAAAGTTGTGTTTGTTTGTCTGAATAAAGCCAATATATTTAGTTTAGGACTGAGCTCCTGGTGTCCCCTACTGGTTGGTCTGATGGCCCAGTTTTAGTGCAGAATCCAGTTTATCTCTGACGTGATGGATTCTGACCTGACTTGACCACATCGGGACACTTGTCCATTAGTGTCCATTATTCATCCTCCTAGTCCGCTGGAGTTCGCGTAGCGAGGGGGTCGGGATTGTTTGACGGGCCCTAACCAAGTACTTTAATTGCCGGAACATAACCAAGGGATTTTGTTGCATTTTAGTTTTGTATTGCTACAATTTACATGTTTATTACTGCAACTGTAATCCAGGAGAGAATATCTTTCCCTTGAAACATGATAGAGGGTGCAGTCTAGCTGTATGGGAACATTATTTTGACGAAGACGGAGTTGACTTTTGCACACGGCTTTGAGCTAAATGCTGCAAGCTACAGTGTTAAGAATATTCAAGTTTGCCATGTTTACCATCTTATTCAATGTTCGGTGTTAGCATGATAACTGTCGCTAATTAGCACAAAACTAAAAAATTATAATTTGTTCAGAAACAAAAGTATAAGTACAATTGCACTTTTGACCTGATGTTGGCGTGAGGTGAAAGGTCAACTGACCATCAAAGTCATGAGCATTTACTCTCTGGTGACCCTTGATGTCTGTACCTAATGCCATGGCAACCTGTCTCATCGTTGTGGAGATATTGTATTTGAGACTGGACCAACTGAAGGCCTCCATTTTTATCGCTGAATGTGATTTGTGATGTTGATGTCCAATCAGTGTTGATGGTAATTGTAGTCCATTTAAGCAATACGTTCTTCAGTTCCTGCTGTATTTACAGAGAAAGTAGAGCTCTCCTCATCCATTACATCATCAGTAGTTTTCATATTTTTGATCCAATTTTCCCTGTTTGCAATGCAACTACTTTGCAATACAAGATTTGTTTTTAAACTTTATCGACACAATTGAACAAACGACAGGTTAAGGAAGTCGCATTGTTGAGCCTCATCTAGAGCATGGCGCCCCCATGCTGGCTACCCAGAGGAATACAGGCCGAAGTAGTTTGTAGTTCAACTACATCACTGAATGCAGGAAGTAAAACAGATTTTGCAGCAGGAAAACTCAGATTTCTGCGTCAATATAGCACTCAAGGGAATTAATTGCTTCAGTCGACTACATTCACCATCAACACCAATTGGGCATCCATATAAAAAGTGGCAAATATCTCCATAAAGCCACACTTAAGTGAGTCCAAAACAGCTTCGTGACTGTCAACAGTGACATTCAGGCCCAGCCAGATTGTCTCTTTTTGTAGTTTCTTTGTTTTTGCCACTCTGTTGCTACTTCAAGTAGACTCTTGAACAGCTCTAGGGTACAAAGAGGCTTCTGAAATGTCCGGCGTTGGTAGTTTGCTGATGCAATAGAGCAGGGATTCCCAAAGTGGGGTGCGCGCACCCCTGGGGGTGCGCAAGCTGCCTCTAGGGGGTGCGAGAGGAAAAGTGTAATGGCGGTCTGATGGTGTAATAATATTAAATATTTAAAAAAAATGTAATTTTAATTTAAAAGCTGTCAGGTGGGACATCTGAAGCTATCAGTCGTAAAAGAGGAGAGGGCCAGAGAGAGAGAGAGGAATCGGAGGCGAGGGGAACGGAGAGGTGCAGCACAGACAAATGGGGAGCACATCGGCCCATCGCGGAGTCAAGGTGAAAAAAGAGGAAACGAGAGTGAGCATCAGACTGGGAAAAAAAGAGGAAATATGATGAAAAGTATGTGTGTCTGGGCTTCACTTGGATTGGCAACGCAGATTCCCCAAAGCCACAGTGTGTGGTGTGCAGTGAGGTTCTGGCTAACAGTCTGAAGCTCTTATTTACGTCGCCACCTGAACACCAAGCATGCCAGTGCAAGTCAAAAGCCCCTTACATTGTTTATATCGAAATTGGAGGAGTTACAAAACAGCCAAAAACAACTGGAGTCTTATTCATGTGTTGGGTCTATAAATGACGCACTACGGGCTTCATATCTGGTTACAGAATAGCGAGAAAGGGGCTACCGCACACAATCACTGAAGACGTGAGCTTGCCAGCTGCCAGAGAGATGGTGGAATGTATGATTGGGGAGAAAGAAGCAAAAAAGTTGTGCATGATCCCGGTGTCCAACAACACTGTGTCGCGCCGCATCGATGCTTTGTCCGAAGACATCCTGGCTACATTAGTCGGTCATTAATTGTAAATTAAATGTGATAATCTGCCTCTGAGCCTGTGCGTGTGTGCTCGCATCCGTTTTGCTCTTTAAAAGTGACGCCTTGTGTCACTGAAAGTTATTGAAACTTTGTTGCAGTGTTTCAGGGCGTTTTCACACCTTCAGTTCGTTTGCTTTGTTCTGATTCAGGGATTAATATGATACAATGTTGCAGATGCTCCTTTGTTCGGTTTGTGTTCACACTGCAACATTTAACAGCGGACTAAATATTGTAAACAAACGCCAGGCGCGAGCAAACTGTTCTCTCATTGGTCCGATTCTTATGCGGCTATGAAGGCTTAAAAGGCTCTGTTGCTTCTTTTTTTTTTTTTTTTTTAAGGGGGGGGGGGGGGGGTGCGCGAACCCGGTCGGGATGTAGAAGGGGGTGCGCGGCCTAAAAAGTTTGGGAACCGCTGCAATAGAGCACTGAGCTTTTAGGAGTCTTAGTTGTGCCTTTCAACCAAAAACAATAGCCAAGAAAGCCACCTTGTTTATTTCCCATGGGCTACATGTCACCAATGCATCAATGCTCCTCTAAAGCTCAGGCCAATCACCAGCTGGTCGAGCACAAGTATCTCACGACATTCTTTGAACTTGTTAGTGGGTCTAAATGGGAATCTACGAGTACTGTCCACTATCTGAAATTGCTTCATACCCGGTCTGATAGGAGTCCACTGAGTTGCAACAACATTGCACTGGAATGTCAGAGACCAAAATATCCATCCAATTTCTGTCTTGTACCACGAGATGACAGAGGGGAGATTTCAGGCCACGACTTTGAAGTCCAATGGATATTTTACTACGTGTTACGTCATGCAGCGATTCCCAAAGTGGGACCCAGTTTCTTAAAAATGACAAACTATCGCGACCCAATTCACAATTCATAATCTACACAATCTATAAATCGTGAAAAGAGAGGATTTGCGCGCAAATAAATGTTCCTGACAGCCATTTTGTAGCGATATACTTTTGAAAAATCACAACTGGTTTATGTATATGTTGTTGAAAACACTGAATTACTTTATAAATGAGAGCAAATAAATGCATGTAGGTGGATTTAACAGTCTCAGAATTGTATTCTTTTCATTTCCTTTCATCCGTTAAATGCGAGCCTTTCATACAAGATTAAATGTTATCGGTTGTCTACGATTATCAGACCGATACAAACATTCAGGCTCCCTCGTGTGCCTTAAAAGTGTACTGCAGATATTAATGTTAAATAAAAGACTTGCCGACCCAAATCAAACCCCCTCCTGAATGACTGACTTGGTTAACACACCCCACCCCCTGCTTTCCCCTCACAAAGATATTTTCTAGTGATATTCTTCCTTTACACATTATTGCCTTTAAACAACAGCGTATGTTCACCAGTATCTACAGGGAGGCGTCTTTATGTTGCAGTTTGTTGCAAGTCCTTGCCAAAAGCGTCAGAAAAAAAAAAACTATTTTCTTCTCCCTGAAATTAGTGGAACATGGATCCAGTGAAGAGACGTCTTGCCAACGCTTTGAGGTGTCAAGAGACTTTCCTTTTGTATTCTGTTCTATTATTTATTGTCCTGTTGTATTTCCATCCCTGTGAGCATGTTGGAGTACACTGTGATATTTCTCTAAGAACACTTTGTACTTGCTCACAGTATTTATCCGTTTCATGTTTCTTTTCCCATCATTCGTAAATGTTCTCTGAGCTCACGAATGAAGCAGGAATTCAGAAAGATCTTGATCAGCACAAAATAAAGACGCTATGCATTCTGGGTTCATGATGTATAAATACCACAAAGTGCATTTTGTAGGTCAGTGAGTACGCCTCATACCTGTACATGTGTCTATGTTGAGGAATGATATTGCAGATAGTGGGTGAGGTAAGATAGGTCTAGTTTCTGCACACATATTTACAATAGAAGGCTGTGTTTGGAAAGACTGGGTGCAGTTATTAAGTTATTAAAAACAACAAAAAAGAAAACAAAAGTGAAGCAGTAATTCCCAAATACTGTGGTTGGACATTCTACTAGGGTCCCCACAAACATAAGTATAATTTCTTCATTCAACGTTTATGTCAGCAACCGCCTCGTTTGTATTTATTGGTTTATTTGATCGGGACAGTGCACATTAATAAAAACATTTCTGCAAATGTGCCAGAGTTAGCCAAAAGGCTATTTTTCATCTGTAGTCCCAAAGTTAAAGCTGCAACATTCATGAGAGGGGTATTTACTGAAATAATTGATATCGTCTGACAAACGGTTTACATTTCTAGAGCTTGTGTTAACCACAGACCTTATTTCAGGCATCTAACCAAAAACCCTGTGGCTTTGAGACGAGGGAACCAATAGTGCAAAAACGCTGACTCATTTCCAGGTTTCAGGACTCATTCCTGCAGCACTCTGCTGCTTGTAACATTAACATGAAAGGCTGGCGTACATTCTGTTTGTGTAACTGATGAGAGGAAATGAAGAGAACGAGAAACCCTGTTAACTGCAAAAAATGTATTTATTTGATCTCATTCATAAAGTGTTAACATGTCTATATGTTTTCAACAACAGGTGCTATGTTTAAGTTATGATTTATCAGACATGTATCTCTTCAAAAATGGCTGGTTTACCTATTCAAGAGAATCTAACATGACGTGGACAGACAGACAGAAAACGTTTGGGAAACTATGATATGAAGTGAGCAGCAACAACAGCAAACATGAGGGATGGGGAGGTGTGGCTTTCTGCTCAACGGCTCATTATACCTGCATGAGCAGGCTGGTAATTACATTCCTTTGATAAGACATCAGTTGCATTTGGCTGCTTTTATCTCTGTATTCTAAGGAGACATCAATCAAAGCCATCCCATCCCCCTCACCTGCTCCTCTCTGAGCATCTGCTGGACTCCTGTCCCACTGCAGCTTCTTTTTTAAACAGTGTTTTATTTTCTTTATTTCTGTCTCTTTTTAAAGCTCAGTTTTTTTCAACCCACCCCTAGACTGCGTTCCTCTGAGCTCTCCTTCATTTAGTGAATCTACCTGGAAGTCAGATCCCAGACGCAGCTGCTGCTGCTTCAGTGAATCAGATAGTAATTACACGCAGATAGTGGAGCACAAATTGAATGGAATTGGCAGCACGGATTCGCCCTGCGCTTTTATTTATGTAAATCTGGCCCTGAATGTGCACCATTATCAATCACAGAGGAGATGCAGAGTGGGAGAGGCAGGTGAGTTTAAAGAGGGAGTTTCATAAATGCCAATGATTATGATTTCTTATCCTTTAAAAGCCTTTACACACCGGGGTTTCTGTTTCTTTCTGTGCAAACTGTTGTTTTTGTTTTTTCAGTACTTAGAATGCAAAAAAAAGAACATAGAATGCAAATGTGATGCACAGAAAAAGCACCATGATTTTTTTCCGGAGCAAGGTTGATTTTTCTGAGCTTTCGCACCGCAAATAAAGGCAACAACTAATCACATTTTGGCAAACAGACAAACAGACAAATGCAATATCGTATACGACAACGTGGAGGCTCCGTAGTACAAACATCGACTTTATATGAGAAGTGGACGTAGTCATTGTGACGTCACACACTGGTTGGTGAACTGACGCTTTGAAGCCTCGATTTTGGCAATTTGGCTGTCGCCATTTTGGCTTTTTGCAACCAGTGAACAGGAAGTTACCATATTTGGACTGTGGAGGAGTGACGTCGTATACGGCTTTGGTAGTGGCAGAGACCTGTCAATCACTGTGTAGCCCCGCCCTAAAGCATCCCCTGCTTTATGGTCTGTTTGACTCTAAATGGACCATTTACGAAATGAACATCGTGCTGTATTGAAGACATGAAGCATTAACTTCACTTGTCAGAACGGGAGGTTGCCGTGTGATTACGAACCAACACAGGAAACTTTATTACTTTTTCAACCTTGAAAAGGCAGCGTAGACCTTTACGCTGCACCTACACATCAGACACACAATAGAATCCTGCTAGTTGGCCCTCTGCATGCGCCAATTTATTCAAACCTCTGATTGTCGCATAAATTCGCATCGCTGACGGTACAAATTGTTTTAATGCGAAATATTCGGCAATTAGCATTCTGCATTTTCATGCTGTTCATTTCCCGTGCCCCGCTGTGTGAAGGCCTTAAGAATAGTTGTCCACACGCAGTGCTGCCCGTCAACACACGGCACCGCTCCCAGCTGCCGTTGCATATATTACCATGTGCTTTAGTAATTATCTTGTGACTGTCAAGCTTATAAATGAGCTTCTCATCCGTCTAATCAGGGTGGTACACTGGCTGGGCCCCAGCTCTCTTGATTCCACCCTAATCAATTAACACCTTGTCTGCATCGCCAGTGGCTGGTCCCGTCTGCGCTTAATATCGCTCCTTGTGCGAGAATCGACTGATGCCGGCGGTCGGCGCTGACCGACGTGCTGCTGTCTCGCTGATGTATTGCACTCCAGGGAAGAGGTGTGCGGGCAGCCCCGTGGGAGCCAGAGCTTGATAATCACGGGATGATTGGGAGATTAATTAGCTCGGCCTTGTCACTTTTTTCTCCTCTGCAAAACAGTGGAAAAAACGGGGATGTTGTTACCGCAGCAGATTGCCACCAGGATGGAGTGATGAGATGGCTGGGCCCCATCCAAAAACAGCGTATGCAGTGTTTGCAGGGGCTTGGTATATAAACCTGCAGCACACAGGAAATGTAAATCATGAGTGCTGTTTAGTTTTGCAGCAGTTTACAGAACTAGACTGTGGAGAAAGAAAAGCGTGTGTGTACAAAGTGTAGAATGCAACCTCATGATGAAGGCTGTGGGAGGGATGCTAGCTGCTTTCCTTGTCTTGTATGTTGTTGTCTTTGAATATGTTGTATGTTCCAAATTATAATGAGTGACATCTTGTTTCCTTGGGTGTTTTCATTGGAGGATAGACTGCGTTGAAAATGTGTGTGTGCATGTGTGTCTACGTCTTACAGAGGGCAGTACTGGTGTGCTGTCCATTCGTTGAAACCTTTGGAAAGTTGAAGCAGGCATTTTGCTTGTTTAACTGAAATGGAAACACCTTCACCGATATGCTAATAGAGGCCTTTAGCATAGTTTGTAATTTGTAAAAAGAACAACAGTGAGGCGAAATATAATTTATTTTCACATTTGCCCCAAAGATAGTTCTGTTCAGATGTCTTGTGCAGTTTATCTCAACACATGTACTGACTTTTAGTCCCTAGTTTGGGTCCAGCCAGTGTGCGAAATATGGGTTTGACACTTCATACAGTACGGAAGAAACCTACCGTGCTGTAGAGGGCTAAGGGCCATCGCACATCCAGAACATGATCAAACTAGTCCCCCCAGCCGTCTACTGCACTCTGCTGCTGCCAATGGGCTTGCTACTCCCTCACTACGAAGGACGCCCTGCCACCACGCTACTAAATCCTTGGTTCTACAACACAGACGTGTAGCAGTTCTGTTTATTCTACTTTCTGGAGTCCGCCTTCCAACAAACACAGTAGGTCTCTCATTCTACTCTACTGATTCTAACCAAATCAAATCATGCTTTAACTTCGACTCATGCTGCACTAAACTTTAACACTATCTTAAAACCAAGAAAGATCCAATTTAAACCCTCTTTAAACGTCAGTTTAGTTGATACTGTAAACCGAGATTAAATGTAAGTCTTTGAACTCCAATTTAAAATGTGACAATGTAACTTTAAACTTACACTTCATAACTTTAACTTTTAAAAGTGCTGCCTTTATGAGACGTACTGAGACACATAATCAAAGCAGCGTTCCAAATCGCATTCTTTTTCTTTTACTTAACACATACTGCAGCTGACCTTACAAAGAATGCACTGTTGCATGCAGTATGCCTTCAATTGGGACGTACTACTTCTTCATAATGACAAATATTTGCTGCGCAAAGGATTGTGGGTCAGAATAGCCAGGAAAGCATGCTGGCTTGCATACTACAAAATGGGACCAGCTGTAGTAGAACATCCTGGTATTTTTTGGCAAACTGCATTTGCCATATTACGAATTGGGACACACCAAATCTTTTTTTTATGGTATACTAACTATGGTAGTATGAGTATTGGAACGCACAGCAAATTTCCCTAAGAAAGTGAGTGTCATGATGCTCCTGCTGAATTCCTCTCAAGATATCAGATCAGCATGGAAACTGTTGTGGAGCTGAACAGCAAAGATTGGACAAACTCTTTTTTCCTTACTTTCAATTTTTTTCATCTATTATTTGGCGAGATTGCTCCATCAATTCGGGCAACACGTTTTTTTCAAACAAGGAGAAATTAGAGTTAAGGAACATGAGGCTAACATGAGGCTAACTGCTAACTAACTTCAGCTAGCTCGCTAGCTAACACTGTAATGTGAACAGTCTTTAAAGGGTTAACTCTTAGAGCTGAATTATTCGGTCCTGACAGCAAGCAGATAAATGTATTTTTTTATTTACAGATTTTAATTTGGGTAAGCAAGCATCTACGTTTTAGTTACGTTCTATTTCATTTTGGTAAACTTGGATTGACTAAACAGTGACACTTTCAGCTCAATTTTAAATTTAGATTATCTAATTTTAAACCTAGTTTGATTTGGACGTATCTTAAATCAATAGCAGCCCAAGAGTGTAATATCATATTTCTGTCCTTCTGCCCCAATAACTCTTTGGACGGTTATCAGCTCATCACGACACATGACAAACTATCGTGTCACACGACCCTGCAGAAAAACACAAACCACAGTTGCACGAAGAAGAAATACTTGTTGTGGCTGTTCAGTTTTAATCTGAAACAATGAGCTCATCAAGCAAAGAAAGTGATTATTACTACCACTTGGTACACTCTGCACTCCGCTTCAAACTAGGTCATGTCACCTTTCATCAAAGCCCACGCCTCAGTATGAGGCACACATGATATACAGCCATACAGCAGCAGCATTTTTTAATAATAATTCTGGACAGCACCGTACGGTGTGCTGCGGGCTGAAGCACATCTTCTCACCACTTTGTGTTGGCATACTTCCCCTTAGGCAGCAAAAAACAATCTTGACCGGGATCACATCTTGGGACACTAAGCAGCGTTGAGTGGAGTCAATACCTGGCAGAGATCTCGCTAGAGCTCAGCCCTGAAGAGGAATCGGAGCACATTAGATTGTCACGACTGATGTTTTCTCTCCTCGGGTCATTGGATTTATGTGAGTGTGTGTTTCGGCTCCCAGAATCGATGAAAGCATCTGCTGAAGATCACGGACTGTAGGGGTTCATACTTACTGGGAAATTGTGCAATATAATGTATTTTTATAAAATATATATATTCACAAAGTAGTTTTCATTTAATATAACAAGTATCGACTTTAATAAATAGGAACATGAATGATTTTTCGATGCCATCAAGATGAAGCTACTGTAGGGTAATGCTGCGTTCACACCGGTCGCGTTGATTTTCTGACGCACTGCAAAATCGCGTCCAACGTGCCGCCGGTCGTGTTCAAACCAAACGCCGCAAAATTGCGTAGCGCCGGAGAGGGGCCGTGGTTTATCGTCCTGGAAGCCGTTCACCTGGCCACCATTTCTTTCCGTTGTCAACCGTGAAAGGAATAAGGACAATTGCTGCTTTGTACGTGTTGTGGAAGTCCCTCAAACGTCGGAATGCCAAACGCCGTCATGTCTGGTTCATAATATTGTTCAGAGGAGCTCCGTGGATTGTATCGAGCTGTATTCACTGTGTCTAGCAAGCCACCGGTCGCTGTTTACTACAGCTGTAGGAACACAAAATAAACTGATTTGGCTGTGATTCAACGGCAATAAACCGACAAAAAGGGACTCCGAAATAACTACGTAATGATGCCGATTTGTAGGTTACTGGTCTTCTCAATGGAGCTCTGATGGATCGGTGCTAGGCTATGCTAACATCGTAGCAGCTCCACCAGCACTCAATAACGTCACGTAGACGTAAATACGGCAGCGTCTATTCATTGTTTGTATCGTATGGTTTACACACACACATGTATACACATAGTTTGGTCCGGTCTCTGTTGATATGAGGTATCGTAGAGCTCTGGGTGAACACAGACGGCTACAGGATTTATTTCCTGATTCAACAACGGCAGGAAGCCAGTGATGACAGGGGGAGCAACTCAACGCTGATAGGCTATCGCGCCACAGCGTCACGCGATTATGTCGCAGAAGTTGAAAAATTTCAACTCGCGCGTTGGCGATTTTGCGGCGTCCAACGCAAAAACGCGTCCATCGCGCCGCGCCATCGCAAAATCGCGCCGCGCCACTCTCATCGCGTCTGTGCATAGACTTTGTATGTAATCTCGACGCGCGTCAAAAAATCAACGCGACCGGTGTGAACGCAGCATAACTGTGAGGGTAACAGGGTCGGATGCAGACATAAATCGAACGCATATATTCATTATACTATCGATACATTATTCTGTTGTTGTGTTCACACTATAAAATACATTGAAATTGAAATGTATGTTTACTACTAAGGGTGTAATTCCCACTGTGAGATGGCAGTAACGTGTCCTCTTCACTCTTGAAAATCCTGTTTCTGTCTCGTCCGCATTTACCTTTTGATTTACTCCATAACAAACGCTATTAAACATTTCCTCCGATTGTCCATCTGATAACATCCAGATGAGAGAAGAGAGGAGGTGATGAAAATGTCCATACGCTCAACTGCATCACCATCGATTATTACCATTTCACTCACAGCTATTCGTCTCCAGGAGCAGCCTTGAGTGGTTCTCTGGATGCGTTGACACTGCATATGGAAGGAACAGATTACCATGGTGAACCTTCAGGCAACCCAGACTTTATACCGATTACCAGCATTGCCAGAGCAGGAAAAGCGTGCATCATTGTCAGACTTGAGGAAGCTACCCTACCGGCCCTGTCTTATTGCTGGAGGCTGTTTGCAGCCTGAGAGGAAGACCTGCAAGCATTACTCTGGGCTTAAAATGGTGCATCAACCACCTGTGCAAGTTTTCATGTAAAAAAATTAAAACGATCTAGATAATCTATTTATTGACTTGACTCCTATGAAAGATAAGGTGGTAAAGCACAGTGTTCTGTGAAATACATTATTTATCATCAAGTATAAGGTCCGTATTAAGTGCCTTAAAGCGGCATTCTCTCTAGTGTCCAGCAGGGGGCGACTCCTCTGGTTGTATAGAAGTCTATGAGAACATTACTCTACTTCTCTCTTGATTTATTACCTCAGTAAACATTGTAAACATGAGTTTATGGTCGCAATCTCTAGTTTCAAGTATTCTTCAATACAGCATGATGTTCATTTAGTACATTATGGTCCATTTAGAGTCAAATAGACCATAAAGCAGGGGATGCTTTAGGGCGGGGCTACTGTGATTGACAGGTTGCTTATTGTGATTGACAGGTCGCTTACGAGTTGTTGTCCGAGTTGTTGTCTGAGTTGTCAGTGTTTTTGTCTTACAACTTTAAAACCATTTCAGTTTGTTTTCACTTGAAGTTAATTGTAACATTTTGGTCGCCTAAAAAAAAGATGGCGATGGCCAAAAAACCAAGATGGCGACGGCCTGAATGCCAAAGTCAAACCAATGGTGACTATATCCTCATCTTATATACAGTCTGTCAAGGAAACAAAGCCTTATTTTAAGGAGTTAGGAATTCAATTTGGTTATACCCCCATTATTTTTGAAATATTGTCATAATGTGAATAACTGTATGTAAATGTTGTGACATTGTGGTTTCTTCAGTTGAAAGCTATAAATGAACTATAATAATAAACTGTTCTTTAGCTGAGCAGCAAATATTCAGAATAAACATATGGCAAAATGGAAGAAGTGAAGTGGAGAATACCTTTGCATCAATCGGTGACTGAACACTAGAATGTGAGCCTTTTGAAAACATTCAAATTATCAAAATTGAAAAAGGAGCAGTGCATATTGACAGTTGTTGCCTGGATTATGCCAGGGAGCAGCTGTGCTGAGACTCCTTCGCACACCAGAGCTGTTATGTGTCTAATGTAGCAATCCGTGCCCTGCCCTTGACTTTGTAACCTCAGATCATCCTGTTGGAATGTCTGCTTCCTCACCGAACTTCAACCTCAGACTTCAGCGTTCACTTTCCGCACAGTTTATATCATACTTGTCTTTTTAAAAGTAGTATGTAGCTCCATTTCTTTCAAGTGAAGAGGATGGAAAGTCTCACATTCTTAAATCGATGAAGTTTGATTAACATCTTTCACTTTTTGAAAGATTTTGTGGCTAGCAGTTGACGACTATTCAATTCCATTTTTGATCATTAAAGTTTGAGTTGAAAAGTGTCCGATTTAGCGATTCTGATTTACACTATTGGCTTCAGTGTTCGAAAAGTGAAAAGACCTCGGGTCAGAGAGTGTGATCTGTCCCTTTAAGACAGGTCTTCTGTTGCAGCGCGTCCATTTGACCTGCAGCGCCCTGCCTGTGAGGGAGGTGAGAGGGGTTACTAAATGTCCAAACTTGTTCTGCATCGAGCCTACTCACCACAACATCCACAGGAGACCAGAGTGAGGGTCCGAGCTCTCCGGGAGAGGATGACCTTTCACCTCATGCTCATCTCATCACACTGGCCTGAAAAAAACTCTCCCGAAATGCAACTTTCTCGATATTGAAGTGGGTGTAAGGGTCGGTTTGGAATTGGGCCATATTATTATTCCATCACTTTTCTTGCATAGGACCGAATGCGACACTGCAGAAATGTGAGCTGTATCATCCACATTTGTATGATTCAGCATGCCGAAGCTACAAAGACGCACAAAAGACATGGACAGAGATTGGGTAAGGACGAGAAGGAAGCTCTGATGGCAGTCTGTGGCCATTCAGAGCTAATAGTATAAGAACATTTGCATCATGTCTACAGATAGGGTTGGACTGTCATTATTAGCACAGCCAAGAGAGGTCCTTGTCATGTCCACGAAAACATGAGTTTCTGTCAGCGTTTGAACAAATAAGCGATGCTGTCATATCTGTGGAGGGGCCAGTCTCTAAATGAAATGAAAAACAAAACATAACCAGCTGAATTGTCACAGGCTACAGACATAGAAACACAATAAGGTTGTACGGCTGAAACCCCTGAAGCTACATTTGGTATGACCTTTTCACTGGACAGATACGACACAACCAAGAGAGATGTCAACATAAAGTCATGGAAATTATTTCAAAATACCATTCATGTAGAAATGTGTTGCATGTACGTGCCACTTTAAAACCATTGCTGACTGTCAGTATGTTCACATAATTAATATTATTGGTCTTAGCCTTATTTCTGAAGTCGCTTCACAAAAGGTGGCACCAAAATAAACACATTCATAACTAAATTATAGTTTAAAGCAAAAGCAGCAAGTGTGATTTGTAAAAGTTGGGTCATTGTATTTCTGCACTAATCTGCCTATCAGACAACTTTTTAAAAGTGCATAGCTTATCCAACTGCTCTCTTAGGGATGTGTTGCTGTTTGTCAGTGTGAGAGTACTGATTCCCTATAGCCTCAAAAGCACTTCAGGGATTTATCTCCATTAAGAAACAGGATTAAAAGGCTCTTGTGGTTCTCGGGGTTTCCCAGAGCCAGCTTTGTACTGCTAGCTTCTTATCCTGCACTGTCCAGTTATCAAATGGTCTTGGATAAATGCTGATCACTGAGCCTTCAAAGACCCTTTTGCTAGTGTCAGTGAATATTCTTTAGCTAGTGTCATGTGCATCATTTGGAGATGAAATATGCTCTTTTCAGTTAGTTGAAGACAAATACTGTAACAACATTATTTCATCCTTACTCTGTCATATTCTGCTGCTTGTCTAGACTCCTACAGTGACGCCTGGGGCTTCTGCAGCCTTTTGCATCTTAGTATTGTTAGATCCTGGGGTACTTCTGGCCCGATACGGGGCTACTTACTGACTCAGCTCTCTATTAAAAGATTGTCGAGCTGGTGTTCTTGCGAGGGAACTCGCCTGGCTCCGCTAACTGCCGTTACTCCCGTCGTCTACCCTGCTTCCTCCGGTCAGAGCGCGCTCGGCCGAGAGACCAGTCCTGGCCCCGGGCGCTCCCACCAGTCGCGTCGGTTATGGCAGCTTCCCTCTTATGGATCCGTGCTCTTGGTAAATGCCAGATAAGGTTTTAACGGCTAGGATTCCTTCTTTCTAAAACCGTAAGGGGTTGTTAAGTGGTTTCGGTCTCTAGGATAACCTTTCAGAACTCAGTTGTTAGACATACAATGGCTTTAACTTTTTACTGCCACGAGGAACTTTTTACTACTTGAGCAAATGAATGCACTTGAGAAATTTACTTTAAATACAGATTAGATATTTATTGCAGGTTATATTTAGTTAGTTTGCAAGGGTTAAGCTACAGCTCACATAAAACGTTACTACACTTGATTCGTTACTTTAATTTTCTTCTTCGATTATACTCATTAGTTTTAGATGCCGAGATGGCTCGGTTGGAGCTGGATGTCCAATGGTGCGATGAAAAGGTTCTTTTGGAGTTGTTAGGAGCGAAGGTCTGGCCAGACCCTCGGTCCTCCTGCTCTGCAGCAGAGTCCGTTCAACAGTCCTCAAAACTCAGTACAAAGTCTTTCTCAGGCTGCTGCGTCTTCTCCGTTGTCCAGTTGGTAAAGGCGAGCAGGGGGGAGAGGTGATTCTCCGTCTTTCAATTTTTGTCCACGAACGGCGGTCTTCTTTCCGTGAACAGAGACGAAGTCCTCGGACGCGGCTGTCGAACGAGGTCCAGTGTTTCTCCATGGATGGCTCGGTCGGTGTCCCATCGTGAATTCCCGTCTTGCTGTTTGCAAGTCACTTCTTTTATCCATCATTTGGGCTGTCAGCCCCCTCCTGTTCAATACATGATCTCATCCCCCCACCCTCTGGAAAGGGTGTTGGGTTCGAACATGTCCTATTTTCTGCCAAGTCATCCTGACAAAACACTTGTATCGCAGCTCCGGTTACACAGGACATTTGTTAAACACTTATTACAATTGTTAAATCACTCTACTTAGTACACATTTGCTTATAAAATGATTATTGATCTCATCCATCATTATTGTGCTTTGTGTCTTTTCTTCTCAACCATCATTATTTCCCCATCCCTTGAAGCAAACACCCTGCTTACTTCCTCTTTCTCTGTACTTTCTACACTCAGACTGCACTATACTCAGATGCACTTATTATTATTATCAGGTTTACATTTGTTAAATCACTCTATGTATTAAACATTTGTTATGTAACGATCATACACTTTATCTTTCGATTACACTTTAACTATTGATTTCTGAGTATATGCTTTTTATATCCTGACCTTCCCCTGATCGTGTATGCATGTTTTCGAGGCAGCTCTGTTGGGCTCAACTCTTCTTGACAGTATCTTCAGTATCTTGACCCAGAGAAGTTCATGCGTGGTTAACGTTGTAACAAGTGGTTAACTTTGTGCAACCATGACGGTTAGGTCTAGGCAACAAAAATAATCAAGGTTATGTTCGGGCAACAACAATACTTATCGTTGTGCAACGGTCATGGGTATGTGTAGGCAACAACAATACTTATCGTTGTGCAATGATCATGGTTATGTGTAGGCAACAACAATACTTATCGTTGTGCAACGGTCATGGTTATGTGTAGGCAACAACAATACTTATCGTTGTGCAATGGTCATGTTTATGTTCGGGCAACAACAATACTTAACGTTGTGAAACGGTCATGGTTATGTGTAGGCAACAAAAATACTTAACGTTGTGAAACGGTCATGGTTATGTGTAGGTAACAAACATACTTAACGTTGTGAAACGGTCATGGTTATGTGTAGGTAACAAAAATACTTTACGTTGTGAAACGGTCATGGTTATGTGTAGGCAACAACAATACTTAACGTTGTGAAACGGTCATGGTTATGTGTAGGTAACAAACATACTTAACGTTGTGAAACAGTCATGGTTATGTGTAGGCAACAACAATACTTAACGTTGTGAAACGGTCATGGTTATGTGTAGGTAACAAACATACTTAACGTTGTGAAACGGTCATGGTTATGTGTAGGCAACAACAATACTTAACGTTGTGAAACGGTCATGGTTATATGTAGGCAACAACAATACTTAACGTTGTGCAACGGTCAAGGGTATGTGGAGGCAACAAAAATACTTAACGTTGTGAAACTGTCATGGTTATGTGTAGGTAACAAACATACTTATCGCTGTGCAACGGTCATGGTTATGTGTAGGCAACAACAATACTTATCGTTGTGCAACGGTCATGGTTATACTTAACGTTGTGAATCGGTCATGGTTATACTTAACGTTGTGAAACGGTCATGGTTATACTTAACGTTGCGCAACGGTCATGGTTATGTGCAGGCAACAACAATACTTAACGTTGTGAAACGGTCATGGTTATGTGTAGGTAACAAACATACTTAACGTTGTGAAACGGTCATGGTTATGTGTAGGAAACACAAATACTTAACGTTGTGAAACGGTTATGGTTATGACATTTCAAGAACACATTTGAGGAAGATGTTGGTGAATGAGGCCCATTGTCAGTCAGTTAAAGGCTTTATGAGTTGAATACTTGACCTAAGATTAAAAGCTTGAAAGTCAATAATTGAGAACTATGAGGGTTGCTGCCGGTGTCGACTACTGTGCACCTGTACACAGCTCTCCACAGCAATCATTCAAAGCCTTTTGAATTGTGCAACATAACACTTTGACCTGCAGCAAGCAACAATACAGACGTTTGAAAGGACGCCAATGTGTGCTACAATTGAACCCTCACTGCCAGGTACTTTGCGTTTTGTGGTTTTTCTTTTCATACGTTGTATCTGAAGTTGCTTCTGCCTCCAGCCCACAGAGCTTTTGAACTCTTAATAATGTAGAACGGTATAAAATGGAGGCATGATTTAGAGGATTATATTTTTCTTAACCTAGAGGGATTAGTCCATAGCGAGGTCTTCAATGTTGTGAAAATACTGTCGGACGTGGAATTGCAAATTCTATTTAGATGAGACCGAGATATCTAAAATACAACAGGATGAACACAAATATCCCATTATTGTGAATAAATCGACCACATTTTAGAAAAAGCCCAGCGCTCACTACCTGCAACCAATACCTTTTCAAGACCTGTTCATTTAAATGATTTCCTCCACATGTCAGTCACGTTATGTCATTAAAAGTATTCCACCATTCATGGCTACAGACTCATTCCAAATAAAAGAGCCAGGGGAAGTTAGTTAATCAGATAACGGTTTGAAGGGTTTGGGGACTGTTTGCTCGGTGAGTGGTTCTATACAGAGGATTATCAATGATTTACTCAGGATTATAGACCAGATTTGTGGCGTTCTGAAGTGATAACAATCCACAGACAAAAGACTCTGGCAGGCCCATATTCTTAATGATTATCGTCCTACGGACAGCTGGAAAATGGCCCAGAGTTATCGCTATTCCAGCATGCCGGAAGCCTATTATGGCAGTCAATATCTAGAGCTATCTGTTGTTGGCAAGCTTTACTGCCGTCAATACAAATTCCTCTCAGCCTGCACCGCATATCCACACATACATCGATTGCACCGAGTCGCAGTGATTTGAAGACTCCGCGCCACAGATGTGTGAAGAGATTCAATGTCTCGTGTGCTCTATGCTTTACAGGTGATGCATCATCTGTCCCATTGCCCCCGACAGAGTGTAGAAAATCAAGATCAGTTTATCGGGGGAGCAAGACCAGGGGCTGCTCATTCAACATGTGTCCCCGTTTTGTATTGGTGCCGCCACAAATGTATAACTGGTCCAGAGGTCTGTACTTTCTAAGGTAGATACGTCAAAGCAGTTATACATTAGATCAATCATCTCCAAAGCGCTTTAAAACAGAAGTTACGAGTGGGATATCAATGCAATACTTGAACAAACGGTATGCTGTCTAAAAACATGAACATGATGAAATAAAAAAACATTTCGAAATGATTTGGGTTCTTGGCTGACAAGAAATGATAAGATACGCACTGTCCAGTTCTCGATAGGATGGGTGCTATAGCAAAGAAATATGTGACAGGATTAAAATGGATTGATCCGCACACTGAACAGCTCCCGTTAGAAGGACTTTCATTGCTGCGTAACTTTCGAGCACCAGGCTCTTCCTCAGACTTCAAGTACAGAAAGGTACTTGAAGATGATGATAAAGGAATATAGCAGTAGAAAAATGTACTCCACATTAATAACTACTCAATGAAGGCCTCTGGCTGACGATTCAATTAAATGTATTTAGTATAGCCCAAAATCACGAATTTGCCTCAGAGGGCTTTGCAATCTGTACACATATGACATCCTCTGTCCCGGGACCCTCACATCGGAACAGGAAAGACTCTTTAACGGGGAGAAAAAAAAGGAAGAAACCTTAGGGAGAGCAACAGGACGGACAAGCCCCCATACTAAATATATAAACACAGGTGATATACCAAACACAAATACAGAGGTGGATGAGTCAAACAAACGCAGGACTTTTGTCCAGGAGACTGCTGTTTATGTCCATGCGAAAAAATAAAAATAAAGTCAGTCACATAAGTAGTTACTCAGCAAAGGTAACATCAACCACACTCAAACCCAAAACCCAACCCACCAAGTGGTTTAGTTTCCATGCTGACGCTAGATTGGTACATAAAGCGTCATAGCTTGAAGCTCAGGAGCACTAACCAAGCTTCAATATTTGATGAGTTGCGGGTGAGAATGTGACCTACTAGAAGTGCCTCTGTCTTTTTGTCATTATAAGCTGTTACAGGGAAAAATATTACCAAATATTACCAAAAAAAGGAAAAGCAGTATAAAGATAAATGCAGTATTGTTACAAGATACATGACACTCCTCAGTGAGGCCTTTAGGTTCTTGGCTGACAAACATCGAGAAGGTTCTGTAGTGAGTTGTAGTCATGCATTTCCCTTGTGATACAGAAATACTTGCAACGTCAAGGGGACCCCCGGCCCTGCCTCCCTTTTGTTCCCTTTCAGAGGGATATTTATTGTACTTAAGTATCAAAAGTAATTTTCTGATATTAAATGTACTTAAGTATTGAAAGTAAAAGTACAAATAGACAAAGGTTTTGCTCAAGCTGAATCTGCAATTGGGCGACTGCTACCATCATAACTCCATCTGATCATCCACAACATGACTCAAATATCAAAACATGATCAAAACTAAAGCAGCACCGAAAGTAACAACCCAGTCATTACTTGAAACTGAAAAATGTCCTGTTCATCTTCAGAAGAAGTTGGTTTTCAAAATTGCGAGAATTCAGTTTCGCTCTTCTTGGGCTGAAGACTAATCCTGCGATGCTAAATAGTCTTTCACAGGCCGCTGAGGCAGGTAGAGGTGTGTTCAGCGTCACAGACAGCTAAGATCTCACAACTGTCAACACTTCCTCAGCTCACTAACTAGCTAGCGATCTGTCTACTACACGAATTGTCTCATTTGATTTACGATAGCTAGCGAACGTTAGCCTAACATACACCATGTATAGGAAGATCAGACACCTGTCTCCCCCCGCTCCCCCGCCAAAGATATCCTCCAATCCTGTGGGGATTAATCTTACTTTACCTCAATGTGTTTCCTGAGGTTGGATGGGCAGTTTTTGAATGCCAATATTTCAGTAACTTTGGGTAAGCATAAGAGGCACTTCATCCGGTATGAAGAATCTTTCACTCCAACATGAGAAAACATGTCTCACAAATATGACCACGGGTGTTGGTCTTCGTCACCACCGTCGTTTGTTGCGGGAGTAGCAGGTGCTTCCATTTCTGCTTCCATCATGAAATCAGTCATCGTAGAGTGGAATTCTACTCAGGTAGTCGCTCGCTAGCTATAGCATGTAGCATCCTGCTATAGCATGTAGCATCCTGGGCATCACTGGGAATCAAAACACCGCGGCTTTGAGAGCACTTGTTTGCAATTGCGCATTAACGTGATTAACCAATGATTTAACTTGCTGCTCGGACCATTGATTCACCAAACCTGCTTGCTTGCAGTCTGTGTTCCACCACAGTCCCCGACGCTGCTCTCATGATTCATTTTGTTTCTAAAGATAGATTTGATTTTGTAGCGAGTAACGAAGGTTTCAGGGGAAATGTATCGGAGTCAAAGTATCAGTTTTCTTTGCAAAATGTAGTGAAGTAAAAGTAAAAGTCAACAGAAATATAAATAGTAAAGTAAAGTACAGATATCCAAAAAAACGACTGCAGTACAGTAACAAAGTATTTATACTTACTTCGTTACTATACACCACTGCTCCCCAGTCACCTGATCGCCACACCCACCTACACACCTGCTCTTCATTTCCTTAATTACTCTCAGACTTTATTGCTCTCCAGCCCCAATGTCTTGCCAGATCATCCGTGTCGCTTCCCTGCAACAGCTTTCCAGACTTCCCTGCCTTGATCTGAAGGCCACAGTCACCCTGCCTAACCTACCACCGGCCTTTGACCGGTTTTCCACTCTTGCCATTTGGATTTGCTTGCATGGTAGGATCGCTTTCTGGTTGCCAAATGTAAGCCTGTTGACCACAGTTCCTAGTAAGATCTACTTAGTTCTGGTGGCTCTGCCTCTTCCCTGCCTTTCTCTGAAATGAGCAAACCAATGCACACTGCGATGGCTGATCTTGTTCAGGAGGTATCGTAGCATCAGTGGCAAGTATTCCATACTTTACCCTTGTCTTTGTCAACTCTACTATTGCCATTTCCCCTCCTGGATCAGTCCTAGTTTGGCAACCTTCTGATTGTACTAGGTCTTAAAGAGAAGTGTCGGGCTAATCTTGATGCAGTCAAACAAATAATTTTAATGTAAGCTTTCATAGCTGCGGCATGACTGTGTCAGCAGGGTATAGGTACGGTCATGGTGCATTTCTGTTGTACAAAACCGCAAACAAACACAGAACATTCACCAGGGAGACCGCTGTTTGCTTCAATAAGCTCAAATGTACAGGTATGTGTACTTTATACAGGTTCCTGTTGAGATCCCAAGAAGTTAAATCCTGAAATGCAGCAATGCAAAGTCACTGAAAACTTTAAAAAATGTTTTCTGAAAAGCAGTCACGAGACTAACTAAACCGTACCGCCGCAAAATGAAACTGCAATCGACAACAAGCATGTCGGCTTTATCCACCAAATGAGCCAACTTGTCCCTGTGAAGACTACAGTCGGGCTGAATAATGAAATAAGCAGTCGCTGGTCCCTCAGAGCTTCCAGGAAACCAGCTGCAGAGTCACTGTTCTGAGGGTGCAGCGCCTTGTTAAAATGCACTGCATCAAAGTTTCCTTGGTAGTAATAGCTGACAGAGAACATAATGTGAATTTGACCTGACAGATCTCTGAGAGAAAGAGGAAAAAAATAAAGAGACTGTGGAAGGAGAGAACCGGGGTGAAGTCAGGTCTCGCAGCTCTTTTCTAAAGTCAGTCCAGCACCAAGCGCATTTCAATTGAGAAGTCGTCCATGGCTCCCTAGAAACGTCAGAATGCCGTCTTTTTAAAAACAAAACATAATTTCTTAAAGTTAGTCTATAACACTTTGCTGTTTCACACATCTCCAAATTACAGAATGTCATTTCACTCATCAAACCAGAAGACAATCCTCTCTGGATTGTGTGGAAGTTGAAATTTAAACCCGCATTCTTGTCTCGTCTCCCTCTCCAGAACAAGGATCCTTGGTTTAAAAGTTTTTCATTATAGATGACTCCAGATTGTCTGCCATTTCATCACTCTTCTTTCCATTCCCTGCGCCACAGTCAACAGGCAAGTGCTAAGCAAAGGCTATTTTCTGTTCCAACATATACAAGATAAAACGTTAAAAACTCCCTTTGTGAGAACTGAGTATTGATGATGCAGTCAAGAATGTACTAACCGTGACTGAATGTTTAATGAGTTAAGCTGGGGCTGTAGCAGAGCGCTATTGTTGCATCAACACTCAACAATACAACACATGGAAAAGCAGTAATGGAGTTTTCTCATGGATATCTGCAATTGTTTGGCTGCAAAATGAGTTTGTTTTATGGCTGTGGGGACGGTGAGTCCGTGGTCCGCCCAACATGTTCTCTACTCATTGAGCTCAACAACCATTGGATGGGCTACCATGGGATTTTGTACCGACATTTACGGTCCCCAGCTCATGAATCTTACCAACGTTGGTGATGTCCTGACTTTTCTTTTGCGAACACCATGGATGTTTTCATTGTTTTTTGGTGAAATATCGTGACAACAAATCTGTGGACTGCCATGGAACTTTGTACAGATATTCACATTCCCAACAGCACGAATTATACAGACTTTGGTTGGAACCTTTTTAATCTATAAAGTCAAATATTTAATTTGTTTTTTTATGACCAAATGGCTGCCAAATCAATGTATTTGCCATCAGGCTCAGCTGTACTTTGCATAGCTTACATAGCTCTTTCTTTACAGCTCTTTGGTTGATGCAATTCACTTTTTTGTCTCAAGTCTGTCATCTCCTTTATGTGAATTTATTGGAATGTTTCTATGTTGTTTTTAACTTTTTGCTGTATTTGTTTTTTAAATCTGTGTTGTTATGCGGCGCTGTGTGAAACTTTTGCGACGCCATCTTGGCCAGGACCTCCTTGGAAATCTCAAAGGAGTTATCTTGGCTCAAAATAAGTTTCAATAAGATGAGAGAAGCAGCAAGTCCTCACATTATGGGAATCTGAAATCAGCCTCGCTTACTTGATAAATTACTTAAATAGTCGATGCATTATCATATTTATAGTTTATGAATATTGTGTTTGATGAATTGAGCTCATAAGCAACTTTTCTTTTGTGTTTTCGAGTTCTCCGTCTGTTGCAGCCTCCTGCTGTTACTTACGGCTGGTAATATGAGTTTTACATGAAACATGTTGGCGTGAGCAGCTCTACAGACTAAGCTCAGTGCTCACACAGACTGCACTAATGGGAACAGGAATCTGACTGTTTTCATTCTGTGGCACAGATGTTGTCGGGTCTGTTTACCTGCCCCATCTGGGATTAGTGTTAATGTGGCATCCTGTCACAGCCTAGGCGGCTCTAAGGGTGTAGGAAAAACCTGTAATTGCTAACATCAGTCATTTAAAAACACTTGTCTCCCCACCCCCTACCCCCACAGTGCCCCCCAGGGTTGAGCCCTATGAAGGATGGGACTGGGTGCTACGACCACCACATCGGCATCGACTGCTCCGACGGTTTCAACGGAGGATGTGAGCAGCTGTGTCTCCAGCAGCTGGCTCCTCTAGAGGATGACCCGACACTCTACAACATCCAGATGTTCTGTGGGTAAGAAAGAACATATTTACCGCTTCATATTTTCAATTACTGTCCTTTTATTCCAGAACCAAACCAGCCACAGTTGAGTACAAACATCACTCATATCACCAATCAATACTTCTGGAATAACTACTGGAAACGATGCAAGTGAACTATCTTGATTACATGACTTTTGATACTTAACATGCCATTGGAAGTATTATGTTTCCGGGTGAAATATCCCTGTAACTGTGACTTTAATGTAAAAGACTAAATAACAATAATCATAATCATAATGTCCAGGACTATCGGCCTTCACGTCTGTTTTTGTGATTTATTTGCATGTCAATTTTCAGAGCTTTCACATTGAAAATAAAGGCATCAACCAACTAATATAAAAACACTATACATATTCAAAATGTGTCCCCTAGTGTACAACAACACGGACGCTCTGTAGTTTGAACCAAGACGGCAAACTTTATTTCTCAGCACAGACCAGATTCACTCCTTTCTTATTTATTAAAGATAAATACATATCTTTAAGTATTTTGCTTAAAGGAAACTCAATAAAATATATTATAGTAGCTTCGAAAATACAGCAATTTACCAGAGACTGCCAGACTCTGCTCGGTTTGCTTAGGCTCCTGGCAGTTGGTTGGTCTGCCTGTGTGAATCTATTCAAACCTTTTATTGAAAAAGGGATGCAACTGTTGCAAAAGAGAGAAAACTCCAGAAAAAAGGCTCTTAGAAAGGAGCTGGGCCACCATGATCCTCTAGAAGGGCTTCAGTGCTCCTTGGTAGCTGTCTCCTCCTGGAGGGGTGGACAGCTTTCATTTCAAACATATTCCTGCATCCTATATGATGATGAGAGCACTGGCTTGCCCATCACTCTAAAATCAGCACTGAGAAAATGTAACCGTGCCTTCAACGCCTTCAATGAAGAGCACCGTCAACCAGGCCGCTAAACTAACCAGCGACCCCTCCCACCCAGCCCACCACCCCGTCCTGCTTCTTTCCTCCTGAAGGCCTCTATGTTCAAAAACAGCTTCTTTCCAACACTAACTCTCCTTTTGTTCAGGGTTATTGCCTCTTAGTCCGGGAATGATGGCAAACCTTAGTGTGACTGTCTAGCATGTCATGTTGACTTGACTTTTTGTGCCATTGTCCTCCACCACCAACTCAATTTGAAAGAATAAATACAAAAACAAATCTTTTATCAACAAAGTTAAAATTAATAAATTGCAAAAAACATAAGAATTGTAGTCCTTACATCAGCAACATCGTGTGAACAGCATCATTGCTGTATGAGGTCCGGTGGCTGTGAAGGCCATTGTGCGTGATTCACGTCTTCCTCATCACACCACTCAGTGAGCCCTGGTGCCCTTTGAACCCTCTTGCGAGATCACTTCCTTACCCCCGCCATCTTCAGTGCCATTTCATATGTAGATACTATATGATGTATCAATGCAACATCAATGCTTGACATCCTCACGAGTCTTCGCTCAGCAGCATATAACTAAGGCTTTTTGAAAGGCGAGTGACCCCGCTAGAATCATCCATTAAAGACCAGCATCTGGTGCTGGGTGTGTGCTCCATTCACTGCCTGCTCACGTCCACCAGTGGGATTCAATGCAGAGATCCATAAATATATATATATATATGCTGTGGAAGTAGAGGGTCTATTAGGGATAAATGGAGTGGATTGGCTTGGTTAGGGCAGAGCAAAGCTGAAACTTGGCCGCTCAGACCAAATAAAAAATGCATCATTGTTACACTGGTTGGGACAAAGCAAACGGACCATTAGTTGGAGAGCATCCTTTGGTAGAGTTGGTGCAGGGAGGAGTCTTAGGGTGGCTGGTCTTCTTGGTTACAGCTGACAGGCATGGGAGCAGGAAGTAGGGGTGACGAGGGGCCTGCAACACTCCTAACATCAGGCATAATGATCAGTTCATAGGCTTTACTTATGGATTTGTATTTTTACAATACATCCTACAAAAGTGATGCCACTTGCATCAACTCGAGTACGCTGGGTGGGTTCTAGATGAAACCCGTGGAATACTTAAAGGGCTCCTCCGCAGAATGCCCTGGGTGGGTTCTACAGAGAACAAGAAGGGGGAAAGGTTCTTAACGTCTCCTGAAGAGAAGGTTCTGGGTGGAACCATTACACCATAGAAGGGTTCTCTCTATAGAGAGAAGCCCAATAACTATAAAGTCCATTTGCTCTATTTATTTCTACTATTTTAAGCTCCAATATGCTCTTTAGCTGCTTGAGGAGGTTATACTCGGTGGATTACAGTGTGTGGATTACAGGCTGGTAGGATTGAAGATAGCCGTGAGCAGCATCTTTGATATTTGATTAAGATTATAGCTCTTTGTCTTTGATCATGAAGTTAACTTTGTATGATTGTCAGGTGAAGTGTATGAACTACACTGAACACAGGAGCCTTCGTTAACGCTGTTAGCTGCGTTTCTTTATAGTCGGCCTTAACAATCCGTAAAACTTGAACCAAAGTTCATGTTAGTTTTTTGGTTGGGTCCGTTGTCCGTTTGTCAGCAGTATTACCGAACAAACTACTGGGCAGATGTTAAGGAAACTTGGTGGAAGGGTGTGGCATGGGCCAAGGAAGAGCGCATTTTATTTTGGAGGGGGATCCAAATCAAAGGGCGGACAGGCATTATATCTCACCTACAGAAAGAGCCTGAGCAGCGGACTGTGCTCGGAGACAAGGCAGTCTCTTTACAGGGTGGGTTCACACGGAGCAGTAGCATTACCTGGAGAACTATAATCGTGTCTTTTACACCTGTGCTTTTCTTACTGCCGCATCTCAAACTGCCTTCAGTAAAGAAAAGGCCCGTTATTACCGTGAACAGGTTCCATTCCATTATGCTTGGATTGGATATGTGGAGACCTGCTTCATACAATCTAAAGCCAGCCCCGCTGGTGTTCTCATATATTACACTGATTAGACTTTCTTCTCCTGCACTGTGTGGACATGTACGGACTGAGGAACATCTTCCTCACCGTTCATTATGCTGCACCTGTTTTCATCGGAGTTGTGGTGGTCTCGCATAAATTCCTGCCGCCTGACTTCAATCCAAGCAGAGGTTCTGATTCGACAGCGCGAGTGAAACACGGTGCCACGATGCTAATCTGAAGGTGGTCGAGAAGGCAAGAGTTGTTGTCCGAGGTTCTTTAAAGTTCTACAGGAGATCCTGGAAGCAGCCGTTTGTAATCGAACACAACAAGCTGCTGTTTGTTGCTTTCATCGTTACATTAACCAACATGTATGCAGGCACGCCGTTTCATTTCATTCTCAACAGCAGCCTTTTGTTGTTGTCACTCTCCACTCCACGCTAAATCCTCTAGCACTCCCACTGGAGACTGGCATACGCTTTGAGACATTTGGCATCCAGGAGGGAGGGAGGGAGACGGAGAGAGATTCTCTCAGCTAAATCCCAGACAGATCTTTCTCTCTTTAACACCCAATCCCCATTTTTCTCCCGCTCCTTCGACTCATTTCACAGAGTACATTATACACCGAGATGTCAAAACATCATCAATATGAAAGAGCCTTGAGACGACTCTCAGTGTCTCTCTTCTTATTTCTTTAGATGGAGGATTTTGTGCCAGTTGAGAACTGATTTAGCTGGTTCTCCACCGTTGAGTTGTGAGGTCTAAGTTGTGCATATTGTGAACTCTGTGAAAATGCAGTAGATGATATCTCAGAGTAACCATTCAGTCACAGTATTTTTTATGACAGGATCAGGTTTTGTTGTGTGCTGTAATACTCATTTCAGCCACACGAGGCTTAAGTGCACCTCGAGGTCATGTTCTGAATAGGACTACGGTTTTAGTTTTGTCCATGTATGCTAAATACATTTTGGCTATATATATATATATATATATATATATATATATATGTATTATTATTATTATTCTTTTAATTGGCGCTTAGCTGCTGTAATAGAAAATGTGAATTCTTTATTTATTATATTTAGAATATGGGGCACTGGTACTCTTCAGCCAATTTCACAGAAGGAAAAAAAGTAACGAGTCATTCTTTTTCTGTTGTTTACCAATTTCACATGTGGGGAAAAAAAAGAATTTCGAAAGATTATTCTGGCAACACCTTTTTTCACCTGAAGTCATGAACACAGGAGAGACAACACTTTAGATCAGACTACTTTCTATATTACAAGAGAGCAGTTAAAGAAGATACATTTGAACCTTTTTCCATGAAAGGATGAAATGGAACAGTGCAGCTGCTTGTTGTTGCTGTGCTTTAGAGTTATTGTCTTTTATTCATTTACGTTTGACTTCTACTTAAACTTGCCAACAGTTTTCACGTTGACCCAACTTTCCTCGGATACATTAGTGGCATGATATTCAACTGTTACAACGGCTTTTCAAACATGTTAACAGCTGCATGATTCTCCTTGTGATAATAATCCCAAACTGCTGCTAAATCAAGGCTGCCGATGTTTTGTCGTAACATGGCCGATAGTAAACTAGTAGAATGAGTTTGTGTTCTGTCGCACACATTCCAGATGGACGACCGCTTCAAAGGGTCTCCTGTGTCGACGCGGCGTTCGTGTCACACACTGACTGTACATACTGCCTCACACTCCTGCATTCCAGAGGTTTAGATTCAGAGCGTTGAAGTTGACAAGCCAGCAACCGTCATAAAATGTGCTTCAAAGTTTGAGATTCAGAAAAGTAGCAGTATTATGTCACCTCAAAGAACTATGATATCAGGAATTTAAGAGCATGAACCAAATAAATGACTTGAACCCGTGTCCCTTAAGGTGCATCGAGGACTACAAGCGTGGTTCAGATGGGAGGTCGTGCCTGCCGCTTTCCGAGGCCTGCACTGAGGGGATCGACTGCGCCGAGGCGGCGGACATCCCCGCCAACCAGACCGTGTTCGGAGACCTTTTCTACGGATACAACAACCACACCAAAGAGAGCACCTCCGGACAGATCCTCAAGGCCACATTCAGGTAACCACACAGGCGGTTTGTTAAGTAGGGCATGAGAGACATTGTTCAGCCTTTTGTATCTCAGCAGGGGAACCGCTAGCACCCGAGCAAAAGGTATTCACTCAACTGTCTTCCACGGGGACGCATGCCGTCTCGTATTTAATTCTGTTTCCATTCAGACAGCTACGGTGCATTGCATCCTACCACAGCCCCTGATGCAACACTGCTGTTATTGTTGACGGTGGTATTGGTTTTCCAAGCGCTATGCATTCCAACCTTTCAGAGCCTCTCAGGTTCATTATGGTTTAAATCACACAAGTAACTAAAACATGATTTATAAAGCACCATTCAAATGCTAGGTTACAGAGTTTCTTACAAAAGGAGAACAAAATATGAGTACAACACAAACTTCACCACAGGAGAGGATAGTACAATTATGACAAAGCAATACAAGCATCATAGCTCAAAATAGGAAAGATGACTGACACACAAAAGACCTGAGCTGTGACCCAAGAGAGACCCAAGAGAGTCTGCTGACATGACTCCACTTGAACGAGGTGAAACTAGCATCGTTCAGAGCAGCTGAGGGGCCAAACAACTATTCCCAGCCTCAGGATGAGGAGGAGGATCTGGTAAAAGTAGCTGGGCTGAATAACTGTTTTCACATGTTCAGCATAGTTCAGCTGACACTTAAGTTTTTGGCAAACTATTGTTTGTCAGTGGCCAATAAACAGAGGGGCAAAAGCCGGACTTCACTTTAGCTGTGATGTAATTGAAAAGCATTTTGAGACATTCAATTACTAATCTCAGCCAGACGAAATTAGATTTAAAATGAAATCAAATTTGAGATAAGTAGAGTTGTGTATCATCCGCGTAGCAATGATGAAACACACAACCGAGTTGACTGATCAAGTGTCCTCATATCAGCATGAATATAGAAAATAATGAACCCTGAGGCCCCACAAGTTAAAGGAGCCCCGGTCATCAACGGATACAAAGACATTCCGGATGTATAAATGAGCGTAAAAGCAGGTTATTTACAACAGTAACAGAGAAAGAGTTGTAGTGCAATCAGGAGGTAGTAGCATATGGGATTGAATCAGTATAATTTAAGGTTATTTCATGATGTGGAAAGGACTTTCAGTTTGATTTCATGTCAATTTCTTCCTAATGAAAAAAGAAGAGTGATAGAAAAGCCTTCATAAAACATGAGACCTTTCACTTCATCGCAGCAAACACTCTGAGGACAGATACAAAAGAAACTACAAGCTGACCTCGTTGGAGAGGCTTATGGAATACGTAGGCGCATGGGTCCAAATGTATGTCGTGTTCCTTTCATTTGCACGTGGTTTGATGTGGATGGTAGAGTGCTTTGAAGGCGGTTAGTTATTGCTGTCTGCATGCTGCAATCACTTCCACTGAACGCAGGAAGCCAGAAGGGCAGCAAAGTCATCTGCAGTCCAGGAATTTTGGCCGAGCGTGGATTCCGCCGACCGCAGGCAACTCCCCCACTCACTGTAGGGATCCACTGCCGGAGTGGTAGAAAGAGAGGGAGGGACGGGTGAGGCAGGAAAGCTAATATCATCAAGAATCTGAATCTCAAAAGCTCTGATCTCATTTGGACGTGCTTGTGAATGAAACGCGGGGTCTGAGGCAGACTTTGAAGAGCACTAAATGCTTCCTGTGCAGATAAGGTGGTGGAAGAGGAAGGGCTACTCTTTTGGGAGGCATGGTTAATGCAAGGCCTACTTATACGAGATGGCAGCAAATGAATTAAAGCCGACCAGGAGCCAGTGTGCTCAAATTGGATCACATTCGACCAGATGAACGATGGGATGCGGAAGGAAGAGAGCATCGCAAATGAACACCGGCGATCCGTCAGGGGTTCAAAGTCAGTGAAGCACTCGGTCTGGGATTCATCTCACAACTAAAAACACAAATGAAAGCATGGAAACGGTGGAAGGCAGCCTCTGGCAGTACTTTGCTTGTAGGTGGTGGTAAATCTATACCCGAATCTATGTCGGGTAAATCTATGTAAATCTATGTCCCGTAAATCTATGTCCCGAGGACAGCATGCATCCAATGGATGCATGCTGTAGGTCAAAGGTTAAAAGGGCTCACCACCAATTGTACCTGTCAATGTTCTGGTCAGAGGGAGTACTGCTCAATCGGAGAAAACAGACAAATACTTCTGTGCATGAGTTCTTTTCAAGTTGCAGAAAAGTTTATCAAGATATATCAAATCACATTTTAAACTGAAAGCCTGCATTACAAGTTTGACACATTTGGGCATTTACCAGGCAGGGAGGGTCCTACAAAAGACACTATTGGGGTGCATTATGGGTAGATAGACAGATAGATAGATAGACAGATAGATAGACAGATAGATAGATAGACAGATAGATAGATAGACAGATAGATAGATAGACAGACAGATAGACAGACAGATAGATAGATAGATAGATAGATAGATAGATAGACAGATAGATAGATAGACAGATAGATAGATAGACAGATAGATAGACAGACAGATAGACAGACAGATAGATAGATAGATAGATAGATAGATAGATAGACAGACAGACAGACAGACAGACAGACAGACAGACAGACAGACAGACAGACAGACAGACAGATATGTACTTTATTTATCCCCAGGGGGAAATTTGTATGTTACAGCAGCAAGACACACCAATTAGCAAAGTAGCAGAGTAACCAAAGATATTAAGTATTAAAAAATACACAATCGAATAAGAGAGTAGGACAAATTAAAATATCAGAATATAGAATATATAACAACAAAAATGCACAGTATATACAATGAAATAGAATAGTGTTGAATTATCTGACGAGGTGAAGAGCAGTAGTGCAAAGTCAACCCCAGCAAACAGCAGTGAAGCAGTGTGTACCGGTAGTTATGTGGAGGATGATCTGGCCAGAGCTGTTTTATTGTAAAGTCGTATTGCAGTGGGCAGGAATGTTCTCCTGTATCTTTCCTTGGGTAGGGTTAAGCTATGACTGCATCTTTACCAAATCAACTTATTTGTTGCCAATTCTTCGCCTGTTCCATTCCAAGGATTTGTTTCTAGAGTTTGGGAATTGCTCTTTCCTAGCAAATATAAATGTGTTACTCTCAGTAGATATGTGAATATTTTTGCAAAATTGCAATTGGGTCCAAAATTGAACCAGCTAATTATGGTAAATGTGGGATCCAGCCTTATTGTCGCTTCACCCATACTTGGGACTAAAAGTCAGGGCTTCTGTTACATCCACTCTGACCTTTCTGAAAACTAAAAAAAGCTGTCTCTTGCAAGAGCCATCGAATAAATTGCCGAAGCACTCTTCAAATATAAGCAAAAAGCCGCAGGAGGGAAGAGTTTTTAAATGCTGCAGAGTAGATTTATTGGCTCAGATGTAATTCTTCTTTGAGAAATCTCTGCGGCTTTGAATAGGCTGTCCTAAACACTGGACTCAGTGGCTGGATCTCTTAATCACTCCCACTCCCTCTACTCCCTGCAAGACGGTACCACTGAGGACCAAAGGGGTGTGCAGTTAAACTGACGCTGCAGCTGTCAAATGACCGCTCGACAGAAAAACAAGCTTTCGAAAACTTTAGGAAATTCAGTTTTATCTCACAGCCACTGGAGGCAAAAGTGCAAAGTTGCTATGCGCAGCCTTCAACAGGCATTGACTTAGTCACTAACTATTATGCAAGCGAGACAGCACCGGGGCCTGTGTCCTCCCATATCCTCTTTCGATGTGCTGCTTGCCCTTGAGTGAAGCGAGCGAGAGGGAGGGAGGGACAGTAAGGAAACCTTCATGTGATGTTCACTGGCACTTCTACAAAAGCCCCTCCCCCGCTGCTCTGGAGCGGCGCAAAGCATCTGTCTCCGTCATTCAGTGATGATGAAAAGTCACATCAGAATATTGTGTCACCATCAGTGGAGGTTTGTTGTTTTCCTCTTCCTCCATACTCCTACTGTCATCTTTACTGAAACATACTTTACTTTTACTGCTTTTTATTTTCCTCCTTGTGCACAGAAAGCTAGAAACTATCCCTCCAGGTGAAAGATTTGCCGACTAATGTCTGATTTATTTGTGGGTGGGAAACTAAATGGGTCTTCTCCATGGCCCCTGCTAGGTGTTGGTATTTGTTCTGTCTGGAACAACAACAACAGAAAGATAGAGAATAAAAGGGAAGCAGCAAGCGGTGTGAGCAGGTGCCCAGTGGCAAAACACACACATACACACAGATGGAGGAAATAGCGCTCAGGTATGCACATGAATGCATACAAACCAAGCCACACCATCTGGCCAATGCAGAAGTGCCTTAAAGCTGCATTCTCTCTAATGGCCACCAGGGGGCGACTCCTCTGGTTGTATGAGAAAATGACTCTACTTCTCTCTTGATTTATTACCTCAGTAAACATTGTAAACATGAGTTTATGGGCTCAATCTCTAGTTTCAATACAGCACGATGTTCATTTGGTAAACTATGGTCCATTTAGAGTCAGATACCATTAAATAGAGTATGCTCTAGGGCGGGGCTTACTGTGATTGACAGGTTGTTACCATGGCGTTGTCTGGTCTGGGAGTTTTCAGATCATGACAGTTAATTGTGACATTTTGGTCACCAAAAAATGTCCTTGTCAGCATTCGGTTGACTAGCTCCATCCACTCACTTTTAGTAAAAACCAAGATGACGACAATGCCAAACTCAAGGCTTTGAAACAGCAGTCCCCAAACCAATGGGTCACCGTGACTACAGTCTATGATGCTAACGCACTAAAACAAACACATGGCTGCATTCGGTGTACTGGCTGGACAGCCAAGCCCTCACAGATCATGAGACCTGTGGCACAAACTCAGAGGAGGTTTGAATCTCTCCACCCGGCACGTCTTCCTCACGGTTCATCGTTCGAGCTCAGCAGCCCTGGGTGCCTCTCGTTCTTTGAAGCTTCCCCTCCTGCTTCACACACAGACTTGTTTTGGCCATTTGTTTTTTTTCATGGCACGGCTTATTCATTTGATTTATGACCAAGTAAAAATCCATCCGTGTCATCGTCAGTGGCAGCAAACTGCCTGGGGGGCATGAGGGGGATTTTTGATAACAAAGCAACACGAGATATGAGCGCCGGTGGCCTGGGAAGGAGGTCCTATCGCTGTGACATCTCAGGAGCACTGATCTGGATTCATTTCACAGAGCTCGGTGACGGGGTCTCTGTCTTCCTGTCTCGGTGGGAGCCAGAGGACTCCAGTAATGAGGTGTTAAAAGCTAACGTCCTTATTACTCCTTACACCGTCCTCTCCTCCTTTCTATTCCTCTCTCACACGACAAGCTCAGAGCAGCTTTTAATGAATATTTTAGTGCCCTTTGTTCTCTTCTGGTTCAATGAATAAGACCACCTGACAACCCCTCCACCCAAACTACATTGTGCTGGCATTCTTTTTTTTTTCCTCTTCCTTTTTTTGACTCACCTCAGCTTAATGTGCCACCCCCCCTCAGGAGGGAATACCATCATTGACTCAATTAATTAAAATATGAAATGTGTCTGAGAGGGGAGGGGTGTGGAGGGGTCTTTGATTGTCACCGGTTGCATAATCAGGGGGGGGGATCACCATGTGGAGAACAGAAACAAGTGATCGGGGTTGTTAATCAAAAGCGTCCTTGTGTTTTGTCTCATTCCAAGGAAACAGGTGGCGGCTTCACCTCAGCTCTCACTAGAAGTTCTGGCAGTTCAACAAAAGTTCCTTGAACTTTGAGCGAGATTTCACTCTCGGAGAATGAATTATTGCTTCCTCGCGGTGCCAGATGGCTGTTAAATGTTACATGTTGTCATTCGACAAGATTAACCATGAAAACTGTATTCCATGTAGCGCGTGATCTGACGGATAGTGATGGATGACAAATCGTCAGAAAATCAGCAGAGATTCATTCGTCACGTTCATGCTTTTCTAAACGGAGAGCTGAAAACACACATAATTGTTGGAATGCTGTTAACTCACAGACACACGCGCACATACACTCCTCTCCCTCTATCTCTCTGTGTCTCTCATACAGTCATTCAGGTCTTAGGGATCTTTAGAGCAGGGGTTCTTAACCTTTTTGACCTCGGGCCCAACTTTTCAAGTACAAAGTGTCCCGGGGCCCACTCTGACTATATGCATCAAAAGTGTCAGACAACCTGTAGGTCATACAGAAACAGAGCAGTGGGCCTTTGGAGTCAGTAAAAATTTAAGATTTTTGTCCAAATAAAATAAAAAAGTATCTTTCAGTATAAATAACTGCCGGTGGCTGTATCTGTACAGGTAAAGGACAGTATAGGGCTGTAACTACACTATCAGTGAACAACTGCCTCAAATTTGAAGAATATTGGACAAAGTATGACCATTCTACAGTGTTTCTTCCATGAAGAGATCCAGGCGGAGCTCTAAAAGGACATTTGGAGACCCAAATGGACACATGGTAACCACATGATATTCTGACACACTAAAGGTGTTTCTCCCTTTATATTTTGATTTTATATTATTTTCCTTTTATTTTTAGCTTTTACAAAAACTATGTATATATGGTCGAAGACGTGGTGTGTGAGTAGCGGACTTGCTGTGCTTAATGGCTGCGACCGAGCGCACGAACGAGAATGAGAATAGCTCAGTTACGCAAACGTTGGTTGACGGCTTATGGAAAACGAGGATAAGGTTTGTACTATAAGTACTAGCGTTTTCTGAAGGCAGTAGCTCCATGGTAACATCCGCTAGCACGTTGTCGGGTCTGTAATGTGTCTTTTTCCGTCGAAATGCTGCAAGATACGACTTGCAGCGGTTATGGCGACTTTGGACAGTGTGTGTGTGGGCTCCTTTTGTGGAGAAACCATAAGAAATGAAAGAAAATCGATGATTTCTTTGCAAAGATGAGGATTTTGGGCATGCTGGGATACCAAACACGGATATGTTTTGTGACGTATATGCGCAAACAAGCCGTAGGAACGGAAGGGGAGGGGATCGAGGATGCCGGTGTTGAACAGGCAAAACCCTTGTTAAATAAATGAGATGATACAATGTGATGATCACAAAGACATTTATTATCATGTGTATGTAAACCTGCATACACAACAAGAAGCCCAACAGGCTTTCCCACGAGCGTTGGATGTTTCGTCGCTTGGTGTCGCTTTATTTTTGAAGGTTTCAGTGCTTCGTTTGATAGCATTAGCCCACATTCCACACACTGAGCCCTCGGCTCTGCCTCGTTGCCTCCGTTCACAAAGCCGTACTTAAGAAAGTCAGGGTTGTACTTGCACACACATTTAGACTTTTGGGGGGTATGGCACCACTGTCGTCTTCATTTTTTCTTTTTAATAACTTATCCATAACTTTCGCTACAGGCTAGCGGCTAGCTGAGTGTCTTCTTCTGCTTATTGCAGCTTGTTAAACAACTGACTGACGCATTACCGCCAACAGGTGGTGGGAAGCTGTATTGTAACTGAGCGTCTCATGGATAACAGTAATATCTCTGGTGTCTTCAATTGATAACCTATGCGGTCCCGCAGCCCTCGCGGCCCACAGGTGCAAAACTGAAAGTTTTTCGCGGCCCTCTAGGTGGCGCTCGCGGCCCAATCATGGGCCGCGGCCCTATGGTTAAGAATCACTGCTTTAGAGGTCTTTCCCCCCTCCTCCCCCCCCCCCCCACACACACGCCATTTTAAAATAAAAGCCCCACAGAATGAATCCTAACTGAAATGCTTGTGATGAGCCTGTCATTTAATAACCTGTTTGTGTTTATCTAACATTATGATTCTGTCTCCTCTCCCCTTCTCCCCCACACCCCATTTCAAAATAAAAGCCCCAGAGAGTGAATTCTAACTGAACTGCTTGTGATGAAGCCTGTCATTTAATAACCTCTGTTTATGTGTCAAACATGATGATTATGTCTCCTCTCCCCCTCCCTCCCCCACCAGCCCCACCCTTTCAAAATAAAAGCCCCATGGATTAACTGTATTTAAACGTTTCGCTCAAAATTAGGCTTTTTTGTTGAAATAATGAATGCTCTTACTAATACTGCGACAACTACTACTACTGCTAATATTTCAAGTATTACTACTACTACTACTACTTCAACTTTTGCTGTTGCTACTATTACTACTACTACTGCTACTGCTATTACTGCTACCATAAATATTATTACTACCACTACTGCTATTACTACCACTACCACTACTATTATTACTGATACCACAACTGCTAATACTGCTATTCCTGCTACTACCAGTACTAATAACCAGTACTAATAACCAGTACTAATAACCAGTACTAATAATACTACAGCTATTAGTACGACTGCTACTAGTTCTACTACTACTGCTACTTCAAAAACTGACTTCACTATTACTACTACCACTACTACTTATTCTACTACTACTGTTATATTAAATACTACGACCACTACTACAGCTATTACTACGACTGCTGATGCTACTACTTCTACTACTTCTTCTAATTACTAATACTTAGACTACAACTTCTACTACTGCTGCTACTACAAATATCACTACTGCTACAGCTAGTACTTATTCAAATGCGACTAATACTTATACTGCTAATAATACTTCCACTACAACTTCTACTACTACTACAACAAATATCACTCCCGCTGGAATTCTTTTAAGCTACAGAAACCGTTCGAATAGCAAAATGTTCAGCTCTTTCAGGAGAGGTGTGATATGACTTCATATTTGTAATCTTTCAACTTTTTTAATTATTAAGCTTTTTGCAATTTTTTTTAAATTGGATATCTATTTTCAGCAATGTTTTTGAGATTCATTTCAGCTTTCAGCATTCCAATGCATTTTCAGCAGGAAATGCATTTTCTAGTTGCTCTCTGCACTCCTAAACCAGCTTTGCTTTTCCTCGTTCTGCAACAGACGCATACACTGTTTGAGTGCAAGTTGATGATAGAAATATGTCACAAACAGAGCAGTGACGCTGTATATTACTGTCATGTATTCCACATAGTTTGTCTCCAGAGGCCAGATGCATAAACGACGTGTACGCACAAAACACATCCGTATGCCTTTTCCCACAACTAAACTAAAACTGGTAGTTAGAATCGAATGTGCAGCGACCAGACCGGGTGTACACACTTTTATTCGAGAGAGAGAGCTGTGTGTGATATGATAAGATATATATATATATATATATATATATATATATATATATATATATATATACAGTGAGAGATGAAAGCTAAAAGTAAAACACTGGCAAACAGCCAAAACAAACAATATCACTGATTGTGTTATTATTTGGCAGCCTGTGTGGCATTCTGTAAAATATTACTTATATTTCTTTTACGGTTCATTTCTTTAACTCTATAACTTTGTAATACAGTCAGAAAAATATTCCAACCACAAAGGGTAACTACGGAAGTAGCTCAACTAATTACTCAAGTAACATGACAAATAAATCAACATGGACTTCCTGTTTGACACGAGGAACGAACAGCGGCCTCGTCCACCTCTCCTCCAGCCCTTGTGCCGCTATGAATACCCCTCAGCTGCTCTGGTGCTGTTGGAGAACCTGCACATGAGACAGTGGGTGAAATTGCACTGCTTCTTTGCCGTCATTGAAGGATCCAATAAGTGTCGATAAATATAGTTATGCAAACCGTCGTTGAAGGGCGTTTCTGCATCAATTTACTGTGGGGCCTGAAATGAGGCTTGTGATGATTCATAAAATCAGGCGTATACGTGCGGCGTTATAAATCTGATGAAAAGAGTGCACATGCATATTTCTGTCTTTGTGCGCTCACACAGTTTTAGTAATGAATCTATTCATGCATTCTGAGCACTTGGAGCAAGATGCAGATTGGTCCCAATATCGCTCCTTAATACCAGCCACACCAGCCACGGATTACCCTCACACCCCCGGCCACGCCACGGCCGCGCAAATAAAATGTCGGTGTTCTCAAGCTGTGACTTTCCCAAAAGCAACAGTTTTCTGATTTGTAAATAATTGCATATCCTTTTTTTTTTACAAAGCTCAGGCCCGGAACTAACTGTAGGAATCAACTAGTATATTACACAGGAGGAACCTTTTAACCCTTTTAAACTTGTTTAATAGCTGTTGTGTGTATTACAAGGCAAGGTTTTTATCACACATATTTTGAATAGTAGTGTGTCTAAAAAGGGGGCATCAACTGAGAAAACCATCCATTTAGGCTTCTTGAGATGCTCTCGGTCAGGGCTCTCAAACTCATTTCCACTCTGGGCCACATCAGCATCACGGTCGCCCTCAAAGGGCCGGTTGTAACTGTAAGACTGTATAACTAACTTCTCCCTAACATATTGTTAAATAACTCTCTCTGCATTTGATTATTGTTTATTCAAGTGTAAACATATTGTACATGCAGTTATATAAATGAAAAATGATATTTAAAGACATTTCTGTTATTATAACAAATCATTTTAATTGAGGGTTAAGAAACCCACATGACTCTATCAAAGATCAAACTATTAAAGAAAATAACAAAGACAAATATCAAACACAAGTTATTACAATAACTTTGTTCAAAGCTGTTTGTGTCACCTCTCTGCATCACTAATGTTCCTCCCTGTCGTCGTCCTGTGCATGGCAGCTACATCCAAGAGCTGCTGACTGAGAGTCAGGTCTGATGAACATGGATAGATGATGTATCCGTGTTTCTGTGCTTTCATCAACAGTTCATTAGAAACACAAGTACCTGCTCGTCTCTTAGCGAGCTGTGTTGTTAGATTGCTGCTAGTTCATGAACTCGGTCTGCGATGGTGTTTCTTCACAAACTGACATTTGTAAAAGTCTGTATCTGGTCGGAGCTCTGCTCACATACCTTTAGCATGTACTGGGCTGTATCTGTGTAAATATATTCTGCTGTGATTGCAGTCTGCCTTTTAATTCTTGGACAGTTTGATGTTTTTCTCGGAGGCTAAATTTAGCTCCGTGTTTGGTGTCAAAATGCCGACGTGAACTGTGTCCTTCATCACCGACACGCCTCATAACACAGAAGACAGACCCGTTGTTCTCCTTGAAGCACAAACATGTGTTCACTTTCACATCTTTCATTACATTTTCTTCCCTCTTCATCAATTTTTCTCTTCGTGGACATTTTGGGATTATTTGTCGATCTTTTTCAATCGTTGGAAAACCTCTTTTCGGACCGTTGCATCTCCGGTCCACCTGTTATAGTCCACCTGTGATAGTTTTAATGTCGGTACACAGACAACATGCTATCTCATCACTTCAACTTTCTATCTCACAATTTCAACTTTCTATCTCATAATTTCAACTTTCTATCTCATAACTTCGACCATGGAGATACTTTTATTTTGAAGTCTAACTTTTAATTATTTTTCCAAAAAAAAAAAAAAAAAACTTTTTATTTTTATTTATTTTTTGCTGGCGGATTCGCGGGCCACATAAAATGGCGTGGCGGGCCAGATTCGGGCCGCGGGCCTTGAGTTTGACACATGTGCTCTAGGTCGTATCAGATATGGTTGATGGCGGGGAATATTCTCAGCATACAGGAAGTTGTCGTTAGACATTTGAGAGTACAATTTATGGCAGCAAATGAGTCGTTCGTCCACAGATGATTTTGTTACTTCTCTAGTCCCGTTGGTAGACTTCGGTACAGAACCTTACAGGCCAGCCATGTTGGTAGCTGAAGTGTTCTGGGTTACAATTGAAGGATGGTGTGCTTAAGGATGATTCTGCTTTATCACCAGCTAGGTCTTGCATTTATATTCTTCTTTTCGTCACCTATGAATAACAGGGTTAGGGTTAGGCAGTGATTTTGTGAGCAGTCGATTACAACTATGAACATTTCATTAATCAAATCTTTTAGAATGCCGAGTGCAGCTTCGGCAACTGCCATTTTCAAAAACCTTTTAGCCATGTAAACAACCGACAAATGAAAAACAAAACACGGACAAATGGACCAACACTGAAGTCTAGAAGTTCACTCGTTTATTAGGAACACATCCACAGATCCAAAGAACGAGTGGGAGCCGCTGCTAGCCCAGTAGCACGACGGCTAGCCCAGTAACGTCAGCACAACGGCTAACATGTGAAAAAAGGTTTCCCGAGGATAATCTTTCTTACTTCCTTCTTTGTATTTTTTCATGTGAAACAGGTGGAGAAAAAAGTTTTACGAGCTATTAGAAAATAATATAAATATTTTTTTCTTTCCTCACACGGCTTCTGTACAAAACCGAGCTAAAAGAATGCTAATCTTGCTCCGTTTCTGCTAGCTCTGTTGACAGTCAATTCATTGCTAACTTGTTAGTGGTCGTAAACTTTAAAAGACGGTAATATGTCAAATGTGTGCGATTGTTTTTATGTTGTAGCCATAAAAAGAGTATTTAATCAAAATAAGTTCTGGATTTGTGCATTTAAAATGACTCTGGAGTCCAAATAATCAGAGGCCTACGGATCCTCACGGGAGTTACACAAAGATGTATTGTCATCAGATTTGGTCCCGAGACACCTGATTTATTGAAGTCATTCCATCGTGGAACCTTGTTGTGAACCTAACTGGCATTGAGACAAAGTGTGATGAGGGAACGAAGTGAGTGAGTTCAACAAAGAGTCACTCGCAGCAACAGACAAACGAGGACATCGTCTCTCCGACGGAAGATGAGTCACGTCGCAGCAGAACCGACACGATGAAAAATGGCGTGCTTTATGAGACCATGTCTCTTCCATACGCCGCGCAGTCTTGCATAATTGTTACTATGTATTGATTTCCCCTTAATTACTGCCAGAAGGTATCGCTTCACACAGATGAGAAGCTCATATTTATCGATGATTATTCTCTGTCCTTCCAGCCTGCATTCATCCCTCTTTCACCATTTCCTGTCAACACAGTATTTCATTAAAGTTGTCTTTCTGAGGTCATATCTTTGGAGAATATTCATACAACTAAAGGTTATAGGGAAGTTTGAATATACAATATCATCTACAAATGTTTTTTGAAGTTTAAATGGCATTGCTTTTTGTTAGTAGTAGCAAACACTATTGATGGGATTTTCAGAGCTGGGATCCAGACTTGGATGAAGTCGGTTTGTTTATTTGGTGATGTTACATGTTCTTACAAAGAAATTAGTTATTGGTCCCAAACCAATTGGGTCTCAAAAATTGTGAAATTTCTAACTACTTTGTAGGCTCATGCTCTGTATGTCTTTCATCTGTATAAAGACACTTTGCAAAAGCCTGATTGTATTCATGAATCTCAATCGTGACTGATTTACACTCCCAGTCTTTAGACCATTCAATGAATATCACAGCGAAAGAGAAGCATCATTTCACTGATTTCCTGTCGTCGGGTTTTCATTCCCATACTTGCATGTGCATTTTCATTATTAACGAATTATGGTATTAGGAAAGATGATGAAAAGGGCAAAATTCAATAAACATTCTACAATTGCAGAAAAGAAGAGCTACATGTGTTATAGAAACTCCTTTGTCCAATAGATTCTGATGTAGTGAACATCTAAGTCACATGACTGATCAGCTGTCTCTGCTGTAGGCATATTCCCGCAACTTACTATTTTGCGTCTTTGTCTCCAGACAACATTAAACATGGCCAATACTAGCTGCCTAAGAACAAGTACAATTTCTCCAGTTCCTAAAGACCTCTTTCTTTTTATATCTCAAAGATGATCAGACGGCCGAGGCAACTTGTTGCATTTTCCATTCACAACCTCTACTTCTTCATTTACTGGTGGGTTACAGCTATACATAGCCTATGCGCCAACTTCTGACCAAACTACACTCAAGCCTTTTCCATCTCCAAACCAGACGATGGAAACATATAAACCTAATTTGGGTTGTTTTTTTATTGAGACATTTCAAAAGTTTCCTTAAAGTTCACTTAAATGCACATTGGTGAGGTGGTCCAACAAGGCCAGAGCACACGATCATTATGTACGACTGTGGCTGTTTATAGCATCCGTGGAGTTGGTTCATTTGTCTCATGTACATGTAAACCATCATGGGTTTACTATAGAGTTTACTACAAAGACACATAAGTCGTCTACGAAGAGACACAAAGAGACTACAAATAGACCAAAGCAACTACAAAGAGATGCAATGAAACAGAGAACCACGAAGAGACTTAAAACCACGGAGAGATGCGTTATGACTACAAAGATACACACAAAAGTGACAACAAAAAGAGGCTAAACAACAATAACAGGTGTATTTAATACAAATTCAATGAGGTCCAGTTCGAGGGAATTTCCTCATCAAAGGTCCAGAACATCACAATGTCTAACTTCTTCTATGATTTAGTCCCATATATATTGAAGTAGCCAACAGTTGTATTAACGTCCGTATGTAGTCAACAACTGACTGTCAAATCAAATAATGAGTTCAATTGAATAATATCTCAACAGTATTTATTGTCAGATTTCAAACTGAACTGGATGAATTATAAATATTACATAATCTATTAATAAATAAATGTTCTCTTATTTCAATAACAATAAGGGCCGGATTTAAGATTAAATTACATTATAGAAAGCTTTTAAAAAATAATTCAGTTTGGAAAATTAATTTAACTAAATTGTCCTGCAGCTTTAAATTCAGTTCATTCAGGCTGAAGTGATGTCAAACAAAAAAAACATGGTGTTATATTCTTCTCATCTTCGAATAAGATAAATGTGTGCATGGACTTCATCTGTGTTTATTAAACCACTTGTTTCAGCTCTATTCCTCTCTGTTAACATTATTGAATTCATGTGTTAGGATTCTGATCATATTGGGCTCTTAGATTTATTTTCTGTGACTTCATTTCAGATGTGAGTGGGTACGTTTGCTCAAAAGACGTGTTCTTTGTCTCGTAGTGCCACATTAACGCTTTTAATTATTGCCAAGGTCTCTGAACACGTGAGACATTCTGGTTTTAAACTGAACACGTGAGACATTCTGGTTATAAACTGAACACGTGAGACATTCTGGTTATAAACTGAACACGTGAGACATTCTGGTTTTAAACTGAACACGTGAGACATTCTGGTTTTAAACTGAACACGTGAGACATTCTGGTTTTAAACTGAACACGTGAGACATTCTGGTTATAAACTGAACACGTGAGACATTCTGGTTTTAAACTGAACACGTGAGACATTCTGGTTTTAAACTGAACACGTGAGATATTCTGGTTTTAAACTGAACACGTGAGACATTCTGGTTTTAAACTGAACACGTGAGACATTCTGATTATAAACTGAACACGTGAGACATTCTGGTTATAAACTGAACACGTGAGACATTCTGGTTTTAAACTGAACACGTGAGACATTCTGGTTTTAATTAAACTGAACACGTGAGACATTCTGGTTTTAAACTGAACACGTGAGACATTCTGATTATAAACTGAACACGTGAGACATTCTGGTTATAAACTGAACACGTGAGACATTCTGGTTTTAAACTGAACACGTGAGACATTCTGGTTTTAAACTGAACACGTGAGACATTCTGGTTGTAAACTGAACACGTGAGACATTCTGGTTTTAATTAAACTGAACACATGAGACATTCTGGTTTTAAACTGAACACATGAGACATTCTGGTTTTAAACTGAACACGTGAGACATTCTGGTTATAAACTGAACACGTGAGACATTCTGGACATTCTGGTTTTAAACTGAACACGTGAGACATTCTGGTTTTAAACTGAACACGTGAGACATTCTGGACATTCTGGTTTTAAACTGAACACGTGAGACATTCTGGTTTTAAACTGAACACGTGAGACATTCTGGTTTTAAACTGAACACGTGAGACATTCTGGTTTTAAACTGAACACGTGAGACATTCTGATTATAAACTGAACACGTGAGACATTCTGGTTATAAACTGAACACGTGAGACATTCTGGTTATAAACTGAACACGTGAGACATTTTGGTTTTAAACTGAACACGTGAGACATTCTGGTTTTAAACTGAACACGTGAGACATTCTGGTTTTAATTAAACTGAACACATGAGACATTCTGGTTTTAAACTGAACACGTGAGACATTCTGGTTTTAAACTGAACACGTGAGACATTCTGGTTATAAACTGAACACGTGAGACATTCTGGTTTTAAACTGAACACGTGAGACATTCTGGTTTTAATTAAACTGAACACGTGAGACATTCTGGTTTTAAACTGAACACGTGAGACATTCTGATTATAAACTGAACACGTGAGACATTCTGGTTATAAACTGAACACGTGAGACATTCTGGTTTTAAACTGAACACGTGAGACATTCTGGTTTTAAACTGAACACGTGAGACATTCTGGTTGTAAACTGAACACGTGAGACATTCTGCTTTTAAACTGAACACGTGAGACATTCTGGTTATAAACTGAACACGTGAGACATTCTGCTTTTAAACTGAACACATGAGACATTCTGCTTTTAAACTTAACACGTGAGACACGTGAGGCAGAATTTTTTGAGCAAAAAAGATTGTTTTGTCCCTGCTTTATTAACCTCCAATTTTAAAAAAAGATGACGCTGAAAGAACTTGGCTGGCTGAAGCATATGCTGTAAATGTAGCCCCTTTGTCCCGCCACTCTCACACCCTAGTTTAGCTCCCATTCATTATTGTTCCTCCCCGTTTCCTTTTATCCATCCGACTTGCCTCTTTGCATCTGGTTTTCTTCCCTCCCTATGTCTGGATGAGTGATTCTGTCTCTGAACGGGACCTCCCATTCTCTCCCGTCTCTTAACACCAGGCAGAAGAACTTTGCCCGCGGCATCGAGCAGCAGCTCCCAGATGGCATGGCGGTGGCATCGGTGCCAACGGAGGTCCAGTGCCACGAGGAGCTGTCGGACCCCGTCCCCGACCCAGAGTACCTCACAGGTATGAGACCATATTCCACGGTTCACTCGGCACGCTCGCAGCTGTGCGATAGTGCTTCATCACAGGCCTGTCAGAAATCCTCATTACTCAAAAAAGAAACGTCAACATCAGCGGGCTTGGTAACCAATGTGGAATGCTGTTTGAGTCGCCCGAGGCGTTTGCTAACACATTCTGAGATTTTAGTAATTTATAATGTTCGGGCAGTTTGCCATGGCTAGTGCGAGTATAGGAAGTTACCCAGTGTAGTGGACTTCATTCATATGGGCCCTAGTGAAGTGAAGATATCCTACTGGGTTAACAATAACTGAGACCGGTTCTGGCTGGGTTCAAATGATTTCCATTTTTACTGGGTGCTGGTGGGGTTTTGTTCTCGCATCTTATGTTTGTAGATCCAAGCGGCCTCGCAGCTTTCTTGATGATTGCTGGAGCACCTTGTGGCTGCAGTGTTGTCAATCCTGTCTCCTACCAAGTTGCAACAAGCAAATGTTTTTCAAGGAATGAACATAACTCGGCCCAGATTACGTTTTCGCATCAACCTAAATCTGAAATGTTGGGAATTGATGTTCTGAGAAGTCACTAAATTACTTTTTGTTTTCCTACAACATTCACTCCTGCAATACAACATCTGCTTCTAGCAGACAAAGCATGATTCAACTTATTCATGGTTCTGTTGAGAGACTCGCAGCACTTGTTGAGGGACAGGGGGTCTTTGGTTTGATCCTGAAAACAGTGACTTGAAGCCAAAGATGAGACGTGTTACTTCATCCTCATTTAACCTAAACTGCAGTCTTTCACTAACCTTAAACAATATTTACATTTCTGGAAGACAGTGTTGTGATCTGGTCTGTTTGGGTCGACTTAAGCGGATCATTATCCTTGAATCTATTTCACATGGTGGAGACTATCTTCCGTTCCTTTTTGGATCTCTTTTTCTTTTTTATGTATTTGTACACGTTACATTTGGATTGGGTTTTCACTTGTTTGGTTAGTCTCGATCGTCATGGGGATGCACTGTTTCTTGGCGTGAGACATAGATGTGTAGTTTGACATTTTAGTTCTTTACTGGCCTTTAAGTTTCATAGTTTTGACAGGCGAGTCAGAAGAGGAGAATAATAAAGTGAAACAGTACATTCATGCTCACGATCTGTACTGTATTCAGAGCTTCCACTCGTGACCCACAGTGTGCTGTGTCAGCAGCGTGCTGCATCGTCAGATATCCAACATGTTGCCAGAAACCAAGCTGTCTTTAAGTTTGTGAATTAATGAATGGTAGCAATTTACATATCTGTTTTCTCTGAAATACAAAAAAGGTAAAAATATCAATAATGCATGAATAATACCAATAGCACAGCATGGATATGACACAAAACACAACACGAAACTATCCAAACGTGTGTGTTATTAATAAACTACTATGTCAACAAATTATTTGTCCCACTTGGTGACGTTTGAATTATGTGTTCATCAAACTTATCGTGACTATTATGTCAACTCTCCGAATATAATCTGTTGTTTTTCACTGCCATCTAGCTCGGGGAACTTTAGGATGAACAAATCAAACTTCTTGAAGTATTTCAAAAACGAGTTCAACTTTTGGAACTCTGCAGCGAGGCCAATCACTGTCGTTTCTTTTATTCGTATCAGTCTGCGGCCTCTGTGGCCTCTAAGCTTCTGCCATCTAGTGTAGTCCTGATGAAACGGACCCGAACTTCACCGCCGTGAAGGGTGATGAGTTGGATGAGACTGTTCAATGTTTCTGTCCGAATAATTGTGTCTATTTTGTAAAAATATAATCTTGTAAAAAATGCACAACATGAGTTTTGTTTGCGTGCAAACAAAACTCATGTTTACTCGTATTTTACTCATATTTACTGCCAGACCACAGCTACCTGAGGCCCTGCTCTATCTATATATATTATATATATACACACACACACACACACACACACGCACACACACCCTTTGTTCTGTTTCTGTCAGTGCGACTCACAGGGAGCTCACCATCCAACTCAATCATGAATGGGAAGAGAAAATAGTTAGAACATGAGCAAAATCTCTACTGCAGGGGTCTCAAACTCCTGGCCCGCGGGCCGAATGCGGCCCGCCACGTCATTTTATGTTGCCCGCGAATCCGCCAGCAAAAAAATAAATAAAAAAGTAAAAGAAAAAAAAAGAAAATAATAATTTGTTAGTTAGACATGATAATAAATATATCCCCATCGTCGAAATTATGAGATAGAAAGTCGAAGTTATGAGATAGCAAGTCATAACTATCATAGAAAGTCATAATTCTGAGATAGAAAGTCAAAATGATGAGATTGAAAGTCAAAATTATGAAATAGAAAGTCAAAATGATGAGATACTTAAACACACAGTCGTAGAAGCAGCTCTTTGGCTGGTTACTGTACATTTGACATGGAAATGTGTTGTGAGTACATTGAAGACTACTTTAAACTGTGAATGAGTTATTTAACAATATGTTACGAGTAGTTACATTTACAACCGGCCCTTTGTGGGCGACCATGATGCTGATGTGGCCCCGAGTGAAAATGAGTTTGAGACCCCTGCTCTACTGGGAAGAGTGTGTGTTTTTGTGTGTGTGTTTTTGTGTGTGTGTCAGGATTCATTAGTGGGGGGGCAGTCAGACGCCATTTCGCTGCTCTCTATATTACCAGTGCAGCACATGGCAGCAATGTTTGAACACCATACAGCCAGAGAGGAATCCTGGCTCTGCATATCTATCAAGCGATTCCAGAAGGCCAACGATTTTTACCCGTCCGTCTGGACGCCTCGTTATCCGCAGAGTTCGACCTCACTGTGCTGTGCGAGTCGTTACGCTGCTGGTCGTTACAGCGCTGGCCTCTAAATGTTTGAAATTATGCAGAGCAATCACAGAAAACGAGCGTTTGATTGACGAGTCGGATGGGAATACAAAGAACGAAAACCTCATAAACAACCACTCCATTTTGAGCGAAGCCGAGAATAATGGTCCTCTTATTGTTTCCCCTCAGAGCCGACGTAAGTTGTAGAACATGCGGGACTTCTGCAAAGAGCAGGCTTCTGTAATGGAGAGGATCTCCTCCGCCGCTCTGCCTGCATGAGTAATAACCTGTTTTTTCCCTTTGTGTTCGGAGTGCGGTGGAGAGCACTACAATAGAGAGTGGAATTAATAAATATAATTCAGCATATTTTTCTTTCCTGGAAATGCCTCATTCAGGCAGCCTGCTGGCTAAGCTCAATTCCCCGGCACCTGTGTACCTGCCTCTGAATGTGAGACGGGTTTATCGCTTGTTGCTGATGTAACGGGGGGTGGGGGGGGTGACAGGATGGCGACGAAGCGGCAGTGGTTATTTTGTGACTGCCTTTTCATTGGAAGTTGCGGATATTAAAACCTTTCTAATGTAAATGAAACTTCTGCTGGGTCCATGAGCCCCCCCCCCCCTTCTCCTTTCTCTGTGCACAGCTCAAACCTTTTCTCTATCCCTACATCGCCCCTGGGCTCACAGCGCTCACCGGGCCCAGAACAGAGGTCGACGCAGCAGCACATCAAATTTTTTTTATGAAAGAGTAATATCATGAATTGAAATATCTTTTCAAAGCGTCCAGCAGGGTGCCACAGACAGCGCACAGCGCACTCTGGGGGCTCAGTAGTGCGGTTTCCACTCCGGTTCCCCGACCATAGAAAGCGAACCGATGCTGGAGGGGGGAGAGGGGGGGGGGGGAGCATGGAGAATGGGCCAAAGAAAAGGGGGATGTGGAAAGATCAGACAATCCAGCAAACAGAGAGCTGCAGTCCTGACGTCCCTTAGACCGGCATTGGTTCAATAGCAGCACTTGTTCACAAAAGTTGAAACCTTTGTGATTTTAAGTTAAACAGCAAGTTGTTTAGATTTGAATGAAACTACAGCTCCCATGAATCAAACAGTATTAAATGTAGTTGTCATATATTACTTATTCATTATATTCACCCTCATGTCTAAAAATGACAGAACTTTCAATGTTTTGTAAAACAAACAACACAAAAGTGCTGATAATACAGAAGTGAAACTTTTCCCTGGAGGCTCGTTATTGCTTTTCTGGTGAAGCAGCAACATTCTGTATTTTGTTTTGATTTCCCTCAACTGCTGTTATTGTAAAAACAATACATTAATTCAATTGAGCAGATGAAACACGTGAAATCTTCCAGGTGCTGAAGTTGTTGTTTTTTCCAGTAATCGTGGTAAAAAATAAGAAAAGGAAACAGAGTGCTTGACAGAAAAAAAACTAAAAAGAAAATATAGGTAGATACAGTATATAGTAGGGGTGTAACGATACGCATATTCGTATTGAACCGTTCGGTACGAGGCTCACGGTTCGGTACGCATGACGAACCGAATACGTTTGAATAAAAAAAAAAGAAAAATCTTTTTCTTTTTTTTCTTCTTTTAAACCTTTATTTAACCAGGTAGTCCCATTGAGATTAAAAACCTCTTTTGCAAGATGTAAGTAACAATACAAGATGTAAGTAACAATACTACATAACATTAAGGAGCAGTTTTTGTTTTTTATGCTTATGTGTTGCTAAGAAGACACCCCAGAAGATGGGTCACTCAGGTATAGTTCCATCATTGTTCAAAGTCAAAGAATAACTTCATGATGTTAGTTGATGAATAAATATATTTTAAAATCAAGTAAATTTCTCTGGCATTTATAGTTTTCTACTGTACCGAAACGTACCGAACCGTGGCTCCACTGTATCGTACCGAACCCAACCGTGACTTTTGTGAACCGTTACACCCCTAGTATATATATATATATATATATATGTATATATGTATATGAACAATATGAACAAAAGGTCAATAACATTTGGTTTGCAAACACTTTAAACACATCAGGTTATTCTTAACAGCAGTATTCCTTTACACAGTAATTCTATCTCTTCACTCTGTGTGCTCAGTGTGTGACTGTATGTGAAATGTTCCACTGCTGTGCAACAGGAATAAAATGTTTCAGCACGTTTCAGCTAAATGTCTGTCTTCATGACAGTCAGAGCATGTGAATGCAGCTCTACTGTTCATCACTATAATGCTGTAACTCCGAGGTAACTATGGTTACCCAGCGATGTCCAGTAGTCTCCAGTGAGAGCAACAGCTGGTGCACGTTGTAACGCCGTCGCTTTAGTCGTCCTCTCCTTTTCATACAACTCGTGTATTCTTCTTCTGATTGGGCGTCTTGAGGCTCATACATGTCGTCATTCGTTGCGATCCTAAAGGTGCGTTCTCTCTGTGTCTCTCTGTCTGTCTGTCTCTCTCTCTCTCTCTCTGTGTCCGTCTCTCTGTGTCCGTCTCTCTGTGTCTCTCTGTCTCTCTGTGTCTGTCTCTGTCTGTCTCTCTCTCTCTCTGTGTCCGTCTGTCTCTCTCTCTCTCTCTCTCTCTGTGTCCGTCTGTCTCTCTCTCTCTCTCTCTCTGTGTCCGTCTGTCTCTCTCTCTCTCTCTGTGTCCGTCTCTCTGTGTCTCTCTGTATCTCTGTGTCTGTCTCTGTGTCCATCTGTCTCTCTCTCTCTCTCTCTGTGTCCGTCTGTCTCTCTCTCTCTCTCTGTGTCCGTCTCTCTGTGTCTCTCTGTCTCTCTGTGTCTGTCTCTGTCTGTCTCTCTCTCTCTCTGTGTCCGTCTGTCTCTCTCTCTCTCTCTCTGTGTCCGTCTCTCTGTGTCCGTCTCTCTGTGTCCGTCTCTCTGTGTCTCTCTGTCTCTCTGTGTCTGTCTCTGTGTCCATCTGTCTCTCTCTCTCTCTCTCTGTGTCCGTCTGTCTCTCTCTCTCTCTCTGTGTCCGTCTCTCTGTGTCTCTCTGTCTCTCTGTGTCTGTCTCTGTCTGTCTCTCTCTCTCTCTGTGTCCGTCTGTCTCTCTCTCTCTCTATCTCTCTGTGTCCGTCTGTCTCTCTCTCTCTCTCTCTCTGTGTCCGTCTGTCTCTCTCTCTCTCTCTGTGTCCGTCTCTCTGTGTCTCTCTGTATCTCTGTATCTGTCTCTCTCTCTCTCTCTCTCTCTCTCTCTCTCTCTGTCTCTCTCTCTCTCTCTCTCTCTCCTCTCTCTCTCTCCTCTCTCTCTCTCTCTCTCTCTCTCTCTCTCTCTCTCTCTCTCTGTCTCTCTGTCTCTCTCTCTCTCTCTCTGTCTCTCTGTCTCTCTCTGTCTCTCTGTCTCTCTCTGTCTCTCTGTCTCTCTCTCTCTCTCTCTCTCTCTCTGAGTGGAAGGAGGTGTGCGGAGCTGCAGCAGCGGAGTTTTGAGGGCGAGAATTAACGTTTTTTTCGACATTTTTCTTCGTTGGGTACTGTTGGGGATGATAGTGTAGTGTAGTGTGGAGGGTTCACGGGGTGTGTGTGCACTTTTAGGGTCTTTGTTTGGGGGTGTTTGTAGCCGATCAGCGCAAGCTGTCGGCGGCTAGGCGCCGCCATGAGCCTCATTGATTTGACCAGGAAGCACGGGGTGCGGATCCCGCCGCGGTTCGGGTGTTCGGTGGAGGAGATCAGCCTGGCAGTAGGTGAGCTTGTCGGCCACAGCAGCGTGAAGTCCGCAGCACGGATGAACAGCGCTGTGGTCGTATTTTTAGATTGCGTAGAAGCCGCGGAAGTGGTGGCGGATAACGGGGTCGAGGTGGGCAAGCTTTTCCTACCCGCTTACGCTCTCAGCTCACCGGCAGTACAAGTCACCGTATCGAACGTTCCTCCGTTCATTAGGAACGATGACATCATCAGAGAGCTGGCCAAACACGGGAAGGTGGTGTCTCCGGTTAGGAGAATGTCCTCTGGGTTTAAGTCCCCGCTGTTACAACACGTAGTGTCTCACAGGAGACAGGTCCGCATGATCCCCAACAACAGGAGCAGGGAGGTAAACCTCGTGTTCAAAATCACGGTAGAGGACTTTGACTGATGATTTTAAATGTTACAGCTGTGGGAAAGAAGGGCATATGAGCAGAGAGTGTCCCGGGAAAAACGGTTCTCATGAAGACCAGAACCAGAAAGGCACTGAGGAGGAGGGCAGAGGGGACAAGCAGGATGGACATGAGGGAACAAGTGGAGCTCAGGAGGCGAGGGTGGAGGAGACAAGTGTGGCCCAGGAGGCGAGGGGGGAGGAGACGGGTGTGGCCCAGGAGGTGAGGGTGGAGGAGACAAGTGTGGCCCAGGAGGCGAGGGGGGAGGCGATAAGTGTGGCCCAAGAGGTGAGGGTGGAGGAGACGGGTGTGGCCCAGGAGGTGAGGGTGGAGGAGACGGGGGTGGCCCAAGAGGTGAGGGTGGAGGAGACAAGTGTGGCCCAGGAGGTCAGGGTGGAGGAGACAAGTGGGTTGCAGGGAGTGAGGGAGAGTACTGGAGGACAGGTGGAGGAAGGTAGTGAGGTAGATATGGAGGAAGACGAGGAGCAGCTCAAGGTTCCGCGGCTGAAGAGAAAGAAGGGGGAAAATCGTGGAAACTCACAGGCCAAAAAAGTGGCAACGACAGCAAGTAAAGGAGCTGCTGAGAGTGAGTCCAGTCTGGAGAAGGACTCTGAATCCAGTCTGGAGAAAGACGCTGAATCCAGTCTGGAGAAAGACGCTGAATCCAGTCTGGAGAAAGACGCTGCTGATGAAAGTGAGCCCTCTAAACACGAGGCCGGCAGCTGTAAGGACTCTGAAGGATACAGCGTGGAGGAGATACAGGAGTATCTGAAGAAAAGCAAGAACGTGAAAGGAGCCAGAGTGGAGGACTACCTCTCTGACAAGGAGAAGCTCTCCAGCTCGGTCAGATCGCACATGAGGAGCAAGGACAGAGGAGGTCTCACGAAGCAGGAAGGCTTCAGACTAAAGAAGATAGTTCAGACAATAAGGAAAGAGATGAACAAAGATGGAGCTAAGTAAAGAGACCGGGGCCCACGTCCCCACACCGGCTGTTTCACGGACCGCTGGTGGACGGAGCCAGGACGGGCATCCAGGACGGCACGACCCAGGTCTCAGCAGCATGCTGTGACCCTCTGAGGACTCCAGGTCTCAGCAGCATGCTGTGACCCTCTGAGGACTCCAGGTCTCAGCAGCATGCTGTGACCCTCTGAGGACTCAACCGGCGGAGCAGGAGCATCCTGAACTCCTGACTCTACAGATCAGTTTTCAGATCTAGGATTAAGTACAGAGCTGAATGAACTCAACGATTCTTGTACATATTGTGAAAAGACACTCTTTTGATTGTTTTTTGTTTTGTTTTTGTTGTGAAGAGTTGCTTCTAATCCATTGCCACGGCAACGATGTTTTGTTTGTTCATATTGTTTGAGGTAAAATAAAGGTTTTTCTAAAAATCAAAAAAAAATAATCAGTGTGTCTCTCTCTCTCTGTGTCTGTCTCTGTCTGTCTCTCTCTCTCTCTCTCTCTCTCTCTGTGTCCATCTGTCTCTCTCTCTCTCTCTGTGTCCGTCTGTCTCTCTCTCTCTCTGTGTCTGTCTGTCTCTCTCTCTCTCTCTCTCTCTCTCTCTGTGTGTATGTCTGTCTCTCTCTCTCTCTCTCTGTGTGTATGTCTGTCTCTCTCTCTCTCTCTCTCTGTGTGTATGTCTGTCTCTCTCTCTCTCTGTGGCCGTCTGTCTCTCTCTCTCTCTGTGTGTATGTCTGTCTCTGTGTCTGTCACTGTCTGTCTCTCTCTCTCTCTCTCTCTCTCTGTGTCCGTCTGTCTCTCTCTCTCTCTCTGTGGCCGTATGTCTCTCTCTCTCTCTCTGTGGCCGTCTGTCTCTCTCTCTCTCTGTGGCCGTCTGTCTCTCTCTCTCTCTGTGTGTATGTCTGTCTCTGTGTCTGTCACTGTCTGTCTCTCGCTCTCTCTCTCTGTGTCCGTCTGTCTCTCTCTCTCTCTCTGTGGCCGTATGTCTCTCTCTCTCTCTCTCTGTGTCCGTCTGTCTCTCTCTCTCTCTCTGTGGCCGTATGTCTCTCGCTCTCTCTCTCTGTGGCCGTCTGTCTCTCTCTCTCTCTCTGTGGCCGTATGTCTCTCTCTCTCTCTCTCTGTGTCCGTCTGTCTCTCTCTCTCTCTCTGTGGCCGTATGTCTCTCTCTCTCTCTCTCTGTGTCCGTCTGTCTCTCTCTCTGTCTGTGTGTATGTCTGTCTGTCTGTCTGTCACACACAGATTTAGTAGCACTTAGATTAGTGCAACATTTAAAATGTACTAAAATCACGCGCTCCGAGGCCTAAACAAAACGCCACACAAGTCAGTAATGCAGTGACAGTTCATTCAAAGTGTAGTACCTGAGAGTGTCAAATTGAACACATTAATTCAGATTAAAATTGCATGTTAAAAAATGAATTGAATGCACATAATTTAACATGTTATGTCCCAACTTTAGGCAAAGTGATAGACTTAAGTTCAATGAAGAAAAAACGTCTGAATATACCTATTTGGGAATTTTAAAACTTAAATTTTCTAATTCTAAAACTGTCAATTTTTTTAATAAAATGAATTGAAAAATGTGTAAGTTAAAGGAAAATAGTTCATAGCCACGATGCAGAGAAAATGAATAATATACCAAACTTGATGAACCACAACACTAGATTTGTGGAGAGAAGTTGGCTCTGCTGGTAATTGGCTTGATGAGCGGAGACTGGTCTCTGGGTCAGTGGTGAGCATGTGTTTGGGTGGTCCTGTATACACGCTGAGGAACTTGCTGTTGTTCTGTCCCTGTAGGTTGACGAGCGGATTCCCTTTGGAGTTCGTTGGGGGCTTTCTGTAGTGTGGTGTGAATTCTGCTTGAATGATCATCTGGCAACACTTTTCCATCATGCCATCAGTTGGAGACTTTTGAAGAGCTCCGGTTGCAGCAAAAATAATGAGTTTAGATCCAATGTGTTGACACCTTCCTGAGGCAAATAAAAGCTCCAATTTCTGCCATTAGCTCCGTAACAGCGTGATGGGAGGAGAGAAGGGACTTCCCGCGAGCTCTTTCATATTTAGATGTTTCTCAATAAAGTGACAATGTCCCACCGCCTTGTCAGAAATGATGTAAGCATCATATAAATGCCTCATGAAAGCTGACAGGCATTCACTCAGCTGCTCGCTGCTTCAGGCATTTCAAGTGTGTTCCGTAGTGGAGTTGATGTTCTGACCGTAAACCGTGAGGTAAACGAAATAACAGCAACGACGTATAATATGATGCAGTCAAGTACAATGGCATCACATTCCTTTCATTGTCTGCTTCGTGTCCTTCGGTCTGTGTTGTTGAGTCATTTTATCACGAGGAACTTTGCAGGTGCACTTTTATTCTCTCTGGCACATTGTTGTGAATATTTCTTTTGTTTTTAAACATTTCCCTCTTCCACTCCAATTGTTCTCAGTGTGATTGCAGCAGCAGTAGTGTGTCCTGTTTGTTGCTCTGTGCTGCATTAAAAACGTGTTCACGAAATCACGATGGAGATCTTTTCCATAGCCGACACACACAAATAGTTATGACTCGCGTGTGTGCCTGTTACCATTCACAGGGGGGGAGATATTCAATTCATGGTCAATAAATCACAGTTACAAAGGAACCCTCACAACTGAGTCACATTATTTGTTCCCAAAAGTCACTAAAATATGCATGTATGTATCGATAATGTTGTCATCTCCGTGTGTAAAACAGTGCTAAAAGAAGAGTGAAGATTTGTATTCATGAAGTAGACGGATACAAAAATGAAATCAGTCATGGCTTTAGAAGAATAAGGCCAGGTTTAAGATCCGTTATTCCCTTCCCCCCGCTACCATGTGAATAGATAGAATAACACATGGTTTTGCATTATGCTGAGAGGCAAACGAGCCAATTACAGCAGAGCATCGTCCAGCTGCGACGTGCAGTTAGTGACAGTGTGGGCTCCCTTGTAGCTCTGACAGCTTGACTGAGCAGAAGTTATGGACGGGTCAGGGTTTTTTAGAACCTCCACCCAGCCAACCCGTGATGAGAAACCGACCTGCAAACCACCAGCGTTATGCATTATAGTTGCACAATTGTCAGGATGAGCGCTCTTCAAATGGCTGATGGTGCTGCTGCGAGCGGCTGGAAGCTGTCAGAGAGTTCTCTTTCTCCCCCGCTCACAGTAGTGAGAGGATATCGCCTGAACAGACCAAAAATTTGAACAAAACAGTAACCTTATGTGTATGTCTATGCTGACAATTTGAGCTAAAGTTTGGCTGCACTGTGAATACTCCACAGTTCCAGGATTTAACTTTGCCCAGCTGCGCTGAAAGAGGATGAGCTCACCGGATGTGCTGGTTGCCGGCTGCACAGCGCCGCTCTAGGCAGCATGTGTGCCGCGTAGGCCCACATTTCAACTGAGTAGTGTGCTGTTTTATGTTCCAAAATGCAAATGCTATTTTTATTGGTGTTAGTTTCTAATGTGTCCTGCTGGTTTATGTTGCTAACTGTGTTTTGTTTGTGCTGGTTTATGTTTTCACCAATAGTGAGGGAGCTGTTACACGTCTTAAGACCAGCTGTATTTGGATTTGGCATCACACACTTTGGCCCTCCCACTTTTCACGTAAATACGTGAGGCTGAAGTGTGCACTCTACTGCATACACTGGTTTCATTGACCTTTTTCTTTGTAGCTCTTTAGTCCGACCAACTCAACTGGGATGGATCAAGTTGCTGTTACAAGCGTTAAGTACAGAAACCTTTTGAAAGCCAGCTGGCAAAGTGAGCTATTGGTACTGATCAACCCCCCCCCCTCTACGTGGATCCATTATGATCATTATGCTCTACAGGGCGGTGACGATCTCACTTATTGGCCCTTTAAAACAGATGGCCCGTCACACTCTGATTGAATTTATTCTCATAAACAGTTGCCATCTCTCCAGTTGTGTGAAGTCGGAGGATAAAACTTGTCTCGGCTTAGAAATCTTGGCCAGGGAAAGCGGTGGCACCATCCACATGAAGTCACCTGGGGCATCTTCTCACCTTACTGCACCTGTTCTCTTGGCCTCCACGTCTCCACCGAGCACACGCGCACACACACACACACACGAATCCAACCGTCCAACTTGTGCTCTCCCACCTCAGCCCGCTGGCTCGCCGCCCCCCTCCACTCGTCTGCTGGCAGGCCGTCAGCATTATCGCTGCGCCTGCAGTTAATCGCGAGGCTCGGGTAATTGTCCGTTGGGTAGACAGACGTGCCGAGGCGGTGGATGTCGGCAAGACCAACGTCTGTCGAGCCTCCGTCCCTTGCTGATCGGGCCAGGTTCGGTTGCCGCGGTCAGTGTATTTGTCACAATGTCAGCACTCCTTGTTTCACGGACTCTCTCCTGGCCCTCGCAAAAGGGGTGAAATCATTCATCTTCCTATTCATCCTCGGGTTCGGAAGCCATTCATCACGGAGGGGCCGGAGACCTCCATCAATTATTCCGTCGGGAGAGAGAGTGAGGAAAGGGAAGCTTTTGAAAGGCAAATACATCTTGATTTAATTGGAAAGCAAGTATATGCTCAAGGGCTGCTAAGCAGATTTCCCCTAAGATGGAGCCTGAGAGATAACGGAGCGAACGAGGGAAGACAAAGGGACTAAAAAAAGAGAGAGAGAGATGGTAGGGAGTAGGAAAGACAGAGAGGAAAGACGATGGATGGAAAACCGAGAGCAAAGAACAAAAGAAGAGGTCCCAACAAGCAAACGAATGAGGGGCAACACACACACACACACACACACACATGTGGTCAGATTATTAATGAACACACAGAAGCATTCAGTAATGTTTGTGATTTATATATAAATGACTCTCTCCACACAAAGATATATTTTTCAATTCACACTAAAAAAAAGTTTTATTGAAACGTAAAGAAATGAGTAAATGTGAAGAACTGAGATTGACAAATATACTTCTACAAAAAAAGCATCTCTGTGTGCATTCATTGACATTGAGACTGATCTGATCTCAAACCAACATGTCTGTCAATGGTCCGTTCATCACATGGCCGCATCTTCAGAAAGATGTAACGCAGCAGAATGCCAAAGGTGAAAAGGTCGAGCCTGACAGTCACGGCGGCTCTGCGGTCGTTCCCCCCGTCAGAGCCTCGGATTACTCCCAGTTTGAGGAAACGGCCGACACGAGAGCTCAGGTGCTCAGAGGAGAAGTTTCAAAGGAGACAGACGGATGTGAAGACTGCTGCTCTGGATATTATTTTGGGAGGACATTTATTCAATGCGTTGTGGCTCCAGGTGTGACACTGACTTCACGTTTGAATTACTTCATGTGCAAAGCTGGCAGCTGCCATCGGGCCCCGACCCTCAGAGGTTCTCTTTTTAGAACTTTCTGTTGACTGGTACATCGCTAAATTAGTACATAAAGGTGTCTACTGCAGTTTTACTTATTATTTAGACACCAATATTATCAATGCACTCAACGCATCAGATAAAGGAATTTAAAAAATAATAATCATAAACAATGAAATAAGAAGAAAACAACAAACCTAAGATATGAATGTTCTTGGCCGATTCGCATTTCTGAAGTCTGACCTGCCGATTTCCTTTTCAAGAACTATAATTGAACACAAGGCTCCACGGTCCCGGAAATGTGATTTTGATTAAATTAATAGTCTTGCCAAGAAAGTTTGTAAATTCATTTTCTGATCACTTTCCACACCGCGTTTGAGGGTTTATATTCATATAAATATCTATACACTTGAGCTGAAATGTATGAAATCACTGTTGGATGAACCTTTTCTCTTAAAATGTGACTTGACATTTATGCTGAAAGGTTAAGACACAAAGTTTAAATGCCAATTGTTCCAAACTGGGCTCCTATCTATTAATAATACATGCTTATTGGTCCGGATTGCAGTTTTGCACGAATGAATATCAATGCGATCAGTGCACTTTCATATTTACCTTGATTGGATTTGGATTGATCACGCGGCCCTCTAGAAGAGGGACTCTGTTAGTTCCTCTCTACTTCAGGCGGAGCAGGGCCAAGCTGTCCTCATCAAGTCACCCTTTGTGTTGGCGTGTTCCCCTGGTCTCGCCTCCCCTTCGGGTTCTGCCCCACGGCCTCTCCGGTACCCTCCCCCTGCACTGCGAGCCTTAAGATAAGTCAGTGCCGGGATGGCACATCATCTATATTTCATAAGGCCTTGATATAATTGGTGGCAGCGAGGGAAGGTCACGTCGTCAGGGGGCCCTCGTCTCTCTCCGCAGAAAAAACAAATCCCCCCCCCCCCCCCTACGGCAGCCCTCTCGTCAAGATGTGGACTGCACACGTTTATTGTATTCTTTCCTTTAAGGTGGAGCGGAGACGCAGATTGTGCTGGAGGAGCGCAGCAATTATTTAACATGCTTTGAAAAACATGCAGGAGCAATAATTTATTCAGCACCGAGACACATGCTGGAGCGAGCTTTTTGGGAGTTTTAGGGAACTAAAAGTAAAAAAAAAATGTGTCACTTTAAAATAATTCAACTGACTTTTTTTGTACCCAGGAGACCTCCAAATGATGACACTTTAAAAACATATTTTATACCACTTGTCTGATAATTGAATTGCGAAACAGTAGAGATGCATCTTTATTGTTCATTGCTTGTGCTTTGGATGCTGTACGGATGCTCTCATTCATTCACTCTTTCTTTATTTATTTTGGTAAATTGCTTCTTTAAAAGCAGAGGAACCGTGCTCGTGCATCTTTCCTGCTCGTGCATCTTTCCTGCTCGTGCATCTTTCCTGCTCCCCTCTCGAGTCTAAAGCAGCTTTAATGAGATTTATTGGATCTTAAGAAACAATATCGCCAAAGCCGCAGGATATTCTGAAAATGTATAATTCAAAACAGAAAGAAATGGATAATGTTGGTTCACTGATGCTTCATATTGAGTGACGTTTCTTTAATTCTCCTTGACTCTCTTCTTCCTTCTTGATGTCCGTTTGTACTTAACTCTTCTTTTGTCCCATTATCTTTGCACAATTAGAGATTCCTCACATCGTCGCATCAAACCAGAGGGCCAGAGTATGCAGCAGTATTTCATTTGTAACAGCTTATGGTTGCATAATAATTCAACTGGAACAATGATCTATCCTGATGCTCTATTGATTTAAATGTAGGTTTGAAAATGAATGAGTGAAATAAAGTCAATCATCTTTATCATCCCAGTGTGGCAACCACTGATGCACGAACAGTGCAGCAGCCTGACTGCTATGGACGATAACTCCTCCACTTCAATGGATTTTGATGCAAAGACCTCTCATGGAACAAGACCTACAGAAAAAAAAGATTGATATCAGCGGAGTTCAATCAGAGGTCAGCATGTTCCACCAGTGAGGCTGAAGAAGAGCTGTACATCTCCCAGTAGAAGATGGATTTGTACGGAAGTCGTGAGAGAGAGAAAAGATTCATTTTGTAATTCTGATTAGAATACTTTTCTCTCCAGCGCGCAAGACTTGAGAAAAGGGTTTTGCCAGGCTTCCTGAGTTGCTAAAAGTACAATTAAAAAAGCATCTGTGAACCAGGTGGGCCCTGGTTAAAATGATTTTGTGTGTAGCTCTTGCACAGAGCAAACTGCCTGCTGAATCGATGGGTTCTGAGCACATTATGTAGAAGAAAAGACACTCATATGAATATTATCCTGGCAAACCTTTGTTTCTTACCTGTTCTCATGGAATAAACACAGGACGGAAAACAATTTAGGTCCGACTTAGACATTGGATCACCACAAAAGAAACGTTTCTCACCTCCCCCTTTGGGCTTCCATATGTTTGTGTGAGTTGGATGCAGAGCAAATAGATTTGAGACATTACCCCCTTTAGTGTCCTAAAGAAAAGGCTCTAAACCGCGGCATGGATCCCTGAACATACGCTCCAAATCATGGGAATGAAATCCTGTACTTCTACAAATGGTTGGCTAGCTTTCCCTTTAGTGCAGTGAGAATATTGCAGCGTCCTTATAATAGCTTTATATGTCTTTGTGTTCATGTCACGGGACACACTGCCAGAGTTTGCACGGAGCAAACTGCCTGCTGGATCGATGGGTTCTGAGCCTTTCCTCAAGGCAACAATAACAGACATCACTCACTCCAATGTAGTCAAAGCTGTACTTCCTGTCGCTTTTTAGTTGTTACAGCAAATAGGCAATATTGGTGTTCTTCCCGGCAGTTAATATGAGGAATCATTGAGGCTTTTTTTAGAGACTTTGAGTTTCGACGACTTTTTATGCACAATAAATAGAGTCATCTGCAGCACTAATTCAGGGCAGATGGAGGATAAACGATGAAATATGGTGATGGTCTCTTCATCAACAGCTCCTGGTCTGAGTTGTTCATCTTCAGAGGGTGCTGAAGGGCATCTACTGTACGGCCATCATTTCACCGGCTCTGGCACCTCACCGCCCCTCCCTCCCACTCCCACTCCCTCCCCCGGGGGAGACAAACTAGAAACAGTTAATGCTGACATAGTAGCTTCTGTACCTTTTCATATGTTTCTTCAGCACAGTCGGACATGAACATACTCACTCGGTTTCACGCCCGAGCACACGTATGAAATCCTGACGAACCACCGCCGCCTCCCCTCTGTGCTCTGACCCGTCGATGTTACTGCACTTTTCATGTTACTACGTTTCTGTCTCTCTGTATCTGTCTCTCTGTATCTGTCTCTCTGTCTCTCTCTCTCTGTCTCTCTATTTCTCTCTCTCTCTCTATTTCTCTCTCTCTCTGTATCTGTCTCTCTGTCTCTCTCTCTCTGTCTCTCTCTCTCTATTTCTCTATCTCTCTCTCTGTCTCTCTCTCTCTCTCTGTCTCTCTCTCTCTCTGTCTCTCTCTCTCTCTCTGTATCTGTCTCTCTGTCTCTCTCTCTCTCTGTCTCTCTCTCTCTGTCTCTCTCTCTCTGTCTCTCTCTCTCTCTGTATCTGTCTCTCTGTCTCTCTCTCTCTCTCTCTCTCTCTCTATTTCTCTCTCTCTCTATTTCTCTCTCTCTCTCTATTTCTCTCTCTCTCTCTCTATTTCTCTCTCTCTCTCTCTGAGTGGAAGGACGTGTGCGGAGCTGCAGGAGCGGAGTTTTGAGAGCGATAATTAACGTGTTTTTCGACATTTCTCTTCGTTGGGTAATGTTGGGTATGATGGTGTAGTGGGGTGTGCAGGGTTCACGGGTTTTTTTTGCGTACTTTTATCGGGTTTTTGGGTCTTTTTTTTTTAGCGGAGTGCAGCCGGGCAGCAGGTGCTGTCGGCGTGCTAACCGCTAGCATGCGCCTGACGGAGCTAACCAGGTAACACGGCGTGAAGATACCGCCGCTGCTGTTCGGGTGTTCGTTGGAGGAGATCAGTTTGGCAGTGGGTGAGCTTATCGGCCACAGCCACGTGAAGTCCGCAGCACGGATGAACAGCGCTGTGGTCATCTTTTTGGACAGTATTGAACTTGCGGATGTGGTGTTGACGCGCGGGATCTACGTGGGTGAGCACTTCCTGCCCACGTATGCTCTCGCCACACCGGAGGTGAAAGTCACTGTGTCCAACGTACCACCATTCATAACGGGCGCTGCCATCGCCAAAGAGCTGTCCAAGCATGGGAAGGTGGTGTCTCCGGTGATAAGGATGCCCTGTGGATTTCAGTCTCCGCTGTTGCGACACGTGTCGTCTCACAGGAGGCATGCTTTCATGATCCCCAGCGACAGGAGCAGAGTGGTCAACCTCAGCTTCAAGATCACTGTGGGCGATTTTGACTACGTCATCTTTGCAAAGACGAACGATTTTAAATGTTACAGCTGTGGGAGAGAAGGACATCTGAGCAGAGCGTGTCCTGGGGAACACGGCTCAGACAAAGACCAGAACCAGGGAGGTACTGAGGCCAGCGGGGGCAAGCAGGATGGACAAGAGGGAACAGGTGGAGCACGGGAGGTGAGGGTGGAGGAAGCAAGTGGGACCAAGGCGGTGAGGGTTGAGGAAACAAGTGGGACCAAGGAGGTGAGGGTTGAGGAAACAAGTGAGACCAAGGAGGTGAGGGTTGAGGAAACAAGTGAGACCAAGGAGGTGAGGGTTGAGGAAACAAGTGAGACCAAGGAGGTGAGGGTTGAGGAAACAAGTGGAGCACAGGAAGTGAGGGAGGAGGGGACAAGTGGGGTACAAATGGCGGAAAAGGAGAGGAAAAGTAGGGGACAAGAGGTAATGAAGGACAGGGCAAGTGAGGTCCAGCAGGTGAGGGAGAGTACTAAAGGACAGGTGGAGGCAGGTAGGGAGGTGGCCATGGAAGCAGACGAGGAGCAGCTCAAGGCCCCTCAGCTGAAGAGGAAACAGAGAGGAGGCAGAGGAAGCTCACAGGCCAAGAAAGTGGCAACTACAGAGAGTGGAGGAGCAGCCGAGTGTGAGTCCAGGCCGGAAGAGGACCCTGAGTCCGGTTGGGAGGACTCTGAGCCCAGTCAGGAGGAGAACTCTGCTGCAAACAGTGAGCCCTCTACACACGGTGCTGGCAGCTCGCGGGGCTCTGGAGCTACAGCGTGGAGGAGATCAAGGAGTTTCTGAGGAGGAGTAAGAACGTGAGAAAAGACAGAGTGGAGGACTACCTCTCGGACAAGGAGCAGCTCTCCAGCTCTGCCAGATCTCACATGAGGAGCAAGGACAGAGGAGGGCTCACGAAGCAGGAAGGATACAGACTCAAGAAGATAGTTCACAAAGTGAACAAAGAACTGGACAGAAGTGGGCGCTGAGTGAGAGTCAGATCTCAGCCTGCAGACAATTACAGACACGTTCATGGTTGATGGACCGTATTTGTTGAACAGTTTTAAATGATAACGTATCATGTTCAGGAAAAGGTTGAACTGATTGTAGCAGTTTAGCGATGTTTTGTTTGTTCATATGACTTGAGGAAAGACAAAAAACAACAAAAAAACGTAAAATAAAGGTTTGTTAAAAAATCAAAAAATCAAATCTCTGTATCTGTCTCTCTGTCTCTCTCTGTCTCTCTGTCTCTCTCTCTCTGTCTCTCTCTCTCTCTGTATCTGTCTCTCTGTCTCTCTCTCTCTCTGTCTCTCTCTCTCTCTCTGTATCTGTCTCTCTGTCTCTCTGTATCTCTCTCTCTCTATTTCTCTCTCTCTCTGTCTCTCTCTCTCGCTGTCTCTCTCTCTCTGTCTCTCTCTCTCTCTCTGTATCTGTCTCTCTCTCTCTGTCTCTCTCTCTGTCTCTCTCTCTCTCTCTGTATCTGTCTCTCTGTCTCTCTCTGTCTCTCTCTCTCTCTCTGTATCTGTCTCTCTGTCTCTCTGTATCTCTCTCTCTCTCTCTCTATTTCTCTCTCTCTCTGTCTCTCTCTCTCGCTGTCTCTCTCTCTCTGTCTCTCTCTCTCTCTCTGTCTCTCTCTCTCTCTACCTCTCTCTCTCTCTGTATCTGTCTCTCTGTATCTATATCTCTCTCTCTCTATTTCTCTCTCTCTCTCTCCCTGTATCTGTCTGTCTCTCTCTCTCTCTCTCTCTCTCTCTCTGTCTCTCTCGTTCATTCATGCTATCAGCCCGTTTGCACATTTTCTCTCTCCATCTGGTCGGTTTTCCAAGATCTGGAAATTCTTTTTTGTAACGTCTTACAAAACGTCTTAGTTTTCAAAATGTGTGAACTGAATGAAGTCAGAGACTTCTTTAAGGCCAGGCACCGTGACTGAGGAGCTCTCTAGCTCCTGCTTTATAAAAGGTTCCCGGGCCTCTGTGTCCTATTGTGTTAATGAGCTCCTCATGTCCAGATCATTCAGTTCCTCAAGTATTACTTTAGCACCTAAAAATATCATACTGTTGTTGAATTGTTCCATGAATGCTCCAACAGTCAGGGTTTGTATTTTAATTTGTTCTGCCCTTTATAGCATAATTGCATTTTCTATTAGTAACGTCAACAGGTGTGAATGTGAAGCTCTTATCTGCTGTCGGGAGGACTTTTCATTTCACCGGGATTCTATTAGAAATAGCTTGAGGTGTGAACGCATTTCTGTTTTCAGCTGCAACTCAAAGTATAACATCTGAAGCTCAATTAACAATCTATTTCAAATGCAGGGGGGGGTCCAGTGACAGACCTGCCTGGTTTGTAGCCACCAGCAGCCGCTGTGTGAGCAGGAGGCTTGTTGTAGACCTAACGATGTTCCTCCTCAGACCTCCTTCTGAACGTGTGAGATGGAATTAGGCTGCAGTGGCCACTCAAGTGCTCCACAGCACTATGCAGGCTGGATAAATGATGACCTGTGATCCAGCGCGGAGCAAGCCTCTCTATCACAGGCTTCAGAGAACCAGTGGTGTTTGTCTTCAGAGGTAGGACAAGGGCATCCAGAGCCCTTCTGTCCTGACATGGGCACACACATGAGGCCAGGGCTTTGATTGTCAGCCTGAAGCTGGCCGAGAGAGGCCCAAGCTCTCTTGGGTCATATAGTATGTACAGTGTACTTGTATTTGTGATATTCTTTTATTCCCTTCGGGTTTCATCAGGCTAGATCTGCTGTGTTTGTTGTTTCTCTGTATGCCACAGCGCGTACAATTGTGTGACAGGGTGTCATGTGCACATGCTTTGTACTTTTTATTTATTTATTTATTTTGAGACTGAGGAAAACAGAAAGTGCAAATATTGTCCTTCAAAATCAAAGTAGGCATGACATGGAGAAAAGATGTTAAACTTTCAGTGTCTTCACAAATGTAAACTCAACTTTAAGGGAACATTGTTCCCTTTGTACCGTATGTGTGTTTTTCTTCATCCTACTATTATTGTGACAAGTTCTGTCTTTTGTGACCGCTTCAGCTGTTTGAAGCTCAGGAGCACTTTCCATGCTTTCTCTGTGAGGATGTCTTGGAATATGTTACTGTTGTTTTAAACCCTTTGGGATTACGAACAAGGTAAAAAACACCAAAAATATTTTCAACAACGTATAAATATACAAACAAAGACACGATAGAATAAAAATCCTTAAACAGGAATGTACTCAACTAAATTGCGGCGAGCCAAGCCAGAACCCTCAAAGGCATATTATTTTAAATGTTACCCAAAATATAAGCTATGACCTCACAGCATTTGTACGACAACCCGCCGAACCCTAACCCTAAGCATATTTCCCGATATAAAGAAATGGGGGCGTGGCAGTTGGCTGTTTGCAAATAGTGCACGTTGTAAAGAACTAAATTGTCTGGTACGAACATGTCATGAATCAGAGGTGAGATTTTGCATGCGCCCTTATTTGTTTGCGCAGAGTAAGAACATTTGTACTCGCATATTAGTGAACGAGGCCAACGCTCCTCAATGTAACCACTGTGACTCCAGTGCCTTTGTAATCAGAGTACAGAACATGTATGAAGTGAAGACTTCCTGTTCCTTCATCGTGGTTTGCAACTATGTGTGGAAAGTATTTCCAATTCCACTTGCGATTGCTTTTCTGAATTTGTATGTGTGTATTTTGCTTGGATGTTTGCATAAGGCTACTCTGGCTCATGAAATGCTTCAGTGGTTCTGGCTCAGGTGGGGGTGGCCGGGTTCAGTACGGCTTTGTCTGAAGTCAACATTAATTTCTTTTCATTTTGTCATACTGGTTGAGCATGTTTAATTTCAGATTTTAATTAGGCACGGGAAAAAAAGGTGTAAATGACAGTGAACTCTGGTGTCTGCGGTCTATTTAACACATGCGTCAGGACTGGGATTATTTATAAAGACGGGCAGACCTGTGTGAGCCGTGTCTAAATCCAGAAGGCAGGCAGTGTGGCAGTGATTCATATTTCAACTCAGGGTCCCTCTCTCCCCAAGTCCCTCATAATTAAAGCCGAAGCATATGGCCTTGCGACCACGCAAGCACAAAGGTATCTGCGGAAGTTTTTGGCATCTTATTTTGAGTCTCTGGCAACGACGGGCCCTCCAGTCTTCCTCCAGCCCAGCGGAAATGAAAAGCGTGTCACCTTGAGTTGTCACGAACCACATCTGCCGGGCTAATTATCACGTGCTTAGGCTTATTGATAACGTGTTTGGCAGTTTGGGTTTGTTAGATGCTAGCTATACTTATTACAAAAAAAACCAATGCTTTAACGGGCACGGCCCCCCCACCTGCCATACTTCACAGACAGTCGTTGGTACATGGATGGATTACTGAACAGGCCCAACGAAACACACACACAAAGAAACATAAAAAGACGACAAGAAGTACAAAAAGACTACAAAGAGACCAACATGGCTTCAAAGAGGCACAAGTTAGCTGCAAGGAGACACAAGGAGCCCAGAAAGAGACTCACAACACCTCTGAAAAGTGGCAAAACAATCATAAAGAGACACAAAGCAACTATGATGAGACACAAAACAACTACAAAGATGCAATATGACCACAAAGAGACATATAACAACTACAAATGGACACTAAACAACGATAAAGAGATGCAAAAGGATCAATAACGCACAAAAAACTACCTCAGAGTGACAAAAAACCATCACATAAAGATGCAAAACCACCACAAAGAGACACAAAACAACTTGAAATAGGTGCATGAGTATCAAGAGACAGCGTTTAGGGAAGTGGCCGTGTGTTGCTGTTTCATCGAAAAGGCATTTCAGCAATAAGATTGCAAAAGGAGGCTGGATCATAGCAGACAGACACCAATATAAATGTTTCTTCAAGTGGGAATATGAGGGAAATAACCATTTGTAGAGCCAATGGAATTTATATTTCATTTGAACGCACTTGCCATTAATATCAAATTGGCGGTAGGGACAACTTTAGGCATCCGGGAAAGTGGTGGGGACATATCCCCACCGTCCTCAAGATAAATCATGCCCATGAAACCAAAGTACTAAGTACTTGCACTCGATGTGCAGTCAGGGGATCACCTAAACTATTCCAATGCATCCTTTGGGAAACATGAGACAAATTATTGCAACACTTCTCGACAGGGTCTGAAAGTAACTTTTTTCACTGCCTGCTACTGCGGCAGGCGACATTTTGGAATATATGCGCTAAATAAAGGAATAACTATATTTTACACAAAAATACATCTCATGAATAATATATTCCAGTGTTGGGGAGCCCTATAGGTGAAAGGGCAATGCACACAGTGCTGTACTCTGTTATTGTCATTTATAGTGGTTATTGGCATAAAAACACACAATTCAAATGATTAGGAAATAATTATAATGTTTTTATTTTAATATTTGCTCTGATTTAAAACATCCTTAGGCATCAGTAGTTTTGGTTATGTATTATAATCTGCTTAAAGCTAGTGTTAGCAAGTTAAACAGCTCATAATTGACCTGCATTTGGCCTTCATGTTGTGAAGACTTTTCACTCTGGAACCAAAGTGTTGACCTCCTGGAGTCTGAACCAAGTTGTGTGCCAACCAAAAGTATGTTGAGATAATCCATTCATGTTCCAATATGAATGTTTAACAAAAATGCTATGGCAATGCTATGGCTATCCAATATCTGTTGCGATATTTCACTTGAAGTTATGAACCGACCTCCAATGTGACTGGTAACCCTAAAGCCATGCTGCTTTGCTAAAAACCCCTCCGGACACATCTGTTAACATCACAGAGTTCCATCATCATAGAAGTGCTACTTGACAGGACTATGACTGAAGAAAGGACCAGAGAAAAGAAGCCAGGAAGAGGCACAGGGACCCCCCTTCCTGTAGTGATCAGAGGATTCACAGGACACCGCTGGAACCCCTTCTTTTCTGCACCAACAGCAGTTCACAGCAACGCTAATGTTGGCTTTGGACATGGTCTAAGTGTTGCTTCAGAGGCTACAAGCCCATGTTCTGGTTGTGCATGGTTCCAAAGGAACTCTAGCGTAGGGATTAGTGTAAAGCATTGTGTGGAGAGTACCTGCCTGAGAGGAGATGAGCACAAGTGGTGAAGGCCTACATTATGATAATTCTTCACAGTAATCTGTCTTTGCCTTGAATTATGGAAAGCATTTGGCCGAGGCTCTAACCCAACCATCCCCCAGGTGTCTGCTCATCGTTTCGGAGGGCCAACGTTTTGTTCCAGCTATTTTTTTTTCTTATCAGAATTGTCTGGGGAAGAAATCTGTGCTGTGCTGTATTACATTTAGTGTCCCATTAGATCCGAGGATGGGCCTGCTGGATAAGTCCTAGTCCCCCCCCCCCACCACGTTCTTTACTTCTTCTTCCTCACTCTCCCCCCCCCCCCCCCCCCTCCCCCCCCCCTCTTTCCCCTCTAAATCATTCATTCCAAGACTTATCCGAGAGTGAAATGGAGCACAGGCCAGGCTGGTTAATGGGGTTCTATGAGGCATAAGATTACTTTCCTACCTGAGCTCGTTCCTATGAATCTTCCTTAGAGAAGCGGCTAAAATAACAAACCACTTCCAGCAGTACGGTAAACTTACAGGAGGACTGTCGGGTGTTCCGACAGGTTTCCATCAGCTCTGTGCTCCCGGTGTTGAGCATCGGTTTGTCTGCTATTCTCTGCCCGGCTTCCTGATGGGACTTCCGGATGAGTCCCCAGTGTCAACAAGAGAACTCAATTTGCATTCCCCCATGCATCCTGATTGGAACAGGAACAAAGAGGGTTTTTTTCTTTCTCAATGGAAATCAGAAGCAGTAGAGTTTTTCTGCTGACATTTTGGTTGCCATCCAACAACTGTGTTTTCATATTCTAAGTCTCACTACCTGGACTACTCATTACGTATCGTCCCACACTGAAACCTGCTGCTTTACTCCTGATGTTCTTACCTTTCACAATAAAACCCCTACACATATACGCTTCATCCCTGCTTACCAGGGGGAACTTAAATTCACTCGGAGCATTTCGATAAGAGGCAACTCAACAAAATAACACATTATGTATTTGTCACAAAAATGCAGGTCGATATTTGTTATGGATGGTCTATCTGGCAAGTTTTGATTTTGTGACAGCAATTACTTAATTAATGGCGCAGAGTTAATGACCCGGGTAGTGCCCGAAAGTGTTTTTTTGGGGGGTTTTGTAGACATTTAGCAGACAACCTCGATACACAGAACCCCCTGGATAGTGAGTAGGGAGTAGTGAATGAGGGCCTGTGTCCACATAGCACCTTTTACTGGCAGGAAAGGGTCCGCTAGAGCAGCGGTTCCCAAACTTTTTAGGACGCGCACCCCCTTCTACATGCCGACCGGGTTCGCGCAATGAAAAAAAAAAAAAAGCAACAGAGCCCATTTACAGCCGCATAAAAATCTGACCAATGAGAGAACAGTTTGCTTGCGCGTGGCGTTAGTTTACAATATTTAGTCCGCTGTTAAATGTTGCAGTGTGAACACAAACCGAACAAAGGAGCAACTGCAACAAAGCAAACGAACTGAAGGTGTGAAAACGCCCTGAAACACTGCAACAAAGTTTCAATAACTTTCAGTGACACAAGGCGTCACTTTTAAAGAGCAATACGGATGTGAGGACACACGCACAGGCTCAGAGGCAGATTATCACATTTAATTTACAATTAATGACCGACTAATGTAGCCAGGATGTCTTCGGACAAAGCATCGATGCGGCGCGACACAGTGTTGTTGGACACCGGGATCATGTCCAACTTTTTTGCTTCTTTCTCCCCAATCATACATTCCACCATCTCTCTGGCAGCTGGCAAGCTCACGTCTTCGGCGATTGTGTGCGGTAGCCCCTTTCTCGCTATTCTGTATCCAGATATGAAGCCCGTAGTGCGTCATTTATAGACCCAACACATGAATGAGACTCCAGTTGTTTTTGGCTGTTTTGTAACTCCTCCAATTTCGATATAAACAATGTAAGGGGCTTTTGACTTGCACTGGCATGCTTGGTGTTCAGGTGGCGACGTAAATAAGAGCTTCAGACTGTTAGCCAGAACCTCACTGCACACCACGCACTGTGGCTTTGGGGAATCTGCGTTGCCAATCCAAGTGAAGCCCAGACACACATACTTTTCATCATATTTCCTCTTTTTTTTCCCAGTCTGATGCTCACCCTCGTTTCCTCTTTTTTCACCTTGACTCGATGGGCCGATGTGCTCCCCATTTGTCTGTGCTATCCCTTCCTCCTTTTCGGTCTCCTCCGTCTCATCGTCCTCTGACTCCCGTCTCTCTCTCTCGCTCTCTCTCTCTCTCTCTCTCCTCTTTTACGACTGATGGCTTCAGATGTCCCACCTGACAGTTTCCCCGATTACACCATCAGACGCCATTACACTTTTCCTCTCGCGCACCCCCTAGAGGCAGCTCGCGCACCCCACTTTGGGAATCCCTGCGCTAGAGCAACGCGAGGCAAGGCGTACGGTAATAAACATGATGCCAATTGGCGTTTAAGTCTTTGTTATGATAGTGTGTCCGAAATATGAAGTTCAAGATAGACAGAGATGGACAAAACAAGCTTCTCCTTCATTTACTACAGTAAAGTCGCCAGCACTTGTTTGAAAAGTTCAGAGATTTTCAACTTAAAGCGCTCGCATCGGCTGCACAAAAAAGGCGGAGCGCCCAGAAAAAAAGCATCGGGCCTCTCCTCATTGAGAACAATTACAAAAAGAAGCTGTCGCTAAGAAAAACAGTGCTTTGTGGTCAAAGGCCCTGAGTGAATAATTTAAGATGGAGCCACACACTCACTCACTCACTCACTCACACACTTACACACACACACACACACAAGGGATCACATGATCTCATGGCGGAGATGATTAAAGGCGCTGCACACCACACAGGTGTTTTCAGCTGAGGACATCCTCCCTAACCAATCAACAACCAGCAAACACTATTGACCTGGTGTTGGTCCAGTGATCATTTTCAAATTTCATCTTCATTTCTGTAACTATTGTTCTTGAGTCACCACCATGTCTTTTAACGAAGCAGTCTAGTTAAGCTGCTCTGAGTCATGAGATGTTCTGTGGGGAAGACGTACCTCTTGGGACCTCGTATTCAATTGCACAACAAAGTCTTTCTGTGTCAAAAGGTGCTGGAAAATTTGAAAACCCTTCCTTCATGCAGCTTAACTTGGGTGTTTCATCTTTCTATTTGGACAATGAAAAAGTAGACGGGCTAACAAAGATGGATCACTGAGCAAAAACAAACTCCAATAGTTGGGAATTGAACTCTGGGCCTCATTGGGGGATTGACAGAAGGAATGGAGAGTCTACATCCCAACGGACTACTTCACACAGTCCCTCACAGAGCTGGAATATTGATTCAATTTTGCTTTGATTTATGTAACTGCAATGCACCTCAGGCCCAGCATTGTCCTGTCCCGCCCGCTTGAGTTTAACATGTGAAGCTCGGAGACAGCTCTGGCTTTATCTTGTGACAATACGCTCACCGAAGGAAATAAAGCTGCTTTAAAAAAAACCTTTTCAGCTCTTATGTATAACATGCCGTTCTTTGCCCTTCGAGAGTTTTACGTTTAATTTTGCCATTAGTCACACAGTTAGCCTTATTGGACTCCCCACCACCATGCATTTAATCTGCATTAGCATAGCCGTGACCAGTGTGGCCCATTCTTTATCAAACTCTACAGCTGACGGAAGCCTTTTTTCTGACTCATTCTGAGCTCAAGTGCAGAGCCATATAAACCTGCTCCGACGGGACGTTTCTGCAGAAGAAGAAGGACTTTGAACAATAGTCCTTTACACTAAAACATTAGTTTTGAGTTGTACATGAAAGAATTAGAAAATGAAAAGCAATGACGCCTGAATGAAATCATTGTCTTCCGTTGCTATTGAGCGATTTAACCGACGGTTATACTCACATAGTTTACTGGGGAAAAGTAGCAAAAGCAAAGACAAAAGACAAACAGCCCTGCATTATGAATCACAGTAGAATGTTGTCAAAGTAAGAAGTCTCAAAGACGGCTGGAGACACAATCTGTGATCAAGCTGAATGAACGGTTCGACCATCAATTAAAAACGCAGGTTTGCATCAAAGCCTCTCTCCCAACGTGATCGACAGCTCTGCATTATATTACAAGGTATTTCCCACATGTATCTCCTTTTTACACATCACATTAAATAAAGGACAAACTATTTACCATGTTAGAAATACCTCTCCTTATAATACGGCTCAATATAGCACCAGCACAAATGTGCAGCCCCGGGTAAACACACGGACAACTAAAGCAGCTCATTAACTTGAGTTGTGTTGCATCGCATTGCATCATTCAGGTGCTCCTGTGTTCCTGGTCACTGAGGGTGTTTTTATGTTGCAGCCGGTCAAAGCACTTCAGAACTGTTGGGTAGCAGGTCAAGTACACTGTAATGTCTATAATACCTTATATTAATAGACATGGGTGGCATAGAAAAGAGTGACTGACTTCTGCATATAGAATTTGAATGTGTTATAACAGTGATTATGATGCATTATTATAGTATTATTACAACTTTGGGATTTATTACACACTATGATCCTTGCAAAAATAATTGAACCAGCAATAATGAAGTATTACGATATTTGACCTGATAAATCACGATAAAATGCTCTATAATGTGTCATGGTTTTTGTTATAAACCATTTTGAATATCAATGAGTGCTTGTAACTACAGCTACACAGTGCTATTGAGCAGATTATAACGTGTCATTAGAATGTTTATGGTGCATTATATAAATGGATGTGCTGCCCAGAATGGTAACAACAGAAGTTATTATCATTTTGCAGAACAAAATAAATATATTAATAATTCCGTCCTTTCAGACACCCAAAAAGCCTGAAATGGCGACAATGTCCTTTCAAACTGCCGTCGCACCATCATCAACTGGAATCCTCCATGCTGAAACTGCAGCATCACTACTTCCTTCTGGAACGTGGTGGAGTAGAAATATGAGGTCAAATAGATTCAGTGAACCCGAACCCTCATCCATAACACAAACAGGGCCTTGGCAGTGTGGACCAGCATTTAGTCGCTCCCCCATCAACTGCTTTCAGGCAAGACATGTCCATTCATGTGGTAGCTTTCAACAAATAATTATATATTTGTAATGAAATACATTTGTATGCCAAAGGAAATCAGCTGTAGTGAATAGCGCAGCCCTGACCAAGCCTTTTCTCTCTCTCTCTATCTCTCTCTCTCTCTCGCTCTCTCGCTCTCTCTCGCTCTCTCGCTCTCTCTCTCTCTCTCTCTCTCTCTCTCTCTCTCTCTCTCTCTCTCTCTCTCTCTGAGCTTGGGATGTTTGCAAAGTGAAGTTCAGTCAAATTAATCATTCTGTCAGACAATGAGAGCAGAGCACCCCAGGGCTAAAAGGGAGACAAGGCCTTTCAGCAAGAAGAAGAATACGCCTGTGCCACAGTATATGTTTTCTGGGCTTGTTATGCATTTTCACTCAGGGAGGCGGGAGGCGGGGGGGGGGGGGGGGGGGGGGTTATGTAGTGAAATGGGCTCTCGCTCTCTCCCCGGCGCCAGGGAATATATCTATCGTTCCGGGGAGCCATCTCCCATAAGAGGGGATAAATGGATGTAGCTGAAGGTGAGGACAATGCAGCAACATCACATTTAGAGGCTTATTCATCACGTTCATAGGTGGTGCCGGCCTCTGCCCAAATGTTGCCTTTTCACAGCGCGCTGGTAAAGGAGCCGTTGCTGGCCTTGCACGCACCCCAACACTTGTCATACTTCATATCAAATTTGTGTCTCCGTGTTTGTGCCTAAAATAGATAATACGGGGGGGTCGCATGCATCGCTCAACTGGAAATGAACGATTGATCATTTGTGATTTGTGTATCACCAGCGTTACCTTGGGTTCTTGGAAGAAAAGCATTGTTTTTCTCTCCATGGTGAACGGAGAATCAAAAGACGGAGGAAAGTCTAAATGAATTGATGTAAGTGGGGGGGGGGGGGGCTACATCAAAACATCCGTTCACAGACTCACACAACAGAATAATCCAAGACTCGTTCATCCAGCAGCTCCTTTGTCTCCATTCTTTGATTCTTCCTTCACCGTGGAGGCACGCGAGACCAACATGGGGTGAGATGTACAAATGGTAATTCTGTGGCTGAAATGGGCCTTTTATTGCTATTTTTCTTTATAAAATTCAATGAACTTGATTTAGAAGCAGCTCTATTGAGTCCTTGTCTTGAGTGTCCTCACTAATATTAAGCTCTTTACAAGGTTCAAGACTTGGAATTCAACGGTCATCATCGGCTTTTCCACACTGTAATCACCTCCCATCACTTGTGACATTGTGAACTCAGTCCCTGCATCTTTTTACAACAGTGTTGTTTGTCTCGTCTTAAGCCCCCTGCACCTCGATACATGTTGGCATGGATGACCCACTCGAGTCACCTTTCGGTAAAAGTCGTGGTCTTAGTCAGTACCTGGTGACCTTTTTGTGACATGTTCTGAAGTCTGGATTCCGTCACACTAACATAAAGGCTCGAGCAGCACAAGGTTAAACAAACAGAAGTACTCTGGACGTGATCACTCTTTTATGCCCAAGGAAAATAAAAAGGCACAAAATCGTACGAATGACCCAATCTTAAGTTGTTCAGCAGATCCTGCATATTTTAGAGCCGTCTTTCATTTATGACGTCCCGTTGCTGTGAGGGGAAATACTGGTTTATAAAAGAAGTGTTTCCACCGCAGTGAGGAGAACACGGGGCTCTGTGCTCCACATATCTCACGTGGTATCAGTAATGGTCCTGCCATGTCTGAAGAAAGCCATTACGGAACATGTACGAGATGGAGACCTATGTTTGAAGGCCAGAACAACATAACTCTACCTGATGGATGAAGCCAGCGGTACTACACGTTGCTTGTCTGGAAAAGGTTCGTTTTGTCGCCGCAAACTACCTGAACTACAAATCAACAGGTAGCAGCAGTGCTTTTGAGTCGTGTTTGCCGCTTCCTCACATCTGCTCACCGCACCTGAGAACAGCTGGGGAGGGAACATGCTCCCGGTCGACTCCCGGCTCCCAACATGGCGGCTCGTTTAGAAACGTTGTCTTGTATTTTGAAAAGAGCTCACTGAAATGTGTTTTTGGAAAATATTTGAGGCAAGAAGAATGGATCTGTTTTAATTTTAGATTTGACACATTTTAGATGGAGCACGGTTAGTTTCCAGAGGTGGGGAGTCGCAATAAGCAATGGTTTATGGGATGAGTAATTCATGTACAAGTGTTTAGTGTTTTATCGTCACAATTCATCTCACAGTTGATTGGTTCAATGCTTAAAACCTCAATGGAGTGAATGAATGGGGAACTCATCTCAGGACCAGCAGCTGCTCAAAAGGTGGACAAGTACTGTTGAGCTCGTTAAACATTACCCATAACTATAACTTCATACTCTCAACACAGCACAAGCCCGTTGTCCACTGCTGCTTTGTTAAATACAGTGATTTGTTTGGTTCACGACATAATTCTCACATAAGGCTCCTTCAGCTTTTGCTACACAAGTTCTTTGAAGTTCACAGAGCTGCATTCACCTTTTATACTATCTTCCTTTCATATCTCAATTTATCTTTCTCATACATGCCCGTGAAAAAAACCCAGTTCCCCTCTTCCGTGTCTGTGGTTGGAAGGCGACGTGTCTGTCACAAGCATTACAGATATACCTCCTGGATGAGCGTGTGAGCGCAGCGGGGGCGGTCATAGTGATGTATGGCTGCAATCCCGCCACTGCGGCGTGACGCGGCCGTCAGTTGCCATCGGAGCCCAGATGATTTATATGCCTGCTCCCTGCTAATGGCCCAATATCAGTGATGTTAATGCTAATGGCCTGATCCAGCAGCCGTACGCAAAGAAATCTGCTACTCATTGATACAAATGACACTTTAACTCGCTTGGCTTTCATGATTTGATGTTTGTAATGATAAAAAATGATTTCATGTTGACAGCCATGACCAGAGGATAAGTGAGGGGGATTGTCCGATCTGTTAAAAAGCGGCCGATTGTTCCTCCAACCCGTCTTTGAACCGCTACCTCTCTCCCACTGCGGCGCATGATGGATGTTTCCTCTTGCTCATGTGTCCCATTGCAGTTGTCCATATGTTGTGCTTCATCTACCACAGACTATTTGTTGCGCCGGATAAGACGCCGGGTCGTCGGCCAGGGAAGCAAGATGCATGTGCGGCGTTTGATAGGCCGTGCAGTGCATCGCAATGAAAGAGCCTTCGTACACGGGTGACTTCCTCGGGGCAGAGGAGATGGGCGTTATTGATTTTGGCAGAAGATGAATGGAGAGGAGTCAATATATCCTGCGCTTTAAAGAAGACTACGAACAGTATGGAAGAATTCTCTTAAGCTTAACTAAAGTGCTCGGGGGTGTTTGAGTGGAATGTTTTATCCACTAGATGACTGGTTCTGCAGTGCTTGAGAAAACTGTTACGAATTGGGCTCAACACAGACTTTTAAAAGTGAAAATATGGTTGCCATTTTTAGTCACAATAAATATTGAATGATTAAGAAACCATGCACTTATACGTCAGCTTAATAATGAGAATCCTTTGAATGGCGGGTGCTCCGGTTCTTGCAGCCTCCTCCTCGGTATGCCGTTGAGCTGCCATGCTGGTCCAGCCCTCGTGGTTCTGTAGGACGGGCTATCTGTAACTGGAGAGCTTGAAGTGTCCCTTATCGAGGTGTAGTACAATGTTTGCCTGCATCAGTTTCCGTCCAGCTCCAAGATGCTTGGGGATCCTTTCCCCTCTCGAAATGATCCTTCTTTTCGTTCAGGTTCTTTATCAGTGGGATCAACTTTGTGTTTGTGATGTTAAAATATTCACCCCACAACCCAATTATTTCGCCATTGTGAGTAAAACCGATGCAGCAACGAATTCCCAACATGGTCATGTGCAGCCTTGTCTGGTTCTGTAACAGCAATATTTAAACAGCATTAATGCAACAAATATTCAAAATGTATTTATTTTTGTAGTGCACTTGTTGTCGTTTGCTGTCCCTATTTTAATACATTAAAATGTTGTTGCCACTGATGGCAACCAAAAGCTAAGTATTGGTTGCCACTTTCTCAAAATGGTTGCCAATGGCAAACCTTACTGTCGAGCCCTGCATCAATAACGCAGCTATTTCTGAATTGCCTCCCAACGCTTTGCCCTCTGTAAATGATCCTTTAGACTGTTTCTCTGACAAAAATGTAGAGCGGCGTTGCACCTGCTGGGGTCCAATCATCCTCTAATCCGTAATGATCCAGAGAGAAGAATGCCCAAAATCTGAATGCAGATGGTGAAAATCAACCTTTAAATTCACCTTGACAGTCTTTTTTTTTTTAAAGAGAACTACGTAATCCTTCTTCTCTAACATCATCAGCAGCAATGCCATTAATGTACATACAGTATACTCTTTTAATAGGCTGATCTGACTCACTGCAGAATAGCTCTCTTTTATCAGGTGATATTCCTGAAGCCTTGAAAACTGTCTGGATACCAACTACAGACCAATATCAGACCTTCCCTTTGTAAGTAAAATAACTGAAACACTTCTTCATCTCAAATGGTAGCTTTGATGAGTTCACATCACCCACATTTACTCCGCTCTGTCGCCAAGCAACTACGGTTCCACGTATTATCTCTGCAAGAGACAACGGTCAACTGTTAATTCAAGAACATTTTTGACCGGTTACGCATGTCGGCCTATTGGTTTATTTACAAACTCTGTGGCCTGGTGTGTGTGGGAAACAGCTGGACACTCACACATAGTGTGTCCAGCTGTTTAACTCAGAAGTGAATGAAAGAGCGGACATATGAGTATCTCGAACGTTTCAATTCAGAGTCGATGTGTCATCTGGCCAGCTGTTGTGATCGGCCTGTATAGAGATCACCGATCAAACTGTTTGGAAAGAGTATCAGCCGATATCGATCGGAGCGCCCTGATCAAAATGCGGCAATAATCTTCAGCAAAGCATGCAGAAAACAGAATAAAAGGTTAGAAATGAGAAACGGCAAAATTGGATTTCCCTATCGCCAAAGCACAGTGTGTCAGTGCAGCGCTGGAGTAAAAGACAAGTTTAGTTTTTCAGTAAATAAATATATCTTAAAATTAGTGCTGGGCAAGTTAACGCGTTAATTTCACGTTAACGCATTCATTAATTAATGCCGACACTTATTTTATTGCGCGTTAACGCATTTTTTTAAATTTATTATAATTTTTTTTTTTTTTTTTTTTAATTGAAAGACAAGAGACAATACATATACATAACAACAAGAGGATGACAAGAACAGTGGGATAAAAGCCAGCAAACATCCTACAGTCAGTTGCGGTAAAGTCAGCAGACAGTCCGATCTCCGTGGTCAACTCAGCAGACACTTACATGTTAGTGCACCTATATGCTGACATTCACCGTAAACGCATTCAAACGGCACAGATCGGGAGCGAGCGAAGGACTTTGAAAGTTAGCGGAAACATTAACGTGAGACAACATCCGGTTCTTCAGAAGAACATCCGGTTTTCAGAATAAGATGCCAACAAAGTATGAATTATATTCACATTAAGTATGAAACATACTGACTGCATCTCGTGAACCAAATGTTCTTGCCCTTTTGTTCATATAGCAGTACTTTTAAAATAAAAGGGCGCAATACACTACTTTTGAATTCATTATTGAACTTTGCCATAACAATGCGATTAATCGCGATTAATCGCATTGTTAAATATTTTGTTAAATATTTGAATCGTTGCCCAGCACTACTTAAAATGTAACCAGTTAGTTAGCCGGCTAACAGTGGTGAAACACTTCGTCTCACCAGTCTTCACTCTTCTTGTACAAACAGCTTTATTGGCTTCTTTTTGGTTGTGAACATGAGGCTGCTGTTGTGTCTGAGACAACAGTTGGATTATGCCTCATTATGCATGAATCACGTCCTACTCATTGCCAAATGAGGCCATTTCCCACGTGATACAACTTGAATACTCCTAATTACAGAATTGCCCTTTCTCTGCGAGGTTACAGCTTCAAAATGAAGAAATTAATCCTCCAGTAGTCATCATTCTCACAGCTTTCTCCCCGTTTGATCGCTTCATGATCTCCGTACGGCCTTGACGAGGCGGTAGGCGCCACGTCTCTTTGTACTGTTTTAATTAGATGTGATGAACAGCAATGGGGTGTATTCTCCGTTCTCATTACAGACGCGTTGCCCTGCTTGGTTTTGTACATCATCGGAATGAGGTCCGCCGTCCGTGTCGTGCAGGAACTCTGTGCTACAACGAGAGAACGTTGCAGGAATTGATGAAAATTGGTTTTAGGTTTGATGCAATTTCCAAAGAGACGTATCTGGGGTAGGGCACTGATATGAAAAGTATAACTGTTCAGTGTATTCAAGTGAGATGTTGGCCTTCGCTTTCATCAAACACTGAAGACTTGCCTTCTATACTTCCCTATTTCCGAATATAATTTATGTTAATTTCCTGTGTGCGTTTCTTTTCCTGTAGATCGGCTCCACTTTGATCTAACACCGGAGACTCGCTTCTGTCTCCTGTCATCGAAGATAATATTAATATTTATCAAATATTCCTCCCGATTCTTCAGCTGAAGTAAGCAGGAATGAGATGTAGAGGCGCCCCTTTGATCAAACGCTATGATCGTAAATTACATTAAAATAACACATTAGAAGCTTTTTCCCTGTTTGTTTTTCCCAGACGAGGTGGCGAACTCCCCTGCAAGGCCTGCATTCATACGCATGTGTTTGTCTTCTGTGTTGCTGCAGGTATGGTGAACTACAGCGAGGTGTCCGGCTACCCGCTCGTTCAGCACTGGAGTCTTCGCTCGGTGCTCTACCACGTCAAACTCAATCAGTGGGTTCTCTCTCAAGGTAAGTCACTCTGCGCTTCTGGCAATTCATGATCTATTTATACATGTTATCATATTGTTTATTGATGCTGCAGGAGACTACAAGTTCTGTCGGGGGTCTCTGTGACATAAACTCTCACGCCGTCGGCCTTCTATTATTCATCCCATTGTAATTAATGTGACACAAGAAGGTTAGCGGCTCATCATAACAACTCCGCTGCTTTGTTTAATTAATTAGTTTTGATCAGCTCTGTGATTCAATTTTCCTTTTGGTAGTCATCCCATCTTGTGCTTTAAGTAACTGTAGTGACATCATCGCTCATCTTTCTTTCAATCTTTTTATTTGCAGTTTACACAGGTTACATGCGACATGCCACTCACAAACAGAACAGCACGCAACATACCTGCCAACCACACGAACATCCGGACACAAAAATACAAAAATACAAACAAAAACATCCAAAAAAACAACAAAGAAAACATAGACCATCATCCTCCTACTAGATGAACATTGTGAACCTAGCTCCCCGGGTGTCCCTCGGAACCCGAAGTTACAAAAGCCTCCCTCCGACACACATCCACACATTTTACATGCCAAATATTGTCCTCTACATGAATAACATGCAACATGGTGGCCAACCACACAGACAGTCGCACACAGTGACAAACAAAATATTGTGGACTTTCTTCCTTCACTGAGTCACTTGGATCCCACGGTTGCAAAACCTCTTAGTAGGATTTCGGCATATTCCTCTCCAATAAAATCCATAACAGGGTCCCAAACAGAGAAGAACCCATCTATGTCTCCATGGAGAACATGTGTGAGCCTTTCCAGTGGGATTAATTGAAGAACATCATAGAGCCAACTTGAAGCAGATGGTTTTGCATCATCTAGCCAGTGCTGTCAGATTGATAACCGTGCACAGTACCATAGAAGACTGAGGGTTCTTTTATATCTGTTGAATGCAGGTGAGGCAGCGTCTAGGCCCAGAATGCATTGTAGAGGATTGAGCTCAATAGGACACTGTGTTATGGAGGATATTTGGATTCCAATTTCAACCCAAAATGTATGAATTCCCGGGCAGAACCACATTAAGTGCACGTAGGTGCCTACATGCTTGCACCTGACACATACTCCGGAGCAGTCCTTGTCATATTTGCTCCTGCAGTATGGGGTAGTTTGTAATTCATGTACGATCTTAAACTGAGTTTCTTGGGATTTGTAATTACGACATATTCTTTTGCGGTTTAACACGATTGTTTTCCATTGGTGATCAGTGATTGCAGTTTAAAGGTCTGGTTCCCATGATTTCCTGCAGCTGTGAGTACTTCTATTGCTTAAAGAGAACAGTTTATAGTAAATGGAGCTTATTGTTTTGCTCTTCAGCTGACAGACCTGGTGAATGATTGTCTAACTGCTCTGGTCCATGACCTGTCTTATATTGGGCTATAGAGTTTAAGAAACTGCGTTTCAGGGTGGGTTTTTATCCCGACACGTAGAAAGAACTGAAAAAGGTAGTTGGTGCCGTAACAGTTATAATGCCGTTAATCACAAACAAAGTCGATTGTTTTTGACAATGTATTTTTTTTTTAAAGAAATTATAATAAGAATGGATCACTTTATCTAAATTTCTTCCAAGTGCGCACACATGTTGGCAGTATATTTACATTTTTACAACCTCTCTTGACCGAACAGTTTCAATTTTGGGCATGTGACTGTTGGTCACACCCGAGTCATTCATGGCAGAATCATCCACAGAATCTAATGTTTTTTACAGAATCGAGTTACTGCAAATGGTTCAGTTTAGTGAGATTTTAAATGAAACATAAAGTGATTTTGTCTAAATATCACTATTGTTAAGCTTTATTTATTCATATATCTGACGATAATTTATGTTTTTTTACAGTTTCTTGCTATGATAGTGTAATTTTATTTTATTTTTAAGAAAACGTGACTTTCGTATTGTGGGTCTCAGATCAGTAAAAGTCCAAAAGTACTCGTGTCACAATATATGAAATAAAAATAAAATAAAAACGTAAAGTAAAAGTACTCATTGGGCAGAATGGTCCAATTCAGAAAAAAATGCATTCTTGAAATATGAATAAGTGTAATTAAATGTGGGGCCTGGTAGCAGTCAAGTCTTATCCTTATCCTTTATAATAAATCATAATGCATTTGTGAGTTGAAAGCTAGCTAATACATGTGGAGGAATACAATGCCTCTAAATGTAGGCCTGGTGGAGGAGAAGTATTGAGTAGCAGGAAATGGAAACACTCAAGTTGAGTACAAGTACCTCAAAATTGTACTTAGGTACAGTACTTGAGTAAATGGAAATGTCTGAGGATAAAAACAAAGTCTCCTGTTATCAGCAGCAGTTTTATGGTAATACAGTTCTTGAACATGTGAAGACCGTCACCTCAGGGTGCATTGGAGGCAATGTTGTGATGCAGTGTTAAAAGGTTCAAGTTGGGTCCATCATATCAAATTAAGCCCTTGTTGAAACAGTCAATTATGCAGCGATTGTGGCGCTGCTGCTCAGCTGCAGTCCTCAGAGAGAGAACCCTGAAAGGCAGTAAATGGGTCGGGGTCGAGTTCCCTTTAATCACAAATTAGCAGAATGTCACTTCAAAGGGGCACAAACCAAAAAGCTGCTCGACAAGCAGAGCCAAACAAGAGGGCCCTCCGGCTGTTCTAATCACAACCTCAACGGCTCTGTTAATGGTATGATGTATAATCATGTTTAATGTACAGCAGATCCAGAGGCACACATCTGTCTTGGGGTGCTTATGAAGACAGGTGTGTCCGGACAAAAGGAACATGATTCTCTCTCAGCAACCACATACTAATAAAAATGCATGGGAGTAATTGACCTTTCTATTCCTCCATGTTATAAGTTACTGTAATAAACATAGCTTGGGGTGTCCAACATGGTAACATCCTATTGTTTACAGAAGAGATCCTTTGAGTTGGAGTCGGTCCTGGATAAAGCAGTACAGGTCTTACAGACATCGCTCACACAGCTTTCCTTCTAAGCAGTACATGTTTAGAGTGGGGTTGAGCTGTCAGCATGTCTGAGGTCAAAGGTCAAAGGGGCGGAGCTCTGTCCAGTCCGGTGAAGACGCCACTAACTGCCTTTGTGGTTTCAAATGTACAGTCGGATACACAGAGCAGGTGTTGGTGGAAATTGGCTTCATGATGATTTTGTCAAAAGATGAAGCAATTATAAAAAGAGAAGTGGAGCAGACTGACATGTGGAGCAAAGTGTGGCCGTGAAGTTAACACCATTGTTTTATTCCGTTTTCGGGCATCCGTGATGTCGACATCGCCACTCATACAGCACAGCTGTTGTCATTAACCTGCATTTATGTTGAACATGAATGATTTGGCGAGCCGGGGCCGGCTGCCTCTCTCCTCACCAGATGTTGGCAGCAATGCTGTTTGCCAACTGAGACGAGGAAGAACAAGAACATATGTCGGCGTTTTGATGTCGTTAGGTTCCTGTGCGGGCAGGGGTCTCTCCACAAATGTCCCGGAAACGCTAGTTTGGGGGCTTTCACATGGAGAACTGGATGAGCCTCAATGTGTATCATGTAGTCTTAGAGAAAGAGTTTGGAGCCGTGTATACCAGCTGCTGAAACAAGACAGAACAACAACAAAACCGATCATCATGACACTAACAATCAGCAACCGGTACAGCCGGCAAAAACAAGTGATCTCTAAAATGTATGTTCCCTAGTTTGTTCTGCTGATCAGATATGTGACTCGAAGCCATGATACGATCCAAACCGTGATTTTTGTGACCCCTTGCCCCCCCTACACATTCCTTAGTGTGACTTTCTCATTTCCATATGTGCTTTTTTTATTCTTTTTCTTTTCAAAACAATCCACCATGTGTTCTCTGCTGCTGGTGGTTTATTACTTTTAAGCCCACATACACATACTAATAAGTCCACATCCATGATTTATTTATGTGTGCAGAAGAGTTCTTCATTGGCTCTATCTCAGTCTGAGAAGTGCAGATTTAAAACTTCCTACAGATGGTAGAACCGGCTCATTGTGACAGCAGTGATTAACTTCTCTCACATTGGCATCATCATGTAAAACTAAGATCGCTTCAGAATCCAGCTTGGTTTTACATCACAGGACCGTGTTTAAAAGTGAAAGAATGGAGTTGGGTAGAAAGGAGGTCTGCATTCACAATATGTGTAAATAATTTCCTTCCCTGTGTCTGGCTGATAGCCTGTCGTACATACATCACCATGGCTTTGTATCCACAGAGAGACCAAGGCGTCCTGACAGCACCTGCCATGGAAACTCCACAGAATAAGATAACTGTGGGGAGGTATTTAGTGAAGCAATGCTTCTTCTGAAGGCTGCTCCCGGCTGCTGACACGCCGAGATGACGCTGAACGTTTGCCTCACGAGATAACTCGGGTTGTCCTGTCGACAAGTGAAAATCTCTTAGAAAATCTACATTTGTTTATTCTCCCTGACTGGAAGGACATGTGCGATTTAGTCATTCGTTTTTTTTTTCTTGCCATGTTTTAAACGCATGCATTATTCATAAAATCCATCATGATAGTCACCCCTGCTGCAAATACAGCCATGACACCTCTAATGCGTTCCCAACGGTGCCGCTGGGCTTTCAAAGTGTCTGCCGAGGAAACCGTTTCTATTTCCCCTTCGCTCAGAAGCGTCCCAGCAGAATTTCTTTCTTTCTTCCCACTTTATCTCTTCATATTGTAACAGCCAGCGGAGGGGGTCAAGGCGACTGATTTCTAATCTCCGATAGCGAAGCCTCCATCGCTCATCTCTGTCTCTCACTCCACCGGTAAGAACGAGTGAAGCACGACGCCGAGGTATTAATCCTGCTTCTCCCCGAAATGATAATGACGAATTGCTGTTTTGCTATATTCACTGAGATGGAACCCCGGTGAGCGCGTGGTCAGTTTGTTACGGATGGGATCAAACATGCTTTCTCTTTATGTTCTGGTTCTGCCGCTCTGTCAAATGACTTTGCTCCAAAACGCGAAGTGTTCTTCTTCCCCGCCCAGAGAATCCACAGTTGCACTGGTTTACAGACGTCCTGTCATCCCACCATTGTGGCTGTCCTTTCAGCTTAGGCCTCTCCTAGGACACACACGTCCTGAAGGGAGATTCACTGTCTACATTCGCTATATAAAGACCTCTTAACCCCGAGGCTTCTGCTGCCACTTGTCCCGGTCTAACTAAAGAGGGAAACACAAATCTCCATCCGTCCATGGCTGCCTTCATCAGGTGATCTGACTCTGAGCCTTTGCTAAAACACACACAACCTTGATTTGAAATAATATTCAAGAGGATGTCCCTGTGTGGGAGTGTGATGAGATTTGTTTTGTCCTGTGCTCGTTCATGTCCATATGTGGTCACTGCGGATGATGTTTGTTTTGAAAGCATAACAATGAATGCATAGTAAGCAGCCGGCTCAGACGTCCACTAAACCCGTTTTAAGACACTCGCTTCCAGACTTCCATTGCAGCCGCTGTCATTTCCAACGCCTTCAGTCGGTGCAGTTAATAACGTGAGGCAGACCTGGATTCAACAGGACAATGGGGGTCTGTAATGCTCAAGTGGACATCTGTGCTCTGACAAAAGTTTGCTGCCGAAGGACATCACATTGACGGTGTTGGGATCTAAAGGAGCGTGTTTGGGTTATCAGCATTTAAGAAACTGAATTCTTGACATCAATAGAATTATTGATGTATGTAACAATTATTAATGATTATTAATAAAAACGGGGCACCACCCTGCGAACAGGGACCAATAACCAAACGATAAAACTAAGTCTCATAATTAGTAGTCACTCATAATGTCAATAGTCTGCGTATGACTATACATTCAGTGACAGTGAAGGTTTTTAAGTTCGAGCACAGGCTACTACATACAGTCTTATCAAATACATATGCACAAGTAATCACAGACGACTGCTCCTGAAAGTATAACAGAGTTTATTGAATCAAAATAATAAATGATCAAATCAATTAATATTGCAACCAACAAACGTTATCATACAATTTTATATGCCTAAACTAAAGAATGAATAAAATGGATGAGAGTGTATGTCTGTGTGTGTGTGTGTGTGTGTGTGTATGTGTGTGTGTGTGTGTGGGTCTGTGGGTGAAAAGGAGGGGGAGTCTTACCGCTACAGCTAGAGACTACAAAGATGGCGGCGTCGAGTGACGCTGGCCAAAGGGGAGGGGCCTTAAGAACTACAGCTAGAAACTACAAAGATGGCGGAGTCGAGTGACCCGGACAAAATGGCAGAATGGGGCTGCTGTACGTAATTCACGTGTGCCGATGCAGCACGTGTGTGAGGCGCTCGTTTGAACGAGGTTCCCCAGGGGTAGAGCTAGGAGCTGTGTGTGTGTGTTACGTGAGAGGAGGGAAGAGAAAAAGGGAGCGAGAACTCGAAGTGAATCACGCTTCGGCGTGCGATGTGGTAGGGAGCCTGCTTGCTGGTTCTATCATGCATAAATATACCGCTGTCGTCTTTGAACTGCCGGTAACTTATGCCGTGATAAACCACGCACCTCAGCTCACTCACCGAGTCGAGTTAATGAAAAGAGAACTTCCACACGGAGTGGAAGACAATGAATGAAAATAATCCCAAAGAAACAGTCATAGCAGTTAATACACGAATACAGCGGAGCTTCTCTCGTCCGCGAGGAGTTGCGCCATATCTCAATATCACGCGACAGCAGGGGCGGACTGGCCATCGGGGATACCGGGGGAATCCCCGGTAGGCCGACGGGGTTTGGGCCGGTCTCTGACATCGCCGGCCCGACTATATTATATGCTTCACAGAACACGTTCAATTTACTCTGATACCGAAAGTCAATAATCAGTGAAAACTGTATCAACAGTATAAACTGACATTATACTGCTCCTCGCGATCCGAGGACTCCATAGCACGGCTGGACACTACGGTGCTTTTAAAAACTTTTCTCCATAACCGCGGTCTGCGCCGTGCGGCCGTGCCGGGCGCCGGTCGGGGCGGGGCCGGCGGAGGTGCGAATGGCCGCTGTAGACCGGCGAAATACATGCCGTGTATTGAATGAAAGAATGAATTTCTATAGCGCTTTTCACAGACAGTAGTATCACAAAGTGCTTAACAGAGCAGACATTTAAAAGCATAAAAACACAATGTGACCCAAGGGTCAATAAATTATCTACACAGAGAAAATAAAAAAATTAAAAGAGAAAATAAAAAATAATAAAAAATAAAATAAAAACGTAAAACATATTTTAAGAGCAGGTCTAGGACATGGGTTTACTTTTACACAAAACCCTCAGGAGAGCGGTTTCAGTAGAGTGTTGCTTACGAAACCCAGACTGGAACTTGTCATACATGTTGTGCCTCTCCAGTGCAGCAGTAAGTTGTTTGGCCACCACTTTCTCTAAAATTTTGGACAAGAAAGGCAGTTTTGATATGGGCCTGTAGTTCATGGGAAAAGCTGGATCTAAGTTAGGTTTCTTTAATATGGGCTGGATAGTGGCATGTTTTGAAATAGGAAGGGACAATTCCTGTAGACAATGAGGAATTGACAATAGATGTTACTGCAGGGCCAATAGTTAGCAGAACTTTCTTAAATATAGAGGATGGAATTATATCCAGAGGGCAAGTTGATGGCTTTGTTTTGTTAATTAAGTCCATCAGGTCTTGAAGGCTGATAGGCTGGAAAGAGTCCAGAACAGCAGGAGATTGCGAGGAGCTACAAGTAGATGAACAGATCCCAGGCTGAATGCCAGACCTAATACCTGTTACCTTATCAATAAAATAGATAAGGAATTTGTTACAATCGTCAACAGAATAGCATGGTAAAGTGGAGACAGACGGTGAAACAATTCTCTTAATTGTGTCAAACAGAATCTTGGGATTTCTCTTTGAAGAAGAGATTAGGTTGGCAAAATAAGCAGTTATAGCTTCCTTTAATCCAGTATTAAAATAAACTCTGAGGTCTTTGAGATATAAACTATATCTAATAGATATAGACTATTGAGTGGGCAGCGCGCCGTGTATTGAGTGGGCCGGTCTGACAGTAACTCCCGGGCCACTTTTTTCCCCCAGTCCGCCCCTGCGCGACAGTAACTTAAACCACAAAAACACGGGAATATCAACATATAAATGAATGACCTGAATTAAATTTACGTTAATTTAAGCTAAGCTATGCCCAAATGCCAAGAACCTTACTTGTCGATGCGTCGTTGCAACGTTGAAGTGTTCGTGAGCAAAGCGGCCCGTTTTCCTCGTCGGAAAAGGGGGGGCAGGGGGGAGCTTGCTTGCAGCGCGGCTGGTAGCGGGCGCTGTGTGTCGCACGGCTTTTGCTGGTGCGGCTTCGGTCCGTTGGCGTGGCTCTGGAGCAAACGCAGACGTGATCGATCCTCGCTGCAGGGAGGATGACCTAACTTCGGCTGAGACGACGTGGTCCGTAGGTCTTGCCGGGAATCCTCGGTCACGAGAGGATCGAGGCTTCGTCGGGCTCCTCTGTGCCGGTTTGTGCACGGAAAGAAAAAGGAGCAAAAAGCACTGAATGGATCGCTGAAGCAGATTCGTTATCGCGGGCTGTTTCGTCCAGCGCAATGGCTTGTCAGGGTTTGAGGAGGGGAGAAGGCCGTGGCTTCCTCGTGGCCTCAGTCGTGCTGGAGGGGGGAAGGAGAGGCCAATGTGTCTTCATGTGTCCAGGACGAAGGTCCAGGCGAAGAGAGAGTTGGGTGCTCCCTGTCTCAACCGAGGTCGAAGGGGAAAAAGCGGAGAAGTGTGAAACTGCAGACAGTTTTGTAGAACAGGGGTTGAACCACAGGGGTCCTGGGTTCTCTTGGCCTTCGGCCAATGAGATTGCCGCGGTTACCATGGTTATTTGGGGGGGGGCGGAAATTCACACCCTAGTGTGAAATCCCTTTGCTCTTATCAACTACAAATCAGGATGAACCCTTTGCTCGACAAAGTGAAGGCCTGATTCTCTTTGTCCACAGCACATGTTGAAGCCATCTGGTCAGAGCCCAACAACGGCATGTCATCATCAGGCACACTTTGATGATTCTATTAGTTATTCTAATGATTACAAGGTGACACCCAAACATTGATAGGCAAACAGTAATTAATCATTTTACATTGTGCTGTATTGACATGTCATTGGACTGTCAAACCTTGACTTAAAACAATTTAACATAAAAATGATTGTAGCTGTGGTTTCTCTGAATACAAACCTTTTATAGCCACGTTAGTGTTGTGGCTCTGAGGATCGCATGCCAGTCAGTCCAACACTTCGTTTACAGACTGAGATATGGCAAAAACTATAAGAGTGATTGAAGGTGACCTTTGTCCAGACGTGTGGTCCCAGGATGATGATTTTGTTTTTTGGATCCCATCAGTGGCGGCTGGTGGAACATGTTCTAGGTAGGGCCATCCTATCAATTTCAGCAAACATCCCAGTATGATTTAATGCAAAAAAAGTATCAAACACGCATTATTACTTGGCAGTTAAATATTTAACATTTATTCCAACACGAAAACAATCAGTAAATAACACTTATATAATATAATATAACATGTTTATTTATTGAGATGCCCCTATGGGCCTTGTTATAGGAGGTAAAGATCAGGAGAAGTAAACATGAAGTGTAATTATGAATACTGATGTTAAATTAAGCTATGATGAGTTTTCACTGTGAATTTAACATCTCTATTACATGTTGATGCCTCCATGACCAAGTTAAGCAGATGAGACTGAGGACAGCTATGTAGAATAAAAGATGTTCACTTTGTCTAATATGTAGCTTGATAGAGTTCTCCATGTGTGTCCTGGTGTTCTCATGTTTCCTTACCTCCTCATCCCTCACTCCCTACCCTGGTGTTCTCATGTTTCCTTACCTCCTCATCCCTCACTCCCTACCCTGGTGTTCTCATGTTTCCTTACCTCCTCATCCCTCACTCCCTACCCTGGTGTTCTCATGTTTCCTTACCTCCTCATCCCTCACTCCCGTAACTGTCCGTGCTGGATCCGTCCCCGTTGTTTTAAAAAGCTAAATAAATGATTAGCATGACGTCATCCAGCTAGCCAAACCTGTCTGGTGTACAGCTAGTACAGAAGCTTCGCATGTACTGCTTCCCTTTCCCGCGAGTCTGCTGTCTGATTGTGAGGTCAGGCTGATCTGATATCAGCTCTTTGGCTGCAGAATCTCCTCAAAGTTCTCCTCTCAAACGGGTCTTGGAGGAGGAGTGCTCGCGCTGGCGCGGGCGCCTGTAGAGACTTCTCCTGACGAGAACGCGCAGCGAGGGGGGCCTGATCGTTCTGGCCCACAGCTGAATCTATTTGAGGGCGCTGATTGGCTAAATTGTATGTCACTCATTTATATCTTGAATCAGCAATTGGCTAAACTGCTTCATAGACCCGCCTCTTTTGGGCCAAAACGATCAGGCCCCCCAAGCTGCCGTTCTCAGAGTGTCGTGCACACAGACAGAGAGCACGAGCAGAGAGCACGAGCAGGAAAAGCATATATTTTGCGCAGATATCATACTTTACACACATTACTGGGTACATTCCATAGTTCAAAAACACAAATATTGACAATTTATATAATTTATGAATATTATAATTAGTTTTTTTTGTTTTTTTTGTTTTTGTGTGGCTCATGGTGGGGCCATGCCCCATGGCCCTCTATTGACCAGCCGCCACTGGATCCCATGGCCTTTTTCGAGTAGCGCTGCCAGAAAGTCCAAGTTTTCTCTCATCCATTGGACTAACTCAACATCAGCAGATAGACAGTAATGCTGCCCAGATAATGTATCCTCATGACTTTAGTGATTCTCTCATATTTCCTCCAGCGCGACCATGGGGTTGATATTTGTCGTTTTGAGTAAAATGTATTGACACCTATTGGATGGAACCCAATGGAATTTTGTCCAAGCGTTCATGTTCCCATCAGGATGTCATCACGTTGGTGATTTTGACATTTTTAAAAAGTGCCTCCCAACCTACAAACTGTGAAATAAGACAACACAGTTTTTTGTAGACTGGATCATAAAACATTTGGCTCCCCTTCATATGTCACATGAAAGCTGATCAGAACCCCCCCCCTCCCCCCCCATCCGAGTATCTACCCACGGCTTGAGAACTACCTTGGCAACGGTACGCCATCATTTTCACGCAAGCCAATCAGAGCAGACTTGTGTTTTTTCGGGGGGGCGGGAGACAGGCGCTAAAACGGAGCATTTCAGACAGAGTGTGAATACAGGCATATTCTTACAGACAGTATGAGACAAATAGTGTTTTTTGAACATTAACTCATATCAACATGTTCTTGTAGAAACCCAGAATACAAGCATGAAGCTGTAATCTAGCATCTTATGTCCCCTTTAAGTTATCAGGTAATGCGTGCTGAACTACAGCTGTCCTATCAGCTGTGTTTAATGCCAATTAGCAATTATTAGGCTGCTAACACACCAAACCAAGATGGTGAACATGGTAATCATACTGACTGAACATCAGCATGTTAGCACCATCAAAGTGAGCATGGTAGTAGAAAGTGCCACTGTGGCTGAACACAATCATACTTTACGTCATACTACTAATGGCTGCTGCTAACAATAACAACTATGTATATTATCACACAAATGACATAATGTTGCAGATGCTTTCAATCATTGGCATTAAAAATGATCCATCTACCTTATCCAACTTATCATTAATATAAATGTCCACATCTGCTGTTTGTTTGCTATTCATTCTGAAAACCTTTATTGGCATTTTAACTTCACTTTCTTTCTTTAGAATAACCTTAAACTAAAGAAGCAGGCCACTACATCTTTAGGAAACTGGAGGTGGGGTATGTACAGTGGGAATATACATCATACTCTGTGATGTAGAGTCGCTGTTGTAAGGGTTCCCTTTAGGTCGTTAGTAAGTGGCTGTAAGTTCACCAGCTTCTGTGTCTTATTGGAAAGACAAATCAACACATCGACTCACATGACGGGGAGCGGCTGAGCAAACCAAACACACTCCTATATTTTCCCTCTCACCAAACTCACCTTTCTCCTCCCGGCTTTTGTTTTTCTGACACAATTGAATTTGTATTTTCTTTCCACCATCTACCCAGCCTTCAGCTCGGCCATCCATTCTCTGGACGGGGCGACGCAGCGGGCCGACTTTGTCTCCATCCTCAGGGAGTTCGGGAACCACTACGTGCAGGAGGCGATGTACGGCTTCCAGGAGTCCTGTACCATCTGGTACCCCAACAAACAGGTCCAGAGACAGCTGTGGCTGGAGTACCAGGACATTAGCAAAGGTAGGACACACATCGAGTGTCAATGAATGGTACCGAGGAAGGAAAGCGATGAACAGTAATTACTGGCCCTCAGGTGTGTTTGTGCCGGTGTGGGATGTGTGAGGATTAATTCCTGCGGTTATTTATGTGTTCATTGACTCACACACCCACGGAACACATTGAGGCTTGTAATGCTGAGTGTGTGTTGGGCTGGACTGGATTATTATGTTCCACATTTACAATGAGCAGGACTCTTGGTCATACTTCGGCTGCACAGTGAATGCTTAAACCTCGCGTGGGCCCACTTTTAACAAAGCTCTTCTCTTGTTCCCTTTCTTTCGGTGGTACCCGTGCTGGAGAGGAAAGTAATGGCCTCCCAGGGTGCAGTGTTGCTCTTGGGACACTCGTTTCAACCATTAGTTTGTTTTATCCTCTGCACTCTTTGTGGAATCACCCCTCATGGATTGTTTAGTTTGGTAGGTCTTTTATTCAATTCAATAGTATTTTTATTAATCCACAAAGGCAAATTGTATTTTGGGCATGAGTAAAAAGAGACAGGAAACAGACACACGGGGTTTGTTATGTGGGCGCCATAAACCATGCAGCAGACACAGAGGAGCACTTCTCATTTCTGTTCCTGAGTATTTCACCTCAATCATTTTTAGTATTGACTGAAATGTGTCCGAAAATGACTGAAAGCTGGTGTCGGATGTTTGGAAAGATTTAGAATATTAATATGATGTCACGACAAAACCCCCGAGCCAACACCAGTCACACAACACGATATGCACGTGCAATATTCATCAAACATCGGTATAAAGTATCATTTAAAGGCCTATCCTCAATCCGTCACAACAGTTGTGCTGGCTTCTGCACACTAGCTCATCTAGTTGTGAAGTTTTTAGATGAATATTTCACTTTAGCTATCCTGGCAGCAGATTCTGTTCTGTCTTTTCAAAATAAACTTCCATTTTCACATGAAACAACTTGGCTCGGTTTGGGAAAAGTGGTTTGGTTTAAAGTAAGTGTGTTTGTTCTGTAACATTCTGTAACATCAACGTTAAAATAAGTAACACCTGAGTGAAAGTCTTCTGTTTGGACCGATCCATCCGCCGCTACCTCTTCCCGACACAGACTTTATCTTTATACCGCCTGACTTCCTCCTACAAGCGTGGTTCATGCTCGATGTCTCCGCATGGCCAAAGTGATGTCACAAGGTCAGAAATGGCCCTTCGCTGGCGTCGTGTGCACATCCAATATTTCTACGTGAGCAGGTCAGTTTGTCACGGGAAAACCCACACGGAGTACAACAGACAGACACGTTTCCTCGGCACGATGTCACGTCGGCACGTTCTTACAACAACCTTTGGGAGCCGCTGATACAGACACAGTTCATGCAGAGCTGCTTCTGTTCAGATGACTTTTAACATTTGTCAACTTTGGCTTCTTTTGTTCAAAAAAAAAAAAGAAGATTTCGCTGAAATACATAATTAATTCTCACAGTAAGGTGTCGTGAAAAATATTGTTAACTACACCAACATTGAATCAGCACTACTCACCAGTGGATTGGTTTGAAGAAGGTTGAAACTTACTGGACTTATTGGACTTGTCACACGCTCTCTGTTGAATACAGCTGCTATTATATGATAACTGCTCTATATTTATGTCCATCCGCTGAGTGGAAGTGAAGCTTGCAATATAATGCGTAGCAGCAGTGGTGTAGCACCAGGTGGAGACGTCTTCGCTCGTGGTTTTATCGCTCAGAATGCCAGCGTGTGTCATCCAGGTGTGGATGTGTTACCTGCGCTCGTTTCCACCTCAGTGGCTCCAAACTGTCCACAGTCGTTTCCTTTGCCTCGGACACTTTTCTTTTTCCTTCCCTTACCTCGTCCAAGGACACCCCTGCTGCGCTGCACCACTCACTCCCAGTTACATCTGCGCTGACAGATGGCATTGGAAGACAGAGTCCCCCCCCCCCCCAGAGGAAAAGTGCATTGCTCTTCATCTTCAGATGAGATTGCGGTTGCAATCGCTGTTAAATGATTCAACACGATCAAAAAGGGGAAGAAAAACGTTTTCAGCTTCTTGTCTGTAAACGGTCACGTTTATATATTGTTGTGGTCATTAGACACGAGCCTCATCTGTACACTTGTAAGTTGGAGGGACAGTGTGTCATTGATGAACCTGTCCTGAAACTAAACAGGTAATTCAATTCAAGAAACGGATATGACGCCGTCAGTTGTGGGAAGGAATTTGTAATTTGTTCCTGTTGATAGAGAAATGGTGTTCAGTCGGTATATTGTCAGCTGAGCAGGCAAACATATACATGAAGATATTTACAAACCAAGTTTCCAATCATTTTGAATGAATTAACATTCATGATAAACTTTGATGCTGGTGGATGTTCAACAACTGCTCAATAACTCAACTAACTAAAGGTAAACGGGACATATCATGAAAAACGTTTTCAGTGCTTATGCACATACGTTTTATTGATTATTATTTAAAGAGACAGGTGCTAAACCAGAGCGTCTCAGACAGAGACAAATATTGGGATTCTTCAACATTCAAACATGTAAACATGTTCTGGTGGAAACCCAGAATACAAGTATGACCCTGTAAATGAGCATGATGTGTCTCCTCTAAAGAGATGCTCAGAACTTTGTATTTCCCCTATAATTAGTAGCAAATGATAAAGTTATTTCTGTGAAATAATTAGAATAAATAAAGCGTTGCCCAAATTGTATGCAAATACATCTTACTGTATACTGTTTATAATGTTGGAGTTACAAACTGTAACTGAAGACTGCTGCTGCATAGTAAGAACATGTATAATTGTAATTGAATTCATCACTTGTTCACAGCTGTTTCTACTGCAGCTTTACTTTTGACCATTTACCGGCTCTGGATGCAACAGTGTTGTCCTCGGCCTTTATTCCAGCTGCTGTCTGTTCCCCACATGGAGGCAACACTGAGAACCTCATCAAAAATCTGATTGTCTGAGCTGGTGCCAAATCCATCCAGAGTTTTTACTTTCCTGACAAACAGCGAGCGCTGTGATTGCAGTCGGGCTGCAAGGATGTGAAATGATTCAACCTCAGCGGGTAACCGTGTCCACCTGGCCCAGGACCATCCGTTTCTAGGAAAGGAAATGGGCAAAAGAGGAAACAAATAGAAAATCAGAGTCATCTTTCTGAATCCCTCCCCAGCTTCTTGGAATGGTCCTGGCCTTTTGGAGGGAGTAATGAGCTCACAGGAGGGTTTGATGATCCATGTCCTCGCCCTTTGCTCTAAATACAAGATGTGCCCGACTACCTCCATATTCAGCCGGATCATTTTCTGCATCTTAGCAGCCTGGGGCGCAGCTGCTGCTTGCAGTTCTCAAGGCTTATTTATGAATGTTGTTAATAATTGCGTATCAAACGGACACAGGACAGGAACGATGCATCCTGTCAGTATTAGCATGGAAGGACTAACGATGGTCTGTTACATGTCATGAACATAAAAACACGATACCTTCAGCAGGGATTTCCACTTTTATACAAAAGCAATACAAATAATTAAAAAGAACATCCCAGGAACTGTAATATTTTGTGGCAACTGTGCATTGACGTCGAGTTATAACTCAGCAGAGCGGCGCTCAGTAGGTGAAAAGCAGCACAGAGCGACGCCACGGTCTGTGAAGTTCATTGAAGACTTCCACCACTTGTTCAATGACCCAGGAACTTTAAAGCAACACACACACACACACACACAATGCCTGACTATCAGGGCTGGATCAGCCATGTTTGTAGAGACGGGGGCCCATAGCTCATTAACCGCGGTCAGCTTGTGTGCATGTGCGTGTTTGGCCATGATGCCTTGTTTGGGTGATGAATAGCGCTTTCTTCCCAGCACTATGTTGTGATACGAGTTTCCTATTGTCAGACAAATGACCTCTATTACCCCCCAGAGACCAGGCGCGAGCGGCTTTGTTCGTGTCGCGGGCCTCGTTACATCGAGGAGACGCGGCGGATTGGAACGTTAAAGAGCTTTTAAAGGCTGTTAGCGGCAGCTGTAGTCACCATGTGGACACACAGCTGATGAAATATGGTCGGATTCTTTTCATATAACTCGAACTTCCTGTCTGCTGTATGACTCGCTAAACTCACTCAAAACAGTATTGAAAGCTGCACCATGTTTCATCCTGACTATGAGCTAGTTTGATTTTAAAGTTATTTTATTTGTTCGCACGGCTCTCAATGGCTTGGGATTGGCCACCATTACTAATTAGTGGTTTTATAATCCTTCTCAGCCTCTTGGATCCACTGCTGCTGTTTCTTATCGTTTTAATACAAACCATCACACTAATAAGAAAGTTGTCAGCTCAGCCTTTTTTTAACTAAAACTATGGACCTCCCTCCCCGAGGTGAACATTTTGAAAAGACAATTGAAAACGTCTTTATTCAGCATTGCCTTTACTTAACTGTCTCTCGTCCTTTGTTCTTATCTTTGACATGTTTTATTTTCTTGTGCCTTCGTTCAGTTGCTTGGGTGAGTCGTGCAGTATTTGCGTGTTTTAATCTGTTTCTATTCATTCTGTTGTCTTCACTTTGTTGCAAAGCACTTTGAACCACTCCCACTGTGTGAAAGCTGCTAGACTATTGTTAGTTTGTACCATTTATATTATCATTATTATTAGTATTGTCATCATTAGACATCACAGCATTATAACGATACACTGTTGGTGAGACACTTTTTTAACCTCAAAAGGCTTCGATGGAAAAAAAGAACAGAAAATACATCCACTAAATACAGATGTGTCTGTAGCGGTGTTGGTTGTGAGAAGAATGTTGTTTCTCTTTTAATTTGTTTATTTTGCAATGTGGGCTCCATGAACTGCCTCCAAACATATTCAAAAACTCTTAAAATGAGGCCAATACCATACCAATCTCTCATAATATATCGATATACTCGTAGTCTGGATCAAATACTGTGTGGGCCGCTCAAAAGTCTTTAAAGAACTGCCTCCAAACTTCTTCGAGACACTCCTAAAAAACAGGAGTGTAGCACCAGAGGCGTCTCAAAACACCTTCAGAAAACACCCAGGGAGCATGTGAATAGGATTATCCTCGTTTAGCTCACTTTGTGAACTGTCACGTGAATTCAATTGCGAGGACCAGTTTGCACGAAAACAGCTTCAAAATAATTCCGATGCTTTGGAGTTCTGTCAAAACAGGAATGGCCAATCCCTTACCCATCAACTACATGCCAAGGCCTGTTGATATTATAGGTTAATCATCAGTTTACAACGGCAATTATAATGTGAATATGCTTCAAAAGCACCTAAAGGTGACGTTGTGGAGCTTGTTATATAGTACAATGTCAGATCAAATTGAAAAAAACGAATAGGGACAGAAATTTCAGACACGAGCAACGATGTGTCTGCAGCAAACGGTGTCAGTCCGACTTCAGTCTCTTCCTATTGTATCCTGGATATGCCTTTGTCTTCACACTCTGTTCTCTGTCTCGTTTTCCTACGACTCTCCAAGCCAGCCCCCCTTTCACTTTCTCTCTCACTTAAATCACCATGACCTCCTTCCTCAACCTCCCCCCCCAGTCAGGTGTCAGCTCTCTACCAACCTCCAGCGCAGCGTTGCGTGCTGGTTTGTGTAAGTGTGATCACGCTGCCGGGGCAGCCAGGTAAAAATAGGCATCTATTAGGGCCTGTCATTTTAACAAAGACGCAGAGGAGAAAGTCTCACTCCGGTGGCGAGAGAGTGGGGAGGAGGAGGAGGAGGAGGAGGAGGAGGAGAGCACAGCAGAGCAGAGCAGTGAGGAGGAGCGGGAGAGACATTATTCCCAACTGGCCCTGACCTCCGCGACCCGTCTATACCGGGACTACTCTTCAGACCGGCACCACCTGCCCTGGATACCAGCTGGGAATCATATATCTATATATATAAATATATATATCTATATATATAGATATATATATAGATATATATATATATCTATATATATATCTATATATAGATATATATATATATAGATATATATATATATATATATATATAGATATATATATATAGATATATATATATATATATATATATATATATATATATAGATATATATATATATATATATAAATATATATATATATATAAATATATATATATATATAAATATATATATATATATAAATATATATATATATATAAATATATATATATATATATATATATATAAATATATATATATATCTATATATATATTTATATATATATATAAATATATATATATATATATATATTTATATATATAGATATATAAAGATATATATATATATCTATATATCTATAGATATATACATATATATATCTTTAGTATGTGCTTCAGTAGATGGAGGTGGTTTTATGCAACATTCAGAGGCAAATTGTGTTTGCTTGTGTAGACAGATATTACACAATGAATTTATTGCATATTGTCATGATTCATGTATTCATGATATTTCCTTTGTGCTGCCGGCTTACTTCCACATGTTTGTCTTGATTACTTGATGAGCACACAAGGTTCTAGGCCTGGTCACACTGAATTATCCATTCATCTTAAGCTGTAAGATAATGTTCTATTGATTGCAAAGCAGGTTTCTGTGCACCAGTTCACAATGTCATGTGACATCTCTGGCCCAGCTGTGTGGAGCCTCTGGACCTCGTCCCCTGACTGTGAAACGGATCTCTGACCAGATACTGTCTTCTAACCCGGTTTGCTGAATGCCCTTCAAGTGCTCACACTGTTTCCATGTCGCGGACGAAGCAACGCTCAGAAAACGTGAAATTTTTTCTGACCAAATGTCATAATGTGAGCCTTTATAAGGCGATGCAGTCCACAATAAATATACAACACGTTCACCACTCGTTCTTAGTCCCCAGAGGCTGATTCTTCAGTCATGCTGTTCTCATACTTCAGTCCGATGCCTCAGAGTAGATCCCCAATTGTCATAGATATACTCTTCATAGAAGGTTGGATCGATAGCGTTCCCTCAACATGGTTCCTTGTAACCATGGGCAACCAAAAGAAAAAAAACATTCACTCTGTGTACATTAATAAAGCCGGCAAACATTGGAGAAAAACAGCAGATATGACTTGTTTTACATATCCAGTCAGATATATGACAGCCTGTGACTGTGAAGAAATGAGTCATTGTTTGGGCTTCTGGGGTTAAACAGTGCAGTATGTTAAATTCATAATAAATTGCTTATCATTTTCTATCCTTGTGTAATATGACTGGTGCCAAATGCTAAACCACATTGGGCTTACACTGGGGACTTTTAATTCCAGCATCACTGTAATCATCCCCTTATTCAACACCGGAAATCTTGCCTCATAACAAAAACATGATGTTTCTGGAATGAGTTCAATAACCACGGAATGCAATAACAAGATATCTCATCTGCAGGAGCAATATTACCACTGATCTTTCAACAGAATCCTTATCCGATCAATACTGATGAAATTATAAAGGACAAGACCTGCATGTGAAACTCTGTAGCAGAATGTCCAACACTGCAGACTTTACAGAACAGCCAATCACAGCCAACGGAGTCGACTTATTATGACTCATACAGATGTTTTTTTTTACCTACATACGGTATGTAATATTTTCATGCAAGCGTTCGACATGTGCCTGCTCTCACAAACCACTTTGAGTTTTTCATTTGGGAAAAGTGAGGAATAAAACCAAAGGTGGAGGCTGTCAGATGTTGTAATTAAAGAGCACGTCAGTCTTCGGTTGTAACGGCGTGAGCTCCGGTTGTAACATGGCTAAAAAGCGACAATAAATAAATAGTTTTCAAGACAAATATTTCACTCAAGCGACAGTTTTAACCTTTCTGTCGTTCCAAGGATGTGATCAAATAATGTAAAACATAATGGAGTCATGAAAAGGTGCCGGCTGTACCAGTTGGCGCCCCATTTTCTGTGTAGCATCAAAGCATTGTGGAATTAACAAGCTAGCTATGAAGAACGGTACACTCGTTGGCGAGGTTGCCATTTCCACCGTGCTTTACTGCTTTAATGCTGCACTGGTGACGGACAAAGAGCCGAACTGCAGGCTGGTGGCCAACAGCAGCAGCGTTGGGTCGAACGGCCGCTCCGCCTCACGGAGGACGAGCTAGTTACCGAGCTACCTAGCCAGCCATGCGTCAACAATCGCCATTTCCCTTTGTACTCGTCACATGACCACAGAGGAAAGCCCAACGTGTGTTCTACTCCGGTTCTATTTCTGTGAAACAAACATAACTTTGTAGTTAAGAAGTGCCGCTGGATGGTGATTTGTTTCACTTCCTGTTGTGTTGACCCGGTTTTCCAGACGCCATTCCACGCAGGATGGATGAATCCTGTTGATATTTCTCAGAGATGTTTAGTACTGTGATCGTCACATGCAGACAGGATGAGGTCATGAAGGGACTTACAGAGCAAGAAAAAACATGCATGTTGTAACCGCTTTATTTTAGGCCATTGTCCCAGATATTTCTGTATTTACTTTTGTTAAACATTGTATTTTTTGTGAATTTGAATGTCTCCATCCAGGATGATGTGATGTGATATGTGATGCATTACACTACGTTACATTACAGTAATTTAGTCAACTGAGTAGAAGTTCAGAGTATCTGCTCTATTCAGAAGAGTCCCACTGTGTTCAAGTGAGAAGCACAGCGTGTGATGCAGAGGATGAGAGGAGGATGGGGGGGGGGTCTATTGAATAATGGGGGTGGAGAGGTATTAGTGTTATGAATATGATACAGATCTTGGATAAAGGGTTCACTACCAGTGATTTTGTTTCACTGGGTTGGGGGGTCAGCAGTAAATCGTTGGATGAATGGCTTGTTTTAAAGGGACGGAGACATGAGGAGGTTGTTGTTGTTGTTTTTATTTTTAGCTGGCAGCGAGATTCTCTAAATCACAATCATTCAAATTGCTGCATCAGGATTTTCTTCCTGTTTTTATTTTTATTTTATTTCATTTTTTTTATCTGGTTTTTCAAACCAAACCTTCGTCAGCTTAGAAGAAGGTCTGGCTCCACGATGTTAGAAATAAAAAAGGAAAGAGGAAGTGGGCACTGAAGCAATGAGCGATACCAGCCACACAGGACGGCCACCATGACACCTCCAACGTAGGGTTAATCAGTGGAAAAGAGTCGGAAACATGTGACAGCATCACACACAGCTTCAGCAACAAATAACAAGTAAAGTTAGGACATTTCACATTTACAGAATGTTGATTATTTGACTTTATTGTCAGTGATTTACACAACCCGGCCCTTCATTACAAGCAAATATAACACAGAGCAAATCTTACCAGTGTGACTCAATGACACCAATGTGTTCTGGTCTTTTTCTTCCTCACCCGACAAACTTACTGTAAATGTGAGACACAGATGAGGTCAAGGAGTGACAGTTAAGCATGAGTCCAGTCCAGCCTTCAGGGAGAGAAACAGAGAGGGGAGAGTGAGGAAAAATAGACCCAAGTCATTAGACAGAAGATCGACAGAGGAGCTGCCAAGACAAAGAAAAAGACAATAGGACGGGAATAAAACAGAAAGAGGAGATGACAGAGGAGGAGGAGGTGAGAGGAGCAGATAAAAGGGTAAAGAATGGGTATGTGACAAGGAGGAGGATATGTTGGCGGTGGAGCAGCTGTGATACGGTGTCAGCGGAGACGTCCTGCCTCTCTGGAAGGTGGAGGCAGGGCGATAAACCTCCTCCACTCGTCCACCTCGCCACACAATGACAGACAGACGCGGAGCAGATGTCCCTGCTCTCAAAACCTCTTTTTATCAATGTCTCCACTTCCACGAGAGAATCTCTTTTTTGCTCATCCAGTGCATCAAGCGTGTGCTGGTAAGATTGTGAACAAAATGTTACTTTCTCCCCGTTAAATCCCGGGACAGAGGATGTCACATGTGTACAGATCGTAAAGAACCTCTGAGGAGAATTTGTGATTTGTGATTTTGGGCTCCACAAAATTAATTGAATTACTTCACCGCTCGATCTTCAACGGTACATTCTGCTCTCTCTCGCTCTCTCTCTCTCTCTGTCTCTCTCTCTCTCTGTCTCTGTCTCTCTCTCTCTCTCTCTCTGAGTGGAAGGAGGTGTGCGGAGCTGCAGGAGCGGAGTTTTGAGAGCGAGAATTAACGTGTTTTTCAACATTTTTCTTCGTTGGGTACTGTTGGGGATGATAGTGTAGTGTAGTGTGGAGGGTTCACGGGGTGTGTGTGCACTTTTAGGGTCTTTGTTTGGGGGTGTTTGTAGCCGATCAGCGCGAGCTGTCGGCGGCTAGGCGCCGCCATGAGCCTCATTGATTTGACCAGGAAGCACGGGGTGCGGATCCCGCCGCGGTTCGGGTGTTCGGTGGAGGAGATCAGCCTGGCAGTAGGTGAGCTTGTCGGCCACAGCAGCGTGAAGTCCGCAGCACGGATGAACAGCGCTGTGGTCGTATTTTTAGATTGCGTAGAAGCCGCGGAAGTGGTGGCGGATAACGGGGTCGAGGTGGGCGAGCTTTTCCTACCCGCTTACGCTCTCAGCTCACCGGCAGTACAAGTCACCGTATCGAACGTTCCTCCGTTCATTAGGAACGATGACATCATCAGAGAGCTGGCCAAACACGGGAAGGTGGTGTCTCCGGTTAGGAGAATGTCCTCTGGGTTTAAGTCCCCGCTGTTACAACACGTAGTGTCTCACAGGAGACAGGTCCGCATGATCCCCAGCAACAGGAGCAGGGAGGTGAACCTCGTGTTCAAAATCACTGTAGAGGACTTTGACTATGTCATTTTTGCGAAGACTGATGATTTTAAATGTTACAGCTGTGGGAAAGAAGGGCATATGAGCAGAGAGTGTCCTGGGAAAAACGGTTCTCATGAAGACCAGAACCAGAAAGGCACTGAGGAGGAGGGCAGAGGGGACAAGCAGGATGGACATGAGGGAACAAGTGGAGCTCAGGAGGCGAGGATGGAGGAGACAAGTGTGGCCCAGGAGGCGAGGGGGGAGGAGACGGGTGCGGCCCAGGAGGTGAGGGTGGAGGAGACAAGTGTGGGCCAGGAGGTGAGGGGGGAGGCGATAAGTGTGGCCCAAGAGGTGAGGGTGGAGGGGACGGGTGTGGCCCAGGAGGTGAGGGTGGAGGAGACGGGGGTGGCCCAAGAGGTGAGGGTGGAGGAGACAAGTGTGGCCCAGGAGGTGAGGGGGGAGGCGATAAGTGTGGCCCAAGAGGTGAGGGTGGAGGGGACGGGTGTGGCCCAAGAGGTGAGGGTGGAGGAGACGGGTGTGGCCCAGGAGGCGAGGGGGGAGGAGACGGGTGCGGCCCAGGAGGTGAGGGTGGAGGAGACAAGTGTGGCCCAGGAGGTGAGGGGGGAGGCGATAAGTGTGGCCCAAGAGGTGAGGGTGGAGGGGACGGGTGTGGCCCAGGAGGTGAGGGTGGAGGAGACGGGGGTGGCCCAAGAGGTGAGGGTGGAGGAGACAAGTGTGGCCCAGGAGGTGAGGGGGGAGGCGATAAGTGTGGCCCAAGAGGTGAGGGTGGAGGGGACGGGTGTGGCCCAAGAGGTGAGGGTGGAGGAGACAAGTGGGCTGCAGGGAGTGAGGAAGAGTACTGGAGGACAGGTGGAGGAAGGTAGTGAGGTAGATATGGAGGAAGACGAGGAGCAGCTCAAGGTTCCTCGGCTGAAGAGAAAGAAGGGGGAAAATCGTGGAAACTCACAGGCCAAAAAAGTGGCAACGACAGCAAGTAAAGGAGCTGCTGAGAGTGAGTCCAGTCTGGAGAAAGACGCTGAATCCAGTCTGGAGAAAGACGCTGCTGATGAAAGTGAGCCCTCTAAACATGAGGCCGGCAGCTGTAAGGACTCTGAAGGATACAGCGTGGAGGAGATACAGGAGTATCTGAAGAAAAGCAAGAACGTGAAAGGAGCCAGAGTGGAGGACTACCTCTCTGACACGGAGAAGCTCTCCAGCTCGGCCAGATCGCACATGAGGAGCAAGGACAGAGGAGGTCTCACGAAGCAGGAAGGCTTCAGACTAAAGAAGATAGTTCAGACAATAAGGAAAGAGATGAACAAAGATGGAGCTAAGTAAAGAGACCGGGGCCCACGTCCCCACACCGGCTGTTTCACGGACCGCTGGTGGACGGAGCCAGGACGGGCATCCAGGACGGCACGACCCAGGTCTCAGCAGCATGCTGTGACCCTCTGAGGACTCCAGGTCTCAGCAGCATGCTGTGACCCTCTGAGGACTCCAGGTCTCAGCAGCATGCTGTGACCCTCTGAGGACTCAACCGGCGGAGCAGGAGCATCCTGAACTCCTGACTCTACAGATCAGTTTTCAGATCTAGGATTAAGTACAGAGCTGAATGAACTCAACGATTCTTGTACATATTGTGAAAAGACACTCTTTTGATTGTTTTTTGTTTTGTTTTTGTTGTGAAGAGTTGCTTCTAATCCATTGCCACGGCAACGATGTTTTGTTTGTTCATATTACTTGAGGCAAGTAAAATAAAGGTTTTTCTAAAAATCAAAAAAAATCTCTCTCTCTCTCTCTTGCTCTCTCTCTCGCTCTCTCTCTCTCTCTCTCTCTCTCTCTTGCTCTCTCTCTCGCTCTCTCTCTCTCTCTCTCTCTCTCTCTTGCTCTCTCTCTCGCTCTCTCTCTCTCTCTTGCTCTCTCTCTCTCTCTCTTGCTCTCTCTCTCGCTCTCTCTCTCTCTCTCTCTCTCTCTTGCTCTCTCTCTCGCTCTCTCTCTCTCTCTTCATGTCCTCGTAGATAGAACAGTAAAACAAAAAACATTTATGTTGATATTATCTATAAATGCACATAACAATACAAAAATTATCAGAATCTGAAATGATTGAACCATGCTTCTTAAAAACTACGAAGGTTATGGGGGGGGGGGGTATCTTTTCTTTTTTTACTTTGATCTTTTTTGAACATATTTTGGACACATTTGCATTCATTACATGTGAAAATGAGATTTAGCATGTAACTAGAAGGGAGCTCAGACCTTCACCAAGGTTGTTTCCCCCAAGTGAAAACGAATGAGTGTATCCAACCCGTGATGTGGATTCTGGTTCTTACTTGGCTCATGCTACACACTTCCACCAAGTCTTGTGAAAATCGGTCCGGTAGTTTTTTCTTAATCCTGCTGACAAACAGACTAAACCATAACCTCTTTGGTCTATAGGTCATTTTACTGCATCATGACTTAATATTTCATAAATAATAATGTATTTTATTTGTAACGCACTTTTCATTTAAAAAAAAAAAAAGGTTTTTAGGCCAGTCTTAAAAGAGACCAGTGTCTGTGTTGCCCTTAGATGGTCAGGGAGACTGTTCCATAGGCGTGGAGCTGCCGAGCCAAAGGCCCGGTCGCCCATGGTGCGGAGCTTGGTGCTGGGGACCCGGAGAAGCGAGCTGCTTGATGATCTGAGGGTGCGGGTGGAGATTTGGGGAGTGATGAGGTCTTGTAGGTAGGGAGGTGCATGTCCATTTATGCATTTATGTGTGAGTAGTAGGACTTTGTAATCAATCCGGAATGAGACAGGGAACCTGTGTAGGGAGTGCAGAATGGGTGTTATGTGCTCATACTTCCGGACTCTCATCAGGATCCTGGCAGCGCTGTTTTGGATGTCTTGCAGCTTCTGGATGTTCTTGGCAGTGATCCCAGTGAATAGTGCGTTGCAGTAGTCCAGTCTTGAGGATATAAAGGCGTGGACGAGCTTCTCTGCATCTGACAGGGTTGAAGTGGGGCGGAGTTTGGAGATGTTTTTGAGATGATAAAACGAGGTTTTGCACAGGTGTTTTATATGGTCATTAAAGGACAGGTGTGGGTCAAACTTAACTCCCAGATTAGTGACTGTGGAGGCGAGGGGGATGACCTGACCGTCGAAGGTGAGATGAGTTATGGAGGATGACTGAACCTGGTGTGGAGTGCCAACAAAAATATGACGTGTTGTGGTTTAGATTGAAAAGGTTAGTTTGCATTCACTAAAGTCAGACAATAACCCAAACAAACCTACAACTCCCACGTTCTGCAAAGATCAAATGACAATTTCCGTCAGTGGAGTCTGGTGGATTTGTCCAGAGCACAGCTTCACGGCTTCACGGCTTCACAGCTTCAGTTCCCCGTCAGAAAGGTGATAAATATTCCAAATAGAGAGTACACTATAGTTGTAAGCTACTAATATGTTACAGTTAACATCATGAACTGTAAACTCATGGTGGGAGACTTAAAGTTCTAAGATGAAAAACACACACAACTCAGACCAGACAATGCCGTGGCAGAGACCTGTCAATCTCAGTAGCCCCGCCCTAAAGCATCCCCTGCTTTATGGTCTGTTTGACTCTAAATGGACCATAATGTACTAAATGAACATCATGCTATATTGAAGAAGACTTGAAACTAGAGATTGAGACATAAACTCATGTTTACAATGTTTACTGAGGTAATAAATCAAGAGAGAAGTAGAGTCATTTTCTCATAGACTTCTATACAAACAGAGGAGTTGCCCCCTGATGGCCAGCAGAGAGAATGCAGGTAAAAGGCCTTTCAGCATTGGTTTCACTTTGTGTACCTGGAGGTTTCAGTCGTGCAGATGTTGTATTCACAGCCAGCTACAGCTCTGAGGAAAAGCATGGATAGGTATCCCATATGCTGATGTCTTCACACGCAGATGTGCACATATGTCCACACCCACAGACACAGACATTGAAGGACAGGCTGCCTTCAAATCTGCTGCCTCCCAGACAGCTGTGACTCATTTTACCTTGCTCAGCAGAACAGCCATTTAAGACAGATTCATTTCATCAAAAGTGGGAGCCTTAAAGATATCACAGGGAATGAATAGTCAGTCTGAGTCAGCTCAGTGTTTGATAACTCGGGCTGGTTAGGTTGTGAGGGAAAGGAGAGGCCGGTGAGGACTCTCTGCTGCTGCTGCTGCTGTGTGAATGCAGTATTTTAGCTCCACAGCTCCCATATAAACTCGCAAAATATCTTCAGCTATAATACTCATATTAATACAATGCACGGACATATGAGCTCCGTTCAGATCAGTGGAGCAGTGAGTAAAAGATTACATTCATCTTCATTCTTGATTCTTAAAGATGAAGTGACTCAAACGTGCAATTTGTTATATTTGTGGACATGACTCACGTTTGTGTTAGTCACTGTATACTCTTCTATCTTGCACACTGAAGCGTTCAGAATGAGACCGTCCTCAGAAGAATAACAGCTCAAACCTTCAAACGACAAGACGCTTTCGTTGACACAATTTCTGACTTCATTTCTAAGAGATAATATTGCTGACAAAACAGCAATATGATTCAGCTAGATTTATACATTTTCTTTATCAATTGATTCTTACTTTAATTAATTGATTATCAATCGCCCTAAGTGTTTTTTTCCAGCGTTTAACAAACCTTTTCCTTGTCTTCTTGTACAATGTCCTCATAGGCATAGCTATGCAACTATGCCATTAGAATAAAAGGATATATATGGATATGTATGTTTATGTTTACCCCAGACACGAAGGAGACAACATCCTTTCCTGCAATTAGTCACATGAGCCACACAAGGCGCTGCATTGGCTGACATACTGCATCCATTCTAACTGAGTCGTTGTTTGACCAACAGCTTTGCATCGATGGCTCTGTGTTATGTAGAATAGCTTCCTCGCAATGCAGGGCAGTGAAACAGCAGACGTTCTATGTGTTACACACTATGGAGCTCAGTCAGGAACACCTTCTATTTTTTGATACCAATCGGCTGCAGCAAACTTTAACCGAGGATACAAAGAGGAGAGTGGGAATCTGGCTCAATATCTCCGATAGATCTGATCGATGCTGCAAGATTTAGTTGTTAAATTGAACTCCATGAAAACTTTCTTGAATCTGCCTTTCAGAAACCAGCAGTGCTTGCAGTTGGTGTGCTCTTATTTCCAACCAAACATGGAGAATTGGTATTTCTCAGTGTAAGAGCTTAAATGACCCGGTGAAACAAAGCCCCACATCCCCTCACCTCCACCTCTTATCTGGAACACACTTCTGGCTGAAGTAGAGGCGAGTCATTGTGTATCGTAGCCCTCCTCGTGTTGTTCAGCATTTTCTAATCATGTCCCACATGATCCGTTTCAGTCGAGCCACTCCAACATCCACTCTCCTCCGCAGGTATTTAATTCCACCCTCCAGCCAGTCAAGGTCGTCCCACAGATGAAATCTAAACATTTTTATTCTACTTGGCTGAGGAGATGGGGAGGCGGAGAGGCAGCCGGCCTGGCATCGCGGTCGCTCTTCCTCCTTTCACCACCTTCTCTCTCTCGCTCGCTCTCTTAATGTTCCTGGTTTGGCTCGCAGCAGAAAAGGAGCATTTTTGACCCGTTGACCATCGTTTCCTTTCCAAGGGGTGAGCTTTTTGTGTTGCTTCCCTTTCTTTTCCTTTTCCAATCTGTCTTCTCTTCCTCTTTAAACCCTGCCTGTGGGGAATTCTCCGTTAAATGTTCTAGCTCTTGCATTCTTCACACTCCTGAATTGTTCTGTCATCTCTTTTCTGTGCCTGCTCTTCTTCCTTTCTCTCTCTTTTTCTGTTCTCGTGACGGATCAGACAGCGGAGATGCAGAAGAAGCTTCCTGGCTGTAGAGCTGAGCTGTGCTGGTACTTTTTCTGAGGAGGGTGGAACATTGAACTTTCTATCACACATTTTAGTGCAATTTAGTTTGATGAAGTTGAAATATGATGGAAACAGTAGTGTCTAATATTTCACAAAAGGTTTGTGTAGCATTATAGGAACTATTAGCAGAAATGAAATATATAACTATGTTTTCATCGGTGTATCACTTGAAACAAAAAGTCGGTGTGTTTTGCTAAGAATGAGTCCTTCATATCTACATAGTGAGTGGGTCCTCTTCACGGAGTTGGCTGTGTTTCTACAGTAGCTCAGAATGGACACAAGCTAACACTGAAGTGCCTTAAAGCTGCAGTCTCAGTACTGTGTTTGACACCTCGACCCACCACGACCTCCTCTCTACGTGGACTTCCTCCGGCTTTGATTAAAAACGTACGATGATACTTAATACTTACGTAATCTGGGAGAAAATATGTAATTTTTCAAAGACCAGGCTGTCGTACGTGAGCGACATAGATAGCACTAGACTCAAACACCACATTAAATGCCCTGCAAACCAACTGGTGTCTTTACTTCCTCTGGTTTATAAGACCTCTACTCAGGGTTAAGTCCAGTGGATCGAAGCTGGCAAATATGTGAGCCCGTCAACCTTAATGTACCCATAAAAGCGCCAAAGGTCTAAGTTGTCCCAAGAGAGTGAGGGAGAGGTCAATTGAACAAAGTCTGTGCAAAGAGGAAGTCTAATCAGACGACATCAGTGAAAACCAGTGGCGGGCCTGCAAGGCCTTCTCTGCTGGCCTAAACAGAATCACAAAGCTATATCTATTTTATAATGTAATAATTTTTCTTAAATACACTACATGTATTATAATTTATAAAAATATTTTCCCCATTATCTTATGTTCTCATTGCACAGCTACTGTCTTCCTCAGTTGCTCTGCTTCCAGTGCAGCTTGTTTTAAGTAGAGCTTTTATCCAATCAGATCTCACCTCTGTGTCTCTAGGGAAGAACAGAGCCAGAGGCCTGCAGAGCCTCACCTGCAGCCAGTGCAGATTAAAGTACATGGGGACGATATTGTTGATTGTCATAGTGTTCAACCAATCAGATCTTTAGTTTGACATGTTGGGTGTATTCTTTGACGTGTCAGCACCTGCTAGCCGGCCTATAATGACGTCAGCATTACGTGCCGCTCAGTGTCGATGCAGCTCTGCCGCGAGAGCAGAGTGTGCTGTGATTGGTCAGTGGGCGAGCACGTGACTATCGTGAAACGAAAGAGCAGATGCTGTCGGGTAGTGAATCACATCACGTGATGCAGCTCAGCCAATCAAATATGGGCATTCTGACTGAGTGAGATTACCACACACCATGACAGAGGAGACTGAGACGAGGAAAGACATTGCAGAGCAGTAAGTACAATGCTGAAGTTGTGAAAGTAAAGTCATAAGACGATCTCTTTGGGCCGCGACTTGTCATTAAGGAGTGATGGTGGGTCCCACAGCCAGACCAGCTGAGAACCACTGTCCTCCATGAGCGCAGAAAAGATTACATTTTCCAGATGCTCTAGTACTATTCAAACGTATTGCAAGTCTCGTACATAGGTACGTACATGTAATACGTACATAGTTACAGCCTTAGAAACTGATAACTGTGGCTCCATCATGTGGTTATAAGATGCTATTTCAGCTGCAGGACAACAGTGAATGCCTAGGTATAAAATGCACGGCCCGCCACTGGTGAAAAGACATCCTTCTCTTCAAGTCAAGGCTCAAAATAGTAGCAAGAGGCAGATATTGAACTTGTAGTATGATGATATCTAATAATGTTTTATTCGTACCTTACCTGTGAACTGCAAAACCTCAGTCTGACTAAACCACAGCGTAGTCTATACACACACATACCGCTTCAAATAATCACATTTCACTGTTATTTGTGTAGCTATACATAGAAGATTCTTCATCATATTACTATTTAATCCATGCTGTGTGGCCTTAATGAATGAAAGCCTTTGGGACCCTTGTGGCACGGTGCAAAGCACAACTGTCACTGCTAGTTTCAGACCAACGCAGTTTAGTCATAGTCTCGACCAGCGCCCACGTTGTGGAAGTAACAAATTAACTTGCGCCCATCTGTGCGCCCATGGCCGTGTTTGGCTCGAAATGATGTGTGGTCAAGTGCATTGTTGGCGCGATGCTAACTTGAAGCAGCAGAAAGCAATTGTTCCATTGACCAACAAAAGCCCGGTCTGAAGTTAATGGTGCAGCATTGTTTTGCTGAAGGGTGCAGATATCCGATGGTGAGCTGCGCCTACATAGACGGGTCTCCAATGGAAGTTTTGAGGGTCAAACGCTTCATTTCCTGCATTCTGATGACGTGTTTTGAACCAACTTATATTGGAAATGTTTTAATTTGTATTTTATTTATTATACAGTTTTATTTGTAACCCCGAATCTTCTGTCACACACACGAAGAGGCTTCCCCATCATATGGTTTTTCGAACAAATATGTCATGATAGAAACCCTGAGTACTGCTTTGGTGCACACTGTGGCGTTTTGATGGTCAAGTCTCCACAAATACTACCAAATACTCAGAATACTCTTTAAATCAGCATTTAGACACATTTGTGTATGTCTACTTCTACTGGAATTAGATTTCAGTATGTAGGATTGTTTTCGACTGCTGTGATCGAAACATTTCAAAAAGACAAATGTTGATTTTTAAAAAGATAGATGCGGTTTCCAAAGATTCACTAAAAGTTTTTATCTAACGAAATATTCTACTTCGATCCATATTTGTTGGCGTTTAGCCTTCCAAAAACATTTACCCTGCAGAACACTGCTCCCTTCTCCAATTAGCCAAATCCATCATTTAAATAGGAATGCACCAGGTGCAGGCACACCTGCTTTTAAGCTCTAATTGCTTTAATTCATGTTGTGCCTCAAACACATCTTCAATTGCTTGAGTGACTAAAAACAACCCCTCTGCCTCTCACGTCCTACTTTGCACCCAGAATACACACCGTGTAAGTAAAAGAGGAGTCGGACACCCTCACTGCACTTGAGACCGTTCACTGCGGATCAAACAGGGCCTTCTGTCTGTTGCTCTGCTGCCACCTCCAACCCCACAGTACCACACCCCGTTCCATCAGTCAAGCCAAATGTCGACTCTGATGAGCGAACAGACTACTCGTCCTGTGTAATGTAGCCTCTCTGCTGCCCTGAGCTCCATCTGCAGTATTTATGGCTACTTTCCCATCTATAAACCTCTCTGTTAGTCCGTCTCTCTCTCTTAGACGTGTGTAATTACAGTAGAAAACTAGCTTTGCTTAAGAAGAAGAAGAAAACAGAGAGTGTTTTTCTCTATTTTGCCCGATCACGTCTGGAAACAGATCATTCCAACATGTTCACCTCTTTCCTTTAGAAACAAAAGTCATTCACCATTTAATCGTGGCTTTTGCTGTTGTGTGTTTGATGCATTTTAATGACAAGCAGTCTTATCGTAGAATTAGCATTTCCTTATAAATAACATTAATTTCACAGTGGATTTATACAAGCTGGCAATCAGCAACAATTCATTGGACCCAGCCTTCTCTTGCTTTCATTAACTAGGGATTAGGCAAGCACTGCCTGTACTGTGCCGGTAGCTTCGTCATTTACCAGTGTGTGTGTGTGTGTGTGTGTGTGTGTGTGTGTGTTTTCTTTACTTACAGAGTGTAGCTGGTCTATGATTTAATGAGGGCGTGTGACAGAAATATCTTCCCCATAGAGAGACAGATAGCAAGAAGGAAAGAGTGAGGGAATAAAAAAAGACACGGATATCACGGATAGTTGGAGACATATCTGTAACGTCAGCTGGGACATCTTAGTGGTAAATCCATCACCGTCCCCAGTGTCTCCATGAAATGTCTAAAAAGCAGCGGCTCTGCCAGCTTTGTAATCCGCTTCCTGACTTGAGTCCATTTTTAATTTGCAGTCAAAGCACATCACGAGCTCTGTGTGTGTGTGTGTGTGTGTGTGTGTGTGTGTGTGTGTGTGTGTGTGTGTGTGTGTGTGTGTGTGTGTGTGTGTGTGCGTGCAAGTGTAGCAGTTGTGTACTCTCCGTTGCGTTGTGTTTAATTCAGGACACGATATCTTTTGATGGCTCCAACCAGACGTTGATTCATCGGACAGAATCTGGCTGGTAAAAGACAGAACAGCTTCAGTGACTCTCATAGACAACGTTGTGGTCACAAGCTCCGGAACACTGTTCAATCAAAAGGGACAAATACTTAAGCTAACTCTGGTTAGCATGTTACTCATGCTAAATGCTAAATCAGTTAAAACCATTTGCTCTAGAAATTATAAATTAAAACAATTATACGAACAAAAAGGGACTTCTAGACATCTCTCTATATATATATATATATATATATATATATATATGTACATCAGACATCGAATGAGATGTTTCACAACGGAGCTTGTCACAGGTCAACCTACCATGAAAACAGCTTGCTTCAGACTAGTTCATGAAAGCTGGGCGCACCACTAGAGTCTGCAAGCAGCCAGCAGAGGGCGCTGTTACACACAACTCACTTGTCTCCATGGGGAACTAATGATACGTTGTAAATGATATTTAAACAAGGAAATAATATGAAAATGAGAAGGATGAGCAATAACTTAAATAATATAGTAATACTAGCAACCAATGGCCAGTGATGGCAAGTGGAATCATTAACTCTGTTACACATGCATGGGAGATGTCGCAGATGATGTGTGTGTAGGGTTCGTGTGTTTCAGCACACAGGGGGACCTTTGTAATACGATTGCTTCTTTTAGTTCTCGTGGCAATGATGCTCAGATATGAAAGGCAAAGCCCCTCCACTGAACACAGTCACATGCTGTTCTCCTTTCATCACACAAGGATTAATAACGCAACACTACGTCACTTTTAGATAAGACGTTCTTCATGTTACAAGTGCAATGTTCAATCCACAACTAATGATAACGCGATAACACAGCCCTGCTCAACTAAAAATGACCCCTGTGCATATATATATATATATATATATGTATGTTTTGATTGACAGACAAATCAGTGTTGAATTTCTACGCGTGGTGCATTGTTTATTTTTTTATTTTGGGTTTGGGCTTTATTATTATTGCTATATTATTATTACTATAATTAATATAAAGTAACTATTGTTGAGAAAGTCAGTGCAATTTGGTGATTAATGTTGAAAACTGGGACATTTCAGTGTTTCAGCTTTCTAGCTAATTTTGCTTATTTTGAAACAACGTAGTGTGTGTGTGTGTGTGTGTGTGTGTGTGTGTGTGTGTGTGTGTGTGTGTGTGTGTGTGTGTGTGTGTGTGTGTGTGTGTGTGTGTGTGAATAACTGAAAATAACAAGGGGTTTAAAAAAACAACTATTTTCCCCAACGGGATCTATAGAGTAGTTCCTCTTTTCACACCCTTTGTTCCACAAACAGTATGCCAAGTGACAAATAATTGGGAAGTGGATTTCACAAGGTAAGCCGGCAGATAGCTGGTAAACACTGTGACATCACTCTCGTGTCATTTTCGCTTCACACAACAGAGATATGCCATTTGAAAACAAAGTAGACTGAACGTAGGCAGCATGTCTTCTCTCAAAGACTCACAATATTTGATTTGTATCTCATTTCCTTCTTTCAAATGTCCATGAATTCCAATAAATATAGAACAAAAACAAAAATTAAGCTTGACAAACAATCCAGTACTACAGATATAAATACAGCGCATAAAGCATGGGAACCCTGTACAATATATTATACACATAAATGTCGACAGAGAGGCACATCAGACAATAAGAAGGCTTTGCAAACACTTTGATATTAACGTTCCCCAGATAGACAAACATCGAGCCGGATACAAATTCATCTGATTATTTATTATTGAACATGATCTGGCAGCCAACTCTGGGAATGTTTACACGGTGGGGATTGAAATGTCTCGTCACTCCAACGAGCCACGCGATATGATTTATGTATTTCAAATTGCCACATAATGGAAAAACATATTTCCTGCATGGTGTTCGGGCTTCGGGCCCATTTTTGAATTGATGGAGGTGAATGATGAAAGAGGCTGTTGTCTGCGGTCTCCAGTGGTTCTCTGGAACACGTAAGAGAATTAGCATGTAGCATGTAGCATGGAGCTGAGGTTAGTAGGTTTAAGTATTCTGTGTTCTTTGTCCCTCTCAGAACGCAAGCGTGAACGAGGAACCTGCTGTTCAACACGTCCCTCACTTGATGCTTTAAACCCTGCAGTGATGAGACAGAAGACCTCACATGCTCGCTGAAATGTGGACAAATTGGCAACCGGAATTAATTAGACCGTGTTCCACGTTCTGCATGTAGATTGGAGGCATTGCTTGGCAGGAAAGGATGCCTGGAGAAGCCTGCTCCTGGCTGGTCCGAGTCCTGTGGACTGAGTGTGTGTATACATGACGGTCACCAAATAGCTTTTGCGGCTCCAGACAAATTGTATTTGGTGGAAAATAGAGCAAAATGGCTCTTTGGATAGAAAAGGTTGCCGACCCCTGGGTTAAGGCAACAAAGGTACTTGGATTGATTAAGGCAACAAAATGTATTTGTTCGGTCTCGGCAAAAACGTGTTTGTACTGTTCTCTCTATGTGTTTTACTTCCTAAGTGTTAACATCGATAAACAGTCAGCCAAACTCCTTTTCAAGAGCCAGGTATGTGAGCGTGCTTGCTCCTTTATTGATTTCGTACATCTTAAATCAGGTTGACAACGTTGAATCAGAATGAAACTCGAAAATAAAATAAAAAATATCTTAATTGAATGTAATATGAATACCGGATAAATATAAACAGCCTTATGTTCACATTTACTTAACAAAAGTCACCATTCTTACTCAGTCAACACATGAAGAACATAAAACACTTACAGCCATTGCTTTCTGAGGAATTCAGATGAAGGATTACTGTGGATTAAACATGGGATACCACACAGCTGCGACCATGCTCCCTGCAGTTTACAGCTCTCAACTTCCTACTTCCTGCTTCTCACTTCCTGCTTCATTACGGGTGTCAAAATAAAAGCGCCACACCCATTTATGCATAAAACAATGAAAACACATTTCAACAGTTAACTTATTCAGAACAGAACAGTATTGGTTATGTTTAGGCAACAAAAGTACTTGATTAGATTAAAGCAACAAAAGTACTTGGCAAAGTTTAGTCGACAAATTTACTCAATTTGGTTAAGACACCAAAGGTACTTGGTTACATTAAGGCAACACAAGTTCTTGGTTCGGTATTTGGTTAGGTTTAGGAATACATTGTGATTTACAAAAAAAATGACTCCACCTAGTACATAGCTTACTTATTTGGCGTTAGTTAAGTACGTAATTTACGTTACAACAGTAAGTAAGTCAATGTTGACTAGGTTTCAGACGGCAACAAACGTTCTCGCTCTTCATACTACGTCAGTTACTCTGACTGTGACATCATGACGTGAGTGGGGTTACAGTGCTGTTAGTTCACGTACAGACGCTAAAGCGATGTGTCGTATCAGACGCCGTATTAGACGAGTTGGGAGTGAGAACAGGTCGTGAAAACAAGAAAAAAACTGTTCTGGAAGCATCTAGTGGAAATACTGAGACCTGATACAATTAGAGATGTTTCCTTGTAAGGTTTTGCATCGGCAGACATTTTCTTTGGTGCCGATTCATCAACTGTCACCTTTTAAATGTATCACAGGCTTTTCAATCCATTTTGCATGAAATAATTCGATTTTTGCAGCCCTTTGTCATAATCAGCATACTTGTTGGGGCCCAGCTTACTGCCATCCAGCCCGTCCAGTCTGGCCCTGTGCTTCAGCTCCGATCTGTCACTTTATTTCAATTCATTTTCAAACCCAAAGTGTGAAGAGTTTATTTTGGATGCTTTTAAAAAGTCAGAGGCAGCGCTGGTGTCGGACCTCAGGTCAGATGAAAGCACTGGCCAAGTTTTGTCAGTTCGAAGATGTGAAAACGATGTCAAGATATCGAGCGAAGGCATTGATTCTGCATGTCAGCCTACGGACACACCTGATATTAATGAGTGCATGTTGCTTTGAAGAAAGGCTCGCACCAACAGCCGGGGTAACAAGCAGGTGTAAAAAGGAGCGGTTTAGTGCAAATGCGCTGTATTTGCAGAGATTTGTGGGATTTCTGAGGAGCATTTACGTGTGGAGAATCTGAGCCGAGCTAAAGAGACAAAGTGTAGATATGTGAAGGGTTAGTAAGGGAAAGCTCTGGCACATTTAATGAGCTTGTGTTCAGTTGAGACTCTACTAGTGCAGAGGAGGCGTGCCGGATGAGGTGAGAACAAAAGGTGATCAGAGTTCTGGCTGTGTGGTCATTAAACCTGGACATGAACGTTTACTCAGCTCCTAATGAGCAAACCTTTGATTTGCATTGTCGAGCGGCGTTCAATCACTGCTTTCCTAACTAAATATTGTCAGTCATTCTTTGATGAGTCTTCTTATTAGCCATGCTACAGACTATGGAAGCTGTGTTGAACCAACATCAGGTCAACATTTCCATTTGTCTGATAACTTGGTTTATGACTAATTGCATTCCAGCAACCTCAACTGTACTTTGTGTACAATGCACATGTACATACGTGTGACTGCAATTCTCACAGTTGAATCGCCGCAGTGGCGGAAAATGTGGTTCTGAAATAAAGGATCCTGGGGGTGCTGCTGAATATCTGATTTGACATAGGATTGCTTGGTTTTCACCAATAAATCATGATACATAGCCGATTAATACTGTTAATAAATATTCAGTTGGAATAAGGGCCGAAAGCAGGACTGGACCGCACCGACACAAAAGGTGCTGCTGGGAGCGGGAGAAATGGATGGAACCAATCAGTGGTCATGTAAATTCTTAAGGGACATCTTTAGAGAAAACATGCTAAACTAATGCGGCAATAATAAAAAATATAAAGCATGTTAATGTTGTTATTGTGAGCGTGTAAGCACGACAATCAACTGCTCTTTACTTCCATTTCTTACCGAAGCGAAAATGACACGAGAGTGATGTCACAGTGTTTATCTGCCGGCTTGCCTTGTGAAATCCACTTCCCAATTATTTGTCACTTGGCATACTGTTTGTGGAACAAAGGGTGTGAAAAGAGGAACTACTCTATAGATCCCGTTGGGGAAAATAGTTGTTTTTTTAAACTCCTTGTTATTTTCAGTTATTCACACACACACACACACACACACACACACACACACACACACACACACACACACACACACACACACACACACACACACACACACACACACACACACACACACACACACACACACACAAACACACACACACACACACACACAGCTTTATCCCGTCATATGCTGCATTGTAAGATAAGACCTGGATGAGTGTGTGTGTCAGGTGTGTGCTTATGTAGCAGATGGAACCGAGGCGGTAACGCTTCACTTTGAAAAGACATATTCAACAAATATATTCAAATGTATTCACAGATAAAGCATGATGTTTTGTGTGTAGGGAAGCAGAAATATATCTATCTAAAGATACAGAACATATGGCTGCATGTATCACCTGCCTTAGCATTTCCACCATCATCATCATATACTAACAATATGTCAGTCGAATCCAATCTGGATTCTCCCCACCAGAATTAAATTCTTTGTTTTAAGGTAACACAGCTGAGCATGTTAATTAGAGCTGGTTTTACAAAGGGAAACAGGGAGACAGTTGCCAGTTAGTCATAATTCAGGTTTAATAGAGGGGACAGATTGATGAGGTAGGAAAATGTTGATTTAAAAAAAAAATCATCACAGATGTGAGTTTGTCCCATAAATCTCTTTTTGAAAACAATGATGACGTACGTAACGCAGTTTGATAACTGAAGCCGCTTGTTGACTGGCGACCCTCGGCTGTCTGCGTCCGTGGTTGCTCGTAGTGACGGCAGCTCTTGTGAACACCACCAGAACATGTAGGTGTGCTCAAAACAGCCTTCAATTGACTTTAGATACGCACGTATCTGTGTTTATTATCTATGCCAACCATTTAGGAACGATACTACGAGCACAGTCACCAGTTAACACGGTCACTGGTTAAACTGAAACACCTGTTGCTCTGAGACGTCCGTGATCTTGTTGGAATTCTGTAGAAGTTGAGTCTGCTGTTGAAACTTCCATCCCGACAACTCAACATTTTGATGCCGGTAACAGTTTTAATTCAATGTTTAAAAGCCGCCTCGCTCATCTGGGCGGCTGGGGCCAAACACCCACGTCTGTTGGATTTACAGCAGCGGTTCCCAAACTTTTTAGGCCGCGCACCCCCTTCTACATCCCGACCGGGTTCGCGCACCCCCCCCCCCCCCCTTAATAAAAAAATTAAAAAAAGAAGCAACAGAGCCTTTTAAGCCTTCATAGCCGCATAAGAATCGGACCAATGAGAGAACAGTTTGCTCGCGCGTGGCATTTGTTTACAAGATTTAGTCCGCTGTTAAATGTTGCAGTGTGAACACAAACCGAACAAAGGAGCAACTGCAACAAAGCAAACGAACTGAAGGTGTGAAAACGCCCTTAAACACTGCAACAAAGTTTCAATAACTTTCAGTGACACAAGGCGTCACTTTTAAAGAGCAATACGGATGTGAGGACACACGCACAGGCTCAGAGGCAGATTATCACATTTAATTTACAATTAATGAGCGACTAATGAAGCCAGGATGTCTTCGGACAAAGCATCGATGCGGCGCGACACAGTGTTGTTGGACACCGGGATCATGTCCAACTCTTTTGCTTCTTTCTCCCCAATCATACATTCCACCATCTCTCTGGCAGCTGGCAAGCTCACGTCTTCAGTGATTGTGTGCGGTAGCCCCTTTCTCGCTATTCTGTAACCAGATATGAAGCCCGTAGTGCGTCATTTATAGACCAACACATGAATGAGACTCCAGTTGTTTTGGCTGTTTTGTAACTCCTCCAATTTCGATATAAACAATGTAAGGGGCTTTTGACTTGCACTGGCATGCTTGGTGTTCAGGTGGTGACGTAAATAAGAGCTTCAGACTGTTAGCCAGAACCTCACTGCACACCACGCACTGTGGCTTTGGGCAATCTGCGTTGCCAATCCAAGTGAAGCCCAGACACAGATACTTTTCATCATATTTCCTCTTTTTTTCCCAGTCTCCTCCGTCTCATCTTCCTCTGACTCTGGCTCGATTTCTTCTCCCGGTCTCTCCCCAACGCACCTCTCCGTTCCCCTCGCCTCCGATAAATTAAAATTACATTTTTTTTTTATATTTAATATTATTACACCATCAGACCGCCATTACACTTTTCCTCTCGCGCACCCCCTAGTTCTTTGGGAATCCCTGATTTACAGGAATACTTTTGATGACATCTGCTGGAAAAAGGGTCGATACACAAATAAACAATGTTGGACCTCGACCACACTAACGGCACCCAGCGCTAACCAGCAAATAGGAGGGAAGCCAACAGTGTTGACTTTCTCGCTAAATCTGGCGACTTTCCAAACCCTCATGGCAACTTTTTTTGTCAAAAGCTACGAGCGACACATCTAGCTGCTTTTTCTGGTGTTGTTGGAGACTTTTCTGGTCTTTTGACTCTGACGTGAAAGCACGTTAGTCTCACAGTAGCCCCTCACGCAGCAGTCCCAGCTGAAGAAAGAGGAAACCCTCAGTCTACGTGTCCAGACTGCAAATGAATCGCGCATGGGCAAAGCCGCCGCTGTTCCCGCCGCTGTTCCCGCCGCTGTTCCCGCCGCTGTTCCCGCCGCTGTTCCCGCCGCTGTTCCCGCCGCTGTTCCCGCCGCTGTTCCCGCCTCTCTCCTACAGCGCTTATTACCATTATGCAAATTAGGCAATGACGTCATTTAGCGACTTCTAGCGACATTTAGGACAGCCAATAGCTACTTTCCTTACTGAGGAGTTGGCAACACTGGAAGCCAAACATCGTTCATATGCACATAGCATCCACATTGCAATTATACGCAGCTGAAAATCTGCAACAGATTTATTGTTTAATGCCAGTTATACCCCTTTGAAAAGTCAAAATGTAGATGAAAAAAGGTCGATAGTCCTTTGTTTCGTTCCAATACTCTCATATCCATTATTCCAAGTAATCGCAGGCAGTAATTCGCCTAATAGCCTAAGCCTAGTAATTAGACACGTTATCTCAATTAGGACGATTTTTGGGGGTGAATCTGTTAGAACCAGTGACCACTGTGTTGCTACATTAAAGTCGCGTCTTTATAGATATCAGCATTGCAGTTATTAAATCCTGCCAACCGTAGCTAGTGTTTACAGCTGATAGAGATAAATAATGATAGAAACGCTTGAAACGTTTCCAGCCTGACGGGGATTCTACAACCCGGGTGACGTTCCGGTTTCATCTCCGTTGTTGTTAAGTCGTTACGAATCAGCGCCGTGCGAGTGGCACGGTTTTCCACTCCTCACAACTTGTCAAGTGAGCCGCGAGATTTCTTGAAAGAGTTGAAGTGAGAAATTACCTCTGTTGTTTGTGTAGCGCTGAACATAATCTTGTGGTAAAAAGAAGAAGAAGACAAACGGATGCATGCAATATGATGATAAAACAGAGAGAACTGTGCTCTGATCTGTGCAGAATGGTTTCCCTCCACTCTCTCGTATCAGCGCTCTGGAGGGCAGCTAGTTCAGCAGGCATGTGGAAGCACAACATCTGGAAGAACATATCTTGGCGAGCTCCTGCACTGAGGGCTTGTTTCATAGGTAAACATAATTCTGTTTGTTCGTATTTTACCACACACACACATGAGCACGCGAGCAAAAAGAAAAAAGAAAGAAGAAGGAGCTCCCCAGTGTGCCGGTAAGATGTGTTTCGCCTACTTTACTTCTTTGTTGCTGCAGCTGTGCCATCCATGTTTCTCCTTTATCGGAGCAAACACACGCACGAACCGAGCCGCTGCAACCCGCTGCATCTCCAGGGTTCAGTACGTGTGATCGGGATCCGGGCCGCTCGGTTTATGCACCGGCCTTTCAGCTAAGATACTAAATAAAAACACCGTCACTAATCCTCACCACGCCATTGGAGAGAAGACCCACACACACACACACACACCAGTAAATCCACTTGCACTCCCTTATGTAAATTGAGGCGGCAATTAATTTGTTGATGAGAAACCATTCATCTTTAATTATTCCTTGTTTGGCTCCGCGTGCCGACCTCCTCCTATCTGGATTTTTTCAGGAACTCAATAGATTTGAACTTAATAGATTTTTGAATTGAACATAGAAGCTTCCACTATCGCTCACACACACACACACACACACACACCCACACACACACACACCCTTTTAGTACAAGCATGGTGTCATGCTGCTAAATTGCCCCCTATAGGCCAAACCCACCACCGCACCTTTCAGTAAAAGAGTGAGTGGGACTGACTGTACTGTAACGGAGCTTTGGGGGGGGGGGGGGAGCCAAATCCATTTCAATATAATTATGTATATTAAATACGGCAGCAGCCCGAGACCTCCCCGTATCCTCCCTCCCTGCTTTTGTTTGCTAACTGAGCTGTATCAGTCCTCCTAGTTTATTCCCACGTCTAATTATCCAACGCAATAAGAGCCGAGACGCTCCATTCTTCTGCCTTTGTTTAATTACGTCTGAAGAGGAGGAAGGAGAGGGGAGGGGGCACACACTCGTCTGTAGGGGAGGGCATTTGACTTCCCAGGGCTTTCGGTGCTGTGCATGCAGCAGTTGCCTCAGTCTGAATCAGGCATTCATTCTTTTTCTAAATCAATTTGATTGGACAATGAATATTGCCGTGCTGTGGAAACCTTGTGTGTCCTGAACTGAATGGTTATGTGTTCCTCCTCCACAGGAGCGTAGTGGAAGGTAAACCCACTTACAGTCAATCTACACTCCTTTCTTTGTGTGTGGAATACTGATTCCATCATTTTGGACCAGCATTAATGTTTCTGACAGAGAATCATGGAATACATTATGGCAATATCTACCCCGAAATATATCACAAAACAAGTTTTTTTTGTTTGCTTTTCTTGTGGCCTTTTTTGCTTTTATTCGAAAAGAACAGAAGAGGTTTGACAAGACATGAGGGGAGAGAGAGAAGGCAACCCTGGATGCCTTTTTAGTAAGAACAACATTTATTTTGGAATAAGATTGATGTGTCAGCAGTTGCAATGCATCATGGTCACTAACTGGAGGTCACAATCAAGGGTTACAAAGTACGGTCATGCTAGGGCGTAATTTACACTGGGGAGGAACTCTATATTTGTCCCCCTCATTTTTATTGTTCAGGTGCAGTTTGTCACAAAGATCCGTCTCATTGTTGTCCTCCTTATCCAGCCACCAAGGTCCGGATAAGAGAGGCGCTGCTAAAATACTTATGTGGTCATCTGAGTTGTCTTGGCCGATTTTGGTTTGAGCGTAGCTGAAAGGTTCCCTGTGGAGAAGCTTTTGTCTTTATACAAGAAAACTCCACGGGCCCCTTTTAACAAGCAGCAGCGAGTGCTTCCCGGACTTTTTCTGCCCGGGGTTTTCGCCTCACAGGCTATAAACAAACTCTTCTAACATATTGCTGGAGGGGTTGTATGGAAACTGGAGAATACCTGCAGACACTACTTAGGGCTGTAGAAGTATGCACAGTAAGGTATGGCAGCTATGTGTACAGTGGCAGCGCACGGATGGAATGCTGGTGCACCAAATGTGTATTGTTGTTGTGGTGCAGGCTGGAGGGCAGCTGGGACTCCACTGTCGTACATTATCATTGGGTTCGTTAGAGACGATAGGACCAATCGCATTGGCTCCTTTCATTCCCTTTTAAGGAAACACCCTCTCCACCGTGCGCAGTGCACTGTTGACTTGTATAGGAGTCGTGACACAAATTTCAGTGTGCTGCTGGATTGCTGGTGACTCTCCCATCCACTGTGATGGACAACCAGTCACCAAAATACCAAACAGCCGCACCTTGTGGTGATTTACCCACTGCACGTTGGGGGAAATGCTGTACTCAATGCAGCTGCATGAATATAAACCCCCTAACATTCTTAAGTCCTACAAACATTTACTTAATGATGTCATTGTGTAAAAACGGCTGTGTTCTTTGTTTGCACAAACGAAGCACTTTGCTTAATGTATTCCGACTAGGAGTTATAGCCCGACCCATACAGGATTGTTGAGGCCCATACTTGTATTGATATTTGAGTTTAAATAGCTGGTAATTGTTATCTTTACACAACCCATTTCATGAAGAAACAAAAAAAATATGTCTGGCATTTCTGCACAATTCCATGTTATTAATCAGCTCACATATATGCCGATACAAATTTAGATATTGACCTATGCAATAAGCCAAAACTGCCGGATATATTGGCCAATTAATCACCCAAACTCTACTGTTTGAGTTTGAATCTCTAGCCACGGTTTGTTTAATCCAGATGAAGCCATCTTGGCTTTTTGGAACCTGGAGTGGAACAAGAGGGTGGAGCTAAGAAAAAAACACGGAGTAAGACATCCCCTGCTTTATGGTCTGTTTGACTCTAAATGGACCATTATTTACTAAATGAACATCATGCTGTATTGAAGACTTGAAACTAGAGATTGAGACCATAAACTCATGTTTACAATGTTTACTGAGGGAATAAATCAAGAAGTAGAGTCATTTTCTCATAGACTTCTATACAACCAGAGGAGTCGTCCCCTGGTGGACATTAGAGAGAATGCAGCTTTAAGGCACTTCTGCATTTGCTTCACTTTTCAGAACCGGAGGTTTTTACTTGACTACAACCGGCTGGTAACCATCCTTTCATGTAATGCGTTTCTATGTACTGCACATGTTTGTTTTGTTGGCTTTCTGAGTAGAAAGGTGGTCTTGTGGTTCCAGTGGCAATCAAACAGCAAGATTATGTTTCCAATTCCTTTATCAGCCAGTGTAAATCCATCTCAACATGAAAGACATTCCTCTGTTAAGGCACAAATGACTGCACTTTGTCCCCCGCGGTACGTCTGACTTCCACGTGGAAGGAGTACATTTTGGTAATCAGTATCTCAAATCATCTCCGGAGATTGTTGTAATTCACCACTTTATGAAACTGCCTCCAGAATGGATCTCCGCCACATGCTGCGCAGCTAAGAGCAGCCGATCAGATGTAATGGTTTCCTCACTGAGCAAACAGAAACTGATAGCAACACACGCTCAGACATAAGTCTTTTTTTTCTCACTGGAATCCACTTTGAACATCACACACACTGAATGCTCGTGTCCGCTGATGACATGTGTTCTATCTCACTTTAAATAGCTGATGTGAAGAGCAAACGCATCCTACATGCAGAGCTTGTGTGTCTCGAATATTTAAAAGTGCATTTAAACTCCAAAGAAGTGTAACTTTCATCATGACGCGCACGAGTAAAGAAGCTTGGAAGCTGTCGCCGACAGTTGTTCTCGCTGCTTGGGATGGACTGTAGATATTTTTAGTTTGACAGAAATGCAACATCTTGTGGCTGTTTGGGTCAAAGGCTCCAGTCAACCAAAATATTAAAGAATGACAAACTCAGAACTAATTACATATTGTGTATAGAAATACACAGTATGTGTACTCCACAGATGTGACCTATTTTATTTTTTAATGTTGCTTCATGGAAGATATTACATTGTGTTTTGAACCGTTCCCTCCAATTAAGAAGAGACTTTGATTATTTTGTCAGGTAAACAATTAAAAGAGCAAGTTCTACATCTGGTGCGCATCTGGCCCCGTGACTTATGACAATCTAAAATGTCACGGTGTCTATCAGCAATCTCTCTTAGATAAGAGTCGCCCTGCTGAATCCCAACGAGACGCCCGGCCTCGGACCAAACACTCAAACTCTGAGCTGAGAGATGCCAGCTGAGGTGTGTGTGTGTGTGTGTGCGTGTGTGTGTGAGCGTGAGATGTGTTTTGATTAAGACTGAAGTTTGTCATTGACTCAAACTAGCGGGGTTGCTTGCTTCCTCTCCCGCTCCGTGGCGGTGAGCGGTAGAATCTGTTCTGTTTGAACAGAACGATGGATTCGGTCAGAACTCTCGCACAAAGTAATCAACGGAGTGGGAGAGGATCATTTCATGTGAATAGACAAAGATTGTATTCTGAATCGCACCGTGGTGCTTCGTGTTTTAGTTTTTTCTCACGCATGCCAACCTTCAGTCTGACAACCTGCTGCGAGCTCTGACGAACGGCTCCGTGGTTTTACCGTGATGAAAGAAGCACCTGCAATGTCAAAATCTAATTCCTCTTGTCAATTCTATTGCGTCTGTCCTTGTAAGAAAATGCACATTCATCAAAGGCTTTTACACATTGATTTTTGTATTTTTCTGCAACTTCTTTTATCTACACGAAGATCTTTTTTTTTTTTTTTAATGAATTAAAAAGTGTAGCTCTTTCCTTCATTAAATGTTAGATGCCTGTATGGGCATTTCTAGAGGGATTAGATAAAACTATCTTCTCCTTTATTTCATTTCACTTCAAATTGAATTGATGGTTGTACAAATAAGACAACACCTGAGGTGTTGTGAAGCCATTTGTCAAATAATTATGAAAGGAACGCACCCCTTTGCTGTGGCATTTAAGTGTTGGACCGGAAACATTCTCTATCCCTCTTTGTGCGTACTTGGAAAGTTTCTCCAGAAAAGTTCCTGCATTTTTTAAGCCCTCCCCGAGGTCGGCATCCTCTCAGTACCAGCGAGACGAATTACCGTCAATTACACATCAAAGACGACGCCCTTTTTGGACCCGTTTTCTTTTATCTGTGATAAACCCAGCATCTGAACCTGGAAATGAAGACAATACAAATCCAAAAAACGACTCTATAAAAGCAAGTATAATCAGTCACATCAATCAGCTGATAAGACCACCAACACAATGAATGCCTCCTCTATTTACTTGCAAGTCACCATTTTGAGTTTCTTGTACCTTTCAGGAGAAATGCTTGAAATGTACATTATAATTACAGCATTAAATGCAGTAAATGTGCAATGCAGCAGCAGAAACGTAAGAATCAAAATTGTAATAAATGTGACATAAGGAGTACCGAGTGTAGAATTTAGGTATGAGAGCAGTAAGATAATCACAGTATGAAGGCTGCGTTGTGTACATCAGATTCAGCAGTCGGCACATCTCCACGTTCGCAGCAGCGGGTACATCTGCCACCAGAGGCATGGGTCCATATCGCTACACATTTGTTTGACAGTGGGACTCTGGCTGTTTGATATGTCTCAGGGTTTCTGTGCAGCATCAACAACTGAGCCATACATATTTCATGCTCTCCCTTTCTCCGCTGTCTGAATTGTGATGAGGGGTCCACGGGGTTCTGTTACACCACGAAGATCCAACCTCTCCGTGTCCACGCAGTCGGAGGAGCTCTTGGGAACTCGTGGGCCCCACGGGGCGGGGGGGTCATGAAAAGCAACTCGGGCTGGCATCGCCTTTTCTGTTTCTTTCTCTCAAAGATGTCGTCGCAAACTTTCTGCCAGATGCTGTGTGTGTGTGTGTGTGTGTGTGTGTGTGTGTGTGAGATAACCCGATCGCTGAAGTGTGTGTCAGCGTGATGGGAGTATAAGACGAGTGTTGTGACTGGAGTACATCTTCGCAGGCTTTTCTTGTCATGCCGTTGGGTGCTTACTTTGCTTCTCCCATCATCATTTCCTTCCTTTCTCGTTCAGTTAATGTTGTCACGGTAACTGTAGGTCTCAATGCTCAAAATCCCGCCATCACTAAAGGTCGACAAACGTCGTGTGTGACACGTGTCAACACACCTGCAAGGATACATTTCTGTGCACACCCACAGACACCGGTGTCAAGAAATGCCACTGTTATATCTCACCGGCATGGACGCACATCAGCGCTCAAGAGGAGCAGCAACTTAATCACAGTTGGCACATTACAGATGGTGTTCCTCGGGGGGTTTCAAAGACTGACACAAAATTGAGATATTATTTGAGGGATTATCATACCCAACGTTTTGGAGCTAGACTTCCCATAATGCTTTGACGGATGACAAACAGATATTCGAATTAACTAACTTCCTAACACTAAGCTGCTTATACCACACCTTTAAAACTACTAATGCCAATATATTGCAATCAATTAAAATACAATCTTTTGTTTCCCTCTCATTTGAGTGTGTTTTCATGCAAATATCCACTACAAGTGACCAAAAGAAAGTAAAAGGCACCCTTTTTTTTCCTCTGGTTCGATCCGTGACTCAAACCCGCGATACGATACGAGTCGTGAGTGAAGTGACCCGTTGCACCCCTAATTAAAGGTCAATTAGCTATGAGCAGCTCCTTTTGCAATGTACCCGTGGAAGTACTGACCACTATAACTCAATGACTTTGGTACTGAGAATTTTAAATGGGATGATTTTTGGTCACGTTCTGGAGCATCTTTTACCGAGGACTTTCCAAAGATATTTCTATTTTTTATTTTCTTCTTCTCGATGGAGAATACGCAGAGATAATGACATCCTTGGAATGTGAATTTCAATTTTGTCTCTTTGTTTTCAGATTTGACTGAGTTATGACTGAGGAGTCTTAAGAGTCTATTTTGTGAAGCAAATTCAGGCAATCAGGCAACAAGGGTTTTAAATGACCTTAACCTCCACTGCCTCCAACTGTGGTTAAACACACCAAATCAGTGGCTGAACTGCAATGACTTCCTGTTGTTCTTAGAACACTGTAAAGCAGGTTTCTTTTGTCTCACTCAGTATCTTTGCATCACGTCTTCTTCTCCACTTCAACTCTCCCGTGAAGCTGCACAGTTTGATAATATCTGAATTGTGTTTGTCTGGTCATTCAGATAGCAACACCCAAATGTTTTGAACAAGATGAAATTGCATTGCATCATAGCATCCAGAGAGTGTACGTATTGGAGTGTGAGCGCTTTAAGAAAACAAAGCAGAAGGACTAGAACTGCCAGTCACACTGGCCCGTGACAGCCAGCACAACTGAGTCACACCAGTTGGTGTTCACAACGCCTTGATCTGAATCCCAGTCTGCCCAGTCTGGTGGATTAAGTGTGAGGCAGGAGATAAATCTAAATGTGGAAGCATTTCCCGAACCCAAAAAAATGGACACAAGCATGAAAACATTGTGAAACCGTTTTGTTTCCAGACCTGTGAATCGTTGCCCACATCAGAATTTCTTTTAGCGATTTGGAACAGGTCTGGTGAAGTGCTCATTTAATGTTTTCTGAGTTGAGGACGCAACAAAAACCAATCAGAACTTTGGATGTAGAATTAAGAGTGTCAATGTCATCCACCAGTGCCATAAAAGATCCGTCAAGCACCAGTGGGTGTTTTCAGCCCTCCAGCCTCAGGGTTGTAGTGATCCCATCATGGCTTGGTGCACTTGACTGCATCCTCGCATCCTCCTTTTCTTTTATATCTTTGGAATGATACAAACATATATATTCCATATATTCCAGGTCTGTCAGAAGGCCTTCAGTGGACCTTTGATCTGGATCTGAACCTCTCCCTACCCTTCGGATGATCTCAAGTCATTCCATGTTTTTTTATTCTTGCTGTGCAGTTCTTTGTGACCTTTAGCTTTGTGCCTCCTCGCACCGTTCATGATGAATAACACCTCAGTAGTAGGTACTGATGAGTTGTACACATCGTGTTGTCAATGTCAGGCAGTTAGAGACACTATATCCATTTTATTTATTTATTTATTTACAAATCTCATGGTGAATCTCTGACCCCCTGCTCTTTTTTGTTATTCCAAGATCTGATTGTGAATGCTGAAGAATAGGCTGTGTATATACACTGGTGTGCTGAGCCCTGTGTGCCTGCTAGTAGTATATATAATACGAGCTGTATTGTTGGCAGACCTTGTGGTATTGTATCGAACACAAGGCACCACGCCAATCCACGGATGTCGGCTCGTTGACCCCTTGTCGAGAAGCTCTCCAACCCACAGGTCATCTTCTGCGAGCTGTTGTGCATGTAGAGCGAATACATGGCAGCAAAAGGTTAGAGAGTCCGAACTTTTTATGAAGCGGTTGCCATGACAGTGTAGAGCACATGTGTCAAACTCAAGGCCCGCCACGTCATTTTATGTGGCCCGCGAATCCGCCAGCAACAAAAAAAATTAAAATAAAAAAAAGATTTTTGTTTTTTTTGTTTTTTGGAAAAATTATTAAAAATTAGACTTGATAATAAAAGTATCCGCATGGTCGAAATTATGAGATAGAAAGTTGAAATTATGAGATAGCATGTTGTCTGTGTACCGATATTAAAACTATCACAACAGGTGGACCGGAGAGGCAACAGCCCGAAAAGAGGTTTTCCAACGATTGAAAAAGATCGACAAATAATCCCAAAATGTCCACGAAGAGAACAATTGATGCAGAGGGAAGAACATGTAATGAAAGATGGGAAAGTGAATACATGTTTGTGCTTCAAGGAGAACAACGGGTCTGTCTTCTGTGTTATGAGGCGTGTCTGTGATGAAGGACACAATTCACGTCGGCATTTTGACACCAAACACGGAGCTAAATTTAGCCTCTAAGAAAAACATCAAACTGTCCAAGAATTAAAAGGCAGACTGCAATCACAGCAGAATATATTTAGACAGATACAGCCCAGTTCATGCTAAAGGTATGTGAGCAGTGCTCCGACCAGATACAGACTTTTACAAATGTCAGTTTGTGAAGAAACACCATCGCAGACCGAGTTCATGAACTAGCAGCAATCTAACAACACAGCTCGCTAAGAGACGAGCAGGTACTTGTGTTTGTAATGAACTGTTGATGAAAGCACAGACAACACGGATACATCATCTATCCATGTTTATCAGACCTGACTCTCAGTGAGCAGCTCTTGGATGTAGCTGCCATGCACAGGACGACGACAGGGAGGAACATTAGTGATGCAGAGAGGTGACACAAACAGCTTTGAACAAAGTTATTGTAATAACTTGTGTTTGATATTTGTCTTTGTTATTTTCTTTAATAGTTTGATCTTTGACAGAGTCATGTGGGTTTCTTAACCCTCAATTAAAATGATTTATGTTATAATAACAGAAATGTCTTTAAATATCATTTTTCATTTATATAACTGCATGTACAATATTTTTACACTCGAATAAACAATAATCAAATGCAGAGAGAGTTATTTAACAATATATTAGGGAGAAGTTAGTTATACAGTCTTACAGTTAACCGGCCCTTTGAGGGCGACCGTGATGCTGATGTGGCCCAGAGTGGAAATGAGTTTGACACCCCTGATGTAAAGGGCAGAGGTCAAGACCAACTAGAAGACACAGGCTGAAGGGTTGCTTTGCTCCAACTCTAACTCTGCCCATAATTCTGAGAAGAGCCTGTTGGCATGTCTTAATGTGAAACCCTTCAGACGTTCCTTTAGCAGTACCTTATAGGACTCGGTTGTGTTAGAAGAGGCTGTGCTTGAGGAGAACCCCTCGTGGATCTGGAGTAGGCGTGTGGTGGACTGTGAAGCTGTGGCTGCTGTCAGGCCCTTCACCCAGTATCGGCTCCTGGAAAGCACCTCGCTCCTTTTTATAGGGAAACTGTTCGCTGCTCCGGCTATGAGTTGTCACTGTTTATTACTGCAAAAATAAACTTTTCCAAAGAACACCTGTTCCAAAAGGACTGGGAGCAGGGCTGATTTTTTCTGTCTCAGTTTTGATTAAACCTTTTTTTTCATCCTATCTTGTAAGTTGAGAGAAAAGTATATGTAAATGAAAAATGTCTCCGTTCGGGACTGGACGTCCTTTCTGCAATAAAGTAAGCAACAGGGCCTTGCAGATGCACATCTCACCCCAACACCAGGTAGTACATCAAACTCTCGAGTTATCTAATAGTCTGCCGGTGCAACACGGGGGCCTACACCTTGTGTTCGTCCACCACATCTCGCTTATCAACTAGCGTGATTAACTTTCTTCTTACACCAGTGTGATCACGGCTAAAGGGCCACAGATTGGACGAACGCTGGAAGAGGATGGGAATGTAAATGAGCAGCACTCAGCTTCACCACCGACCTGCTGTCCTGATGAGGGGAATGAGAATGAGATGGAGAATGGTAAACATCAGGATTACATTGCCCCAACAGCAATTTACAAATTCAGCTGTGGATCTTTGTGAATATGTTCTTGGGTTGCTGGTAGTTTGGTGCATGGGGACCAGTTAATTCAGTGCCTACGCAGATACTTTTCAAATCATCAAAATTGACTCTCAGTTTCCCATATTTCACTCTCCATCTGCTGCTCTGTCAGAAGAAGATCTTGCTTCCTGAGTATTCCCAAACATGTTTTTCATCATATCTCCCATATTAACCTTTCGCTTCTGCCTTTGTTACTGTCTGGCACAGTGTGATATCAAACTGTGTGCAATGTGATGCAATTTTCGTGAATAAACAAGAGTGTAGAGTTGGTGTGTGACCCTAACCCTGTGAAAAAGGCTGGAGGCAGCACAGTCTGTGGTGAGATACGTTGTGAAAAATTGAACTGCATTAACAGGTCTGTGAGTGTACGAGCATTGATATGTGATGTAGCTCCAAACGTTGCGTGTAATACGGCTAATGTGACTTCGCAAGGTCAGTACTCACAAATAACCTTCTGAGACACTTTGTGTCATTGACTATTGCCTCCAAACGTGCCATAGATACTTTGCTACGCTGGTACATGAGAATAAATAACACATAAGCCCATATGTATTGTACCATTCCTTTATTATATATTTATATATCTTATTTCACGTCCTCAAACTTACATGGAGAGCTCTTGGAAGCAGCACTTGGAAATATTTTCCCTGACTGATGGGATGTTTTGGATCCAGCACCATGGAAAGCTACTGTAGGTTCAGTGGATAATTGATGGATGGATTTCCATAAAGAGACACTGTCTTATAATCAGGATAGTGCAGCATAAATTGTCCACGGCATTATGATCTCTCTTCCAAGTGTGTCCTCACCCTCCATCGAGGGCATAGAGAGTTACGAGGTGGCAGCCATTGTCAAATTTCCTCAATCTGATTCAAATGAACTGCCAATAATTGATTCATCATCAAAAAAACAACAAAAGACTCCATCTCTTGACAAAACTCTTGACGGGTAGCTTCATGGAAAACGCCTTTTTTCCGAACAAGCGTTGCACTTAGTGGATTCCTTTCATTTGTAAATGCCATTGCGCCATTACTCCTTCGTGACAACGCTGTATCGTAACACACGTAAAAATCATTCTCTGCCGCTTGATGTCTTATTATTATATATCGCCAGCTGGCGTTTAAAAAGGCCGCTGCAAAGAGGAGTTGAAGCCGCTACATTCGCCTCTCCGTGTGTGCCTGGACTACAATGCGGGTGTGGGTCGCTTTACACCGGGAAAGTGTAAAGAAAACTTTTTTCCCACTTGATCATATCCAAAAGTTCAAACAGACATCTGACCTGTAAAACATGACATCGTTTCACACTAAATCTGACAACATGGCTGCTTGATATACAATTAAATAAAGACTAAATTAGGAAGAAAAATTATCAAAATAAATGATAGATAGGGTTTATATAAAAGTATCTCGTAGAAGTGGGAAAGGGGATTACTTAGAACCCAGTTATTTTAAAATGTATTAAATGCTCCACAAACAGAAGGAGATGTGCCGTTGTGTAAATAATAACCAGCAGATTCAAATTGTTACATTACTATCTAACAGTTTAACCATGTCATGTGGTACACTCCTTCAGTACTCACTGAGAACAAATACTACTGGGACCACAACAGGAATTATTATTGTTGTTATATTATTATTGACATTATAGACACCTCTGACAATCCATCCATGCAACAATCGTAATTTTCTTCAATATTCATATCATTGACAGAACTGCTAAATCGCCGCCGCGGGTCACGTGTGTGATCAGGATGGTGCCACCTCCGCCTCATTTAGAGCCAGGGAAGACCAGTCTGGTACCCAGTGAAGAATGCAGAGAGTGTATGATGATGCTGCTCAGCCAGCGGTAGCGTTATTAACTGTCCTCTAACCACGAGGATCCAATTTCTTTACCATCATTTCTCTACTTTTGCTCCCAGTACATGAGATTCACGTGACTTATTAGCCATGTATAGCCATTCACAAGCTTTTCACAGAGAAGCTTCGAATTAATGAGCAAGTAAAAGATGATAATCGGTTGGGTCCTGCCCCAGGGTTGACCATGCCAAAACCAGGCTATCCCAGTGCTTTCAAAATCTCAAACATATCAGTTGACGCTCTGGTTATTAGAAACCAGCTGGCAACACTTCCACAATTCAGGTCATTGACTTCCCTCATTCATCCCATGATGCTCGCCTCCGGAAATCCCCCGTCGTTTTTTCTTTTCTTTTCCCCCCTCTTCCCAGTGAAGATGGTTCCTTCCAACCATCTTCACCATCACCATACATCTGCATATCCCTCACTCATTGACCCCTATGGAGCATAAGAATCCCACAGAGCTCTTTCGTCTCCACACGCAACTCGCTGCCGTTGATTCCCCGCAGAGACTTTCATCTTTTATTCCCTCTCTTTCCTACAACCTGCATCCTTTTCCCTCCATAATGTCTATCCCCCTCTCACTACCTTCCTCCCTCCTCTGTCTGTATTTGCATATCCCAGGTGTGTCAGTCCATCCCAATCGCTGTGCTCCTTCTCCCCGATGCCCTATGTCCTTATGTTTAACTGTTAATATTTCAAGAAAGCATCCATCCTGCAACTGACTTTCCTTTCATTCCCCCTCTTGTCCTCTTTTTTACCTTCTGAATACCTTCACCTCCTTCCATCCCTCCTTCCTTTCCCTCTTGTGTCCTTCTTTCATACACTGCCATATCCCACAGCGAGAATATATCTCGGGGGCCTTTTGGAGCCTGAAGAGATGAGAAGCTCGGCAGTTTCTGCTTACAGTGGGAAGGGAAACTATCCCACACCTTTGATTCACACCAAAGGCATTATTCATCTCTCCTCTCACCTTCCTTCCTTTCTTCCTTCAGCCTAAGCTCCCATTGAAGCTTTCGGAGTTGCTCTCCACACACCTGCTGTACTCCCACATGCTCGCTCCTGTCCGCCCTGTCATTACATCTGGATGCTGCAGGCATGGGAAAGAGTGTGAGAAAGGTAGAGGATTATGTCTCCCCTCACCTGTGTGTGTGTGTGTGTGTGTGTGTGTGTGTGTGTGTGTGTGTGTGTGTGTGTGTGTGTGTGTGTGTGTGTGTGTGTGTGTGTGTGTGTTTTCGCCAAGGAACGTGTGAGACAGAGAAGGAGAGGAGAGGAGGAATGAGGATAGAATTGGGCGAGACAAAGCGATTAGTGTGGAGAAAAGAGGAGCCAGGACAAAGAGATGAGAACATTTTTATAAAATGAGAAAATACAAGAGGATTGAAAATGAGAAAAGAGGGTGCAAACTGAGAAATTTAAGGAAAGAGGAGGGGGAGAGGGAAGGAAATAAACAAAAAGAAAAGAGAGAAAATGAAAGGCAATGGAAGGAAAGGAAAGGCGACGAGTGGAAAGCCAAGAAAAGGTAGCGAGGGAACAGCAACGGAAAGGAGAGAAAATAGAAGCGAAGTAACGATTGGGAGAGGAAAGATGATGCCTGGAGAGATCACGAGTGGATGGACAAGGAAATGAAAGGGAAGTAAATATAATGAGTAGAAAGAAGAGGAGAGGAGAGGAAATGAAAGGGAAGGGAAAATGACGAGTAGAAAGCGAAGGAAAGGTAGCGAGTGAACAGTAGAGAAAAATTAAATGAAAGTAAAGATTGGGAGAGGAAAGATGATGAGTGGAGAGAGTTTGAGAGTATAAGGATAAGGAAGGGAAAAGGAGAGGAAATGAAATGAAGACAAATGGAAGAGCGGTAAGGAAATGAAAGGAAAGGTTGGGAGAGGAAAGGTGAGTGGAGAGATGGAGAGTGGAAGGATAAGGAAAGGAGAGGAAATAAAAGGAAAGGAAAGATGGCGAGTGGAAAGCAAAGGAGAGATGAGAGCAGAAAAGTAAAAGAATAGGAGGAGGCAGCAGTGGCTATAAAAATCTGTTGGTGCGGCCTATATACCGGTGCGCTCTATCGTCCGGGAAGTACGGTATGTATTATGTATTATCATATATATATATATTTGGGTTTGTCATTTGCCAAGTCCATTCAGTGTCTAACCCAGCATTTAGTGTGTATGACGGTAAAGGTCAATGCTGCTTATTGATAGAATTTTTTTTTTTTTCTATTATGACCAAAGGAAGGAAAAATATGTCTTAAAAACTGTCTATATTGCATGGTACAGACTTCTTTCAATACATATACCAAAGTGTGCAGATTTGTACTAATGCAGCAGTAGATTCATACCGGTGACCATTAGTGGGAAAACAAGTATTAAATGAAGTACTCTGGAGCTTTAGTTCAACACACTGATACTGATCATGGCATATATGACCATTGTTATGTCACTAACCGTTAACCAGGTTCTATTATCCGAATGTTTTGCGTGACTATTGATGACATCGCTGAAGGTAAAATCATCAATATCGCTCTGAGAAACTCTCTTCTTTGATGCTCTATTATTTAGCATATATTTTTATTCTCATCTTTCCCTTTAGGACTGAAATATAATTCAGATTCATGAGCACCAACAGAGCTCACAGACAGTGATCTGCTGCGGCCCTGTTCTAACTCTCCCGGGGCCAGTTTTAGGATCAGAAGAAACGACCTTTGGATTGAAATGGTTTGGCGTTTGCCACAACAATGTGCCAATTAGTGTCCAGTCGACTCTGAGTCAGCGGTTGTAACGGCCGCTGCAGTACGAATGGAGCTGACTCTCAGTGCTGAGTCCTGAACCCGAAACAGAGGTGAGCACAGAGACTTGTCCAATTAGATGCTACTTGGGCAAAGTGATTACATTTTGTAATCACTCGATCTGAATCAATAAAAAAAAAGAAAAAACTGCTCGTGTTCAATGACATTTCATATCTAAATGCATTGTGTCTGTGTTCGTCCTTCCTCTCACCCCTCCGACTTCAGTTTCTGGCAGTGTCAAGTGTGGTGCCGTGTTTCAAGGGGCCATGGTGACCAGCTGCTGGAAGCTTATTTCACGACATTTACTTTCTGACTGTCAGTGGACGTGAGTGCTGCACATGTGGATCATGGCACTCGCCAGAAATATATTCTTTACCTTACTGTTACCCTGAACAGATTTAGGCATTTAACACTAAACAAGACTAAGGGCACCTTCAAAAGCCACGCTCCGTTTTTCTAGTCCGAGTCAGAATGAAATTGATACTTTAAGTCTGTTTGGTTTCACACTTCTCAAATTAATACTGACCACATAAATTAATCAATTTGTACGAAAGAGCATATTTATCTTTTTCATCTCATGACTTTTCTCACTTTGACTTGTAATGATCTGCTGTGCTCACGGACCTCTTCTCCTTCACTTTATCTCAAATGACGTTCTGAACTTCACGATTGTTGTGGATGTAATGTTGTGTTCGTATGTTCCTTATTTCCTTTTGGGGCTGGTAGCCAAGGGTCATCTGCAGAAGTCATAGTAAATGGTAAATGGAGTTGCATTTGTACAGCGCCATTCTAGTCTTGACTCAAAGCGCTTTACACTACATGTCATCATTCACAAATTGTGCAAATTTTCTCATTGCGTTGTTCGTGGGAGTTTGTTCACCGGATGATTTGTAGTTATTCGCGGCATTCGGGCTAGACTAGCCAGAGAGGAGCGACAACGGTTCATCAATCATGGCTTCTCTGTACATGTTGTGGAAGCACCAAACTAAACGCCGTGGTGTCTGCGTTCACAACATCATCTGGAGGCGCTCAGATGATGGTCAGCTGGATTACTAGCTGTACAAACCCACAATAAACAGCTTTTGCTGTGATTTAATTGCAGTGAAAGGATTAAAAGCTTTTGAAGACACTTGTCCTCTGAATGGAGCTTGGATCGATCGATGCCAGGCTTTGCTAACGTTGCTGCTCCATCAACACTTAAAATGTGTCTTTTGTGAACACAGCATAAGTGTTCTTGCCTGATGACACACCTCGACATGGACCAGAGGAGCCGGGGATCGCACCGCCAATCGTCTGATTAGAAGACGACCCTGCCAATCAGAACACTCTCCCCCTCTAATCCCCTTTGTGGCAACTCTCTAGGCTCCCGACCATATCAGTCTTTGTCCAGGTCAGGCCCCTCCCACTCACGTTAACCTGTCACATACCCGTGACTATATCGACGAATGGCCACAAAAGTAGCCCTGCATTTTGGATTACTTCTGCTGCAATTGGTTCCACCCTGCAATTGAACTGCACTAGGGTTCGATCAGAAACGGTCCGAGAACACCTCTCGCAAGTCAGCACTGAAGTAATGGACCAAGAAACCAAGTGACTGTCCAACTCTACCTTGTGTAGAGTCACATTGCTAGCGTGGCATCAGGGTATCCCAGCATTCTGTCTGGTAGGGTTTGGCTCAGTAGAAAGTTCCTTTTACGTGACATGACAGCCTCCCATTTAATCTATCAAGGTAACACTGACTGAGCATGCAGGCTCTTTTCTACACCGCATGCCACACGCGTTCGTCTCCGAGGAAATGGTAGTCAAGGTATCACAGACCTTGCGACTTTTATACTGCAGACTCCAGTCATTCAATTTCATTCCTCCGCAAGGTTGTCAGGGGTTCGCTCTTCCAATCAAAGTCCCACTTCTCTAATCCCCTCGGCGACAGCTGCCTTCCTTCGCTTGTCAATCCTCAAAGCTACTCACCAGCTGAAATAAATGATCAGGTCCAGGCTTTCACTATCGTATCCGTCTTTGCGTTCCATAGTTGCACAGTGTGACTTGTATATCATATATTGTCGACATAAATTGGCCGTTCTATATCCAGCATTATCAGACGAGATGGTTTTGTCCTTTGCAATCATTATCATTGAGAGGAAACATTGCCCCCCCCCCCCCCCCCCCATCATATGGAATTAGCTCTCTGATTAAATGAGCTTTCATCCACCCACCAATATGTGTGTGTGTTTGTGTGTGTGTGTGTGTGTGTGTGGGGGGGGGGGGGGGGTGTCTGCAGTCGGATCATTTTCCATATGAAGTCATCCGGTAATGAGGCGAATCCCATTAGATGAATGGATAGGCCGGCTAATCGCATAAAGTCTGTTAATTGGATGCATATTGTCATCGCTAACTGTTATGGCATCGTAAAGGCGCGGGGCTGACGAAGGGGTCGCGTACGCAGCGCTAACATGGGAGCAAACGGGCATGACAGATGGGGGAGGGAGGCCGCGGGTCAGGCTCGCTCTCTCTCGCTCTCTCTCTCTCTCTCTATCTCTCTCTCTCTCCCCTCGGCCCCTCTAACTCATCATCCCCCAATAATCATTTTGAATTCCAGACTCGACAGCACTTCCTGCCGCCGCTTCTCCCTCCCTGCCAACCCGGGGGGGGGGGGGGGGGGGGGGGAATTACATCATTACGTCTTTTCTGCTTAATTACCTCAAAGATGCTATCAATCCCGCCTAATTATGACTCAATTCTCAGCATTGTGTTTCAGAAGGGCAGGCTCTGAATTGAACCGTTGCAATCCAGTTTATTTCCATGACCTCTGGAACCGCCTCAGCATAATAACAACAGATGGTACAGATAGGTAATCCCACCCTAAATGTGCTCTTGTTGAGACCCTGAACGCCTCATTTACTATGGATGAATAGGTAATGCTGAAGGAACCCTCACAATTGTAAAGTCCTTCTCTGACTTCTGTAATTAACTAGTGATCACACATTTAAAGGTGCTGTTATGTCGGCAGCACTATTCTTCTACTCTACTCAAAATAACAGGCAAAAGATGACACTGACATGATTCAGTATTTTTTCTTATTGTCAACAAATCCCATGAAAAGACCAAAAGCCACAATGTGTAAGTTATATAATATCAATACTCCCCTTCCCTGTCTCAGCCACACAATTGATTCTTATTGAAGATGTAAATAGTTCAAATGTCAGACTGAACAAAAAAGAAAGCTCTTGTCACTTTCATATTAACATACGTGACTGCACACTGACAATCTTTACTGTAACCGCATCCACCAAAATCATCAACACACTACAACACATCCAGAACTCAGCTGCCCGTCTGCTCTCCCACTCCACCAGAGACCACATCACCCCAGTCCTTCAAAACCTCCACTTGAATCCAGTTCAAGGTTCTCCTCATCACATACAAAGTCCTTCACAACCCTGAACCCCTTCGTTATTATTATTAATAATAATAATAATAATAATAATAAGTATTATTATTATTATTATTATTATTATCATTTTTAAAGATTAGATAAAACCATTCCAAACTGAATGCATCTGCAAACACAGACGGGTAGAATCATCTACATCCTCACTAAATACCACTGATTGCATCTGCAGGAAAGTGGAACTGAATTGACATCATACAAAACCCAGTCCCTCTAATAACTGCTGCAGTGGCCAGCACCCCCCGAGATCCAAGATAAATGAGATCGGATGCTGTTGAGGAGCCTGATATTTGTTGGGAACTGTACAAGATGGTTTGTCATACATTCATATTAAATTAAAGCAATTTCATGACATCTGAGTATCATAACCAACTTGTTTTGAAGCAGTGGATGGAGGCTCCGAGGCGAATTAATTTCCTCCGGGCCATCGGAAAAAAACAAAAACAGACACTGTTTGTAAAGAATGATTAAAGTAAAACTTGAACTCTTCTCACTTTGGCTTTCATGAAATATAAGATATAATGATGCTACAGCTATTGTGCATGGTTCCAATAAAAACCCACACGTTTGGACACTGAATTATTGTGTGTAAGGCTCAAGTCACTCAGGCCGGAGTTCATAGTGAATGACATCGGCTGAGTGACAGCTGAGAGCCAGCACTGCTAGAAGACTCGCTATCCACTTTAATGGCACATTGCTAACTAGGAAATATCACCGTGTGGGATACAAATGCTGATACAACAAGTTTACACCGCTCTAGCTGTCCACTGTCAACGACTTCAGCTGTCTGTCCCTTTACATTCACCTTTGGGAGGTGTTATCGAGCTGATAAGTCTGTATTCCACTTGAAAAGGAGCGTATCTATCTAGCGTTGGCTGTCTGTCTTTAACAAGTCTGGAACAGGTAGCCCTCCGTACAACACGCAGCTTTACTTTATTACTCATGTGTAGGGTCAAAGGTAGAATAACATTGTACTGGATGAGAGATGGGGACAGCTCAGCTGATAAAAGACAGATCAAATGACAATAAGATGTAAGCTCAAATGAGATGACATGAATACAAATATAGCACCACATATACTATAAGACAGTGATTCTCAACTGGTGGGTCGCGACCCACCAGTTGAGAATCAAATATGGGCATTCTGACAAGTTTCCTGACTTGAGTGAGATGTACACACACCATGACACACGGGGAGAGACGAGGATACAGAGACAGAGCAGGACTGTTGAAGTGTGAGTTGTGAAAGTCAAATCATAGGACGATCTCCAAAAGAGAAAAAAGTCCAGAGAGACCAGCGTCATTAGACTCTGACTGGACGGACTCATAGAGGTGAATTCTTCAAACACTAATTTCTCTTTTTGGAAGATGAGAAAAATATAATATTGTGGATTTTTCACTTCACCCTGAATGAACTGAATTTAAAGCTGCAGAGCAATTCAGTGAAAATATTTTTTCGAAATTGAATTTCATTACGTAATAAATTTTTTAATCCAGCTGTTATTTTACTTGAAATGAGAAGAACATGTATTCATGTATTTCTATGTATTTATAATCCATCCAGTTAAATTAGAAAAATTTGAATAATATTTGTTAAAATATAATTGATGCTTTCTTGATTTGATTTGACAGTTGTTTACTACACAGACGTTACTACTACTAGACGTCTAGATATACCAAAATGATATATAAATGACATATATATATATATATATATATATATATATATATATATGGGTCGTGGGTCCTGGCTTGTCATTAAGGGGTGATGGTGGGTCCCGCAGCCAGACCAGTTGAGAACCACTGCTATAAGAAGAGGATTGTCCGTAAAAATACCAGACACGATTATCCAAAAGGATTGCACAAATGTAAGGAGATATGAGAGAATGGAATGAGATACATGTATCAATAAAATATAGCACTACATACAGTAGATACATACACACTGTCATTGTCAAATTGTGTTTTCTGTTTTGTATTTCTGAAGTTTCCGGTTGACCTTTTTTTTTAAGTTATTATTTTTGTGTATAACTGTATATATATAAATGTATAACAGTAAAGCACATGTAGCAGGCTTGTATCTTTTAATAAGTGTGGACATTCAGATTATAATAACAGTCACTGATATCTGCTGGTACATGGGCTAACGTGGGATTAATGGGAGTACTGGCACGCATTTTCACCCAAACGTCATATATCCAACAATAAAGTTGTTGTGTACCCTAACGCTAACCCTGCAGATGTGTCCGGATAGAGATACTGGTTTGTTATCTGCAAACTGTCGTATGCTGGAACCTTCCTGTTACATCTTGTCTGTCTGTATTTTTTGAGTGCACCCACAGTGTTTCTTCAACTGCTTTCCTGGCTTTACTTCTGACTATCTGACATCTCCAGAAATGCATTAAATGTCCAATCAAACAATGCAAGAGATTACTCTGATCTAGGATTAGCTTTCGGTGGTCTGTTGGAAACGGATGCCTCTCGGCGAAGAGACAAGTTTCGAAGAGCATCAAGTTTGTGTCTTACTCGGTACCACAGAGACACCGAGCGTCGGAGTGAGATGAGATTTGAGAGAAATCAAAAGGCAGTAATCAGTCTGAATGAATCTCTGATTGTTTGCCTCTCTATTAGCAAGCATTAGCAAAACACTGGCGTATTTTCACATTTGAAAAGAGAGTGGCGAAATCACACAGAGCAACACCTTGCACAACATGGACCATTTGGTTTATTTACACACACACATGCACACACACAGATTCATTTGATAGAAACAGCATGATTCTCAGAGGGAGACACAAACAAACAAACAGACCTGATTAGCACATCATGATGAATGATTTTGACAGCTAATTTAGAAACTCATGTATAAACCGCCAGCGTACGTGTCAACGTGGATGATCATGCATACATTGATCAAAAGTTGTGAAAGATAGCACTCCGGTTACATTTTTTGTGAGTGATCAGCTTAATCAAAACATGTCAGGGGAGAGGCAGAAGACTTGAAGGCGTGTGTGTGTGTGTGTGTGTGTGTGTGTGTGTGCGTGTGCGTGCGTGAGTGTAAGGGTGAACAGATTCCAAAAAACTAAATGTGGTCAGGATAGTTTTTTGACATGTCTATCTAACCAAATAATAAACATTTATATTCTTCCCTTTAGCTTGTAACATCTCTGCACATTGTTGTCCCTTTTCACATTGTCATCTCTCTTCATATTATTGTCCCTCTTCACATTGTCGTCCCTCTTCACATTGTCATCTCTCTTCACATTGTCGTCTCTCTTCACATTGTCGTCCCTCTTCACATTGTCATCTCTCTTCACATTGTTGTCTCTCTTCACATTGTCGTCCCTCTTCACATTGTCATCTCTCTTCACATTGTCGTCTCTCTTCACATTGTCGTCCCTCTTCACATTGTCATCTCTCTTCACATTGTCGTCTCTCTTCACATTGTCGTCTCTCTTCACATTGTCTTCACTCTTCACATCGTAGTCCCGTCACATAGTCGTCCCCTCTAATTGTGGTTGCTTCACATCGCTTCACATGTCGTCTCTCTTCACATGTCGTCTCTCTTCACATTGTCGTCTCTCTTCACATTGTCGTCTCTCTTCACATTGTCGTCCCTCTTCACATTGTCATCCCTCTTCACATTGTCATCACTCTTCACATTGTCGTCCCTCTTCACATTGTCATCCCTCTTCACATTGTCGTCTCTCTTCACATTGTCTTCACTCTTCACATCGTAGTCCCGTCACATAGTCCCCTCTAATTGTGGTTGCTTCACATCGCTTCACATGTCGTCTCTCTTCACATGTCGTCTCTCTTCACATTGTCGTCTCTCTTCACATTGTCGTCCCTCTTCACATTGTCGTCCCTCTTCACATTGTCGTCCCTCTTCACATTGTCATCTCTCTTCACATTGTCGTCCCTCTTCACATTGTCGTCCCTCTTCACATTGTCATCTCTCTTCACATTGGCGTCCCTCTTCACATTGTCGTCCCTCTTCACATTGTCGTCACTCTTCACATTGTCGTCCCTCTTCACATTGTCGTCCCTCTTCACATTGTCGTCTCTCTTCACATTGTCTTCACTCTTCACATCGTAGTCCCGTCACATAGTCGTCCCCTCTAATTGTGGTTGCTTTACATCGCTTCACATGTCGTCTCTCTTCACATGTCGTCTCTCTTCACATTGTCGTCTCTCTTCACATTGTCGTCCCTCTTCACATTGTCGTCCCTCTTCACATTGTCGTCCCTCTTCACATTGTCATCTCTCTTCACATTGTCGTCCCTCTTCACATTGTCGTCCCTCTTCACATTGTCGTCCCTCTTCACATTGTCGTCTCTCTTCACATTGTCGTCTCTCTTCACATTGTCTTCACTCTTCACATCGTAGTCCCATCACATAGTCGTCCCCTCTAATTGTGGTTGCTTCACATCGCCATTGCCTCAGTCATCCCCTCACATTAAGGACGTTTTACATCGCAGTTGCTTCACATCCTCGTCACTTCACCTGTTTGTCGTTTCACATTGGCGTCGTTTCACATCCTCATTGCTTCACATTCTCGTTGCTTCACCTGTTCGTCGTTTCACATCCACGTTGCTTTACATCGTTGTCACTTCAAATTGTTGTTGCTTCACATTGATGTCACTTCACATCGCCGTTGCCTCACATCGTCATCCCTTCACTTTGTCGTACCTTCAGATCATTGTCGCATCTCGACCCTTCACATCGTCGTCTATTCACATCGCTTCACATAATTGTTGCTTCATGCTGTTGTCACTTCACGTCCTTTTCCCTTTACATCGTCATACCTTTACATAGTCACCGCTTCTTCACATAGTTGTCGCTTCACATAGTCACCGCTTCTTCACATAGTTACCGCTTCTTCACATAGTTGTCGCTTCAATCTTTGTCCACGAACAGCGGTCTTCTTTCCGTGAACAGAGACGAAGTCCTCGAATACTTCAGTTGCGATCGTCCGTATCTTCTTCTCAGAGCGTCTGGACGGCTCGTGTAGAAATCCCGTCTTGCTGTTTGCAAGTTACTTCTTTTATAACACTTTTGGGCTGCCTCTCCCGTCTCTCCCCCCTCTTCCCCAACACGTCCTCCCTCAGCCCATGATTAACATGACATCATTGATTTGGTGCATGTGCTTCGAAAAGTACCTGACTTTTGTGTGCGTGTGTGCATGAGGAAATCACCCCAACTTCCCTGTCTGGGCGCTTACTTAATCAAGCTCTGCACGTGTCTGGGTGTTCAACATCTGTTGTACTTCCCCTTTTCCTACACTCACACATTTCTAACACAGATTAGTTATCATAATCACAGTTACAGTTGTTAATCACTTTACTTAGTACACATTTGCTTATAAAATGATTATTGATCTCATCCTTCATCATTATTGTGCTTTGTGTCTTTTCTTCTCAACCACCGTTATTTCCCCATCCCTTGAAGCCAACACCCTGCTTACTTCCTCTTTCTCCGTACTTTCTAGACACAGCCTGCACTATACTCAGATACACATATTATTATTATTATTATTATCAGGTTTACATTTGTTAAAATCACTATACATTTGTTATGTAATACACGCTTGCTTTAAAATGATTCGATTTCATCCGTTAAACTATAATTATACGCTCTATGTCCCATTAGCCTAATTTACATACCGAACATGTATTCCCTCATTTAAGCCAGCTTCCCTGGGATCTCAACTATTTTTGAGCCACCCTTAATCTGTATCGTTTTTGACTTTGTAGTAAAGTAGCGAAGAGGGTGACAGGTTAACCTGCACTTGAGCAAAATGCTCTGATTGTGAGCAATAATGCTCTTGGTTCAGACTGCGGAGCCTCCCTGTACACTAAAGGTGTGGTGTTTATGTATCCATTCCTCACACCGTGATTGGTTGATGCTGTTATTTGCAATTTGAAAGCTCAGAAAAACGCAGTTGTTCCAGAAAGAAAAGTGATGTTGCTTTTTCGCCACATAATATTAGCGTCCAGTTTGAAAGTACTGAAGATAAAAACACGCTTACAAAAAATTGATAGGCGAGTTAATCGTGCACAAAATAGAAAACCCCCGGTGTGTAAAGGCCTTCAGTGGCTGAATCTCACAGCCATCCCATAAATCATGATTCAGTCCTCAACATCAAATACCTTGTACTCCGTTTAATGTAGCTCCCATTAAGTTGTATGTAAGCGTGTTTTAATGTCTATAGATGTGATATGTTGTGTTTTAATGCACTCATTTTAATAGCAGATTTTGTGCAGGCAAGCCAAAAGGTACTTTCTATCGTATTCTATCTTGACAGTAATATCTGGAGCTTGTGGGTGGCTCAGGAGAATAGGCCTCATTGTGCTGCAGCGACGCCACGGATAAGAACATGGCACACAGTTCATATCGCATGCAGCACCATCTTTCATTTTTTTATGTTGCTTGGCGTGTATGAACTCATGCAAACTGATGAAAACATCATAAAAATTCTTGTCATATTGATATGAATAAATAAGAAAGTGCACTGAACAGATACTCATGCTGTTTCAACCCCTGCAGAGCCATATTACAGATTTCTTCGGCAGCTGTGCCGTGGTCTCTGAAGGTATTAAATATTGATAATGGTGATATGTGCATGAATATAATATGCTCACCAGCATGAGGGATGCTAGGAGATTTTGGAAGCAGGATATATGGGCTAATACGCAGTAGGATTGTTTTATTCATTTATTTACTCTCAAAACAAGCCCTCTACATCACCAGCAGCTCGACACTTTCAGCTGATAATGGAACCTATTGCCTAACGGTCACGTTTATCTGTTAGATCGCCTGTTCTTTTTATGAAGCTCATTAAAGGAATCTCAGGTCAAAAGCTTGGTGCTCTTCCTCACTACTTCAGTCTGCAGGGGAGATGTAGATAAGCGGAAGGGGAAAGGTTAATGAACACATATATATGTTCATCCATGATGCATCAAGACGAAGGTGCAAAATTAAATGGAACTCAGTTTCCGAAAGCTCGTCGCAATATTTTCCTTTCAGGCTCAGTGTAAATTACATGCATCAGTCTTAGTAAAACGTTATCTAATAGCAAGAGCTATGTTGTTGATCTTTTTTACCGACCACATATGATATAATATGATGTAATATGAGATGGTGTGGTGGGCGTGGTGCGGTTCAGGGCAGTGAGAATTCCTGCTCCCTGCATGCAGAGCTGTACCTTCACGCCGTTCCTCTCTGTATCCATTTGCACACAGATTTCACTCTGTTCCACTCAAATTCAACACCGCCTTCTCCAAAAAAAGCCCAAAAGCTGCGAGGTATTTTAATTCAGGGCTGTGCCGAATGTTTGGACGAAGCTTTGACGTTCTGACTTTATCCTAAAAGAAAATACTTGGGGGAGAAAAACCTCAATTTCAATAAACAGATTAATCGGATTAAATGAGAAGTAAGAAGAAACTGTTTTCTAACAGGTGTGAAAGGCTGGACACAAAAACAGTTTTGTTTGAGAAAAACATGATTTTGGAAATGATTACATTTTGAATTTAACAATACCGAAGTTATTGGAAGTCTCTGGATCACACAGGTAGGAAACAATCCTATGCAGCGGGGCACATTAGATTAGATCTTTACATTCTACATATTATTGTATTGTATATTAGGTGTACCCACCAGCATAGAGATAGCAAATTGAACAGAAAATATCACTGAACGAATGATCTGGAAAGATGTGTTTGTATGTATTGCACCATCCAGCAGAGAATTCAGTCTTTTGACATTTAACTTTTTCACCCTTTCAATATGATGTGAGAGAGAGATTTAAAAAACATTGGTCAAAATCTGTTCAGTAGAGGCTGAGATATCCTGACCTTTAGTCCCTCGTAAAACACAGATAGTGTTTTTCATCTTTTATCTCTGAAGACCCCTGTCTTTTGAAATTCCGCCCCCAAACTTACAATTGTCCCTTGGCTAAACCCCGCCCCTGCATCTACTCCATCAAGCTGTCAGTGCTGCCATGGAGCCCACACTGCCACTAACTGCACTCCCCGAACAAATATGACCTCATTATTGATTTCAGAAAGAAGTGGACAGAAGGGTCTACAACATGTGTTTGAAGGATGTATCCAGGATGTCAAACTGATTCAGCAGAGAAAACGCTACGTTAAAAAGCTAAAGATAGAAATGATTTCATGGGATACCTAGAATGCACGGTGCATAGTAGCGTGACGAGCTCCACATCCACTAAACCTGCCTGAAAATGAAGAAAATCTAAAAAGATTGCATGAGAGTCTTGGAACATTGTGCTTGTTCTGCCTCACAAGCATCTTGCCTCAAAAGAGTACAAACTGCTGTCTTTTTGGTGTATATACATCTATATTTTTTGCAGTGGTGCTATTGTCCAAAGGCAACCTACTGCTGTGTCAATACAGAAGTTCTGTAGTTAGTCCTTTGGTTTCCTTTGATATTTCAGTCAGCCACAGTGGGGCATTTTAAATCTCCCCTTCGTAACAACATCAAACAGGCAGGTGTGCACACCGAGCAGCACTGTGACATCCGTTGATTTTTGGGTATTGTATGCTAAGTAAGTATTCTCCGGTTGAGTCAAGTATGAATGGATTCAGTAACTCAGTCGGACACTGAGAGTGTGTGTATATGCGAGTACGGTATGTGCTTGTCCTTCTCTCTTTCTTTTACGTTTCTTTGATGTTTGAATGAAAACGGGTCCCAGCCTTGAGCATCCCGGTCCCAGTGCTGCATTCATGTGCACTTCCTCAGTATGATGACATTTATTTTAGGGAGGTGTTTTTTCCCCCATAGGTTTAGACAGGAAGCAGGTTTGCCTCATTTGTACTTGTGTTTGTTTGAAAGTAGGACCATAAGGGCCATTTGGCGGATTCCAGGGCTTTAATTGCGATTGTGTCTTTGTGGACTGTCCTCCTCCTCTTTCTTTTAACACTACAGCTCCACAATCCCCATTAAAGACATTGGCCCAATTACTGTAACTTTGACTGAAGTATCACACTTATTAAATCATGAACATGAAGTCGACGCAAACGACAGTCAAGCTATTTATTTCATGTTTGGGGGAGACTGGTTTCTCCAGCAAAACAACAGCATTGGTCAACTGTTTAAAAGCTTAAAAGAATCAAGGTTCAAATTTTCCATCAAGGCCACATTATTTGGTCCTGCATATATAACATATTCTCACTCCCAACTCATCAAATACAACCGCTTGGTCAGTGCCCATTCGTTTCAAACTATGAAGCTCTGGGCCCCCTCAAGCGTCTGATTTCTACATGTCTATTTCTGCTTGTCACATGCGTACAAACTTCCATTTTGACAGGAAACAATTAGTTTACGTTTAGGTAACAAAACTATTTCGTTAGTTTTAAGAAAAGATCATGGTTTTGGTCAAAATAAGCAAGTTTGTTAAGCAGTTAAGCACTCTACGTACATGACGTAGTTATGTGACTTGGCCTTACATAGCAATACAGTTTGCAACTGTAGCTCAAAGGTAGAGCAGTGTCGTCCTTTAATCAGAGGATTGGCAGTTCGATCCCCGGCTCCGCTCGTCCATGTCCATATGTCCTTGGGCATATACCAACAGCTAATTGGTAATACTGTTTTTTTAGTTGATTAATATCCCACCTAAGACCATCCAACAAGCACTGCTCCTCCCATATAATCAGCACCATGAAGACACCAGATGTCATGTCTCTGTTAGCAGTTCAAATCAAACACAAAAATATCAATTTACATGGATTGATAAGCTAAGCAGTGAAAATGGCTTTAAAGCAGGTTTCGATTCTGCCTTTGTTCCATCCCAAGGAAATACACCAACACACTCATTAACGCATGAAAAGAGTGGTGGTCAACGTGAGGATGGCGACCTTCTGAGAACGCACATCATTTATTAGCAGGGTATTAATCAAGGCCAAGGAACGCATTAAGATGTCTGATGAAGGAACATGAATGGATACCATGATGGATGAATACATGGATAAATAGATGGAAAGAAGGATAGATAGATGGATGGATACATACATAGATGGATAGATAGAGAGATAGAGAGATGGTAGATGGATAGAGAGATGGGTAAATGGATAGACAGATGGATGGCTGGACATATACAGAGATGGATAGATTGATATAATGATGGATAGATGGATGAACACACACATGAATGGGTGGATAGATAGCTGGACGGATAGACGGACACATACATAGATGGATAGATGGCTGGATGGATGGGCACATACAGAGATAACTGGATGGATGGATAGATAGATGGATAGATAGACGGACACATACATAGATGGATAGATGGCTGGATGGATGGGCACATACAGAGATAACTGGATGGATGGATAGATAGATGGATAGATAGATGGACACATACATAGATGGCTGGATAGATAGCTGGATATTTGATTAGAAAGTGAACAACAGCTTCTGTGTCTTTTCTCTTCTATCCTGGTGTGTTGTCATTTGAACATCACCCGGCTATGAACAAGTGTGAGATATGAAACACTCATCTAAATGTCTTCCCACTCGTGTCTTTCATGTTTTCACACAGGCATGCCAGGCAGTGCACACAATGAGTCGCGTTGTGTTTTATCTCTTAACTTTCCTGGCTTCATCCCTTTTTTTGAATGTGGAATGAGAGAAAATGTTTTGCTCCTCGACACAGGTTGGTTGAATATGTCTTTAAAGCCCCAGTGAAGTAAATAAGACACTCTCCCAGTTTTAATCTTCTGTCCCTGTGTTAATTGTTCGTTTATCTCTTGTTATATCCCAAATATATGTAAATCAGCATCAGAGTATTTTTACATCAAAATCCCTGTTTTTTTCTCTTCTGGTAACGGATTCAAATGTTGGATGACTCATCCTGCCCTCAGGGGCGGGAAGTCCAACAGTTCTCTGTAGCTCCACATCGCACTAAACTCGCCCACTTCTTCGCGGTCCAATCAAATTCAAAGGATTTGATGTGAATCCCTCTTGTAAATGTACACCCATATATTACATAGAGATGCTCCAACTCGGGCCATGTGTGTGACCTGGAGAATCTGCAAGGAGTCAGTCCTTAACCAAGCATTGCTTTTCATGTCATAACACAAATATCTGTTTTCACTTTGTGTGACTCTGGAGTGTGCAAGGCATGAATGCACGCGTAATTATCAGCCAGCAGGAGACTGACCAACATGCATCTCTGATCGCAGCACAACCTCAGCTCACACAGAGTGGGCTGGATTCCAACAGAGTAGAGAATGTGAAGCCCTCCTGGGGGGTTATTTTCCTGGTCATCTAAGGATTCAATCTTCTTCTTTTTTTTAAAGGTAAAAATAACATTTGTAGCAGGTATACTGTAAGCAATGAAGTTATTTTCTTGCAACCATCTACACCAGGAGGAAGCATGACCTTATTATGCCCACACTAGCCCAGCAGGGAGTCCAACCAATCTGGCAGTTCCCATCTCCTTCCTTCCTCCCTTCCTTCCTTCCTTCCTTCCCTTCCCTTCCACTACCCATCTCCTTCCACCGACGGCACTGTAAATTGAGGGACACTGTAATCAGCGGTGTGACTCGCTCGGTAAGTGACGGCATCGATCGTCTGGGATTGAAGAGTCAGTCTTAATACCGGCTGGTTCCAGGAGTGGAGTAATGTTAAGACGCGGGTCGCAAAGAGGCAAGAGGGGTTTTTCTAACGAGGATGGATGGACACGGCGGACAGAGGGAAAACTGGTCTCCGCTCTCATTTGGAAACGGCCGCCTCAATCAAAAGACGCCACGGTTTAGAGACTTGTGATTTAACTGTGCAATCCCTAGCCGAGGCCAGAGTTAAGGTCCGAAAAGTGTTTTACTTCTACAATGGAATTGCGTTCAAAGGTGCGTTCAAAGTGCGGTGCCTTTGAGGGATCCGAGCAGTTTTCCAATTCTGGAGTTACAAAAAAAAGATACAAAAAAAAATCAACTGTTTCACAGGCTAAGTAAGATAAAGAATGAGGCTTCTGGGAACTTCATTTCGATAATGTGCATTAGGGTAAAGACATAATCTCACACAGAACGTCCTTTAGAATAGTACTATTTCTAATACCACAACAGTTTAAGTAGCTGCTGTGCATTAGATTCAAAATTAATCAGATTCTTTTTTAATCATTCTAAATAAATGCTCTCGTCTATGGTCATTCAATTAGGTTTATTGGATTACTCTGTATTTATTAAGCAACAATGGAAGCAGAATGGCATTAGCACTCAATCTTGTAACATATCCCATTCACAGTGGTCTTTAACCGTCACGACGGAGCGAGGTGTGACATACGCGATATGGTCAAATGTGTATGAACACCTGCACGTTGCACAAATATGAGATTGCCGGGACATATGAATATACTTTTCTGGGATGGGAAGGTATTCCACAATTTGAAACCTTGCTTCAGGGGATTTGCTCCTATTCAGCCACAAGAGTATTTGTGAGGTCCAACACTGATGTTAGGCGATAAGGCCTGGTTACTAGTTTGTGTTCCAGTTCATCCCAAACGTGATGGATAGAGTTACGGTCACGGCTCTGTGCAGACCTGTCAGGTTGTACTTTGGCCACGTGGTGCATTTAAGAGTAACTAAACCCTAAAGAGTTAGGGTTAGCATCTAGAATGAGAACAAACGTATAAACATGGGCAGGGCTGGGAGGTGGTCTAAGACACGTCATACAATATGCTTTTTCTTCTCTTCTCTGTGTCGGTGGATGAAGCATTAAGTTGCTAATCTTCACTTATTTAGCGACTGGCTAGTTAGCTAGCTAGCATGCTAATTTCACCATGCTTTCATGCTACAGTTACAGAACTGAACATGAACTGCTGGACTCGGTCTGTGTTACTTTAACATTCAGCCGGACTTAAACTGTTTTTAAATTACCGTCATGATAGCTGTACCCTTTCAATTAGCTTGTGCTAAATACTAGGGCTAATTGCCATAAATCGCTGGCTCCGATTGCAAATGCCAATCGCTAGCATATTATATCAAATTATCACAATATAATATGATGCCAGAAATTACAATTAGTGCTATTAATTAGCATAAGCAATTTGCAGGCTTATCGAAAGGGTAAAAGCTACTTTTCGCTGATACTTCTCTCTCTGCAGCCTGCAGATTCAGGAGATGCAGGTTTTTATAGGAAGGGGCAGGGAGGGAGGTTGGTGACAAAAGCTGCCTCTATATACGTCACCTGCCCAGATCAGCCAAAGTCAATGCATTCAATTCAATTGCAATGGCCGGGTTACGACCAGTAGTGGGCAGTCGCTATGCATACATTAAAATGTCAAAATTTAGACCTAAATCCATCAACTCTCTCTCTCTTTAGACCTAAATCCATCAACAGCTAAAAACAAAAGTGTTTTGGGGGTTTAGTTACTCTTTTACCTGCTTGTTAACGTGTGAGAGAATGTTTTGGTATGTGCCAATGTGCATGTGTGCTTCCATATTCATATCTGTCTCAGGGGTGGTGTCTGCCAAGCAGCCATTTCACACTCAAGCAGTCTCCTGAGGGTAGAAGGGAGAAAACACAACTTCCCACATACGCTCTGTGCATACACACAAATAGAAACCTGAGGTTTTTTTTAATCCAAAATGCCCTGACAATCTGGGATTTAGTTGTGTGAACGATGTGTCAGTCACACCACAAATTGAGATAGACCATTTTGTATTCCTGTGTCTTATTTAGCATTCTGAAAAATGACATATAAATGCCCTCCCACCCATGAAAAGCATTAAATCCTATGATAGTTGATACCAAATCAAATATATCAATATTATTTATATATGTTCTATTCTTATTCTGCTCCCATTTCCTGCTTCTTTGTAACTAATATCCTGGTTTCAGAACAACTGGCTACCCTCAGCTGCAAGCCAATGCAAACGTACACATTTTGACAGCATAGACCCATATTTTGAGCGATGACTGGCTAAGAAATCCAAATTAAAAAGTCAACAACCAATTTTTTCCTGGGAATCAAACTTCTTCAGAGGATTATGTGAGTACACCGAAGAACTCCCAACAGTCGAATAAAATCTGATCTCCCGCCGCAGATCTGAAGCAGAACTTCAACCTGAAAATAGATGCCTGTCGTGCACAGCGGGCACGCTTTAATGTAAGTTGGCTAATTTGTTTCTTTCTTTCAGCAAGGTGGAGAAGAGTGCAGGCACTCTAGCGAAGCCTTTCATGCACGAGTGCCTAAATTAGAAGAGATCCATTTTATTTATAGCGCGTCGTTTAGTGTAAACGTTAGATGTGCTTAGTTTGATTGGGTTAAATTAGAATGCAGACGTTTGTTTTAGAGGAGCACAGGTGGGAGGCGTTGCCGGGGGGAGAGCTGCGTCCTCAGGTTGTGCAGTGAAGTTGTAATCCGGGCCGGTAGCTGAGAGGTATTTGTGTCACCGTGGTTTGCACACCGCTGTATTTCCTCTCCCCAGCGCTCCTCCCGAGACATATTCTCTTTTAGTAACAAGAGGTGAGTCTCTGGCTTGTCGGGGGTAAGGCTTTATCAAAGTTGGTGTGGTAAAAAGTCCATTTCCAGATTGTACATCAAATCACTCTCTCTCTGACGGCAGACGTTGCCAGAGGCCAGAGATAAATCCAAGCAGAGAAGAAAGCGTCGGCGCTCTCAGCTGAGCACAGAAATCTGTATGAAACAAGTCAATTTATCCAAAACGATTCAGCGTTCTGGTGAGCGGGATTAAAAATGTGTCCTCTTTGGTTGAAAACTCCCTGCGTTCATTCATCTCACATAGATGGGATTTTAGTCTCCAATATTTCTCCTATTTGAATTACGATCAATGAAGTTTGACGGCGATTCATTATTTGATTTGTATGTTTATTTTACCTAACAAATCAATCAATATTACTCAGATGATAACATCATGCATTGTTATCGAACGTATAAAGGGGAAAAGGACTTCCAATAGTAGCTCATGGTCTACATCTTTACGACTAAATCACCCAAAACAAATTGTGTTTGCAAGCAATTATCTAGATTGTTAAGTTTTAGTTATGCACTAAGAATATAGATGGCAGTATTTAAGGTGTCTTGGCAGATGTTTTGCATCTGCAGAGTTATAATTGTTGAATAAGAAGTTCAGGTCTTGCCACACTCCATGGCCCCTAGTCCCATGGTGGTAAATGAGAGATAAGGCACTGGGGGTGTGACTGGCAGGCAAATCTCTTCCCCGTTATCTGTCGAGCCTCTGGACAGGAAGCACAGACAGACACGCCGTTATTATACTATTAGTAATAAGTACTGATGTTTGAATCATTGCAATATAACCAGGCGTCAACCTCCGGTTCGAAAAACCTGCATTCTCTCTAGTGTCCACCAGGGGGCGACTCCTCTGGTTGTATAGAAGTCTATGAGACAATTACTCTACTTCTCTCTTGAGTTATTACCTCAGTAAACATTGTAAACATGAGTTTTGTCTCTCTCTCTCTCTCTCTCTCTCTCTCTCTCTCTCTCTCTCTCTCCGTACTGTTAAGAAAAAAATGAATTAGCACACTTAAACAGCATGGGAGACACCCACAGCCTTGGGGCGAATTGCTCCTCCATAATTTCTTTGTTAATTGCCTCTCTGGGGAGACATTGGAGTAAAGGAAGCCCCGGGGTAACTGAGTCCACTACACTTACACACTGGCTGCTTTTGGGAGACGCTCACTTCCCCTCCCTCCCGTCCTCCCTCTGCCCATTAACTTGTGGCTTCCACCTCCTTCTTTTTTTCCGGTGTGGAAACCTGCTCGCAATTCCCATTTTCACCCATGCATCACCTCTGTTTCACACTTTCATTTCCATCCTCCGTTTTCTCTCAAATACTCTCTTCTCTCATTTCTACTCTGTGGTGATTTTTCACTGTCTCCCCTTCCTCCCACTCTCCCACCCTCTTCCCTACTTTGTTATTCCTGCGGTCTTTCCAACTGTAGTTCTTCATCCCACCTTGACAGCGAAATGTACATTAAAGCACAGCCGCGACACCCTCACATCGCTGATTTATGGCACTGGACGGATAAAGTATCTGTCGGCATCATGAAGGTAGTGATGGTGGCAGGCCTCATTTCTGTCTTCGCCCTGCGGTGAATTCTGCCCCTCGCTGCCTGGACTGAGGTGGGGGGGTGGGGGTTGACACACGACGAGCACTTGCTTTATCTGATCTCACTTTGATGTGTCAAGTCCAACATGTCGAAGGCTCTTCTTCATGTAAATCAATAGCACTGTGCTCAGAAACGTGAAATAATTCATCTCGACCTACCAACCCTTGTCCATCAGTGTGTCTCTTGCTCTCCACCCAACAGCTTAATATGCATGGTTGGGATTTTAAGATATTCTTAATTCTTTCCAAAAGTTGTTGTGGCCAAACTTAAACAAACAGAAGTAGAGACAGGAGGTGAAAACTCCTTCTCCCTTTCCTCAGCTTCTATTATATTTTATTCTCTGGTACATTGCTAAGCTTCCGTGGTGTTACGCCTTTCTGTTTCTCTAAACCGGAGGCATGCTGACCGTCACCTATGATAATGTAATACAACCCCACCTCAAGAAACTATCACTTTAGGATTCCACTACCATTTCGGCAACTGACATCAATCAGACACAAGACGTGTGAAGAGTATATGGTGTTTTAATCAGGAGGAGGGTAAGACAGTGGCAGAACTAAGTGTATCAGCTGAGCCTCTGAAAGACACACAGGTGTCAGAAGACACTTTCCAGCTGCTAATACTGTTTGGACAGACCAGTGGGTGGGAATCAGAATTCAGAAGCAGGTAGGATTTCCTCCCCTACTTGATGGAAGAATTTCTCACCTTTTAGAGTCTGCCAATCAGTTACTGTACCAAGCTGCTTTATTTTTCAAATGGCTGCACTGTAAATGTACTGAGGCAGTGACACATTTGGACGGTGACTGACCATTCAATCCTATTGGAAACCCTTGTGAAATTCCTAGTGTTCCAAAATGTACTCCCTTGTTAGGTACTCCACATCCACAGGTTTGAGACAGCGGCATGTTTGGAGAAAATTGTATCTTTGAGGTCCTGAGCTTTTGATCAAACTTTCAGTCTCCACGTAAAACCCACTAATCATTACAGGAGTCAGAGAATGGAGAATAAATAGGACATTGTAGTGCTGCTTAAAAGAGCTTCCCTATAGAAATACTGCACCTTACCCTGCAATGGCTCTTTCCATTTACAGGAGATGGGGGTCTGTAATGGTGAGCTCCCACCTGTGAATAAGTGTGAATGGGTTGCTCAGTTAAACTTCACTGGGCAGATGAAAGGTTAACTGGGTTTTTGTCCTGAGTATCCTGTCCTCTAAAAATCTCCTGCACACTTAGGACATGAGTGTGTGGCATGGGGGTTATTTTTGAGACTGTTAGGCGTTAGTCAATTTTCACACTTCAAAGGTCTGGAACACAAGGTTTGAACCGTGGGGTTGAAGGCTGATGGAAATACCCGGGAATAGGTTGTCAGAACTGTTAGATCTGGCATTTAATCCTCAAAAAAAGCACGTATGATAAACGACAGGGTTGCTGTGGTGATAACCTTTCACGGTGTTTTCTATCTTAAAGTAAATTCTAACACGTTGAAATCAAGGACCTTTTAATTACCCTGTTATATACTCAGCACATAGGTGACCTTTGGTGAGGGTAATGGTTGTTTAGTTGGATGGCAGTGACCTTTACTGGTCACAGAGGGAGAGGGCTTGTGGGAGCTGAGGCGCATTCACACATGCTTAGTGTTTAACACTTGGATTTGATTTAATAAATCCTTCCACAAAAATGCTGGCGGGAAAAACACTACAAGTGTTTTAAGCTCTTCTCCTTTAACACACACCCAAAGCAAAACCATTTGCACATATTAACTCAAATTACATGTGTGATTTAATAACACGTACAGTGTACTGTACTGTAACTATAGCAAAGACCCAGGTTGCACTGCACTGGAATCATCCGGAGAGCAGATTCTTCCCGGAAACAAATACTTTAAAGGCTTCATTCCTCCAGACGTACCTCACCAATACGCACAAAACATGTATTGGTCGCTTTATATCGTCGGAGTGATAATAAAGTCCTGGTTGTTGCAAACATGCAATGAGGAACCATGCCATGTTCATTGGTAAATAATCTTATAACAATTAAAAAGAGGAAGACGTTTCAAACAATGGAATCAGCGCTCTCTATGGGGTGCTTTGCTGGTTTGGTGCCCACCTGCATGACCCACATAACGAGGCTTTTATCACCCTCCTGGTTAACCTTTTGAGGCTGATGATCTGTCATACACCCCAAGGCTTATCTCCTCCCCCCAGAGGCACCGTCTGTCCCAGACTACCACTGAGATGTCATTACTGTGGGTTCAAACTATAACACACACACACTTAATCATTTAGGGGGCCGTGATTCGTAGCAGACTTGGAATCGACAGCTCTCCGCAGGTTTATTTAATAAAAGGTTTGTTGTTTTGAAATGAGACGCTCCCCAGCGAGCATCAAAAGGGTCTGGATCTCTTTATTTAGTCTCCGTATTCTTTTTTTCTGTTTTTGTTTTTTAATGAAATGAATTTTTTAGCTTCATCTATGTTTCAAGAGTCTCAAAACACACTATGATTAGCAGACCGTCGCAGAAATGGAGACTCGTCCTTAAATAAATATAGTGTTGTGTGTATACTTTAAAGTTTCAGGATCAGTTTTATATCAGCACATAGTTGAAAACAAGTCTGTGTCACAGCTAATAATGTTAGCCTGAACATCTCTTTGCCTTGAAGCCCCGGGAATATAAAATGATCAGATGACAAAAGGCTGTTGTCGGCAGCAGTCACTGCTTCAGACTCAAGTCTGAGTGAAGAGTATTCAGGAGCAGGAACTTGTCGGGGGGGCAGGAACTACGGCCCGGGTTCTAAACCGATTTTCCCTGCAGGCAGAATTCACATGAGTTCCTCTCAAGGTCCCTGAGTTTCTGCAGTTGTTAAAGGCTGTTGGTGCAGTAAGCAAACAACACGACTCAAATGATCAATGTGTGCTTGTCTAATCTGCACCCCCATCATGCTTTCTGACAAGTTGGTAGGATAGTTTTGTATGGTGCCCTTCACTTACCGGTACATGCTGTCGTAACCATTTAAAGCTTGAACATCTACAGGATTTAAAACATTACGTAATACAAAGTGAGCATAATCAAAGCATTTCTTCAACTGATTCTAAAAGGTAGCCGTTGGATTTTTTTTTAACCCCTTGTAGTGCTAGGGAGACGTTTTGTGTTGCCTCCGCACCGCTAACAAACGTAGCCAGAGTAACCTTGAGGTAAACGGTGAAAGATGAATCCTGCAGACTAAGAAGCATGGATGGAAACAATGCCGGATTCCAAATGTTCAGAGTAGAGTAGGAAATGCACTCAGCAAGTGTAGTTAGACCTCAAGGACACACACACACACAATTAATGTTGGTGATTAAAACTCTACGGAAACACTAAGTGAAAGCAAAGACAACTCCTCAGGGCACCATTAGTTTACCTGAGCACGGATTCTGTACTTTCTCTGTGAGCAGTGTAGCGTTGTTGCTGGTAGCAGATTTAATAAATATGAATTAATATCAAGATATGTAATTCTATAACGAATTCAATTGTGACTTATAAACCCATACATTAGTATTAAAGAATGATGGCACTCAGCTTACGCTGTAGGCCACCAGTATAGTTTAATAACCAATTTTTGGAAAAACGTCAAGATTTGATATTTACCAATTCGATCTTAATCTCAGGGTTTTACGGAGTTCTTCTCAAGGTGTACAGAGACCTCTTATTTCATATACACACAAATCAAATGATGAAATATTTATCAGACTAACTACATAACTAAACTACTGAACCGAGAAAAAATGAATAAACAAAAAAATAAACTAAATCGATATGATGAACAGTGGCATGAATGAAAATAAACCACAACTAAATGAAAAAGATTACATGTGACTCATAACATTGACTGATGAATTAAATTCGTCAATCTACGTTTTACATTGAATTTAGTTCAGATGCTTTATGCACCGTTCAGCAGCTGAGAGTTTGAGAAGCACCAGAGAAGACTGTGCTTGTATTGGTTTTTATTTAGTTTAGGTCTAAGCTATTTCTATCAAAGATTATTTTATCATGTGACTTAAATGTATTTGGCTAAGTGGATAAGTGACAAGTTTTTGATGTTCAAAGTGAGTATATTGTGGCCAGAGCCCCTCCCTTTCATGGGGCTGTTTTAAACTGTAGAACATAAACTGTAGCTTGACATGTAAGCAGACAGGGGCAGGCAGAGTCTCGGTGAGCGATGGTGGCAGGATAGACGGGACGGATGGATGACAGGAAGGAGTAGAAGATGAAAGGCTGAAAATGGATTTCAGAAGTCCGAGCATGTGCACTACCTTCTGTTTTCTGTGTGTGTGTGTGTGTGTGTGTGTGTGTGTCACATTTCTATTGTATATCTACTCCGACAGTGGGACGGTAAGCGCTGGCATGAAGATACAGTATGTTGAGGGAAAGCGTTGCATAATGTGTCAGCCATATATATATATATATATATATATATATATATATATATATATATATATATATATACATAGAGTGTGTACAAATAAACATCCTGAATTCACGTATATGCACGGAAATGTTCTGTCTGCTTCTCTTGCTCTTCATCACTTCCTGTCATTCCCTCTGTCGCTCTCTCTCGCACACACACACACACGGCAGGTGTCAGAGAGCTCTGGCATCTCCAGCTCTGAGAGAGAGTCTGTCAACCGGTGTAGCTCTTCTCCTTCGACACTGAACCACAGTGACAGCCGTGTCATTACTACAGTGGGATACACGTGTGTGTGTGTGTGTGTGTGTGTGTGTGTGTTCGCTCAAAGACATGCTTTACTCACACACGTGTGGCCGTGCATACGTGCGAGTGTGTGCATATAGCCGGAGTCCATCTGCTCCTTCTCGACAAAGTAGAAAGTTTCTGACCAACTCCTCCAGATGTATTATGGATGTTGGCCTACAACACATCTGCCTCTGTTGAGGCTTTCATGTCTGAACAAGTGTGTGTGTGCATTTGTGTGAGAGAGACAATGATTGTGTGGAGGAGGAGGAGGAGGAGGAGGAGGAGGAGGACGAAGAGGAGTGGAAGAGACAGGTCATGCAATGATGGGGAAATGGAAAGAGAAGAGAGTGGTGCTGAAGTCGTGTGCTTTTGAATGGACATTGAGGCAAAAAAGAATTTGATTGTTGGGCCACTTGGTGGTGTGTTTGAAAAGGACACTTCAAAATGACAACAAAAATAAAGACAATTTCCATGTAGACAGGAGCGATCGGAGCACCGGCGTCGGTTTCAGTCCTCAACCAGAGAAGATGGCATTTAGGCCCGAGGAGTGCTGAGGGGTTGTGTCGAGAGCCTCGCCATATAATCAAGTCAAGTCAATCCTCAGACCCTCAATTCAGTTAAATACAGAAATTCACTGAAAGGTGGAGGACAAGCTCAAGTCATATTTTTCTAAAAAGAAAGTGGACAAAATCTGAAAGTGCAGTTAGAACAAACCTGTGTCCCATGCAAATCTGTTTGTTTTAAGTGTTTCTGTTCTAAAAGTGTCGGTTTACTGAAATGTCTTTCACTTATTCCCAGAAAAACTGGAACAGTGTCATCTGTTTCCAGCGGGTCTTGCCGAATAAATGTTTGACTTTGACTGACACCAAACCTTTCCCCCAAAAATGGCAGCATTTAATTCAAATGGCTAATTTTTTGCTCACGTTAAGCAAATCAACAGGTTAGGACTCAGCACTCCAACGACCTGTTCGGGTGGATGTTGTCACAGTTTGGTGGTGTGTCGGGGAGCATTGGGTCAGTCAATTTCCTGACACGGAGCAGCTAAATGCAGACAGGCCAGTCGTCTCTCTGGTCCTCTCTGCTTGCTCTCCCTCTTTTCCCCCCGCCCCCCCTCCCTATCACCCACATCAGGAATGTTCCTCTCTCGCTCCCTCTCCATTAGAATTTCTCGGCCTCCACCTTTCGTTCCATCTGTCTCCTTGTGGTAATGCATCTAAACTGCCCCCCCCTCTCTATCCATCTGTCCAGACTAGTGTGACTAAAAGGCTCGGGGTTGTGTGCCGTGCCAAGCCGAGTGCACGGATTTGGATAACCGCTGTCTGGAGATATGTCTGAGATATGGGCCCACAGTCAGTCACTCCTGGCCCCGGCTGCCAACCATGTGTGTGTGTGTGTGTGTGTGTGTGTGTGTGTGTGTGTGTGTGTGTGTGTGTGTGTGTGTGTGTGTGTGTGTGTGTGTGTGCGTGCTCGAGATAGCCCCGCAGCCTCATGCTCCTGTCCCTCCAGAAAGTGGTTTACAGCTGATAGCGGCGGCGAGGGGAAATTCCACACATTACAAAAGTGGACACCTCGAAAAATAGATATAGAGGGGGCATTTGATAAAAGTTTGACAGCTAGTCCAGAGAAAATTTGGTAAAGAAAAAAAAAATGATGTGATGGAATACACCAACTGATGTTGAGTTCCATCGTCTTTTGCTTTTTGTCAGAGTTTTTCAGAAGGGATGTCAGCCCCGTGTGCTTTCTCTCCATTCCAGCCAGCACATCTCTGCTTGTAGCACCTCTTTTTTTCCTATCTCATCTCACAGATGCTCAGTTGGATTCCCTTCATGCGACTAGAGAGAGGTCGCGGAAACGAGAGACGATTTGACCGGTGTGCTCACGGAACCAGTCTTTGGCATAACCCCCCCCCCCCCCCCCCCAACAGCCATGTGGAAGGAAGAAGCCGAAAAAGGCAATTCACTCCGGCTTTCTTAAGAGGCCTCTAATTTTTGCCTTGAAAACCCAGCGGTGTTTTCAAGCGGCTCGATGGAAGCAGGCCCTCCTCGAGTACGCTGCTGGAATATCTAGTCGGCCGTCGCGGAGCGTGCATGCTCAATAAACCCTCGCCCAGATGCCAAGGTCCTCTCATCAGATCCACACTTGGCAGTGGCCCATTACAAACCACAGAGTTCACTGATGGACTCTGAGTAGCAGTTGGTGAGGTGGGCAGTGAGGTAGGCCGATATACATATACAGTATATATATATATATATATATAAACATGCAAGTTAAATGATTTATCTGCTCCAACAGCACTCTGGAGGCGCAGCGTTTTGAGACGTGTCGGTTGCTATGATACGGAATATCCTCAGAAGTAACAATGCGAGTGCAAGGTAGAGTAGTACTTGCTCTGGGTGAAGGGAAGGCTGAAGCACTTATGGAGAGAGGAACGGAGGCCCCGTCGCTCTACGAGCGTTCATGAGGAAACATCTCATTCAGTCACCGTATGAGTACCGTGTGGCAATTCAGGGGTCAACCTCCACTTAGCGCTCCAGCATTATGCTGAAGTTCTACACAGATGGTTAGCTTTTAAAAGACATTTTAATGTGACAATTTCAAGTGACAAATATTTGTCTTGTGATTTCAGAGATCCCTTGACATTTTGCAATTGAGGCTTTTAGGGGGTCGGACGTGTCCAGACCGTATTATGCACACTGAACTCGTTGTTGTGTACCACTCTTAGGTAGATAGGATAGTTGTTTGTGGTATTTTTCCTGCCTCTGTTGAATGTGCCGTGACTGTTGTTTTAAGATGGACTTCACCTTTAAGGAGTTAATATCTGCCTTAGCCCCATCTTGTCAATGTGGCTGTGACCGTCCTGTAGGCTCGTCTTCCCATTCTATGTGTTCTATTTCTGTTTTGCGGCAGTTAGCTAGAGGTGGAGTTCAGCGTAGCTGCAGGGCATGACTGGCCTGCATGTGTTCACTCATATTGATGTGTCTGAGGGCGTTCACACCAATTAATAAAACACGGTGACTGCTCACAAATTACTTCTGCCAGGACAGACGTGCAACGTCAGATAGACGGCAAAATGACATACAAGATTCATTTTTCTCTGTTTAGATACACGCATCTGGATCGCTGAATTTTGATACACCAGCAGGGACATTGCAGGGACAAATCACCACCATCTTCTCTCACACGGATAAAGTAGTGCTTTATGTTACATTCATCTTCCTGCTCCTTTGATTTCTGGAGACATTGTTTGAGTAGTACAGCATAGCCCCACAACATACCAGGTATGCTCATATGTACACATAGTTCACTGCCGTTTAGCTGGTTCTAACATAAGAGAGCTACGATGTTCACCATTTTAAAGAAGTGCGATCTTCATCCACACAGACCCCGATGAGATGTCTTCAAAGGGCAAAAACGTTTGCAACCGTTGCCCTTGGAGTAGTTTTTTTGATTCCATTCATTTACCGTATAACCTCATATGAATATATTCAACTGCATTTGCCAGTTATTTGTATGTGTCCGCTGGGTTTGCGTACCACGTGGATACGCTTCTAAAACTGAGACTTGTCTGCCCAATTTGTGGCCGACTGTCAGACTGGCTATGTTGTGGATGGTGTCTTTACTGGGAAAGGGAGGCTGAGAGATTTGTCTGGTTTCGGGGCTTGTTAAAAACTTTGGTTTTTCTGGAAACTGCAAATATGAGAAGATCCAAACAGCTCTCACTTTGCATAATTCAAATTATTTGACGACAGTCCCTCAATTACATTGTGTCAACTGAGAGGTAAGTGAAATTGAGCTTAGTTAATCACTTGGCACTGCACACGCTGAAGTGCTGTATTGGTATTGTCAGAGACCCAACCATCTTCAGGAACAGGGCTGATGAAAGTTTGAATAAGGCTGTTGAATAAAGGACCATTTAGGCTGATTATTGTCCTGTTATCTGCATCAGTGAGTCATCGTCACCACGTCTAATAGGACCGTTTAGAAATGCTCAACAGAACCATGTCCAACTGTTCTCAACATGAAACATTGCTTTAGGATGGAGATGACGCAGTTCAAAGCAGAGAGAAAAGTTTGCCAATATTAGTTTAGCTTGAGTTTCCTTAACCCAAATCATATCAGAATAGTACAGAAGCCTTCAGACAACATTTCAGCGTCTGAATATGAATTTGTGTGATTTATTTCCTGCTGGTTTTAGCTTGGCAGTTTGAAAGCAGCAAAACATAACTGACAGTGAATGTGGGTGGGAAGCCAGTGAGGGATCAACGCGACTCCTACTGGTTAGTCGGGACATGAAGGGTGGACTCACGTGGGAATAACATGAACCTCCGTGTGCACACTTCCAATCCAAATCAAATGTTATGTTTGCAACTGAATCCTAGCAACCTTATTTTCTTAAAACAAGTGAACCATGAAATAACCTGAAGATGTAGGGAAAGAAATCCACGTAGAGCGCATTCGTAAGCTCCGTGGAACTCTGCTGAAGGTTTGAACACCGTGCTTTTCAAAGACATTTCTTTGTTCGGCGTTTCTATACGATGGTGGTGGAGAGTGCTGTCTGTCCACTTCAGATTCTCCCATTGGTGGTCAGTTGGCTTGGGATCTGCTGGGACGTGACTGTAAAAGCATGTGTAAGCATTCTAAGTGTCAGAGAATGAGCTATGTCCCACTCTGGCTGCAACATGTTGCTGTATCAAGGTTAATGGAATCCTTTTTTTTGTAGCTCAGTGAATTAAGCCGCACAATAACTGGAAGGGAAGACAGAAAAATCTACTCAGAATGAACCACTTGGATAATTATTCTTAAAAACACATTTTTACATTTGCTTTGAATTATGCAGGAAATAAGAGGAGAGTCTATTCTGTGAGATGGAAGTATTTTGATTTGGGCTGCCAGACTCATTTGAAAAGCAGAATCATACTTTTATGTTGATTGTGGCATCAGTCACACCATGTCAAATATAATGGAAAGTGATTTTGTCATTGACTTATATCGATCTATTCTCTTTTGAATATGTTGCCCGTCACTTTAAGTGTCGTATTAACCCAGAAAATTGCCAAAATATTGGATCTTGTGCAAGAACAATTCCAACTCACCATAATAAGGCCATTGATGACGGGAGGGGGTCGAATCATTGAAGATGTTCATATTAATAATGTAGTTGTGTATATAGCCAGCTTTGGAATTGTATTAGCCTATAAGTCAACAGGATGATGTCAACATAATTATGAAGTGTCATTTACATATCAAACGCAAACTCTTGCAGGTGTCTCACACAGGTCGTGCATGTTTCAAAGATTAAACAGACTGATTCTGCTCATTTGCATATCAATATTGAGGATTCTTAAGGTGTGCAAGTAGTCCAGTGTGTGAGGGGAGCCGAGGTCGCACTCGAATCATGTCAATTAAAGCTCTTCGAAAGTTTGCAGGAGACAGAAAATCAAGGTCCAATAACCTGTGGACCTCATTAAGACCAGAGCACCCATTAGTGCTGTTGATATAGCTGTGAGGGTCGAGATTATTATGTTTTGTACTCAGCAGTGAAAGAAACTTGAAATACTGATTGAATTTAGAGACTAGACAGAAAATAAATATCATCTCTGCTGGAAATACTGATTAAAAGAGCAGACTTCAGACCAGGGCTCTGACTACCGTCAAGGACACTTCTTGAGTAATAACTTGATGGTTTATAAGTCGATCCTAATATTAAATACTCGTTATGTTTAAATTTGAGCACTTTTAGACAAACCCAATAATAAATACATATGGACTTTATTTCTGTATTGATGGTAGTTTGAAGAAGGCTTTGTAACACCACTCATACCTCAACATTTGGAAGTGATAATGATCATAATAATTATCCTCATAATGCATTTAGGATAGTGGTTATTATTAAAACAGAACATCACGGAACATATCAACAACATTATAGGAGTAAAATGAATAGTAAAGCGACAAAAACAAGTGAATGTGGATAAATATAGACATGCATACACAACCATGGGAAGATAAACAAATACACCAGCAGTTAAAACTGAAAATATTATCCTAAATTCCAACAAGTAAAGAAAAAACATTGAGACTCTTTACTTTGTTTTTTAGTCATAATTGGTGGGGGGCGGGGGGACTTATGACCTCAGTATTTGTAAAAGCATTGCATCGTGGGTGAGTGGTAATTGTGTTCTGTCTTTTGGGGCCGACACAAATTCTCTCTTTTTGTTCCTTCAACTGCAGCTCAGCAATTAAATACTAAGAAACACAGGGAGGTCATTTAAGAGGAAGAAGAAGAAGAAGAAGACATACTGTATTGATACAATTCTATTTGTTTCATTTCATACTTAAGAGACTCACTTTTTATAGAAAAAGGACCGTGGATATGTCTAAGACTTGACCCTCAAAGACTTACCACTCGACTTGGACTTGGGCTCGACCTGCACACTGGCTCAAAGACTTGACTTGGACTCAAGTTCAAATGCTTGAGACTTGACTTGGACTGAAGTTCAAAGGCTTGAGACTTGACTTGGACTCAAGTTCAAAGGCGTGAGACTTGACTTGGACTGAAGTTCAAAGGCTTGAGACTTGACTTGGACTCAAGTTCAAAGGCGTGAGACTTGACTTGGACTTTTGACAAAAGACTTGAGACTTGACTTGGACTCTAGCTCAAAACCTTGAGACTTGACTTGGACTTGCGACAAAAGACTTGAGGCTTAACCTCCACACTTGCTAAAATACTTGAGACTTGACTTTGACTCAAGTTCAAAACCTTGAGACTTGACTTGGACTCAAGTTCAAAGGCGTGAGACTTGACTTGGACTTTTGACAAAAGACTTGAGACTTGACTTGGACTCTAGCTCAAAACCTTGAGACTTGACTTGGACTTGCGACAAAAGACTTGAGGCTTAACCTCCACACTTGCTAAAATACTTGAGACTTGACATTGACTCAAGTTCAAAGGCTTGAGACTTGACATGGACTTTTGACAAAAGACTTGAGACTTGACTTGGACTCTAGCTCAAAATACTTGAGACTTGACTTGGACTTGCGACAAAAGACTTGAGGCTTAACCTCCACACTTGCTAAAATACTTGAGACTGGACTTTGACTCTTGCTCAAAACCTTGAGACTTGACTTGGACTCCAGCTCAAAACCTTGAGACTAGAATTGGACTTCCGACAAAAGACTTGAGGCTTAACCTGCACACTTGCTTAAAGACTTGAGACTTTACCTGGACTCTGGCTCAAAAACGTGAGACTGGATTCGGACTGTAGAAAGACTTGAGGTTTGACTTGGACTCCGCTCAAAGACTTGAAAGTTGACTTGGACTTGCATGAAATGACCTGTGAGCACTACAACTATACAATCACAGTGGCCGTGATGGTTACCCAGTGACACATCCATCGCCAGCAGATGTGCTTGTGTTTGTGATGCATATTGATCACCTCCTGCTGCTCTACCCTCTGCATACTAACCATCTGTGCATTACCACAGCGAAATGAATCGTACAAGAGAGAGCGAGCAAAGAGACGGACTGGATGATAAGGTGTACGCGCTCGTGTTCTGTTTGTACATTGCGGAGCGCTGCAGCAGTGTTTACATGCAAAATATTTGAGTGTAATCTCAGCTTTGAAACTGTTTGCTCTTTGTTGCAGTCGCTCTACAAACTGTTTAACAAAACAGAACACAGGCAGTCGCAATCGGCCGGATGTTCGCAGTGACCGAGAGTGAAAAAGCTGCAGCGAGATCCACGCCCCTAAAGATGTCATATGTGTAACCTTAAGTAAGAAGCTGTTGTTGGGGTCTGGCGCCACCTCCTGGCTGGCTGAGCTCCTCACATGCTTTCCTTCCTCATCAAAAGCCTGACCTCACACCTGCCCAGATGACCACACCTCCCGGCTCCGGCCAAACCTGACACCAACACTCTATTGGCCGAGAAAATGCCCCCGCTGTGCGTGAGACCAGGTTTATAAGCTCGAACACAGCTAGAATCTGTCTCTTCGCCCTGGACCTCAGTCCTGGCTACATGAAGATTCAGCTTTCCCCTCCAGCGCGACGCTGGCCACGCAGGCCCACGAGGAAGCCGCGGCCTACAACCCTCATCAAACCCTGACAGGTCACATGCCATTTCACTGGACGAAACAGACAGTCCTCCATTCTGAGTAAGGCCCCCTTTCCCCGCTGGGACGAATCCCTCCCACGATCCGGGCCCCGCTCTTTTTTCTTTTTTTCTTTTTGTGCACATATTCCGGCGAAGGAAGACGTTAAGCCTCACTCCTTCTCCGACGATTACCGGGAGACGGACGGACCACGTCGTCTCAGCCGAAGTTAAAACTGTAAATCACGTCTGCGTTTGCTCCAGAGCAAGCTCACACCACGACGGCCTGAAGCCGCACCAGCAAAAGCCGTGCGAAAAGCAGCCCCCCCCCCCCCTTCTTCTCGAGGAAACGGACAATTCTTCCTCGAACACTCTCCCGTTTGTTCCGAAGCTTCTACAAAGTAAGGTCATGGCGTCTGGGCATAGCTTAGCTTAATATAACCTACGTTAATTCAGGTTATTCATTTATGTGTTGATATTCCCGTATTTTGTTGTGAGAAGTTACTGTCGCACGATATCAAGGTGTTGCGTAATCCATCGCGGACCCGAAGCTCCGCTGTATTTGTGTATTGAACTGCTGTAACTGTCTGCATTAGATCAGTCACTGCGAGTGGATGCAGCGTTTGTGTATTATTACTTGAGAGATGTGATAACAAAACAATACGCTCATCTCACCGCAGTGATAAAGGTCTGTTTTATTTGGGATTATTTTCATTCATTTTATTCCACTTCGTGTGGCATTTCTCTCTTCATTAACTCGACTCTGTGAGTGAGCTGAGAGTCGTGGCTTACCACTGCATAAGCTGCGGGTAGTTCAAAGACAACAACGGTATACTTATGCGTGATAGAACCAGAAACTCATGCTCCTAACAACATCGCACGCAGAAGTTGATTCATGACCCCCCTTTCTTTTTTTTCTTTGCTCTCTCTCTCTCTCTCTCTCTTAACCTACACACACATACAGCAACCTCTCCGCCATTTTGTCAGAGTCACTCAACTCCGCCATCTGGTGGTAGTTTAGCTGTAGTTCCTTAAGGCTCCTCCCCCTCCACACACATACTCACACACACACACATACTTGCATACATACATCCTCACCCACACACACACACATACTTACATACATACATCCTCCATTTTATTCATTTGACTTTAGGTATTAGGCATATCAAATAGTATGATAGCGTTTGTTGGTTGCAGTATTAATTGATCTGATCATTTATTATTATCATTTATTATTTTAATAAACTCTGTTATACTTTAAGGAGAAGTCGTCTGTGATTACTTGTGCATATGTGTGTAATGAAATTGTATGTAGTAGCCTGTGCTCGAATTTAACCCTTCACTGCCACTGAATCTATAGTCATACACAGACTATTGACATTATGAGTGACCACTAATTATGAGACTTAGTTTATCATTTGGTTATTGGTCCCTGTTCGCAGGGTGGTGCCCCGTTGTTATTAATAATCATTAATAATTGTTACATACATTAATAATTCTATTGATGTCAAGAATTCAGTTTCTTAAATGCTGATAACCCAAACACGCTCCTTTAGATCCCAACACTGTCTAATGCTTCACCCAAAGAGCTGACACTAATTATCCACGTTCAGTCTTGGCCAGGAATATTCCTTTAAACAGGCAGAGCTGTGATGTCAAGAATTTAACTCAGCATACATGATCATTTGGATCGTTAGAACTATTCTGCTGCCATTAGAAGTAATTGTGGAGAAGGCCGATGCAGGTGTGCTTTCATGTGTCTTCGGCTGCTCGTGTGGGCTGTTGCAGCTCATTGGACGTCATGGAGGATTGACTCTTTTGCACAGATTTAAAAAAGATTTCTTTCCAACATGTAATGTTGTGGTACTGTTGGGGACAGTGTGTGCTTTCCACTGCAACCGGGGAGAAAGAAGTTAGTAGTTTCTGCCATAACAAGTTTAAATTTGACTCTGGAAATCGTGATCGACAGGGCAGACTTCAGTCCAGGGCTCCAACTAAAACTGATCAACTCTTCCTCCCTGCAAGGCTTTGTTTGCAGAGGATTTGCACAACAGAAGGAAGACAAATTACTTTTTTTCCCTCTTCATCTTCGTTGATATTTGTCGCCGTCTCTAATCCCTTGTTATTTTTCATTACTTTATGAACTTTAAATCTGTGAGAGCAACAAAATCAAAGCAGCGTGGGTCCTGTGACTCTGACTGCTTGACAGAACGAAATGCACGACAAAATGTCACCACCTCAATTTCTGGCAGCTTCCGCGTGACTTTCATTTGAACAACCTTTAACTGATGATCAATTGCTCGCCCCGTAATTGCATTGGTTTGAAACACTTTCAGGGACTTAATCAATGCCAAATGGTAGGCATTTAAAAGGCGCCGCGTCGTCACTATCGGCTTTGTTTTCATGGGCATTTCTCTCTCTTGGAATACACATTGTCCTCGTCTAATGGAGCTCCATAGTAGGACTGACAGTGACTGTCAGTGTATGGCAGGTACACTCAAGTTGTGCAGGGCGTCCAGGCCTGTTGGAAAGCATTCATGTGTTTGTCAACACTCAAGTCAAAATAGTTTATTTCTCCAACTCCTGGAGAACATATTGAACCTGCAATTCAATCAAATACATTCCATATGCGGAAGCATTTGGCTTTGGTTCAGTTCTCGAAAAAGAAAGTTTCACTTTGCAAAACCCTTAATGCAAAGAGCAAAACTAATTCACTTCATTCTAAACTTCTAACTAAAATGCTTTCTTTGTCATTGATGAAAGTAGGGTTTCTAGACTTCCTTATTTGTATTTACATTTTGAGGGGAACACATTTTCTCCTGACCCACCTGGAGGTTCGTTACACAGAACCTTCTGTCTTTGGAAACTGGCATGTGAATGGCTGAACCATCTGTCAATCTATCAATCAAACTCATGCTAACGGCAGTCAGACGAAGTGCTCAGTGTTGTTCTTTGCTCTTCTTTCAATGAAAGAACTGATGCTATTGCAGCATCTAAGCTAACCGTCCCTAACAGTTGCCTCTCAGTATCGTCTCACACACACCTAAGCCCGGCCCATAGTCGCCAGTAGCTTCTCACAGTACGCTGATTGTTCCGCGTCCTGGATTAGCGGATCCAAACTCATCTCATTGAAGCGTAATCTGTGTATCGAGGTCTACATTGATTGATCAAAGAAAGTGACGTTGTTTGACTCCCGTCATGTGGTGCATTCCGTGCACGGCTGACAGCTGCAGTGGAGTTGGTTGATTCATTTTCATATCTAAATAGCAGTTGGTGTATTTTTACTATTTTCAATAAATATTCAAATGTAGAATATTTGTTGACAGTCCTACAGGGCACATACACAATGCACAGGCGGGTATAGTGTAGGGGGGTCAGTGGGGGCCGGATAGATGCATCCAGCCATGTCGTTGTCATTTCAAAGCATCATAACTCCTTTTTTTTATTATTGTAATGCTCTTTCATGCACATGTCTGGGTTGCACTGCAAAACATTTTTAAAACCTTTGTCGTTAGTTAAATGTGTCATCAGTAAAGGTTAATACTGAGTTGGCTGTCTTGGTTCTTAGAAAGCTCAAATGTTGGAGGTATATATTTCTTTGTAGAATTATGGATTCTTCCATTTGTGAGATTGCCTTTCCATATCGGTGCTGTCAAGTGAGCAGCATGTGTCTCCACCACTGTGCACTGGCACAAATTCCTCTACATCCATCATGTGAATGAAGCTTCACATTATATCACTCAGAGTATCCTCCAACCCCGAAACAAAGATTGAAGATTGTGTTCATTAGTGTTTCCGTGTGAAAAATGAATTTGATGACAGAGCAGGTGAAAGTAATAGAGTACGAGGATGGCGCATGATGTGTGACAAAGGTCACCAGCACTGTGGATATGAATCAACTTTATTGCCGTTGCTGCCCGTCGTCCTCCCCGAATGAAGCTTCTCGTTTCCACTAACAAGCTTAACGAATGCCTCGCATATCAGGCAGTAATTGCAGGGAGACTTTTCTTTCTGCCGAATTACTGATATTTCCTGCTGCAGCAGTTGGGCTGCAGCACGCAGGCTGGGTGATGGTGGTGGTGGGTGGGTGGGTGGGTTATTATATTCCATTTCCTGGGACAGCGCCTGCGGCAAGGCTGCACTCTCTGCAATGTCTTCCATAGGTTATTTATAATCAGTGTGACGCGGTAGAGAGCGGCGACGTAAAGTTGGAGGGAGAGAGAGAGAAAGAGAACACAGAGAGAACAGAGCTACGGTGCACACAGTGGGAGTATGGTGCTGGAGTGTGGGTACAGTCACGTATCCTCGTGCAACAGATAACTTATTCCTCATGTTTTGGTGCGTTCTCCTACAAAAGTCAAACAACATGTGTCGTTACGGGAGTACTGTCTTTTCTAAATAAACATCTGTCTTCATAGGGAACAACTTGGGATGGTTGAGGAAAAGATTGTGGTTAGAATTAGGCAAGAAAACGACTTGTTTAGGTTTAAGAAAAGGTTGTTGTTAAGTTTTAAAAGACTAGATAACCAGATAATCAGACCCTTTTGCCATTTGGTTGGAGGATTTGGGAGGGGGGAGTTATTTAGTTGAATTGTGCTCTAACCAGTAGGTAGTGAGTGAGGTATCTGTAGCCGACATGGAAGCTCTGAAATGTCTTACTCAGAACAGTGAATGTTTTTCAAGATGACATATTTCTGATATGTCAATTTGACCTAAAATTGAATGTCATCTAAGCCTGGTGTCGTTTTACTGGAAACCTTTATTTTCCTGGCCAAAGTAGAGGGAGAGGCTGTCCTCATTCTGAATCCCTGCAAAAGACAGATTTCCAGACGGAGGCACATCAGAGACGCAGCATTTGATCGGCTGAAAAAAAATCAATGATGTGGACAACTATTCAGAGGTCTCAAACCAGATTTCTTCCCTCCATCCTGCTGCTCTCTTCTTTCTTTCTTTCTTTGCTCCTTCCTCCTCCTCCCGCCGTTATGACTTAATTCCTTCTTCCTTCTTTGTTTGTATCGAAGTGTGTATATATATACTGTATGTGCGGATATATTGATTGATCGATACGTGAAGATTTATTCTACTCTTTTTCCAAACACATTTAGTTCTGTCATGTACCTTGTTATTCCTTTGATGACATCATCAATACTCTTCCGAGCTATATATTAGCTATTTTATTTCATCATTTGTTGCCTGCATCCTTTCATCCTGTCTTTTCTTCTCTTGTTCTTTCATGCCAACCATGAAATAACCTGAAGATGTAGGGAAAGAAATCCACGTAGAGCGCATTCGTAAGCTCCGTGGAACTCTGCTGAAGGTTTGAACACCGTGCTTTTCAAAGACATTTCTTTGTTCGGCGTTTCTATACGATGGTGGTGGAGAGTGCTGTCTGTCCACTTCAGATTCTCCCATTGGTGGTCAGTTGGCTTGGGATCTGCTGGGACGTGACTGTAAAAGGCCTCGTCGTTGTTCTGATTTGGAGGATGTCTGTTGTTGGAAATACTGACGTTTTAGTTTCAGAGGTTTTTAGGTCAGGGGCTCAGATACAGACCGTTCTGCATTTTAGATTTCACATATTACAGAGCTGCAATCCAGAATCAATACAAATCTTTACTGTTAGACGACGTGGACACGTGTGTTCTCCTAGCAAAGCCTTTCTTTAGCTCTGTTTATATGATGTGTAAGCATTCTAAGTGTCAGAGAATCACACTGTACTCCTTTTAATGTGTCGGGTCAATAGTGCAATCTATTTGACTATTATGATGTGTGACAGTAAATTAAACTTAAGTCAGTAGTTACTGTTAACAAACAATGATATGCTTAATAATAATGTTTACTCATTGTTAGTATTAATATAATGTATGTGAACAGTGTATTATTTCACATATTATAACATTTTACACACTGTATTAAGTCTTTGTTAATGATCACCAAATCATTTGTTCAATAATTGGTTGACAAACTATCGACTGTATAAATATTATTTGGATAGCTATTATAAAGTAGCAACTGGGGATTTGAATAATAATTTTGTTAATGATTCATAAATATTTTGTAAAACATCTGAGCGTTGTTTAGAAAAACAGTTCATAATTGGTTTCTGGTCCATCTTCAGGTCATTTTAATAGACGTTATACAAACGATTTCTGAAAAGTTTACAAATCATTTGGCAAATATTTACCAAATCCTAAACACAGTATATTAAATGTTGAAACGCGTGAACTGTTATTCATAGTTTAGTCAAATGAAATGATCAGCTATGGTACAATATGTCATTTGTAAGGTAATTATTGCATATTAAATAAACTAAAGCGAAATAACATTATTATCATTTAATTGTTTGTTAACAGTAAAATAACAGTTATCTGCCAATATGCCAGTTTCTATTGAAATGATGGTAATTGTCGAGCGTTACCGACTTCTCCAGTGTGCTCAGACACTTCACCACATCCTCCTCATGTGGAGTCTCTCACAAGATGGACAGTTACAGGAAAAGGTGGGCCAGGAAAGCGATCGTCACTACATGCAGCTAAACTGTTCAAACTGAGACCAAGCAGCATGACATTAAAGGTGCTTACGCTCAAAACCTATACTGTGTCTGACATTTCGCTATTGAGTTGACTTGCTGTACAGCAGCTATGCATGAATTACCAGAGACAGACAGCGAGTCCATTATTCTACATCTGTATGATATGCAGGTTGACATGAGCTGTTGGGAGGATAATTGCTGGAGAAGCGGGCTCCCCGGGGAGGTGTGTTTTCTCCTGGCTTTGATTCTACCTACACAGCGAGAGATTTTATGTTCAACCATATAGCTTGTCAACAGCCTTCAGCAAGCCTCTGCTTCTGAGCCTCTGTAATGAAAAGTGACTGAAACACATCCTGGATAAAAGAGCGTCTCCTCTCCTGCTGCTGTGTAATTTACACAGGTTTTCTTTGTGTAAGCCGGCAGACGACGAACAATGTTTCCACCCCCCAACTGTTTCTTTCTTTCTTGGCTCTTTTTACACCCCTCCATCTCGTCTAATGACGCCCATTTTACTTAATACGAATGATTATTTTGTGTGGAATACGTAAAGCTGGCTGTCTGTGCAGGAAGTGATTTTCACTGAGGATTTCTTAAAATAAGTCAGGATGTCCTGAAGGCTGTTTTTCTTTAGTGTAGTTAATATGAATTAGCACTATGCTCAATATATGCCATGAGCTTACTTACATTTAGATTTGTGTTAAAGGTTCCCTGTGGAGTTGTAGACGTAGTAAAGCAATGCACTGGTGAAGACAGAGAAGAAGACCACGAGCTTGGCAACATGGACGTAAACAATGCTGGATTTTGAAATTCTGTCAGAATGGGCTTTGTAAATGTTGTATGAGGAAGGAAAGGCGCAGCCTGCTTCTGAGGTGTGAAGGACACACACGCACTGACTGAAAACATGACTTGTTTGTTTCACAGGAAAACTCCACAAGGCACAACACTCTCGACCTACGTATTGGGAGGGCTGTGTGCTAAACACTGAGCCGTGCCAGCTGACATCTGGCGGCTCCAGCAATGGAAACCTTGATTTGCCGAGTCCACCACTTTGGTCCGAACTGAAATATCTCATCTGCTATTGGATGGATTCGCTTCAGATATTCACGGTCCCCAGAGGAGTAACTGTTAATGTTTCCCTGTCAGGTCAAAATGTCAATTCAAAAAATGCAAAACAGATGACCTTCCCATTCGCCTTCGCTGTACTTTGTGGTTAGTGCTGATTAGCAAACGTTAGCAGGCTAACATGCTAAACTGAGATGGTAAACACCATACCTGCTAAGCATTAGCATGTTAGCATTGTCACTGTGATTCTGAGGCTAAATTCAGATTGCAGTTCAGATTGCAGGCGAATCTGATTTTTTTGTCTTGTTCGCGTGACGATTTGCAAGCGATGACATGGTATCTGTGTGTCCAGACATCACCAACCTTTGTAGTAACTCTGTTGCTTGCGGCGGTGCTCTGGTTTTCCAACAGAGAAGCATGATGTATGAACGTCGATCTTGTCGATGTTCATGTTGGCCTCCATTCCACGCTGCTAGTAGCAGCATGGATTCGGCTCAGCATCTCCGTCACTCCGGATACGATGTCGTTCTCGTGTGTCGTGTTGTGAATGACGCAGAAGAAAATCCGATTTGAGCAGCCAGAGTGTCCGTACCGAGGCCGTGGTCACACTCGTCTTTTTAATGCAACTTCGGTTATTGTATGCGCCAAATGGGAACTTGTATTTCTTTCCTCACTTGACACATTAACCCGCCGGATCAGATAGTGATCTGCTATATTCCGTGGTCAAGGGAGCGGCTGTAAAACAGTGGATAAACACGTTTCATTCCCTATAAATTCTTCACGATGAAAGTCACCCATTATTTTTGCTGCTTACTCTTCCTCCCTGCAGTCTTAGTAGACTGGTGTTATTATAGATGGTGGTGGAGAGTGCTGTCTGTCCACTTCAGATTCTCCCATTGGTGGTCAGTTGGCTTGGGATCTGCTGGGACGTGACTGTAAAAGGCCTCGTCGTTGTTCTGATTTGGAGGATGTCTGTTGTTGGAAATACTGACGTTTTAGTTTCAGAGGTTTTTAGGTCAGGGGCTCAGATACAGACCGTTCTGCATTTTAGATTTCACATATTACAGAGCTGCAATCCAGAATCAATACAAATCTTTACTGTTAGACGACGTGGACACGTGTGTTCTCCTAGCAAAGCCTTTCTTTAGCTCTGTTTATATGATGTGTAAGCATTCTAAGTGTCAGAGAATCACACTGTACTCCTTTTAATGTGTCGGGTCAATAGTGCAATCTATTTGACTATTATGATGTGTGACAGTAAATTAAACTTAAGTCAGTAGTTACTGTTAACAAACAATGATATGCTTAATAATAATGTTTACTCATTGTTAGTATTAATATAATGTATGTGAACAGTGTATTATTTCACATATTATAACATTTTACACACTGTATTAAGTCTTTGTTAATGATCACCAAATCATTTGTTCAATAATTGGTTGACAAACTATCGACTGTATAAATATTATTTGGATAGCTATTATAAAGTAGCAACTGGGGATTTGAATAATAATTTTGTTAATGATTCATAAATATTTTGTAAAACATCTGAGCGTTGTTTAGAAAAACAGTTCATAATTGGTTTCTGGTCCATCTTCAGGTCATTTTAATAGACGTTATACAAACGATTTCTGAAAAGTTTACAAATCATTTGGCAAATATTTACCAAATCCTAAACACAGTATATTAAATGTTGAAACGCGTGAACTGTTATTCATAGTTTAGTCAAATGAAATGATCAGCTATGGTACAATATGTCATTTGTAAGGTAATTATTGCATATTAAATAAACTAAAGCGAAATAACATTATTATCATTTAATTGTTTGTTAACAGTAAAATAACAGTTATCTGCCAATATGCCAGTTTCTATTGAAATGATGGTAATTGTCGAGCGTTACCGACTTCTCCAGTGTGCTCAGACACTTCACCACATCCTCCTCATGTGGAGTCTCTCACAAGATGGACAGTTACAGGAAAAGGTGGGCCAGGAAAGCGATCGTCACTACATGCAGCTAAACTGTTCAAACTGAGACCAAGCAGCATGACATTAAAGGTGCTTACGCTCAAAACCTATACTGTGTCTGACATTTCGCTATTGAGTTGACTTGCTGTACAGCAGCTATGCATGAATTACCAGAGACAGACAGCGAGTCCATTATTCTACATCTGTATGATATGCAGGTTGACATGAGCTGTTGGGAGGATAATTGCTGGAGAAGCGGGCTCCCCGGGGAGGTGTGTTTTCTCCTGGCTTTGATTCTACCTACACAGCGAGAGATTTTATGTTCAACCATATAGCTTGTCAACAGCCTTCAGCAAGCCTCTGCTTCTGAGCCTCTGTAATGAAAAGTGACTGAAACACATCCTGGATAAAAGAGCGTCTCCTCTCCTGCTGCTGTGTAATTTACACAGGTTTTCTTTGTGTAAGCCGGCAGACGACGAACAATGTTTCCACCCCCCAACTGTTTCTTTCTTTCTTGGCTCTTTTTACACCCCTCCATCTCGTCTAATGACGCCCATTTTACTTAATACGAATGATTATTTTGTGTGGAATACGTAAAGCTGGCTGTCTGTGCAGGAAGTGATTTTCACTGAGGATTTCTTAAAATAAGTCAGGATGTCCTGAAGGCTGTTTTTCTTTAGTGTAGTTAATATGAATTAGCACTATGCTCAATATATGCCATGAGCTTACTTACATTTAGATTTGTGTTAAAGGTTCCCTGTGGAGTTGTAGACGTAGTAAAGCAATGCACTGGTGAAGACAGAGAAGAAGACCACGAGCTTGGCAACATGGACGTAAACAATGCTGGATTTTGAAATTCTGTCAGAATGGGCTTTGTAAATGTTGTATGAGGAAGGAAAGGCGCAGCCTGCTTCTGAGGTGTGAAGGACACACACGCACTGACTGAAAACATGACTTGTTTGTTTCACAGGAAAACTCCACAAGGCACAACACTCTCGACCTACGTATTGGGAGGGCTGTGTGCTAAACACTGAGCCGTGCCAGCTGACATCTGGCGGCTCCAGCAATGGAAACCTTGATTTGCCGAGTCCACCACTTTGGTCCGAACTGAAATATCTCATCTGCTATTGGATGGATTCGCTTCAGATATTCACGGTCCCCAGAGGAGTAACTGTTAATGTTTCCCTGTCAGGTCAAAATGTCAATTCAAAAAATGCAAAACAGATGACCTTCCCATTCGCCTTCGCTGTACTTTGTGGTTAGTGCTGATTAGCAAACGTTAGCAGGCTAACATGCTAAACTGAGATGGTAAACACCATACCTGCTAAGCATTAGCATGTTAGCATTGTCACTGTGATTCTGAGGCTAAATTCAGATTGCAGTTCAGATTGCAGGCGAATCTGATTTTTTTGTCTTGTTCGCGTGACGATTTGCAAGCGATGACATGGTATCTGTGTGTCCAGACATCACCAACCTTTGTAGTAACTCTGTTGCTTGCGGCGGTGCTCTGGTTTTCCAACAGAGAAGCATGATGTATGAACGTCGATCTTGTCGATGTTCATGTTGGCCTCCATTCCACGCTGCTAGTAGCAGCATGGATTCGGCTCAGCATCTCCGTCACTCCGGATACGATGTCGTTCTCGTGTGTCGTGTTGTGAATGACGCAGAAGAAAATCCGATTTGAGCAGCCAGAGTGTCCGTACCGAGGCCGTGGTCACACTCGTCTTTTTAATGCAACTTCGGTTATTGTATGCGCCAAATGGGAACTTGTATTTCTTTCCTCACTTGACACATTAACCCGCCGGATCAGATAGTGATCTGCTATATTCCGTGGTCAAGGGAGCGGCTGTAAAACAGTGGATAAACACGTTTCATTCCCTATAAATTCTTCACGATGAAAGTCACCCATTATTTTTGCTGCTTACTCTTCCTCCCTGCAGTCTTAGTAGACTGGTGTTATTATAGAAAAGCTGCTAAGAAAGGTCCAAAATGTGATGATAAATACATTTTCCTATAAATTCCTTTCAATGAATGCCCCCACTTTATTCTGTTATTAAAAAGCTTTTATTTTGAAGCAGAAGAATCAGGAAATGTTGGGTTTTAATCAGTAGGACCTTAACAGGACTCCAGCCCCCGTTATCCCTTTGCTCTCCTCGGGAGAGGAACTCGTCCCTGAGATCAGAAAGCTACAATTAGATATTTACAACCCCAAATGAGATAGAATTGCCAATTCAGGTAAATTGAACGATAAGATTATCTCACTTACTCGTATATTTGTTTTTTATAGTGTACTAATTGTCTGACATATGTGCTGTTTCTGTCTGAGATTGAGGGGGGTTGATATACGGATGACTTTGTCAAGGATGTTGCCACAGTGCAAAAGACGGACGCCTTTTACACAACTTTTTCTCCGCTTTTCCAATTTCTCTCTTCACCTGTGTGGATGAGGTGAGAGTTTGGTGTCTGGAGCGGTGTCAGACCCCGCCGTGAAGGTCAGCGCCTTGTCCCATTATAAAAAAGAGGCACGCAAGAAAACTCTGTAACTGTAACTCCCAGTTGGCAGGGTGGAATTGATGGCCCCTGCTATAGATTTTTAGCAGACAAGTCCCCCTACAACCATCTCATATCTTATTACCAACAGCCTCAGACGCTCAAATTGATCTTTATCGGTGTTCAAAAAAAAAAAAGAAATCCCCGTGGCAGCTTCGACCTTTATGGTTCTCACCTTTCATTGCTGACTTTTTTTTCTCTTGTAAGTGTTTGTGTAGGTGTGTGTAGGTGTGTGTGTGTGTGTGTGTGTGTGTCCCACAGTAGAAACTCCAGGAGGCACACCAACAATCCTGATGGAGAGTCATTTGTGGAGCAGTCACTGTAGGTGATAGCATGTGATAACCCTCGAGTTGTACCTCAGTAGGACGAGAATGGGATTTTTTCTTCATTCAAATTTTAACTGTCGAGTTGCAACAGCACCAATCTGCCTCCTAAACACTTTGTCATTAACATAAATGAATTGTCACTGCCACTGTTTTTTTTGTCGCTTTAGAGAAGAAGTGAAATTATTGCTGAATGAGTGGGAGCGACGTCTCTTTTCACCAGCTGCACAGTCACTCAGTGTTGACAGATCACCTCTGCAAGCACTCTAATGCTGCGTTCACACCGGTCGCGTTGATTTTTTGACGCACTGCAAAAAAGCGTCCAACGCACTGCAAAAAAGCGTCCAACGCGCCGCCGGTCGTGTTCACACCGGTCGCCGCAAAATCTCGTAGCGCCGGAGAGGGGGCGTGGTTTATCGTCCTGGAAGCCTCGATCTGGCCGCCATTGTTTTCCGCCGTCAACCATGACAGGAATAAGGACAATTGCTGCTTTGTACGTGTTGTGGAAGTCCCTCAAACATCGGAATGCCAAACGCCGTCATGTCTGGTTCATAATATTGTTCAGAGGAGCTCCGTGGATTGTATCGAGCTGTATTCACTGTGTCTAGCAAGCCACCGGTCGCTGTTTACTACAGCTGTAGGAACACAAAATAAACAGATTTGGCTGTGATTCAACGGCAATAAACCGACAAAAAGGGACTCCGAAATAACTACGTAATGATGCCGATTTGTACTTGTCTTCTCCGACAAAAAGGGACTCCGAAATAACTACGTAATGATACCGATTTGTAGGTTACTGGTCTTCTCAATGGAGCTCTGATGGATCGGTGCTAGGCTATGCTAACATCGTAGCAGCTCCACCAGCACTCAATAACGTCACGTAGACGTAAATACGGCAGCGTCTATTTATTGTTTGTACCGTATGGTTTACACACACACATGCATACACATAGTTTGGTCCGGTCTCTGTTGATATGAGGTATCGTAGAGCTCTGGGTGAACACAGACGGCGACAGGATTTATTTCCTGATTCAACAACGGCAGGAAGCCAGTGACGACAGGGGGAGCAACTCAACGCTGATAGGCTATCGCGCCACAGCGTCACGCGATTATGTCGCTGAAGTTGAAAAATTTCAACTCGCGCGTTGGCGATTTTGCGGCGTCCAACGCGTCCACCGCGTCCACCGCACTGCAATAACGCGTCCAACGCGCCGCGGGATCGCAAAATCGAGGCGCGCCAGTCTCATCGCGTCTGTGCATAGACTTTGTATGTAATCTCGACGCGCGTCAAAAAATCAACGCGACCGGTGTGAACGCAGCATAAGCATGAATCACGTTTGTTACATTTTGCTTTTATAAAGATTGGTGTGGTCTAAAGTGTTCACGAGGATATGTTCGTTCGGAGAAACAAAATCACTCTTAAATCAATAAACAGTAGAAGGTTTGTCCCATCCCTCTCTAGTTGAAACATAATGAAGTCTCGCTTTATTTGCTTGAATTATAAGGATTAGATTTGGGCTGTTAAAGGACACTAGAAAGAGTAGCATTGTGTTGTTAACAGTCAACAGTCAGTCATAGTCCAAAGACGCCCACGTCTACCGAACGAACCTACTTATTTTATGCCAAACCACGATGTTTTTACTGAACTTAATCATGGAGTTTTGTTGCGTTTTCGTTTCGTTTTCTTTAAAGTTACAGCGTTAACCACATTATATTGTAGAGAGAGTTGCCAGATGAAAACAACTCCAGTATTCATCCTGTTTGGTCTCCACCATAGACTGTATATAAGAAGAGGACGTAGTTGTAGTGGCATCACCCATTGGTTTGTGGACTGATGTTTTGAAGTCTCGAGTTCAGCATTTTTTTTGCAATAGCCATCTTTGTTTGTTGCAACCAGTGATTGGAAGTGACCATGTTTGGACTGCTGAGGAATGACGCTGCGATAGAGACACGGTATACGGCTCTGGTAGAGACCTGTCAATCACAGTAGCCCCGCCCTAAAGCATCCCCTGCTTTATGGTCTGTTTGACTCTAAATGGACCATCAGTTACTAAATGAACATCATGCTGTATTGAAGAAGACTTGAAACTAGAGATTGAGACCATAAACTCATGTTTACAATGTTTACTGAGGTAATAAATCAAGAGAGAAGTAGAATCATTTTCTCATAGACTTCTATACAACCAGAGGAGTCGCCCCCTGCTGGACATTAGAGAGAATGCAGCTTTAAGACACTTCTGCATTTGCTTCACTTTTTAGAAGCCGAGGTTTCCACCTGGTCTCCACCAAATACTGAGGGAGAATATTTGGCTAACTAGCTGCTACATGTTCGACTTTCTCCATTAGCTAGCTGCTACCGTGGGCCGTCAGTTGATAAGAGATTTGTAGCCAAACAAAACTTGACCGAACCCTGAAAACGAGGTTGATGGGAGTTTGTGAGCCATAAAACCAAAACAATATGATAAACACGGATAAAAAGCTTTGAGAAGCTGCAGAGTTTTGAGTGCAGCTTTAACCAGTGGTGGGGAACTTAAAGATCCGGCCTTTTCCCATGAAGACAATATAACACCTTACTTCACCTTCATGAACTTGTCTGTCAAGATGTTCATATTTTCTTCTGACTTTCGCTGTAATCCTTGTTCATGTCACCGTATCTTTTCTTCCACAGGAGCTGTTACAGCTCTCAGCTTTCTTCTCTCCCTCTTATGTTTCTCTTGTCTACCCTACACATGCAGAAGGGAAATGATCCCTTTAAGAGAATCTGCAAAGATCAGCCACCTGTATTAAGTGACCATCATAAATGTAGTCATTATGGAAATGAGACTTTTCTTCAGTGGCTGCTCTTTAATGTTTTACTCTCTTTTAAGCTCATAGAACAGTCTGGACAGCAGCGCCTCGTTAGAACAGTTTGAATCAAGTGTAAAGAGAGAACCCAGCAATTTATGCTCATCAGCAGCTGTCAGAGTAAGAGAGCGTAGGCCTTCCTGTTACGATGGAGATTTCATTACCTGTTAGTTTATCTTCTTCTCTCTACTTTTGTTGCGCGGCTGCCTTCATCACATCTGTATTAGTTACATAACAGCAGTCACTGTTCATTCCTTTACCTGAATGTTGTAACATTTACTTTGAGTTTTCTAATGCCCCGTGGCCTTTTCACACCACTTCACAACAGCTCTGTGACCTTTCGATAAGTGGGAGGAAATGAAAATCTGTGCTCATTATTTGTTCATAATAATGGTTTTTAATGCTGCATTGATACCATGTGGCATGCATGTGTGTGTGTGTATGTGTATATATATATATATATATATACGTATGTATGTATATATCCTTGATCATTTCAAAATATAATCCGGAAATTAAAGAAAAACACAAACACATAGTGAGGTGAAAAGGCTTGTTCTCTCTCTAAAAAAAAAAGTCAAATATGACTTCATACCGTGAAACAGAATGTTAAACTTTAGTTCTTGAATGACGTATTCTGACAGAGAGTCTGAAGTTCCTGACCCTGTGTTTAAAAGCAAGCACAAAGAGAAGGCCATCAGTCAAACAGCAGCAGTTAGGGTCAGTCAGTGACAGATATTCTAGTTTGTAAGGTCTTTTCTAGTCATGCCTCATGTTGCTCCTCAACCACCAGCAGTTTTCTAACTTCATTAAGCCGTACTCAGCTGGCTCTGTCCTGGATCGGAGGTTCATTAAAGCGCTCCTCCCATACAGCGATGCGACAGAGAAAGACCGCCATCAGCTGAGAACCATTTTGCTACACTACATTACTCTGCTCTTTAGTAGCAGGCGAGCTCACACTGCTCTGCGTTCTGTAGCTCGCAACAATTCACAGATCTGTGAGAGAAAAGAGCCGCTGGGGGAATGTTTGACTGTGAAGCAAGAGGGGAAAAAATGAAGTGATAAATCGCTCTCGGCCAAAGTTTCTCTCCGAACCCACCGTGATGTAGCAGACGGGCGGATAGGAAGAGAGGTGTACCGGAGACAAAGAGGTAGAGATTAGACATGACTGACAGCGGTTACATTTACATGCCTGCAGTAAGGGGGTGCTGGCTCACCGTACACGTTGTGTGCTCTATTGCAGTAGGTGTAGGTTAGCTTTTTGATGGAAATAGTTGCTTTAAGGCCAAACTGCATGTGACATGAACGCAAATTGCTTGTTTTAGGAGAAATTGTTCGTTGTTCAATGTCAACGTTCTCAGCAACTGAAGTACTGGCCGTACATCTGAAGGTGCAATGTGTCAGATCAGACCAGAATGTTAGTTTATTACATCGACTGACATTATCAACAGGATGGGAAGAGGTTAAAAAGACGATGTCTTTTATTGCAGAGGTATCTACTTGAATGAGCATGCTAGCCAGCTAGTCTGTCCTCAGTCTAACATGACAGGACAAAAAGAAGTAGAGCTGCCCCGAGGAATGTCACTCGTACACCCATGATCTGTGTGCGTTTTGATAGTTTGTGAATTGGATTAAATCCAAAGTGAAGCAGCCCCCGGTTAACGGGGCGGACAGCCCCTGGTTACTGGCACAAACACACCGAAGGCGAACGTAGTTTGGTCTAATTTTGCATGTACTTGACCTGCTTTTAGGTAGCAGTTGGCTTTATATACATATGTATGTATATATATAAAACTGATGACTGTAAGTTTGGATTGTATGCACCGGTAGTAGCGGTGAAATGCTGCCGCCTGTTTCTTTGGAGCATGTGGCCACAAATGACACATAGCACCTTTAATGGTCCTTATAGTAGTTACTGGCTTTGTGGCTGTCTCCAGATTTCAAAAGAAGAGTTACAATATCTTCTGGTTTCAGGTTTATGAACAAGTAAGTGTCGTGTCTCGCTTGTGCTGCATGTCCATTACCAGTTTCTCATTATGTTTGAAAAGGTTTCACTTTTGCTTGAAAACTGACTTGTTGCTGTAAATCAGGAGGATATCAGTGGACTTACTAATGGACATAGTGGCTCCTGATAGTGATTCATTTAGATATGATTCATTCTTTTTGTCACTGACAACTCCGGGCTGCCATTAACAGCTGAAGAAGGCTCACGCTGAGGCCGACGTGATCATCTCCCATGAGGTTACTGTATGAGATCCAACTTGCACCGACAGAGGACACCAATGGAAACATGCTTGGTGCAGAGTGGAGTATCCCAAGTGAAGATGACATCCATGTGCAAGTAGAGCTTGTTAGGAAAAAAAGAACGAGGAGGCGGAGTTAAAGGTTAGTGGAAGTGAAGCTGATGAACACATACAGAGAACACGCTGACAGACGGACGCACGGACGCCATTAGCGGAGCCCTTCAGCGTCCATGAAGGAGATGTCACTAATGGGCCCGTCAGGCGGCGGTCAGCAGCTCTAATCAGCACTTAGACAAACAGGGTCCGCTCACGGACCGTCACGCCCCTCAGACTGCTTTAAACATGAACAGGATGAGGCCGATTGAAGGGCCTTGCGTTGGGGGTCAGATGTATCGTTGCATTGAAGCGATGTTGAGCTTGAGGTTGTGTAGTTCCCCGGCTATGATGTGAGACCAGATTTGTTCCATCATGTTTATCCGTTGATCCATGCCTGCGATCCATTCATTCAATCATCAATGTCATGAAATCTCACTGTTAATACATTTATGAATCCTTTCCATCCACATTTATAGCACCTTCTTTGGATGAATGTGCCAAGTTTTCCACCGAAGCCAACAAAAAAAACGTTGCCATTTCTAATTAGTTTTTTTATTAGAATAGGCATTGAAGCAGATGGGTGTAAACATGTCAAAGCCAGAGGGTGATACGATCTGATATTCTACCTGAAATCTAGGAACCAGGGCACTGCTTCGCCTATGATGACAGAATTGCATTGTATTTTACCCTGAAAAGCCACAATCACAAATACATTTCATGGGTTTGTTCTGCACTCAGATGCCCGGACTCTGGCTCCAAAAATAGAGCTGTCATAAAGGAAATTAGAGCGACCGAATCCATGCAGCTGTGTGAGGGTGAAATACAGAATGACCAGGTCACTTCAGGACAGCGTTGTTGTCGGCTCACCTGACCTGAATCGTCCCCCATTGTATTGCATGAGGGGCCCGAAGTGAAATACTACAGCACACCAGTTAACATAACACAAATGTGTCACAAATCATCCAGTCGTGTGTGTGTGTGTGTGTTTGTGTGTGTGTATGTGTGTGTGTGTGTGTGTGTGTGTGTGTGTGTGTGTGTGTGTGTGTGTGTGTGTGCGCGCGCACAACCCAACCCTGTGCCAACCAAACGATTTCCTCACTTCAGAGCGTCTGCTCCGCCGGTCGCTTAGCATAACTGGCCTGCAGCAAACGCACTGGACCTCCTGACGGTGGGAGACGCATCAGTCGGCACCGTTCACACACAGAAGCAGCCTCAGACCAACCCAAACAGGCCAATATTGTACTGCAGTGTGGATGAATGTTACCTTCAGTTGTCTTAACATTGAAATACGCCTTATTTTTTTTCTGAAATATTTGTATTTATTCATAAAGGGAAGTAACCCTCTGACTTAACTGACCATGCTGTCTGACGGTGTTTATTTTATTATAATAACCAGGATGTAAAATAATCATAACTGCCATTCGATGTAAAGTAGCCGCTCGTCACCAGCAAACTGATGAGCAACCATCAGTGAATTACCAAGCAAATGCTGTAATCTGTTTCCCTTCCGTCCCCATCACTGAGTCCTTAACGTAAGGTTAGCGGTAAATCCCAGGTTAATTAGCTGCTCCAGCAGTTAATTAGCGATTTGTGAATTGATGCGACGGGGAAATGTGGTTCTCCCTCTGGGTTGAGGTTGCGGGTCAGCCAGTTAGCAGCGGGTTGCTCCAGGATGCTTCCGACAGTCGTGGCCGCATCACGGATCAGGCCTTCGGGCAAATGACGAACCTGCCGAATCACCAACCATGTATTCTCAGTTGTTCTCCACGAGGTGAATTCTAAAGGGCAAACCCTGGATGTTCGTTCCTCGATGAATGCGTAATGTCAATGCTGCTTCCTGGGAGTTCTGCAGTGCTGATCGTCTCGAGTGTTGCCGCTCTGCAGAGAGTACGCATGCTCCCTCGTGGCCCTGCCACACCGCCCTCCACGCATAGCTCTCTTACCAACTTATCGTATTCACACACACACACACACACACTTTGACAAACAAAGCTCAGTGTGGCTTTGCAGATGGAAAGGGAAATGAGGCACGCCTTTCTGTTCACGATTGGATTTAGTCGGATACGGCCCCAAGCGTCCCCCCCCTCCTTGCAGGGAGATATCAATTTCTGCACAGCAGGGCTGCACAGCAAGGCGCCGCACATGTGCACACGCATGTGGAGAGAAACCGCAATTTTCCCGTCACACATTTGTTTGTGAGGTGTGCCATCTCGCAGGTTTGAAGGGTTTAGAATGCGTCACTCAGACAGAGAACGAAGCACACCCAGAGATTTGTTCATCCGTTACTCTCGTCGGGTTCTCCCCCCTTTGCTGCCTCTAATTCTGTTCATCACTTTTTCTCTCCACACACACAACAGGCACGATCCCACCAAAACACCCCTTTTTTTTAACGCCGTTTTCCCGCTGCTCTCCCGCCTTGATTTCCGACTCTCTTTTGGGATCAGCTCATGATTTACGTCCCCACGATCGAATAATGTTCATCACAGCAGAGCACATTTTAAAAGAGCAGGTAGGATTTGCTCTGCTTTCTGTCTGCTGAACAGTGGAGCAATTTGCACTGATTACTCCTGTTTCCTGACCTGATTCCTCCGCGTCCGGTGATCCACCACCACCATCTTGTGGATCCACACGGGTACTACTCAATCCCTCAAGTCCGTGGAGTCAGTGAATGGCTCTTCATCAGGCTGGAGGAGAGAGGGGTGCACCCTGGGAGATGCGAGAGCACGCCGCCATGCATTTAAGAAGAAGATGTCAGGGGGCTGAAATCACAGCAAGGTAATCACCAAGATGAACGGTGACTTAATGAGTCATCGCTTCGCTCACCAGAGGCGGTATAATGACGAGGATGCTCGGGTTCTGCTCGGAGCGGGAAATGAAGACAAGCACAAACAAAAGTGTGAACATCGATCTGCCTCTCTCCCCCTGCGCCTCCCTTTCTCCTCTCGCAAACATTTATAGACTGGAAAGTGTGTTTTTTTGTAAACAGGGAGGACTGACTGCAGTCAGACAGCAGATAAGCGGTTGAGTTATCTCTCAGTGGAGAGTGTGGGATGGAAAGGGGTGGATGAAGAGCTATTATATGAATCTGAATAGCTCTGAGCTCCATCTGTTGTGTGCCGTGGAGATGAGTCATTCCACGGGTCAAAGCAGGACCGAATCCCCAGCTTCATGCCGACACACACACACACACGGATTCCTAATACATGCTGCGAGTTTCCCATCATGCATCTGTCCTGTGTCTACAGTTTAGTGACGCCAATTAGGTCTCAGCTGGGATGAGGGATTCGTTTTCGGACCGTGTCCGCGCCGTCTGTTGTCTTTAAGACGTTGTAACTCTCAGCTCCACTTCGTTGGTTGAAGTCCTACAATCTTGTCGGACTGACTTGGAACAAAAGGGTTGAATTTGATGCGACAGAACCAGAGAAATGGTCTATTTCACACATTCTTCTTACTTCGTCAAAACCTGCCGCCAAACTCAAGGCTGGGGGTTGACCATTGATGCTTATATGTTATACAATATATTTACACGCTTCCTTCTAACTCCACAATTCCATGTGTATTCTTCAGTCAGAGCCGACGCTGACTCAAGTGACATCACTTGAGGTCATTAATCCAGTTTAACACAGCTCCTCATACTGTATACAGTCGTGCTCCCATCACCTGTAAAGAGACTGTAATATCCATGTATTAGTTACAAAATGACCACAGCAGAGCTAACTCTGACATTCTACACACATTTAACCAAGTTCTGAATCCAAACGAAGCATAATCCTCATTTATTTATATTTATTTATTTCTTACGAACAACAATTCCTATGGCTCATGTGTATCAGCAGCTATTGTATCAGAGCACACGGTTGATGAGAACAGAGTTAGAGTGCAGTAATGAGTGGAGTGCACAGGTTAAATTCACCACTTCAAGTTACACTTTTTGCGTTATACGTAATCATAAAACAAACGTTGATAAAAAAGATTTGTGAAGCTTCTGTCTGAACCTACATACAAACCCTGAGAAAGCTTCAATGCTGAACCCAAGATCCAAGCACAAATGTACCTCCGAACGAAGACGCGGCGGACCTCAGTCACTTTCAGCACTTCTATAACCGAAACATGTCCACACAAGCATAAAGGCATCACACGCTCACACACACGCTCACACACACGCTCACACACACGCTCACACACACGCTCACACGCTCACACGCTCACACACACGCTCACACACACGCTCACACACACACACACACACACACACACGGGCTCACAGAGCTGTATTTCGTCATGCTGCTCATTAGGCTCCCCTGAAAGCAGGTGCGCTTGTGTGCGTGGGTTGAATTTGACGGCAGTTTAGAGGCTTCGATGCTTTTTGCAAATTCTACCTTGTAGACTTTTAGAGAGCCAAAGAGTGACGGAAGAATAAAAATGGAAAATGAGAACGGGAGTAAAAGGGAGTTCTGGGGAGGATGTAAAAGCAGAGAAGGAGCCGGGAAGTGTGTGTGTGTGTGTGTGTGTGTGTGTGTGTGTGTGTGTGTGTGTGTGTGTGTGTGTGTGTGTGTGTGTGTGTGTGAGAGAGAGAGATTGGTTTTCTTGTTTTTAGTATGGAGATGCAGAGAAGGAATAGTATATCACTGCTTTCCCCCCTCACATTTACCACACATGTATTTGCACATTGTGAAAATAGGTGTGATTGAGCTTTTCACTGAGAGAGAGAGAGAGAGAGAGAGAGAGAGAGACAAAGAAAGGGTCATTGGAATGACAAAAGGAGAACGCTGTAAAGCGAAGTTGAAAGAAAAGGTGGTGCTCTCTGGTTCTGCTTTTGTGCGACGGACAAATAGAGCTTGAGTATTAGCGAGAACAACATTCTTACCACGCAGCAACAATGAATCGTTCACCTTGGGGAGACGAGTAGTGGAGACATCCATACACAGCAAAGCGCATTATCTTCTGCCATCATGCGCCCGTGTCCCTGAACGCATCACGGCCATCTTTTTACTTTCATGTACAGCAAGATTTATGTGCATTTGATGTCCTTTTGTTCACTTTCTCCTGTTAAATTGATTTCACACGGTAGCCATTTTCTTTTATTTTGGGAGACTTTATAGCAGTCACACTGCAAGAAAAGCTGTTTCTACACACAGAGAAGCCCATGTGCATTACTACTGATGTTAGTGCTGCTGTTTAGTCTTCTAGCATTATCCTCTTTTATCACCACAACAGATTACTGACTGCAAATCAAGCAACACACTTCCCCTTGACTCCTGTAAAAAGTGTCTGATTTTTTCAGCACTCATTCGCTGTTTCCCGCCTTTTCGGTTCAGAGATGTTTAGCTCATTAACTGAGGGATATTTTCATCAAATAGTAATCAATGTAGGTAAAGTAGTTGTTCATAATGGCAAAAGCATCTAACTAGCAATGTACAATCAGTGTAGTTCTTTGGAAATAAGCTCATTGATATGCATTTGGCCCATTGTTGGCCAAACTACAGCTCGCGGGTCAACGTTTAACAACTTGCACTGTATGTGCATTGTGGACTTCTTAATTTGAACACTAGATTTCGCTGCCAAAATGAACAGCTACTGGTGAGGTGAATAGGGAAACGAGGCGGAACTCTTTTTCGCTGGGTGATATTTGTAAAGTATTCATAACAAGAGCAATATTCTAATTGATTCTGATTCTGATAGTATGAAAAAAATAACCACATGGAAAACAAAAAAATCCCTGTTGTGTAAAGTCTGTGAGTCAATGATGTTCATTCTAACTCGAGACACGTTTTGGGTTCTAGTTTCTCCCAACACAACCCCTCAGTGTATGATTTAGCAAAACTGTTAATGCTCATGAGCCCTGGCGTGCAGAGAGCGACTCACACATGCAGCCATTCATTTGGTCTCCGGGCCATGGCAGCGTTCACTACCCCTGACCTGCTACCGTGGTGGGTGTCATTCGTCTTTGTTTAGAATGTTAGATAATTGCTGTTATGTGCACCACCTGGCTGATAGCCACTTACATAAAGGGCCCAGGCGCACCATGGTCTCTCTGTCGTTTGTGTTGCTGATTTCTTACCCACTGTTTTCCTGGCTTCATTTCTGTTATTCCCTTTGTGTCGTTTGGTGCTTTATGGAGAGCGTTCCAGGAGCGCCCAATGTGCTCAGGGTCTCCTTTTCTTTTCCTTACGGTTGGTTAGCCTGTTTGTTTTGTTTTAAGGCTTTGAGGTGAATGGGCTTTCATTTTCAAATGTTTCAACCTAAAAGTACACCATCATAACGATGTGACAGATAGTCCAAATAAAAAAACTGCACATGGTGGCTTTGAGTGATTTCACCTTGAACTTTGTATTTTTGATGGTTGACATTCACAAAGCACGGTTTTCGTTTTCTTACTGCCTCCTGACTCTCGTGAAATATCTCATCGACCTTGTTGTTATAAACCTTCTTAAGTTCAACAGAAGTCGTTTCAGCCTCATCGTCTGAAGAGCGCTGCTGTATGTTCTTCAGCGCTTCTTTTCCTTGACGTGACAGAAACTGTGTCGCTCTTTATCCGGCTGAATTAAACTCTGTAACTCGTTGATCACAGCGTTACTTGGGAAACCTTTAGTGTCAGACTAAATGAAGTGTGTGTACTTCAGAGATGAGGTGTAATCAACAAGGCATTCATTTGTAACCCACGCACGTGAAAAGAAAGCAAACACTGCATTATGTTATTGGAGCACTTAGATTCTTAATCTCTTTTTAATGACAAGTCACGCACTCAGGTACACACACACACACACACACACACACACACACACATAAACGTGTGTACCATGGGTGCAGGAGGAGGGGCTGTCTAAACTACTGATGGATCACCCATCGTGTGTACACTTCCATGTATAATTATTCTGACAATCATGGAGACGTTCTGTGTTTCTGGTTTTATGTTTGCCTGCTTTGTTGTTTCTCCTAAATTCTTAAAGGGTTAGTTTGGATTGTTGTAAGTGGGCTTATGAGCTAGTTGTCTATAGTCAGTGTATTACCTCCAGTAGTTTAAGTGCACGCTATATTGAGAATATTCTCATCTCTTTACCTTGCCGTCGGAAAGCTCTTTCCGATAGGATAGGTGAACAGAAGCCACCAGTCTCCATTGACAAACACTGTATTTCTTACGCTCCGCTGTCTTCATCCTTTAGTTTGTTTCTGGTATTGTGAGACTTTGGTGAATTCGAACGATCCCTTCAAAACAGCAAAGTCGCACAATAACACAAAGAAACAAACAGCGGTTTAACCAGCAGCTCTCGTAAAGTCACTGTTTTTGTCAATGGAGTCTCGTGTCTGAAGAGAGCACAGCTCACTGCTTCAGTTCCCCGGGCTGTGGGTAAAACACTCCCTGTGGATAGAATAGGTGGGGTGTCAATGTGGGTGGATGAGACATGGAGTTAGTTTTGAGGTATTACGTGTGAGGATGTTTATCCCAGCTTACATGAGAAGAAAAAGCTTTATTTAGATCTCTCCTCTTCTTACAAAACATACACAAAGGAAACAGTAGCGTGCTTGAAATACAGACTGCTGTTACGTTGAACACACAGAAAGGGAAAGTGCAAAAGATCACTTGCTTTGTGAAGTTGTGAAACAAAAACTCGACATTAAAGCACAGGAATTGTTCCTATTATGCTGTGCACATGTTTTGGTCCCATAGCTGGTGCGCTCACCCGTTGATCATAAACCTGAGTTGTGTTCCATCAAAGGCAGCTCGCACAACAAGCCTTTTCCCTAACAGGTACCTGAGCTTTTAAATTGCCTTTTTGGTTTTTTCACAGCCAAGCAGTCTCCGAAAATGCTCATCTGAAAAATTCCCCCTTTTAAAAAAGAGAAATAGCGTCAAAGTTCTGCATGAGGCATGGACATGTATGTATCTGTAGGGTCCTCTCCGTAATGTTGTTGGACACATACAAATCTGAATCTGTCAGCAGCACTTTGATCGGATGTTCATTGACGGCATGATTTCATTGCAGCCCGTCTGGTGGATGACATCTGCAGCTTCAATGCTGGACCGATGTCAGAATCTGTTGTCCCCGTTAGTCACGTAGACACTGAGACAAAGGGAAATATAAATATATATATTTGCCTATGGTACATATTATTGCTTTGTATTTTTGCGGTGTTTTTTGCAAAGCGCTTCCTAATCTTGTCTGGAAATATGATTCAAAGAATTTATTTTCCCTTCTTTCTCTGTCAGGTAACTCGCCCTCGGAGGAGTCGGAGGAGCGCGACAAGGAGCCCAGAACGCTGACCTACCCCGCCTACATCGCCAGTCTGCTGGACACGGGTTCCAAGCGCATGGCGGCCGGCGTCCGCATGGACTGCAACAGCCAGGGCCAGTGCCCGCGCTCCTGCCACCTCTGCCACATGAGCCCCAGGGTGGTGCAGGGGCGGCAGCGGTCCGAGCCCGTCCTGCTGCAGATCACCAAGGCCGCGCCCGTCTACGAGCTGGTGTCCAACAACGAGACCTACCAGGTGTGTTAGCCGTGTTAGCCGTGTTTGTCCTCAACCATCTGGGACTGTCTAATGTCTGAAAAACAGCAATTTCATCCGGAGTCCATTGCACCATTTCGTGGGGCACGATCATGTTTGGTGAGGCAGCCACATGTTTGGTGGCTGCATCTTCTCTCCTGTACTGGATCCTAACTTTCCTGTGAAAGATCAATGAGAGTGGAATGTAAGCTCTTGCCAGCAAGTCCAACCTCAGACAGTCCACGCGCCTTTCACAATCTGATATATAGCAGCTTTAAGGAGCAGGAGAATGTTCTTAACACATGTAGAAACACTGATCCGGTTCCCGGACGTGATGCAGGGAGGTGAAGAAGGTTTTGGCTTTTAACGTTGGTGCATCACACACTGCCGTATGGAAGTGAACATGAAGGCCACATGAAGTCAGCGTTTACCCTTCACAAGTTGATGTGCAGTGGAAGCCTGGGAATTCTAGAGCAGATGATCTTTTTTATGGCGTTTTGTGGAGCAGTTGCTGCTCCTTCTGTACGGAGGTGTGCGTGGATGCGGAGCCGGAGTGATGGGGTTGTGACGCGAATGACCTCACAGCGCTGAATTGTGACCATCCAGTGAGTGACATAAAGGTCTCAATACCTGGATCTGATTTAGGACCACATATGAAAGTGGCCCATATCAGAATTGCAAAGATCAGATTTCAAGTGATGTGTGCTGTTCACACTGTTGCGTGTCAATTATGCGCAAAATCACATTTGGGCCACTTTTGCCTGCAGTGTGAACGTAGCCTGCGGGACATCCTGTGGCGCTAGTGGCGCTATGGAGCTACTTCTATTGTTTGTATGTCGTGTGCACAACACAATGTTTTCTCTCCATTCCACTGATCTGCGGGCCAACATGTGCTGCAATGCACCAACAAAGACAGGGAGGGCGAGAGAGACTGCGAGCTGGTGAACATAGATATAAATGGTAAATGGACTGCATTTACTTCGAGCTTTTCCAGTCTACCGATCACTCAACACATGCCAATGTGCACCCACAGTGATGGCAGAGGCAGCAGCGCGAGGTGCCAACCGGCTCATCGGGTGCGGTTAGGGGTCCAGAGCCTCAACCAGGAGCCTTGTGATCGCTAGGCAACCGCTCTACCTCCTGAGCCATGCCGCCTCCATCAACAATGCTGCATTTTTAAATTCCGAAATGAGGGAGGAAACATACTCAACACATTTGTTCGAGCTTGATTGAGCAACATGGAAACATAACTTTTGTTCGTTTGTATGAGGATATTACTGGGCGCCTGTAATATTGTATGTATGTATTTACATTTGAATATTGCCTGTACCAATATGACATGCTTTGAGTTTAGGCTTGATGCTTGTTTTCTCTCTCTGTCACTCTCTCTCTCTCTCTCTGTCACTCTCTTTCTGTCTCTCTCTCTCTCTCTGTCTCTCTCTGTCAATCACTCTCTCTCTCGCTCACTCTCTGTCTCTCTCTCTCTCTCTGTCTCTCTCTGTCACTCTCTATCTGTCACTCTCTCTCTCTGTCTCTCTCTGTCACTCTCTCTCTCTCTGTCTCTCTCTCTCTCTGTCAATCACTCTCTCTCTCTCTCTCTCTCTCTCTCTGTCTCTCTCTCTCTCTCTCTCTGTCACTCTCTTTCTGTCTCTCTCTCTCTCTCTGTCTCTCTCTGTCAATCACTCTCTCTCTCGCTCACTCTCTGTCACTCTCTCTCTGTCACTCTCTCTCTCTCTCTCTCTCTGTCTCTCTCTGTCACTCTCTCTCTGTCAATCACTCTCTCTCTCTCTCTCTCTCTCTCTGTCTCTCTCTGTCACTCTCTCTCTGTCTCTCTCTCTCTGTCTCTCTCTGTCTCTCTCTCTCTCTCTCTCTCTCTCTCGCTGAGCGGAAGCAGGTGTGCGGAGCTGCAGGAGCGGAGGTTTTGAGAGCGATAGTTAAAGTGTTTTTCGACATTTTTCTTCGTTGGGTAATGTTGGGTATGATAGTGTAGTGGGGTGTGCAGGGTTCACGGGTTTTTTTTTGCGTACTTTTATCGGGTTTTTGGGTCTTTTTTGTTGAGCGGAGTGCAGCCGGGCAGCAGGTGCTGTCGGCGTGCTAACCGCTAGCATGCGCCTGACGGAGCTAACCAGAGAACACGGCGTGAAGATACCGCCGCCGCTGTTCGGGTGTTCGTTGGAGGAGATCAGTTTGGCAGTGGGTGAACTTGTCGGCCACAGCCACGTGAAGTCCGCAGCACGGATGAACAGCGCGGTGGTCATCTTTTTGGACTGTATTGAACTTGCGGATGTGGTGTTGACGCGCGGGATCTACGTGGGTGAGCACTTCCTGCCCACGTATGCTCTCGCCACACCCGAGGTGAAAGTCACTGTGTCCAACGTGCCACCATTCATAACGGGCGCTGCCATCGCCAAAGAGCTGTCCAAGCATGGGAAGTTGGTGTCTCCGGTGATAAGGATGCCCTGTGGATTTCAGTCTCCGCTGTTGCGACACGTGTCGTCTCACAGGAGGCATGCTTTCATGGTCCCCAGCGACAGGAGCAGGCCGGTCAACCTCAGCTTCAAGATCACTGTGGGCGATTTTGACTACGTCATCTTTGCAAAGACGAACGATTTTAAATGTTACAGCTGTGGGAGAGAAGGGCATCTGAGCAGGGCGTGTCCTGGGGAACACGGCTCAAACAAGGACCAGAACCAGGGAGGTCCTGAGGCCAGCGGGGGCAAGCAGGATGGACAAGAGGGAACAGGTGGAGCACGGGAGGTGAGGGTGGGGGAAGCAAGTGGGTCCAAGGAGGTGAGGGTTGAGGAAACGAGTGGGACCAAGGAGGTGAGGGTTGAGGACACGAGTGGGCCCAAGGAGGTGAGGGTTGAGGAAACAAGTGAGACCGAGGAGGTGAGGGTTGAGGAAACAGGTGGGACCAAGGAGGTGAGGGTTGAGGAAACAAGTGAGACCAAGGAGGTGAGGGTTGAGGACACAGGTGGAGCACAGGCAGTGAGGGAGGAGGGGACAAGTGGGGTACAAATGGCGGAAAAGGAGAGGAAAAGTAGGGGACAGGAGGTAATGACGGAGAGGGCAAGTGAGGTCCAGCAGGTGAGGGTGAGTACTGGAGGACAGGTGGAGGCAGGTGGGGAGGTGGCCATGGAAGCAGACGAGGAGCAGCTCAAGGCCCCTCAGCTGAAGAGGAAACAGAGAGGAGACAGAGGAAGCTCACAGGCCAAGAAAGTGGCAACTACAGACGGTGGAGGAGCAGCCGAGTGTGAGTCCAAGCCGGAGGAGGACCCTGAGTCCGGTTGGGAGGACTCTGAGTCCAGTCAGGAGGAGAACTCTGCTGCAAACAGTGAGCCCTCTACACACGGTGCTGGCAGCTCGCGGGGCTCTGGAGCTACAGCGTGGAGGAGATCAAGGAGTTTCTGAGGCGGAGTAAGAACGTGAGAAAAGTCAGAGTGGAGGACTACCTCTCTGACAAGGAGCAGCTCTCCAGCTCTGCCAGGTCTCACATGAGGAGCAAGGACAGAGGAGGGCTCACGAAGCAGGAAGGATACAGGCTCAAGAAAATAGTTCACAAAGTGAACAAAGAACTGGACAAAGTGGGCGCTGAGTGAGAGTCAGATCTCAGCCTGCAGACAATTACAGGCACGTTCATGTTTGATGGACCGTATTTGTTGAACAGTTTTGACTGATGATGTATCGTGTTCAGGAAAAGGCTGAACTGATTGTAGCAGTTTAGCGATGTTTTGTTTGTTCATATGACTTGAGGAAGGAAAAAAAAGCAACAAAAAAAAAAAAACGTAAAATAAAGGTTTGTTAAAAAATCAAAAAAAATCTCTGTCTCTCTCTCTCTGTCTCTCTCTGTCTCTCTCTGTCACTCTCTGTCACTCTCTCTCTCTCTCTCTCTCTCTCTCTCTCTCTGTCTCTCTCTGTCTCTCTCTGTCACTCTCTCTCTCTCTCTCTCTCTCTCTGTCTCTCTCTGTCTCTCTCTGTCACTCTCTCTCTCTCTCTCTCTCTCTCTCTCTCTGTCTCTCTCTGTCACTCTCTCTCTCTCTCTCTCTCTCTCTCTCTCTCTCTGTCTCTCTCTGTCACTCTCTCTCTCTGTCTCTCTCTCTCTCTGTCTCTCTCTGTCTCTCTCTGTCTCTCTGTCAATCACTCTCTCTCTCGCTCTCTCTCTCTGTCTCTCTCTGTCACTCTCTCTCTCTGTCTCTCTCTCTCTGTCTCTCTCTGTCAATCACTCTCCCTCTCCCTCTCTCTCTGTCTCTCTCTCTCTGTCTCTCTCCCTCTCCCTCTCTCTCTCTCTCTCTCTCTCTCTCCCTCACTCTCTCTCTCTCTCTGTCAATCACTCTCTCTCTCTCTGTCTCTGTCTCTCTGTCTCTCTCTCTCTGTCTCTCTCCCTCTCTCTCTCTCTCTCTCCCTCTCTCTCTCTCTCTCCGTAGTCTCTACAGGAGGCGATGATGAGCATGCTGTGGTGTTCAGGGAAAGGTGACGTCATCGATGACTGGTGTCGGTGTGATTCCAGTGCCTTCGGCGCAGACGGACTGCCCACCTGCGCCCCTCTTCCCCAGCCTATGTTAGTAACTTCATAAAAAGGACCTTTCTCCAAACTGGTACCATCCGTCGTTTAACTGGCAGACCTCCATCTCATGCCGTGATGGTCTCAAGCCATCAGGCTGCACGTGTACACCGGTTTCTATTGCCGCCAAATATTACAGCCATGGGTGGATTGCTGAATGGTTGGGGCGGGGGTCTTAAAATGTGTCCACTATAGCGTGGGAGGGCTTATCAATGAAAGGATTAGCTGCATTGACTGGTTGGCATGTACACATGGGTCCAGACGCTACATAGCTGCAGGTCACTGCTCCTGAGTAAGTCCGTCATCAGGGGGAAAATCGGCTGTATTTCCTGTTGGCCGGACGTGTTTTGTGACTTTGCAGAATGTCTTTTCACTGTGACGCAGTTAACCGTGAATACTGTTACAGCATCTCTGTCTCTCTGTTGCCAGACTGAAGCTGTCGTACACCTACGAGCCCAGCAGCTCATTGGTCATCATGGAGTGGAACCACACCGAGCCGCCAATCGGCGTGCGGATCGTCGATTACCTCATTAGCCAGGAGAAGGTGACGGAGAGGACCGACCACTCCAAAGTTGAGACAGGTACGTCGCCCCAGAGCGGCCCACATCCAGAGGAAAAAAAAGTAATAAATCAGAATCAGATATATTCATTGTAGACTCACTATTAGGAACCATCGTTCTCTTGGATTGGATTCAGCTCAAACCATAAACCCGCCAATTTGTCAGCACCGTGTGGCAGTACGAGCCTAATTAGTTTTATCTGGTCTGTTAAACCGACCGGACGACATCTCGTACATGCAGGCCCAGATTCACACATCCTTCATTTGTTATGGCCCTAATTCTGTTGTAGTTTTTAAGGCCTCCACAAGATGGCGGTCACCAGTAATAATGGTGATGGGGAAGTGAAGTATTTAGTTTGTTTATTAGACAGATTTCATAAAATATGTCATACTCAATTAATGTAATGCAGTTGTATCTGATGTACGACAGTAATTGCTTTCAGAAAAGGGAGTCTTGCAATTTGTCATTGTGGTTGTGACAAATTAGCCACATGACGGCATGAAACAGTCAACTGTGTGTCGAAGTGATTTCAAAGGGCTTTCACTGTTTGCACACTCTAATCCATGAGGATTAGTGTTTTGTTTATTCTGCTGTTTTCCCTCGTGTTTTCACTAAAAGGAGGAAATCATATAAGCAGCCACAGGAGGGGTGTGTATGTGTGTGTGTGTGTGTTGTAGCTCTGTCATCCATAACAGACGGGCCTATATGAATGGGAGCTGGAATAACAAGGGGCAGTTTATTTTAGCAGTAATGAACCAAATCCATAATGGAGACTGTTACAGTTGCCTGCGAGGACCAGAGTTTGTTGTGGCTTAATGAGAGACTGAAGTGTATTATTCGGAGCGGTGAGCATCCTTAATCAAAGCAGCATATTCAGATGGGAGGAGAGCAGTGCTATTACAGAGGGAGATGAGATATAGGTGCAGCCGTAATGTTCTTTATGGCCGTTTGTGTTCTTTAAAAGAACTTCCACGGTAACATAACTTCTTTCAGTCAGTATTTCCAAGGTTTACTTCTATTTATTGATTCATTTATATCTATAGGGATGGATAAACTATGACTCTGCCTCTTCCTCCCCTCTCGTATTGCAAGGGATACAGTATGTCATGGATTGCTGAAACAACAGCGTATAAAGATGTAAGCCATGATCAGAGGGCATTCTGAATCATACTGGATGCTGCTAAAGTGCAACAGGATTTTTGTCCTTTCCGGCCGTGGAGATGCACGTTTCTGGAATGTTTCTGAGTAAAACACAGCGGGAGGAGTGTGGATATATTGAAGATAAGATGATCTTATCTTCAATATATCCACACTCCTCCATTTTATGGGTGGTGAATATCGTGGCACATCTTTTTGTCGGGAGATGGCGGAGACCAAACGGAGTGAAAAAGGGAGTGTATGTAAATGACACTTCCACAGAGAAGAACATATTAGTTTGCAGCGACTATTCCTGTCTCTCACACCATTAGATCATCACTGAAAATGTCCCAGAAACGTCCTGGGAAATGATGTTTAAAAATAGAACATCATATTTATTGCTTGTTATTCAGTATGTCACTGCATGGCTCGGTGAACCGAGTTGGCTACACGGACACAATGGTGGTCTGGGTCCCTGTTTACTACCTGTATGTCTCCCTCACTGCTCATGATGTAAAGTATTTCTCTTCTGTAATAAAACAGGTTCACTTTGTGGTCATTTGAGCGCAGTATCATCTTGAAACTAGATTTCCACACACAGGGACTCAGTGAGTGTCTGAGCCTCATCATTACCAACCTGCAGGCCCTCATCATCAGTCAGCTGATGGTGTGCATGAGTGGCACGCATTCCTGTATTGCTAAACTTAATTACCATTCCCACAAACAAATAGCCGTATTAAAGCAGTTACCCACTTTGATGCAGCTTCACCGTCAATAAGCTCATGCTTCTTCCTTGTGGGAGTAAAGAAATGGAAAGCGCACCGTCAGTGGAACCTCTGTGCTCATGTATAGTGAAATGTAGGGGAGATTTACATTCTGAAATATCACTGCACTGAAATATCACTAACGGCAAACGTGACCTTTCAGTTTACGTTTTTCTGGAATTTGAGAACGTTCTTCCTTCGCCCTTAAAGAGCTCACCATTACCACTGTGTTCCACAGCCCCACGAAAACAAATGTTTGTCCCATCCCCTAATCTGCGCTGTCAGAGCGATAAACAGGGAAGATGAAAAGCGGTGGATGCTCCAGCATGACTTTCTGCGCTTGAGAGAACATCTTGGGGCCTGCAGTGCATCGATATATTGTTTACTGAAGACTTAAAGTTCAAACAAAGTTCTTATCTGGCCACAAAGTCAATCTTTCGGGGCATCAGAATGGTGCTTTGGTCCAACATCAAAGTTTACAGTTTTTGGAAAGAGTTAATCACGATCAGACGTATTGAAAGAAACTATTTCTCTGTGACGCAGGAACTGCTGCAGTCTGGAGGCTCGATGAAGTCGTTTCTGCTGAAATAACCTGCTGATGCCTCTTTGTTATCACTTTGTTGGTTGATACAGAGTTGTGTGGATGATATTCCAATCAGATAAGCAGTCTTACAGCTCTTGTATCTAACTGTATCTACCACGGAGCTTATGTTGGTGTTTTCATGGAAATCAGCATTGGTAGCGGGCAAGACACGCAGGACCTGTGGCACAGGAACATTCCACTCGGTGGACTGTTTCTGTCATGCTGAGCTTTTCCAGTTTACCGATTCTGTTGCACTCTAAATAAGACAATGTGAGTTTCCATGGTGCTCTTTAGCCATCCTCATTACACTAATGGGGGCTGCTTTCTTACACGAGGTCTTTACTCTCCCTTCAGCTCCATGCGAGGGTAATTTCCTCACAATGTTCCAGCCAGCTCCACAGCTAATCACTTGCTTGTTCTGGGCCCCGTAAAGGATGGCACAGATATTGTGTCACGAACTCATTGGAAAAACAGACTCCAGCCTCTCCATTAATTGCTTCAAAACAAACTCACAGGCACACCGCTCGCCCGGGAGGTGCAATTCGTCACTGCAGAACCGAAGCAGAGGATGAATTTATCCGACTCCACTTGTTTGTTGCCTAAAGCTCCATTTTGTCCACGAGAAATGCATGACATTGCACTGTTAAAAAAAAAAATAGCTGAGTTTACAACTAATCTAGTTATGCCGCTGGAGCAGTCTTTGAGAGTAAAAATGCCTTTTATATATAATATGCACTTTCATGTCCGCCTGAGGGTGTTTGCGGCGACTGTTAGCCGAGTAAGTTCTAGTTTTCAACGTAAGGTCTTCTGGACCTTGTGGGTGAAAGTCAATACTGTATCTTAATCCAACACATTCTCATTCCAACTATGACCCAACTTGATGCTCTGGACTCAGGAATACTCAGTTCCCGCTTGTTCCAGACATAGTGTCTTTGTTAAATAAACTTATGTGTTCCCAGGAAACGTACAGTTTCTGTTCAATACATGCATGCAGTCTCTTTTCAAAAGAAAGCTCCAAAGGACTTGGTTACGCTTAAGAAAAGAACATGGTTTGGGTTCAAATTAGTACATTTGTTTTGTAAAATAAGTATGTCAGTTAAGTACGTTGAAAATAAGTCAACTTCCATTTCAACAGCTGTTGCCTGCGTGAAAGTCCCGTGAACGTACTTAATCAATGTCATTCTTACAATGCTGGAGTATTTTCCTCTGATTAAGTTAGAAGTAGTGTGAGAGAGATGAGCTCCTGGTCCAATAAAGACAGAAGGACCTGTACCTTTCTGCTGCTGCACATTGATGCTGGCGAGGACTTCAGTCCACCCTGAATTGTAAAAGACCTCCGCATCAGTTCAGGCTGTTCAGGCTGTTTGAAAGTGCGGGGCAGCTGTTTTGACTTTGTGACCATACAGAGACGTTTGTTGTTGTGCTGCTGGTTGCAGTGTAGGGAGAATCCAGCATCCAAGTTTCTTTACTTTGGACGAAGTTGAAGTACATCAAAGCTTCTCCAATGGGAAATAACATTGTATGTGAAGTCCTTTTTTGGCAAAAACACCCAAAATGTTTTTTTTTATTTCATTAAAAGGACTGGCTCTGAAATAACAGGCCTGAAGCTGGCCTCAGCTTTTGAACTGCCACAAAGTAGGATTACAAAGCTATTGGTTTGAAGATGTATGACAAGATTTGCACTTATGCTGGGCTGTGCACCACATATGTTTCAGTTCGTACATAATGCAGACTTCTAAATGGGTAGAACTTGCATGTTTTGGGGTTTTTTGAGTCTTTGACAAAAAGAGTGCAGGGCCTGCCAAAATACCGATTGAAATAAAATGATCCATGATTCGTTATCCGTCCCAAATATTCAGTTATATCACATTTTATGGTAATATGACAGTCGTTATATATGGAATCATATGAAGAATCTCAATATAAATGAATTTGGCACCAACACCCAAAGCCTCCAAGCGGTTTCTCTGGTGTTTTCCATGTACCAGTAGCAGTTTGGCATACAGGAAGTCTTAACGTCAAAAGTAGTAGTATGAGAGCTGGTATGAGAGCATGCTAGGTGAGCATAGCCTACAGGTATCAGTCACCATCCACGCTGCTAAAAGTCACACTTTGTCCCATTAAATGATTTTCTACCAGATTAAAGCAGCCGCAACAACGTCGATTATGATCAACCTGTTGAGGTTATCAGGGTTCATCAGAGCACTTTAGCCCAAAACGGCTGCTGCTGGACACTGGAGCTGTAAAACCAAAACAAGGAGCTGAAAGATGCTAAACCGCTCTGTAGAGCAGAGGGGCAGACTATGGCTTTGTCACGACATAACGAATGTGCTCATGTAGCCCACTGTTGATATAAAGATATAGCTTTGAAAGCCATCTCAATCACTGGCAGTTAGCATGATAATAATCAGTGCAATAGTCAAAGGGAGGGAGAAGGTGAAGGTTGTATTATTGTGCAAGGCTGTGTAGCAGCACAGGCCATGTACCGAAAGGCCAGAACACCACAGTCCAAATGAATCATTCATTTTGGCACTAATGTGCACGATAAATGTAATTTAGTTTAGCTGCAGAAGAAAAGGGCTCCCTGATACAGTCGGAGGATGATGGAGAGATAGATGTGACCCTCTTCATGGAAATAGGAGTTTGCTGATGGATATCCAAACATTTCCACCCACAGAAAAAGAATCTTAACTGCAAAACGGTCTCCTAGAGAGCAATGAGCGAGCACTGCATCTGGAGAAAGCTGGAGACTTGCAAATGTATTTGAACCCCTTCACCTTCTGCACAGCCGCTAGATAACACACAGGTCAGGATTATGTGGTTTACAGATCGCATTCTGTGACTTCTGGGTGTTAAAGTTGTCAAAACTTTCTAACGGCTCCCTCTCGGTGCCAATTGGACTCTCCGATGTGAGAGATTGCCCCGTGTGGCTCTAATTATACAGAGAGAAAGCTATCCAGCTCTGGTTGGTGCGCCTGGGCTGCATTCAAGGACACGTGATTGGGGAGAGTCTCTGAGAGCTTCCCACCGATGCATCTGGTCTTTAGCGGATGATCACTTTGGAGGCCGACACCCTGATCGTGAACACACAGGCAAAGGTGGCCCGGGCACCATCGTTGGGTTGAGCTACGAGAGGGGAGAAAAAAAGACCACCGAGGGGAGAAGACGAGCAAGGGAACGAGAGAAGGAAACAGAAAAGACAGGATGGAGATTGAAAAATATGGGAGGATCTGGAAAGCCGGCTGAGCGGAATGGTTTTGATTTCGGCTGCCAGTCTTCTGTCGTCCCGGAGAGTCAGGCTCACATGAGCTGATGTGTAATTCTCCACAGATCTCCCCTTGGCTGCCTCTCTCTCGCCCCCGGCTCTTTGCTTTTCCTTCACCACTCCCTCATCTTTCCTCTCATCTTATGTTCCTCCTCTCCATTGCTTTTTCTCCCCCTAAATCCTTATCTCCTCTCTTTCCTTTTCCCTACTCCTCGCAGTCCTTCCAGTTGCCCCTTATCTGGCCTCCTCTTTCTTTACTTCTCTAGCTTTTCTACATAGCAGTGCATTGCTTTGCATTCTGTCTGTTTCTCCAAACTGGGGGGCATGCCGAAAGCCATCTAATGTATACACGGACCATGGATAAGCGCCTCATACAACCACACTTCAAAACATCCAAACCATCCCTTTAAAGCAGCTTTTTATCACAACCTCCTTATGACATAGGAACTCCTAGCTCCACGGAGTCACAACATCATGTTTTACATGATAATAAAAGGAGTTATGATTGATGTATCACAGCTTTAATGCTACTTTAACAGGCATTGATGTAACTGTGTAACGTGGTAATGCACATCAAAAGGAATCCCCACCTCCAGATTCTCTAGATTGTTTTCTACAATTACATATAATGTATCAGTGGGGGATGTTTTGATAAATAAGTCGGCTTAATATGGTTCTGTTGATGATAACGGGCCTCAGGGTTTTAATTGCTGTATAACTTAAGATGATGATATCAACCTTCCTAAACTTTAAGATGAGTAAATCTGCTATGTTTTGGATTCAGTGGTTTGTTATTTTTTCATATCTTCTCTCTAAAAGCAGAATGTCTCCATCAATTCTTCGCGCCATGGTCTGCATGTTAAACCGCTACAAATCACTGCTCGCGGGAAACTGCTTGATGCTTCTTCAATGTCTGAAAGATTATTTCTTCCCCGAATTTAACTCCCGAATGGCTTGCGTGATAAATTCCAGAAGGACCGTCAAAACAGAGCATCCGTTTACGGGAAAGGGGCCGAACAGGCACTACTGATCATCTGTGAACGAAACAAAACAGAAGACCAAATATCTGGTCGTAACTTTCTCCGGAGGTTCATCAGAAACAGATGTCGGAGTATCCCCCCGTTCCTCACAAAAACATCCTCAAAGCTGTGTTGTTGGTACGCAAATCATATGCTTGTTGACGGCTGCACGCTTGCATTTGTGTATTTTCTTTAATCTTGTTTGTGGTTATGTAATATTAGATAAGTCTACATATGTACAGCTGCTGATTGTAGCATCCAGGACTCGGCTAGATCTGGAGCTGACAACAGCTTGTTTGTGCAGTAATCTCTCCCTTAACAAGCTTCAGGCACACAAGGTGAGATCATAGTGTAAGCGCACACATATACAGACAGGCATATGCACGGTCCCCGGCAGATGTGGGGAAACTTCTTGTGTAGGAAGTCTGCTTTAAGTCAGGGCACCGCTTGGCTGGACCGACCTCGCTGCGAAAACAAACATCCCCAGAGCTGTGAGCAATTCGATGATGTAACAGCTTTGATCACCCTGCAAGGGCAAGGTTTGCTCGAGGGTCAGTGGAACAGGGATTCCAATCAATAAACACATTGCTCACCTATCTGTATCACACGGGGGGGGGGGGGGCGACCGGAAGATGTGTGTCACCCCAAAACGATTCCCAGCTTCCTCTCAGTCACCTCTGGTTGACCCGTCCCACCTGCTTTGTCTTCATCTTGAGTGATCAGAAGTTGGTCCCTTCATTTCATAATTTCCACACATTGGGGGAAATACATTTTAACCCAACCACATTGCCCTGCTTTGTCCAGGTTGCTGAGGAAACAGCAGCCCGGAGGCCCCCCAGCTCATGTTCTAGATAGATGCACTCAGAATACTTCCACAGGAGGGTGTACATCATGCATCCAAATCAGAAGCCTGGATCACCTTTGCTGCCTTTTTTTCAATGCATTGGTGGAGTGGTTCTGGTCTGTGATATATTCTATGATTGTATATATAGTCAATATTCAGCCAGCATCTTCATTCATGATCAGGACCCTAAAAAACCTTTCGCCTGGGGCAGCAACTCTCTTTCAACCCACAACGCTACAGAGTAACATGGACACGTGGAGGTGCTGACCCTCCAATGCAAGAAAAGTTCCTACAAAGCTGAACTTCTTCTCTCAACAGTTCAGCCTCACAGCACATTGAGCTTTATCAAGTCTAGCAGCCTCCCCGATCATCTGATCAGTTGACAGCTCTGCATTTCTCTTTACTCGAGTGTCCAAGACACACGCTTCAGATCTGATGTTGTGACTGCAAAATCAATCATGGAACCTTTGGCCTGATGCTCTGTGGCCACGTACACTGAAGAAGTACCTCAGGGTTGTACACGGAGTTAGTTAGTCCACTACTTGTGCTGCACAATAACAAAGTACTACTTTATTTTTAGATACTGGGTTTCTCCACGTTTGCCAACCCTATGAAGAGTCACAGGCTCAATAAGAGCCCTCTTTAGGACCTCACCTGGAGTTTGATTCTCAGAACTCCTCTTCAATACGGAACAGATGGGAGTAAGAGCTTCCCTCTCTGCAACAGGCATCCCTGGAGGTGATCCAGTACATCCTGTTGCTAGAGACTGTTGCATGTCCTTGCAACACCCAGTGCATCTTTCCTTGGACAAATCCAAGTTCCTATTAAGTAGTTTGGGTCCAGAAAAAGGATTGGCCTGTCAAAAGGAAAAGACGAAGGATGTAAAACCACTACAGAAGCAAACTGACCATATAACCTCAGTCCACGATCCACAAAGCCAGCTGTCCTTTCATCAGCGCTGCTCCTTTGGTGCTGAAAGGACAGCGGCCGACTAAAATGTCTTCACCGTGATCTTCACTGTCTTCTATGAAGAATGCCACCAAAACTACTGCTCAGATCAAAAGACATTGTTTTTGTGAAGGAACGGTTCACTGTGAAACTGTTGGCCTCGATAGATCGTAGTAGATTCACTTCATGGAAGGTGGGGGTCTGCGTGATCGGAATGGATCCATATGGGGATTGTGCGTCACTCAAGCCGGTGTGAACTGACACATTTGTCTAAATAGAAGTTGGTTGCGTGAGACTAACGGCTGACAGCCTGAACGCTCCAGAAGCACTTTAAACATGTTGTCAGTGTCAATTATAGAAGAATTTATAGAAGATGCAAATGGCAGCTCGTGAGCACACGTATCACTCATCAATAGTGAGACAGCACTTAGAGATTGGAGGGCTGTTTCTCTTTCACGCAAGGCTGTTTTTTGTTTGGTTCTTTTGAGTGACCTCAGGGCCATCCCGCCGTCTCTCTCCTCATCTCCCTTATCCTTCTGCTCCTCCACAATTACCCCTCCCCGTCCAATGGGATGTGGGTCTTCAAAAGTTCAAAACAATCCTCTCTGTGTGGCCAGTCATCGGGGTCTGGTAGTGGTTGTGACCAGCGCTGACGTGCCAAGAAACTACACTGAAGGGTTTGTCCGTGATGTTGTTGTTGTGTCGCTGGTCTCTTTGCCTGTTATTTAATGGACAGGTAGACAACCAAGTCCAGATGTTATTTGTTCAGGCTTTTACTGCCATATGTGTGTGTGTGTGTGGGGGGGGGGGGGATGTGTGTGTGTGAATTCCCAGGCAGCCCATCGTGAAACAAATAAGATGGAGAGAGGAGAACGTTTAGGCTGAAGTGTTTACCTTTACAGGCAGCGTGTGTGTATGTGTGTGTGTGTGTGTGTGTGCGTGTGTGAGTGTGTGTGTGTGTGTGTGTGTGTGTGCGTGTGTGAGTGTGTGTGTGAGTGTGTGTGTGTGTGAGTGTGTGTGTGTGTGTGTGTGTGTGTGTGAGTGTGTGTGAGTGTGTGAGTGTGTGTGTGTGTGTGCGTGTGTGAGTGTGTGTGTGTGTGTGTGTGTGCGTGTGTGAGTGTGTGAGTGTGTGTGCGTGTGTGAGTGTGTGAGTGTGTGTGTGTGTGTGTGTGCGTGTGTGAGTGTGTGTGTGTGTGTGTGTGAGTGTGTGTGTGTGTGAGTGTGTGTGTGTGTGTGTGTGTGTGTGTGTGTGAGTGTGTGTGTGTGTGTGTGAGTGTGTGTGTGTGTGTGAGTGTGTGTGTGTGTGTGTGTGTGTGTGTGTGTGTGTGTAAGTGTGGCACTGTAAACCCCCCATTAGATCGCTCACACTCTCCTTGCCTCGCTCTTGTTTGTTCCCCCTCCTCTCAGTTCATGGGGTTCATGATATGTGTGCCTCTCTAAAGCTGACTTCTGCTTCAGTGGATGACGACTTCTTTCATGGTCAAACATTTTCTCCACTGCTGGCTTCCTTCATCATATTTCTCCAGTCACAGGGCATCCTAAAGGGGACATCACCATATTTTCTCCACTGGAAAGGTATCTTAGAGGGCACCGCATCACATGTTCTCAATAAATTGTTTGTAAAAAAGAAATAGCTCAGATATGTAACTCAGCATTGGATAGCAAGTCAAAATCATGAAACACTGAAAAACATGAAAGCGAGTTAATTACACTATTGTTTAAGTGTTATCTATTTTATTTCCTGATAGGACTACAGGTCTAATAGACATTAAGATTCCACAGTTAAAACATAATCATCTTTAAAGCACCTGTCCTTTCCATTAAGGGGAGAAAAACAGCAGAGGATTGGCTGGAGGGGTCTACACACACACACACACACTCATGCACTCAGTGTCCAGGCCTGCTCAACTGAACTGACGACAGCAGGCAGGACTTCAAAAGGTGAGACATCCCATAACTCACGTCAGTCTCCTGGCAATCCTTAATTTTTCCAACAAATCATCCTGTAAGAATGCTGAGGGTAAACAACTCCAGCTGAATGACAAGGTCCTCAGAGTGGTGTCTCTCCCGCTCTAAAGAATGGGTCTCCACGGTGTACGTCACCGTATTGCTCTGCATAGAACATGATGTTCCATTGCAAATGGGACTTTTACTGAACCGGACACAGAACCATTACCTTCAAAGAGATGGTTCATTTGGCGTAACCATTGGTCATGTTTGTTGACCTCATTGTACCACAAGAGTAAGTATGTTTCCATCTGCCGGTTTATACACACATACAATTCTATGTATACATCTGTGTATAGAAAACCTGAGCGGAAACAGCTAAATTAATAAAAACATCAAAAACATCATTTGTTGTGATAAGTTTTACATGATAACATTTGCACTTCACGGTAGACAGCAGTTTGCAGGATGGGTTTAATGTGCGGTCAATAACTATTACTATTATTATTTACTATTATTTAAGATGATAGAATTGGCATATATTATCCGCCGCCAACTGGAGCCAAACTACTAAAAAAAGCCCTAAAGTTGGACTGTGGCATGCATGAAAGTGCAATTTCATGGATGTCTGTCTTATTTCCAACAGGTTTCTGGAAGTGCCTCTCGACGTACATCTTAAATAGGCAACATTTTATTTTTTAAATCATACTTTTAGTTCCACATTCACAGTATCTCCCAGAGTGACGGCCTGAAATCTTTTGATGCCCACCCAGGAGCTATCAGGCTAGAATGTCCTGTCTCACAGCTGATTTACTGATCTCACTTTAAAGATTTACAACACTTCTCAACCGAACCTTAAACAGGTCTATGAATGTCATTCAGAGGAGCCGGCTGGCCAGCCTGTGTGGTGGAGATGAAATGCGTGAAATTTTCCTCAGCCTGTTACACCAACTGTAGAGAATATACATTTCAATATGTTTTGAAAAATCTGAGCTACTCCCAATGGGCTCATTTCGTCTTTCCAACGTTTCATTCAGCTGCTGTTTTGCCACAATCTGTAATCTGTTCACGGATATAAAAGACATATTTCTCCGTTATGTCATATTTTATCTCACTTAACATTGAGACTATAAGGGTTTCGATCGATAACAATTGTGTTAGTGTCCATGCTACGATGAGAAATGTTTTTTCTTTTTCTGTGCAGTTGCTCACAGTAAATCAAAGATCTCCTTGCTCTGGTAAAGTTGTTGCATTCTTGCGGAGGCTTTTGCATCTATCCTTATAACTGTAGGAGACACTTTTGCAACCTGGGCAGCGATTCATTATGACAAAATGGCTCAGGAATTAAGCCGATAAATGAAGTAATCTGCGCGAGGTCAGAATTCTTCACATGGAATTCAACTCAAGATTCATCCCATTCAGTACCTCTCACAAGCTCGCCAGGTCAGCAGCCGTCAAGGGTGAAGTTTTGCTCTGATTCGCCTCCAGAATCAATTTCATTTTTTTTAAAACTGTCTGTCAGCAATCAACGTGGGAGAGAAACAGTTTGTTTCTATGTAATTATTTTAGAAGATGTTGAGTCATGTCTATAAATTTCATGGCAGCACACCGCGTCTCTTGTGACTGAGATATTTGTTAGAGTGGAGTTAGGTGCGCTTTCTGTTCTCCTGGCCAGCAGGGCCACCCACATAAAGCATTCCTCTCGCCATGACAGTAACCAGCAGGGTTCCTCAAACTGTTTTCACTGGGCTCGGTACCACAGGTTCTGCTGCTTCAGGTGGTTAACAGGGGAGACTGGCAGGAAAGATGGGATTGACAGGAAAAGATTGGACAGATAAAGAGTGGATGGCAGCTCTTAAACCAAGAGAAATATTGTTATGCGCCTCAGTCTAAAGTGATCCAAAGGCTCAAAGGTATTTTCAGATACCCATATCTGCACCAACACTTGTGTTTTAATGAGCTTATGACTTGTTCAAGGATTCATGAACCTGGTTTTGAGCCAGTCTCCCTCCTTTACGACATGTGAGAAAGTGGGTTGAGGAGTGAGAGCAGACGGGGATGTGAGTATGTGAAAATGGATCACCCATGTGTACTTGGCAAACAACTTTTTAATCACAGTCCATTTGACACTGCCAAAGGCAAAATTTGTTTCTTGACATCCGCGATTGAGGTGAGGCCAAACGTGGAATAAGGTTCAAGAGAGCAATATAACTGATTTCTTTCTGGACAGGAGGAGAATTCCTGTGTATCGCAACTTAGGGTCTTGTGTTTGTTGCTCTGGCCATCATTTTGGTTCACTTTGTATGCAGCAAACCTCTGAGACCTGGGAGCACACCGACAATGCAACAATGAAGGCCGAAAGAGCAACAGCTATGAGCGGCCAGGCGAAGGCCAGTATTGAAGTAGGAGGCTGGTCTGTAAACGTTGATGGATGTTTAAAATGAATCGGGTTGGGTTTTTTTATTTGACTGTTTGCCTTTGAAGTCTTGTCAACTTCAGATGAATGCTGTTCAATGACGCCATCCTCACAAAAGACACAATGGCATTATTCATAAGATTGTTTGACTTTACTTTATGTTTTCATCACAAGCAACCTCCTGCAGCAATGTCATGAATAATGACTGTTGTCCCTCAGAAGTAAAGACGTTATATTGACAAAAAAACTCTTTGAGAAGAGGTGGATGTGGCTCTCTCATCTCCCGCCAACAGTCCATGTTGGTTTTTCTTTTCAACATAATCAAGATCTTTCCTTAACCTTGAGGCCTTTACACACGGGGGATATTTATTAAATTATTTTCTTTGTGCTATTAATTTGCACATCAATATATGTTTTTCAAACTATGGCATTCTCAAAAAGCGACGTAAATTGTTTTGGTTGATTTTTGGACACATTAAACACGCACACTTATTGTACAACAACACGGAAGCTCCATGGCTTGAACCAAGACGGCAATCTTTATTCCTGCTTTGCTTTCAAGATCTCTTACCTCATACCTTTCAAAAGAAAAGCCCTAGACATTTAAACTGGCTTAGGTTATATACGATGACCTCAGGCACTGCAATAAACCTTTTTTTGAAAAAGTTTTGCGACTGTCGCAAATTCGCATCCCTGCCGGTGTGAATATAATTTTGATGCGAAATATCAGCAGCCGACTATTCCGCATCTTTATTTAGTTTAATTGTCACACCCCTGGTGTATTAAGGTCTTTAGTTAAGTTGCCTTAATGGGACAGTGTGTACGAGTTGGTGACCTCTAGAGGTGCGGTTGCAGATTGCAACCAACTGAAGAGATCTTCACTCCCTTTCTAAGACTGCGCTAACATGAGCCACCGAGTGCAAAGCCATCCTTGTCTAACTTTGCTACTTAGGGAACAATGAAAGTCCGTCGAAGGCTTTCCTTGCCACAGGTTTGCACTCTGAGGCTCACATCATACCTAGCGTTAGCACTTCTATGCTACACCAGCTACTGAAGGTATGCTGAATGTCTACACATGCTGCTTTTGCTTTTTAACGATTGTAGCAGTGAATAGAGACCTACCAGCCTCTACAGGAACGTTATCCTCTGTTTCCATCACCAGGTGATGTGGTGGTTCACAGATCACACTGTGATCTGTAGACTTTAGCTTCTAGCTTTATCTTTTCAACCGGAATCAGTTTGACATCCTGGATATATCCTTTCAAACGCATATTGTAGATCCTTCTCTCTGCTTCTCTCTTTCCCAAAATGTTGATGATATTTATGCAGGGAGTCCCGTTAGTGACAGTGTGGGCTCCATGGTAACTTATCTCTGTTAGCTTGATGGAGCAGCAGCAGGGGATTAGCAACGGGTCATTTTACAAGAGAGGAGATGTAACTTTGACTTTCCATAACCATCACAGGTCTGTGTAATAGAACATGCGTCAGTTTGATCATGAATGTATTTATATAGCCATATTATAGTAAGTTGTTGTGACTTTGCAGCCAAACAGCCACTGTGGTTCCGAAGTAGCAGCGAGGTGGACCCCATGCTAACTCAAAATCTCAAGATGGCAGCTTCTGTACCCGGGTATTTTGGCTTTACTTTTACACAGTGGGAGGAAGTGGAGACGTGTCATCCATTTTATATCTACAGTCTAATAACAGACAACCAGCTTTGTCATCTAAATTGGGAGAATATTGAGTTCAATATATGGTAAATGGTAAATGGACTGTAGGCCTACTTGTATAGCGCTTTTCTAGTCTTTCCAAGGGGCTACCATGCCATCTGCCCATCAGGACTAACTAACATTCACACACTGCAGGAACAGCTACGGGAGCAGTTTGGGGTTAAGTGCCTTGCCCAAGGACACATCGACATGCGACTAGCGGAGCCAGTAGTACAGCCGGCTCTCTGGTTAAAGTCCTGGTCAAAAAGCACTACGTGCTCTGCTCCAGTGGTCATGAGGTGACTTCAAAGAAATGGGCAGCCAGGAAATAGGCATAGGACATTGTTTAACCCCTTTCTGTCCCGTGTTTATCTTGCCCTCTACTGCAGCTGAAAGGGAAAGTAATAAGAAATAAAGCTCCATGCTGTTTTCTCCTGTTTTTCCAGCCACAAACAATACTGAGTTATTTCCATGAATGGTTAAAAAAAAGAGAGGACATCAATTGAAAGTTACAATTGGAAGTTTGCCCCATGAAGGCCTGCAGCATCAGGCAGTTATTGTAAACACGACGAGTGCAAAATACAGTAGTTGCTACGTTCACAAATCCAAACTGAGTGTCCCTAAATGGTCTGTACTTTTCTAGTCTTCTGACCACTCAAAAAGCTTTCACATTACATGTCATCATTCCCCCATTCACACCCATTCATACACTGATGGCCCATCAGGACGAACTAACATTCATACAACATAGGCACAGCTACGGACCAAGGACACATCGACATGGACGAGTTCCAGGGATTGAACGGCCGATTCCCTAATTGACACTGTGGCCTTTTTATACGCCTCCTAACACGCCGGACAGACATTCCGTAACCGGATTCGCAATTAATATGCTGAGTTATCACGAAGCCTCACAATGTCACTTTTCAGTTACATCCCTGAGCGCTGTTTATGTCTTTCACTCGCATGTCAGTCTCCTCGCCGGGTAAACACCGGTCTCTCTCCCTGACAGCTGCTGCACACCTTTCTTTCTTCCCGGAGCTCGCTCCCCCCGTGACTCCGTGGCCCTCCGCCTGCTGTTTACCAGCCGGTGACACGGAGGCCGGGGTTACGACGGGGTAGACGCAGGTGACCACCTCAGAGCTTTCATCACTCACACGAAGACATATTTTAAAATTAAAAATTAAAAAAGGCACAGGCGAGGCTGTTGTCGAGAGAAGGCACATGTGACCGCCTCGGGGAGTCCGTCAATTCACACACATGTTGTGTAAACGGACAGGATCTGCTTGTGTAGCAGAGGGGTCGCAGATGACCACCTCAGAGCACCCATCACTTCACACACACACACACACACAAATAGACTTGGATTTTCCAAGCAGAGGTTTGTTTCCCCTCACAGTGAAACACACATATCAGTGGCCAAATGCCATTTTTTGACGTCAACAGTGCCAGCTGGGAAAACACAGCTAGCTGCATGTATCACCACGAGCCTAGGGCAGCGGGTAAAAGAAGCCCTGAAGAGGAGGTGATGAAGGAGGAGGAGGTCGAAGGGTTGCCTCTCTCTCTCTCTCTCTCTCTCTCTCTCGCTCTCTGTCTCTCTCCGTGAGAGTCTCAGGCCTATACAAGTGTTATCCCTTATTCAGCATGTAGTGGTGAACCCTCCATCCCTTTTACTGAAGTCTAATAAAGTCTACTAAATGTCCTGCAGTCAACATTTAACAGTGCAGAAGTATTAGCAGGTAACAGTTATATTGTGACAAAGTCATATTGAAATTGTTGGATTGTAATTTCTGATGCATGTGAGCAGCAGTTGGATCTTGTAGCTCAAATAATAAGCAGTGGACTAAAGAGATGCAGTATTTCCCCGTATAAGGTATAAAACAGCCGAGCAGGGCGCTTGAGTGAATGTGCTGTTTATTCTCCACCATTGTGTTCAGACCCTCCTGGTTAAGAGAGCTTGACATCTCTGTCTGGATGGCGTCAATCAACACTTGTGAAACCCCGCAGTGCCGTGTATACAGACTGTGGATGCCTTGCGGCCGTCGTTGGTGTGTTGTTGCTGACGAAGTTTAATAATGTGCCTGGTATGTTCGTTTTCACATGCATAGTCGGGCATGTGCACGGTTAGCTGGATACCAGCTATGGAAAGGGATCACGCTGTTGCCTGAGTTGATTCTTAAGACGGCGCGACTCTCAGCCCGGTCGCCAGGAAAAAATGTTGGATGATGTAATGTTGTACTGCAAACCACATGTTGAATGGCAACGTTTTTGCATCGGTCAGAGCGCATTATGTGGCACATTGCGCGACCGTTATTCAAAGTATGATGATTATAACATGCGAGAAATAAGCAAAGGGCAGGGGGCAAACAATACGCGGCCCCACCAATGGTGTCGCACTTTTCCACGAATGCACAAGAGGCTATAACATGCAGAGACATGTTGCCATGCACCAACGCTTATTACGTTGTTACGCTTATTACGTTGTTACGCTTATTACATTGTTACGCTTATTACGGTGTTACGCTTATTACGTTGTTACGCTTATTACGTTGTTACGCTTATTACGTTGTTACGCTTATTACGTTGTTACGCTTATTACGTTGTTACGATTGTTATGTTATTATTTTAAGACAAACCGAGGATCTTTGTTCCAAAGTAGTCAAGTAGTTTTGCTGCATGAACCCAACCAATCGCTTAACCCTATGGCATTGTGCGTTTCTGCAAGTGTGATACGACACTGATATGAGAGGTATTCATGAAACGTGTTTTTGGCTCTTAAACGTCGTCATGTTCCAGAGAATGACAACTTTTTTTCTGGCCACTGGATGGCGTCTCTCCAGTGCATCTGTTGCCAGGAAGGAGGTACTGCCTTTGAGGCAAAAGATCTCGAGGAACAAAAATCTCACTCGCACAGTTAATGCCATCCATTAAATGAGATCATAACATGACTGGCTGTCATGGTGTGCCCCATGCACCTGCGTTTATGCACTAAATAATGTATTATTATATTTAATTTCACTTCTTTTACATGCTTTTTGCCTTTTAGATCATGCTGAATGTTTGAAAAAAAGTTTTCCCAAATTCCCTTTTTTTAATCATGTTGCACATGTAAACTGAAAATTGTGGGGTTTTCTAAAGGTTTTGATACCTATTTAATGTGTGTGATGGTGTGTATTGTTTTAATAACCTTGTAAATGACAAACAAAGCGGTGGGGGAGGTAGATCTAGATGTGACAGAACACTTTTTGAAGCTAAAGTCTGGTGTGGAAGGTAGATTGTAAGTTGCCCTTCAACATGAACATGACACTGAAACACCTGTGTGTATCATCGTGACACCGAACACATTCTTTTTTTGCCCCTAAAGTAAATTAAGTTCTCTGAGTGCTATTTTATTTATTTATTTTTATTTCTCTCTTGGCAAAACATCCCCGGTCATATTTTGCTGTTTGCAAAAAAAACATGTGAAATATAGATTTATTAACATCAAAATACAATCATCTTTTCTTCCTGTGAAACCAAATATGGCGTGTGCTTATACCAACTTCAGCCAATAACATCACTTCATCCATCCATTAATCAACCTGCAACTTGTAGGGACCAGGAAAGTATGTGTTGGGCCACAGTCCTCTCCAGCTGTTTCGCTCTGTGTTCTAATCCCGCCCACTTTTTGGCAGTCCAATCAAATGCGACGGATTTAATTGAAATCAATCTTGTAATTGTGCACAGCTCAAATATTTTGTTTCACTAGGGAACACATAGAGAAGATAAAGACGCTCCGACTTCCATTTCACTGGGATAAAAATCTGCACTAGTCAGCTAGAAAGCTGTAAAACAGCAGCTAATCTTTGTACTTTCACGGACAGGCCCTACAAGTACATACTGTATTCAAAAGTTTATTTCGTGGTCGAGGAAAGTATCTGTTTTATATTTTGGTAAGATGTCTGTTTACACAGCGGTCAGCCTGTACTTTGTTCAGCAGAGCTGCCCTGATCTTACCTCAAAGTACCTCAAAAATGTTTAAATTCACGAAATCCATGTTGACGTTTGCTCAACCTTATGGTTTTGTAAGTAGGTGTTTGATAAGTTGTCAAGTTTAAATAACTTGATTTGTACAACAGTAAGCAAAGTGAAGTTACTCTTGATGGGAAATTGAAAAAAGACAATCAAGAAAATAGCAGATTAGAAATAATTTTTCAGGACAAAAACCTTTTTTACAACTAAACTACTGTTCGTTACATTTCAAGCGGTCTCATCTCAGACTGTACATGAATCACTTTGGGGTGAAATCTTCGGGTGAGTCATGACTTCTCAACAAGGATGTGTCTTTCTCTCTCTGCCGCAGAGACCCTTTTGAGCTTTGTGGACGACATCCTATCTGGGGCCAGGTCTCCATGCGTGATGTTAGGGGACATCCCCAACCTCCTGTCCTCGTCCATCAGCATGATCATCCGCTGCCTGGAGCCTGACACCACATACATGTAAGTCCCTCTTGTATTCAAAGAAGCTTCCGCACATGTCAGATGTGTTTAGGTTGAAGAAAAAGCAAATCTTTGCCTCACTTTATTTGCACAAATTTGACTAAAGTGTTCCAATTCTATACAATATTCCAAGCAAGTTATGAGTACGTATTGTGTTTGTGCCGGAATTAAGTATACTCACATTTTCACTATGCAGACTAAAAACACTTTTTGAGTGTGACATTGCTGAAAAGTATCGTCCCACAATGCATTGCACAAAGAAAAAAAAAGGTAATTGTTCTAATGTGGTGAGACAGCTCCAGAAAAGACCATTGAGAACCAACAAGAAATCAGCTCTGGAAATCATCTTTCTCTCTGTGACGTCAGCGTTTGTTTGCTGTTTGTTTTTTTGTTTTTAGCCAGCTATCATGAAACAAACTCTACGCCAAGCTAGGCTAACGTTAGCAACCTCACTTAGCAAGCTGTCTTGACAAACGGAGACAAAATGGACATTGATCTTCTAATGTCCCTCTGGGTGAGATAAATGAGTGCCTCCGCTACTCCTTTAAGCATCTCAACCACGTTCAGATCATGTACACTTTAAACCAAACGCACAGTGCCTTTGATGTGCATAGACTGTATTAACAGAGAAGATGTAGTCTCCAGGGCAGGAAAAAGATTTTTCTCATAGACTTACATTTGAAAAGAGATCTGTAACTTAGTCTGTAACTAAGTGTGTGTATGTATATATATATATATATATATATATATATATATATATATATTACATGTGTATATATATATATATATATATACATGTAATATATATATATATATATACATGTAATATATATGTGTATATATATATATATATACATGTAATATATATGTATATATATATATTACATGTATATATATATATATATATTACATGTATATATGTGATTACATTACATGTATATCTGGCAGTCAAACCTTTTGGGCTTCATGAGCCACTGAGCAACTCTCTGGAAAGAAAGAGGCCCCGCCTCCAGTACTGTATGTATAGTAGTCGATGACACTTCTCTCTTGATTTATTACCTCAGCAAACATTGTAAACATGAGTTGATGGTCTCAACCTCTAGTTTCAAGTCTTCTTCAATACAGCACGATGTTCATGTAGTAGTGTATGGTCCATTTAGAGTCAAATAGACCATAAAGCAGAGTATGCTTTAGGGCGGGGCTACTGTGATTGGGTTGGGGAAATTCAAAGTCCTTGTGATTGACAGGTTGCTACCACTGCGACCTGTCAATCAGGATAGAGGCGTAGCTATACATATATCTCCCCAGCTCCACCCTCTCGTCCAAATATCAACAAGATGGCGACAATGCCAAATTTTAAAAACGGTAGTCCACAACCCAACGGGTGACATCATGATGGCTATGCCCACTTGTTATGTACAGTCTATGGGCGTAGTGTACCATCTCGGCTCATTTGTGTCAACCCAATCTATTAAGTCTAGTTTAATCCTCCAATGCAGAACCTGAAAGAACCTGACTTATTCTCTGTAATTTGATATGCTTGGGTGTGTGTTTGCTTGAAGCCAAACAAGGCCAGTGTGTTAAATACAGGCCAAGTCAGAGGTTCAATATATTTTCATCATGTAGTCCTCACGTACTAACCACTACATGTGTGTGATGTGACGCGTACTGACCGAGGTAATTCAGGGTTAGCTCAGAGCTAGGCACTAGTGTAAGGGTCACAGCTAAGGTGAGTTTCTGGTCTAGTATTAGCAAGTACAATTTAAATCAGGAGAGTCTGAAATCAATGTGTAGTCCCCTCAAAGATATTCCATACAATTATAGGACAATAACAAATCCAAACTGGATCACATCCAAATGTGTTGTGTCTGTGTATGTAACCACAGCAGATCTCTCGTACACATGCTGACACTTATCTCACAGACGGGCTGCCAGGAGGGAAGCCGCGCACACTCTGTCCAGAGGAAACGAGGCAGATTAAGGTGGAGAGGGAAAGAAAGAATGGAGGAGCGGAGGCAAAGATCGGGGCAGAGGAAGGAAAGAAGAGGGGAGCGAGTGAGAGAAAAAGATCAAGAATGGGAAAAATCCATTTGCATGTATGTGGGCTGAGCGAGCAGCGACGCATGCCCTTTTAATGCCGGCAGCAGCGGGGCTCCCGCTCTCTCCATCCTGCCTGGCTGCTCATTCATCTCTCCCAGCATCGTCTCCTCCTTTGGGGCTCTGCTCGCTCACTATATTTTCTGTTCGGACTGAGCAGAGCCCTTACAAGGCTTTTGATTGATGCTTTGTAAGGGGGGGGGGGATGTATTGTGTTGGGGAGAAGTGCGGCGTGCACATGCTGTTATGTAAGCAGAACACAGAAAACATACTCCGCAACAGTTAAGACCATTTGGAGAGGTTTCAAGTGTGTTGCTCTGGAGATATCAAGTATCTCTATTCAGTGGAGTGTGCCAATCTCTAAGATGGACGCGTACTTCTAACTGCAATCTGAGAAAGATATCTCCGTTTATCTCCATGCCGATGATAGAAATGTGATGCATCTTCAGCCACCGTTGGCAAATCGTTGGTGCTGCAGGTGGATGCAGTTTGCGGTTTTCTCACTAGGTGGAGATATTCATTCAGTGAAGTGACAAGTTATCAGCCCTGTGAAGGAAGAGCTTGTTGCCAGTCTGGCACGAGTGCTAGTCCTGCATTGGTAATGCAAGCTTTCAGTTTGAAAAATAATTAACAACTGCATGAAATGATGATATGATGCCGGTACAGCAGATTCATCGAAGTCCAATTGCTGGGGGGGGGGGGGGGATCTGTACGACCGTAGAGTTAACATGTATCACAAACATCCGTTTCCATGTGTGTTCACACGTGTCTAGGTTCCGGCTGTGGGCGGTAGACAACACCGGGCGCCGTTCCAGTCCAAGTGAGGTCACCATCAAAACGCCGTGTCCAACCGTGGATGACGTCAAAGCACAAGGTGAGGAGAGAGACGTGTGCTAAAGTCAAGAGAGGTGAAGCATCTTCCAGGTGATCGCAGGTGGCTCAGGGAAGACTTTCACTGTTCCAACAGTGGAGGTTTAACGTCTGCATTTTGCCGCATTCGTGTGAATTTGACTATTGGATTTGTGGACTACAGTCAGTCAGAGATGAAATTGGGGAGATGATGTTTCTCAATTTTCTAGAAACAAAATATAAGCGTAGCTAACTCAAAGGACAGACGTTGGTTCTTTCTGTCTGCAGTTATCTTTCAAGACCTCACAAAACAGATGTTGAAGATGAGTTGATAGAGCGAGTCATAAAGTCACAGCTTCCCCCTCTGGAATAGGACTGTTTATGGACACTGTAAAACACAAGTCCATGAGGATATTGACCAAGAAAAATGTAATTGTTATTCCATATGGTCGAAAAAAATTAAAGAAGATTGAAAGTCAAAACCTTGTATGAACCAGAGTGAGATTTATAGCAAAGATGTGATTGCGGATCCTGCCGTTGCAGAGGAAAGTGCTCCAACCAGTGAAGGGTGATGCTGCTGGTTCTACTGAATGGAAACACGTGAATGGTGTGAAATACAATATGTCCCCTCTGTGGCTCTGTTTTTGAACAGATTTCTGTTGTTTGTTAACCAGGACAGGTGGATGAGTTCAATACCTCATGAAATAAAAACATCATATCCCATGTGAAGAAAAAACACTTTGGTTTTTGATGGATCTGCTAAGAATGATTCATTTCAATTGTATTGTTGTAAATATCTGGATATGCATGTAGAAGCACATCTGTCTTATTAATCTAAAATGCAAAGTGGGACTGCAGTATAAAGAGATGAAGGAGAGAGCTTCACATTGCCACGAAAGGAGACAACCTACATTTGGCCCATTGATTGTGCTGAATCGTTAAATCCAGCGCCCTGTGTTTATGTGATGCTCACCTGAGCGTCGCTGGGTTGTGGACTGTGCGTCATACACAAGAAGACTTTTGAAGACGTCACCTTGGGCTTCATGAAATTTGGAACAGCGTTTTTTACGAACATTTTATGGACCATATGATTGTCAGATGAATCAATCGTTGTTTTTAGCTGCAGCCCTTTCGTAGCACGAACCAACCGCCATTAGTGGCCGCCTTGATACTCTGTGAAGTTGTCTAGTGTTGACCCCATGGCCTTGTTTGCTCTTCCAGAAATAGCCGACAAGATCTACAACCTGTTCAATGGTTACACCAGTGGGAAGGAGCAGCAGACGGCCTACAACACTCTGATGGACCTGGGGGCCCCCGCGCTCCACCGCGTGCTCTACCACTACAACCAGCGCTACGAGAGCTTCGGGGAATTCACCTGGAGGTGTGAGGATGAGCTGGGACCCAGGTAGGGCTGTCACCTTATCAGAGTTCCACGACGTCATGATCTCGGCCAAAGGAATTAACGACAACAATATTATCATGAGATATATATATATATATATATGTATGTATGTATGTATATACATATAATATGGAAGAATGGAAAGAAAGTCAAATTCTTTTGTGCAAATTATATGAAAAATACGAGTGTCGGGAGGTGGAGAGAGATTCTGTCACCATAACTGTATATATGAAATTATTTATAGTGTATATTTCTAGTATTATTAACATAAACTCAATATTTCATTTTTTAAATATCAGTTATCTGTAATAAATTGCGACCTGACCCAGGCCCAGTTATCATTTGACCCACATTAATTCTAGATTTGTCTGTCTTAGAATAAACTGATTTTAAAGCAAGGGCAAAGAACAAAAGATTTCCCAATTTTCGATGATGGAAAAGGTATTGATTGACACATTATAAGCAGCATTTTGCATTGATACTGCAGTAGATAAGGAAGGGAAATGACGGAAATGGGGAAATACGTTGACAAGACCAAACGCTTGGAGTTGTGTTTGTATTTCAGAAGGGTCCTGATATGTAATCTCTAATGTCATGTTTTCCTTCCAGTCAATCAGAAGGGCCCAACGACATGGCTGGTGCTGACTCAGAACAGTAGCTCTGCCCCCTTGTACCACTCTAACAGTGTGTGGGCTGTAATCAGTCTCTGCAGTGTGTGTGCATGTGTGTCTACTCCATTTATGAGTTGCCCTCCCACCATGAAAGTGCAATCTGTCGAACTGAACTCGCAAGATTGCAGAAAAGTGGCAACTACACAAAAGAGTCTGGCTGGGTTCAGTGTGAACACCACTTTACAGAGCAATTTCAGCACATGGAGCGCTCAGAAATGAAATAGCCATTCTTATTCCTCTGTGCCATTGACCTCCATCATTGTCCAAGAACTACTGAAAACACAATGGATACATATTCCTTCACTGCAAACACAGACACAGAATAGTGAAGCCGATGCTTCATGTGTTAAAGCTTCATGTGGACATCAGGGGGCGACTCCTCTGGTTGTATAGAAGTCTATGAGAAAATGACTCTACTTCTCTCTTGATTTATTACCTCAGTAAACATTGTAAACATGAGTTTATGGTCTCAGTCTCTAGTTTCAAGTCTTCTTCAATACAGCATGATGTTCATTTAGTACATTATGGTCCATTTAGAGTCAAATAGACCATAAAGCAGAGGATGCTTTAGGGCGGGGCTGCACAGTGATTGACAGGTCTCCACCACATCGTTGTCCAGTCTGGGAGTTGTCTGTGTTTTTGTCTTATCTTAACACAGTGTGTTTTCAGTTCATGAAGGTTACTTGTAACAATTTGGTTGCCTAAAAATGTCTTCTTCAGCGTTGGGTTTAACTTTGCTCCACCCTCTCGCTTCACTTCTGATTGCAAAAAAAACCCAAAATGGCAACAGCCAAAACCTAAGATGGCAAAGTCCAAAATACTGAACTGGATGCTTTAAAAAAGCAGTCCACAAGCCGATGGGTGACGTTAAGGTGGCTCTGTCCACTTCTTATGTCCCACTTATGGCCTGACTGCATGTGTGTGACATGAATGTTGCTGTTCTAATGAGCTTCATGTTTAGGCTGTTTTAGCTTTCTTTGCCCACCAACGACAGCAACCCACCGACAGCGCTGCATTAAGCTGTTAGTAGCTCTTCTCTCAGACACAAGCAATTTGGGTGAGTCACATGAGTAACGACTTTTAACTCTAGTCTGCCGGTAGCCATGTGGACGTCAGTCGGTGAAGTTAACGTCAACCACGCACTTTTAGTAAACCTAACTACGTGGTGTTGTTGCTGAACCTTACTTGATTGATTGTTGCTCATTAAACTACATCACCTTCGTTCTTACTTTGGCCACTAGAGGTTGCCGCCTAACAATAAATGTAAATATGAGTTGTAATAAGCTGCTTACACAGACGACCTATCGGACGTTTTCTTGGTGAGGACGCTCTGCTTTGTTTTTCAGGACAGTGCCACTTACGCTCTGAACACCCTCTACGACTTAAAGTAGTACAACTAAGCTAGAGTTCATTGTGTTCTCCGCTTGTGTACAACTTAAACCCGCAATTCTACTTTTTGAATAACAAGTAAGACATCTTAACAGGGGGCAGCCCTTCTTCTTAAAAACCACACGCTAAACAACCCCCACCAAAATAACACAGTTCTGCAGTATTAAGCCAAAGCATTTCTTTCTCAATAAAAACCTACATTTCCAAACTCACCCTCCAGTGGCGCACACAGACCCACCTCCATGGGACCGGGACTTGTTTTGATTCTCAAAGGTGGCCAGATGTTCTCCTCCCATCTTCCAAAGCACTGTCTTTGATTATCGGCCGTCGTGTCTGTGAAGTACAGTTACTAAACCTCTGTGGCATCACCAGGGCCATTTAGTAACACGCGACCCCCCCTCCGCCCCCAAACTACGGATAAGTACCTGTAATGTAAAATTGTAGCTTAATGTTTCATAAACAGAGCCATGTGTCCGGTCTGTGGTTCATGCTCTCACTTTGACAGGTGAAACTGATTAAGTCTCTGTTTCCCTCTCCGTCTGTGGGCTCCCCCGCCCTCAACCGAAGCGTGTTGTTAATGGGCTCCATGCTGGAAAGAGTTGATGTAATTGAGGGAGTTGCAGCTGAAGTGTTTTTTTCACTGAGAGAGGGAGGACTGATCCATGTGAATCAAGGGCACCTCAGACCTGGAAGAGGAGAGGAGAGAAGCGCATTCGAGGTGAGGGAAGGACGCATAAACGTGTTTCGTTTGGCCGAGTCATCAAATGAACGGTAGACTCCTGCGGTGTTCGGTGTGAGGGGAGACTCTGAGGACTGACGCGGCGCTGGATGCTGTCTATCGTTACCGAGCCAGCGGCCGCACGGCAAACCAAAAATAATGCCATATTGGAATTTCTAGAAAACTTAATATCAAGATTCAGCACAAGAATTAGAAAAGTCACGTGCTGAATATCATTATTATTATCATCAGACCAGTACCTCAGAATTACCTTCTTTGGTGGTGATGTCACAGACCTGTGACATCACCAGTTGACCAATCAGCTGGTACACCTGATGTTTCCTTCTATTTGAAAGAAATAAATCAACTTAGTTAGGTTCAGAAAACGATCATGGTTTGTGTTAAAAGCGTATTGTTACGTAGCTTAGGTCACGTATGTGTGTAAGTTAAGCATGTAACCTATGTGACGTAGCTTTAGTGAGTTATATTAGCTTACGTATGTATGTAAGTTACCTTATTGACTTGTTTATTCCTCCTGAGACGGAGCCCTATGTTTGTTTGACTCATCCATCCAGTCCGACCTCGTCACACGGACTCTGTCCTTCTTTATACTACTTCACCTGATTTCCTCCTTTGCTCCTGTCTTGATTATTATGGCCACTAGAGGGCTTCAACTTACGACAAACTTAAATATGTTTCGTAATAACCACTTGGCACAGACGACCTATGTGCCGTTGTGTTGGGGAGGACTGTCTGTATTTAGTCGCTCTTGTTTCTTGACGCCTCTACCTGCTCCTGACAAACGTCTCAAAGGGAAGCTTGAAACGGTAAACATGCCAGTTGGCGAAACTTTACACGGAATAGATAAAACGGGAATCCACTCGTAGAAAAACAACTCCACAGCGCTACTAGAGGCCAGAAACTCCACTGGGAACCTTTGGATAATATCTACCACAGCAAAATCTGCCCAGAGACGAGACAGTCCTTGTTCCCCATAACAGACTTATAACATTAAGTCCCCTTTGTTTGTGGTTTTCTCTGAAATCACCATTTGTTTCTCCTGAGAAAGAATACACCTCTGCCACACAAACAATCTGTGGTACCGCAGTAAACAGAGCAGACAGACACACACACACACACCACAGACTGTGGATGTACAGACACACAGTTTCATCTTCCCAAATCAGCTCAATGCTTTTAAGAAGGGAATTCCTCAGTTTCCTCGTCTCAAACAACCACGGCTGAATCAGATTTCCATTAGCGAGTTGAAGTACGGATAAGAAGAGATGTGCTCGGCCCCGACTCAATGTAAACTCCGATCAGCCAAGTCAGCAACATCTGGAGACAAACATATGAACAAATGTGGCTTCATCTTTCTTGTGGTGGCGGATGTTCAGATGGGCTGTTTTTAGAAACTTATTGAATCTCACTGACGAGACCCCTTGGCATCCCGCGGAGGACACTTCTGTCATCTCTTTTCATGCAGCGTGACGTTCTAACTGGAACCATAAAGTCATTGTGAGGCTGTCTCTCCGAGGCTTGACCCTGTCATCGCCGGGCTGTTGACTCATGAGCACAGAGATGTTTTGGCTGGGCCCCGGCCGCCTCGGCCCCAACATGGGCCTTGGTTCCACTCCGTGCCCTTTGATGGACTGAAAAATCTGTGATTTTCTTTCTGTTTTTACACGACAGTCTCTAATCAGAGGACCGCTTGCGATAATAAGTATTGTTATGGTTGGAATTTCTCTCAGGAAATCATAATCATAATCACAGCAGACTGTTTACTTTGCTCTCTGTGTGTTTGTGTCCTTCTGTCAACTATTAAAACAAGAGGTCAGAGTGGAAGTGCTGCTTGTTTTCTGTCATACTGAACAGTGAACAGAAACATGTACTGGTAGATATATTTACAAACTGTGATATAAATTCACAGTAAACATAACATCCAATTATCAATATTAGTATGGATTTTTATGAATTGACATAACAATTCAAAGTATAAAGATCCAAGGTGCTGCTTTGTCTGGTTCCAGTCAAATGTATTATATATACAGTGTACATATAATAATCTTTTCCTAAACCTAACTAACTTGTTTCCTGAGGTTTATTTTGGAAAGACGATGCATGTAATGAGAGGACATCGACACGTGTTGGTAACTTTATGTAGGATATCATACCAACCATTGTCTAAGGATAGACTATATTCACATCATTGCTTTAAATCATATTTTATTGGGAAAGCTCTTTTGATGCCGGATTGCTCATTCCTTTTTTTTTTGCCTTTCTGTGCACTATTTCAAAGTTATTGTTTGAATCATTATAACTTTATTGTGAAGGGTGTGTTTGTTTTATTGTCGTGCATTTTGTTAAGCACTTTGTAACCTTGTTCAGATATGTGCTGTATAATTGAAGTTGTCATTATTATTAATAGTAGCCACAGTAGAGTGATGACAGGAAAGTCTACTCTTAGCCTGGGATCTGTGTCAGTATGTCTGATAGGATGCATCCACATGGTGTGTGTGTGTGTGTGTGCGCGTGTGTGTGCGCGTGTGTGAGCATGTCTGTACATATGCAGTGCGTTGTTTATTGTCTACATGCATGCTTGCACGTGCACAGTCATAAGTTTAGGGGGAAGAATCTTTTAAAGGCACTCTCGAGACCATTTTCCACTCCCGTACACACACTAGGATGTAAATGGTAACAACCGTTGCTATTTGGAACCTGTGACACATTCCCTGCTCTCCTAAAAAAAAAAAGAAGAAAACCTAACAAACCACTTTTTTTTTCCTTTTTTTGAAAGTAAATAAACACCCCGATTTTCACCAAAACCTGTGGCAAAATGTTGGGAACATAAAGAGGTTTCATAAAAATGTTATGAATGACAGTACGGCAGCACAGACACAAGAAGAAGAGAAGACTGCCATCTTTGACTCTTTCTGCAGTTTCTAGAGCAGAAGGCATGACCGAGGACGTAGAGGTCGCTGTTAGGCCTCAGTCCATGCGCATTAGCAAAGGGGAAGCCCTCCTGCTGCATATGAATGCATATGATTCAAAGTGCACTCCGATTCCAGAAACAGCTCAATAACTCTGTATCTCTCCATGTGAAACGGTTTGCAAATAAGAGACAAATGCCAAAAAGGCCTATTTGAAAATTGTTTGCTCATTTTGGCGTGCAGTAATAACATGAACACATCGAAATGTGGCGATGTGCTGTCAGACTCCGAGTCGGTATGAGACAGGAGATGAAGCCACGGACCACACGGTGTCTGTGTTGGTACAGTCGGTCAGTGCCAACTTTAAGCTGAAAAACACCAGAGAATTTCAGCTCATCGTCAAAATGAAATATAAAAAAAGACTTGTAGGTCATCATTTGAATGGATGTTTGACAAGAGGATATGTGTTCGCCACAGAGACCGGAGTTACAAATAAAACAAACATATTTACTTTCTGCTGATGGTTGGTTTTAGATCACGATTTGTATCCTGAGAGTGGACCATGTGCCACTTTATTGAACTAGAAAGTCCACCAGACTAGGTAACTTCTTTCACCACCATCCCGGAACAGTCCCCAAAAACAACTTTAAGCACCCTCAAGAGAATGTAAACCTCCAAAATCAAACATGTATTACTCGACTTTGCTGTTACTATCTGTAGTTGTAATAAAAAGACCATTAACATGTTAAAAGATACAGGATAATCAGGGTTGATTTAAAGACAAGAGTTCTGCTTCTCATTGTTTCATTTTTTGTTTTTGTAAAGCACTTTGTAATCAATACACATACGCTTTTTGTACCTCAGCAGTGCACTTTAGTACAGAACAGGAGTAAATGTATGTTTAATTTCATCTCTGACAAGTATGTTTACCTCCAAATAGTACATGTATTTATTGTAGACTTGTGTTGTAGAGAATATCAGGGTCTTTGGTTAAGACAGCGATCTCACCTCAAGGTCCATGTAGCAGCTCTTCTGGAGCTTTTCATCATACCACATGGTCCTCATTAGCAGATGTTTTTTACACCTTTGTCATGATAATGTAAATGATTTTAGACCACTTTAATGCCTGACACCGTCGGTTTCCCAACATTGGATACAACAGTTGAGAAAACAATCACACCACATGGTCCATTGAGCAGCTTTTCTTGAGCTTTAGGTCGTATATCATGAACTTCATAGGCTTCTGCTGATGAAGGTCAAGAGCTTTGAACCAAAGTTATTTCATCTTTCTTATCATCAGTCATTTTGAAATCACCCTTGACAATCGCCACTTCATCAACTCCATTACGTCCCCCCTGCCATTTTCTCCCCTGTCGGTGTCATCTCTGTTTTCGTCATTCCCACCTCCCCATCATCATTTGCATGCCCATCATCATCATCATCATCATCGCATCCACCTCAGGACTACCAGGTGAGTGCCCACTGATGATTCGCAGAACATTGTATTATTTGTGAATTCCCTGTGTTTGGTTTCAAAATGGTTTGCTCTCTCCGGCCCATTTTGCACTCCAAACTAATTTAAGTTGATGTGTTCGGGAGGGAAACCAAACAGCTGCAGGGCAGCGCGCTCTGTGAAGTCATCTGCTGAAAGTGGTCCGCATGTGAAAAGGAAATCTAGAGAATTAGAGCGACGGAGAGGTAAAAACACTTAGCTCTTTGTTCATCAGTAGGAGCCTTTAATTCCCTCTAACTTGTGCGCATCAGTCATCAGTTTAGCAGAATGTGCCGAGGCTCTGGTGACTCCGGTGGCTTGGCAGAACGAGGACGCCGGGCTGTAGAAGTGCTGGTTTGGCTGAGGAATGAGGAGAAAGTGTGTGTGGAATGAATGAAATCTTCTCCCGCTGCCATTTTCTGACTGCAGACACTTGCCAGGATTTCACGTACAGGGCCAAACAGGCTGCATCAGGCTTAATGATTATTTATTGCGCTCGGTGTCCCTATGTATTTATGTGAACTCGGTGCATCATGTTACTAATGGAGGTGATATTTCAGCTGGCCTGGTTTGGCCCAAAGGACAAGTTCATGCATTTCATATTTCCTCCGCTGTACGGCTGTCCATTGGCCTGTTTTCCTCCACAGGACCAGCTCTTTTTGGGTCAGTGGTGGAATGAGTCAGTAACAGTGCACCCTACCCTGAGAGCTCCTCCGGGGAAGCAGTGGTAGATGGGTAGGTTTTAGTTTTCTGTCACGCAGTGATGTCATTCTAAAACAGTAGACAGTCCAATGTCCAGTAGGAGTAGAACAGACCATTCACATCAATGTAGCAGGATGTTCAGAGCGGTGGACATTTTTATGTGAGCAGCAGACATTGCGACCGTTGTAGCTGGATAATGATAATGAGCAGCGGAGTAGTAACGTTACGAAGTGTAGAGAGCCAGAGAGAGTAGAATTTCATAACTTAATGTTTCATCGACGAGCGATGCCTGTCGCGGTGTAGCAAAGCACATTGTTATTGCCACATGAGTCTTGTTCGGCTCATTTTCTGTGTAGCTGTATAGCATTAAAGCATGGTGGAATTAGCAAGCTTGCTAGCTAACTAGCAGATAGCTGGCTAATGAGCTAGCTTGCACATGAGGCACAATTTCAACGTGCCTGTGTAGCATTACATGAGGCACAATTTGCACATGAGGCACAATTTCAACGTGCCTGTGTAGCATTACAGAATGATGGAATTAGCAAGCTCGCTAGCCAGCTAACTAGCAGACAGCTGGCTAGTTAGCTAGCTTGCTATTTACGCCATGCTTTCATTCTACACTGGTTACAGAAAATGAGCCGAACAGCAGGCTGGTGGTCAGCGGCTGTGTTGGGTCTTGCGGTCCCTCCTGCTATGGAATGCTGGAGAATTCTGTTAAAAAATACATTATGGCGGTACATCTGCGCACCAGCAAACAAAAAACCCACTTCACATATTTGTCCACTTTGTTCCAACAGGAAGGCTGGCCTCATCCTCTCCCAGATAGATGAACTGTCCCCGTGGTGTAAGGGTCTGCTTCAGGAGCAGAAGATCGGCCTCCGTAGGATGTCCCTCAAGTTTCTTTCCTGCCGCTACACCGACACCAAGGCCTTCGGGCTGAACTGGTCGAACATGGGCCAGGACGTACACAAGGCCTGTGACGAGCAGATGCTCACCGTCATGTACAACGACTACGGCGAGCCAAAGGAGCTGTGAAATTAGAGTTTCAGTTCGGATGTGGGAGAGCCCCCAAACCCAACAAAGGAACAAATAAAATGCAGGTTTCACATTTGTTTCCATAAGCTATATGCATTTATGGTGTCATAAGCAAATTACTTGAAATGCCTCAAACTGCTCTATTTAGCTTCACCACATTATTGGTAAATGCATTCAAACGTTTAATCACAGCTTCCAAGTAGGAGATGAGTCTGATAATCCTCTAATAAACTGGGGTTTTGTGGGTCCACAGCTCTTTGCTGTACTTTGTTTGAGCTTTGCTGAAGTCCATTCCTCCCTTGCAATGAAGAGTCGAAATCAACGCAAACGTGACACATTCAGCAGGTGCTTCACAATACAAGCTTGCATCTGTCATCACGGTATGATGCTTAATCAGAATACATGTTTTATGGTTTGAACTGAAGCAAATAGAGCTTAAGTGAAGCTTTACTGTAATCACAGGGCTGCCGGTTCCCCATGTGTCCCCAAGAGACACCGAACCCCCAGACGTGCTGCTGATGGTCGACCAGCACCTCAAACGGCAGCTCGCTGCCATTGGTGTAGATGTGTCAATGGGGGAAAGACAGGCAAACTGTAAAGCAGCCATCTATACATACAGCCATTTACTGTGAAGCAGCTGCATGCACAATATTGCAAGTGTTTACTTAGACACCCTTTTTACTAGATTACACGTATGAGGTGAATTTTAATATCTGTAGTTGGCGTTTAGTGTGAAATTTTGCGAGGCAGGAATGGACGGACCTGAAGAGCACGGACAACCAAAATGGATCAGAATTAATTTGAGAAACCGAGACACCTTTTGCAGCATGCCGTCTCAAGGCTTTTTATGATTCAAGTGCAGGAGGCCTGAAAAGTTCCATCTCACAGTTTGTGTTGACATTAAATGCAATTATCTTAGAAAAACAGATAACTAAACATGCATTTTATTTCACTGTATTTCTTTGTTGGACTCAACAATCTGTGTTTTAAAACAAAGAGATTTGAATGCTCTAATCTAAACGAGAAAGAGACTATTCAAATCCAAACTTAGTCACGTCGGCAGACATTTTCGTGAAAAATTACAAAATACAAACTTGATGTCAAACTAGTGGCCCAAAGCATATTGGATACAGCTAATGGCTCCTTTGAACCAACCTCGAACTGAAAGTCAACGCTTTGTTTACATGAACAATGGAACCAGGAGATTCTGGGTCTTGTAGAAATTTAAAAAATCCTCATAGCTTCAGTTTCAAAGATACATTCCGACTATCCGTTAATGTTTTGCTTCCGATGCTTGTCGTACGCATTTATTAGGAAAAGCAACACACTCAGCTGAACAGTCACATGTATCTCAGCTGTGAGCGCTAGCTGCTGCGTTGTGTGGAGTCGCTTCTACAGTCTAGCTGTCACTTGTCTTTTTACATATTTCAAAATGATAATACTTGATAGTACTTACAAACTGGTTAATGAGATGGCATGTATCCACACCGGGGAAAGAAGAGTTACCGTGTTTCGATGAGAAAGATCAAAGATGGATATATGGTCTGCTGGCAGTTATTTTAGTGGAATAGATATTCTGAACCAACATTGTACATAGCTTTACCATAATGTTTTAGCGATATATATCCTGCTGAATGTAGTATTGAATGTTTGCATTTATCAGTGAAGTGGTTTTAAAGGAGTTTTACTGAATAACAGGCATCACAGAGGAAGCTCACAGATGACTTCATTTTCTCTATATTTTCAATAAAACCTGCCGAAACCAGTATTTTATTTTATCATTCAAAATCCAACCAATGAGCACTCTTCAAAGTGCTGATTCTGCATTGAAACTGCTAATTAGCAGTGTCTTTAACGGTAACTTTGCTGCTTTTCAAGCTCCACCCTATTTTCCTTTGTTTTTGTGCAGGTGGTGGAAATCGTGACTGAAAATTCAGTTTCTTCTCGATCCCGTCAAGACTAAAGCAACCTCAAATGTTTCCACTTATCAGTCGTAGTTTGGGATCTCAATCTCATTCGTAGTGGCAGTTTTAAAGATTCATTCAAACTGAGGAAGCTTGTCCTTTTTTAGAGTTTTATTGCAATATTCAGTCTCTGAGCTGTTTAGCCAAGATGTAGAGAAAAGACGTCCAGAAGCAAACATCTTGGTCACTAAAAACATCTGAAAATAGGGTCCAAGTTACAAAGCTCCACAGTTCCCTGTTAATGTTTTGAACTGCTTCTGTGTATTAAAACTTCATGCAATAATGTCTTTAAAGGATTTATCTGACATTTCCACTAATACTGTGCTTTTATCATGAGTATATTGTAACTTTTGCTCGACCTCTGTTGTTGTCATTCTGTCATTGTGCAGTGGCCATGTTGGAGATTGATGTCGAGAAAATGCAAATTGTATATTAGTTGTTGGTTTTTAACAAATCTCATATGTGAATACTAAAATGAACACTTGTAGATTTTTGTATAGGCAGCAGGGTATTTCATGAATACATCACATTACAAGCGCAGTGTTTTTCTTCTGTATAGAAATGTACTACAGGTGATATTTTATATATTGTATCGTCTTGTTGTATCGTCATGTAGCGTAGTCTAGTCTAAAGGGTTAATGATGAGAGTTGTGAAGTGAAGAGCGGAGGGTTTTTACACGGTCAAATGAATGGACTTGAACATTAAATGCACCTTTAGGAGACATTTGAAGCAACCATCTACTATCTGCATGATAATATTTTGTGTATAATATCTGTGGCGATCATAAACTTCACTTTTTTCACTTTGAGCTTTGCTACTTCAAAGGACAACAAAGAATATGTTACAAAAATTGGCTGTATGGATGTTCTTCAACCGTCAGATGTCAGAAGAAATCTCTGATTTCTTGTGCATACTTGGTTTTCCATACTCTTGCATTACGTTTGTGCGCATAAAAAAAACCAACACTCTTGAGACATACTTGGGGAGTTCGAAGACGGTACGATCAATTTGCAGCTGGATCGGCACGGTTGTTTGTGACCAGCTGAACACTTCAACTGTGATATGATAATCAAGTCAAAGGTTTTCCGAAGAAAAAGGAACTGATGGTGAGATACAGTCAAAATACCCCTGTTATCTAATCTGTAATGTATGTTGAAGGAAATAAAACAAAATTGAATAGAGACCCCACTGCCTCTGATCATTTTCATACATATTTTTTTTTTAATCTGAATTTGTATGTTTACGGAAAAAACATGGATGTTATCTGAGATTAAAATGGAAAATTTATGAGAGAAACAAAAATCACAAATTTAGAAAATTATTAAATCGTCAATTTGTGAGGAAAACAATGTTGTGAAGTGCAAAAGCGTGGCCTAAAGTTGTGTTATTATGTTAAGGATGGCCTCCGAGCGAGGCGAAGGTCCTGGAAGATACATATACTCTCATGATGTATCTTCTTGGTCTTTCTGTGTCCTTTTATGAACACAATGCCGCCATCTGTATGCATTGTACTTTACCCTCAGGTTAGACCTGCTGCACGTTACATTTTGATTGGTTTCTGAATCAAAGTCCACTCTGATGGGCGACCTTTGAGCTTGGCGAAGGTCAGCACAGACAACTCCCCTCTCTCAAAGACAATGTATATTTCACTGTCCACAAACCACAATCAATAGAATGTCCATATTTATACTCATCAACCCACGACACAGTGATGGAAATATACAACATAGCACCTTTGGACTTTTTTCATTCAGTCATTTAAAATCTAAAGCTGAGCGAGTATTGATCACTGCATATGTCATGAGACACAAATATCTGTATGATAGTATGAAACCAAATCAAAAAAAAAAAAGGCATCAGGCCAAAAAATCTGTGTTTCATTGCATGTATTTATTACATATTAAAATAGAAACCAAAGAAGAGACACGTCCTCTGTTAATGAGCATGAATCAATCAATCCAAACTTCATGAGGGTCGATATAAAGTTGCTGTTTATTTCATATGGAGTATAAAGTACTGTAAAATATCACAGAGAACATGATTACACTTCTTTCTTTCTTTTTTTGTTATAGTTTATAACATGTGGTACTTTATCATTTCTGGCTAACGGATACCAGAAGCTGACATACATACATGCAAGCAGGAGACGACTTTCAGGTCCGTGTTGAGCAAAAGAAATGCCCTCCTTCCCAAAAGCCTTTTTTAAATCTTCATTTTTGGTTTATCCTCACGTTCCACCACTGATTTTCTGACTCCAACATTACAATATGAAGCACATCTTTGCTTCAGTGGAAATACATAACAATTCTGACACTGATATTTAACATTTGCCCGACTTAGATTTGGAAGTAATCGTTTGTAATTCCAAAAATGTTTTTTTTTTAAGTGATCAGGCGACTTGTCTACTCGACTTCGATTTTAAAAGTCCTCCTTTGGTTTTGAAAAGCCATCCGACAACTTCAATAACTGAACAGAGTACTTAAATCCATTTAGAAGAGCGGTTTGATGAGGACTTGATTTGTTCTGGAGTGGATGGACTTCTTTTTTTCCCTCAATGTTTCCTCACTGAGGGGTTTCCTTTTATAAATAGAATCTTCTACACAGAAAAAAGAAAACAATTTGTTCACATGTGGATGTTTGTGAGGGAAGGAATACCGTTTTTGAAACCAACATGACTCAGATGTAGTGCCATTAGACAGCAAGATCGCATAGGATGAAATAAAAAGGCCTTTTATCGTGTGGATTCTGACTTCAATTGCGTTCTCCGCATTACAAATGTAATATTTTCGTTATTTGTGTGTTGTGGTGTGTAGTCTGTGGTTTGACTCAAGTGCAGCCTCTTTCATCCCTCCATCTTATTGCATTCCTCCTCCTCCTCCTCCTCCTCCCGAGTCCTTGGCTTTGCTCTTATTCTCTTCGGCGTCCGGATCTCGGCAAGTGCACTCGTCCTGGTTGCAGTCCGCCCCGAACTGAATGACCTGTCGGCAAACAAGCACCACATTCAGTCGGTTTCCCTGTTAAAGATGTCTTTGGTGGAATCTGATCAAATTGTGTGCACTTATATATATATTCGTGCTGGGCAACAATTAAAATATTTAATCGCGATTAATCGCATGGATTTTTTGCCAACTTTGCCATAACAATGCGATTAATCGCATTGTTATGGCAAAGTTCAATGATGAATTCAAAAGTAGTGTATTGCGCACTTTTATTTTAAAAGTACTGCTATATGAACAAAAGGGCAATAACATTTGGTTCACGAGATGCAGTCAGTATGTTTCATACTTAATGTGAATATAATTCATACTTTGTTGGCATCTTATTCTGAAAACCGGATGTTCGTCTGAAGAAACCGGATGTTGTCTCACGTTAATGTTTCCGCTAACTTTCAAAGTCCTTCGCTTGCTCCCGATCTGTGCCGTTTGAATGCGTTTACCGTGAATGTCAGCATATAGATATACATAACATGTAAGTGTCTGCTGAGTTGACCACGGAGATCGGACTGTCTGCTGACTTTACCGCAACTGACTGTAGGATGTTTGCTGGCTTTTATCCCACTGTTCTTGTCATCCTCTTGTTGTTATGTATATGTATTGTCTCTTGTCTTTCAATAAAAAAAATAAAAATAAAAATAATTATAAAAAAAAAAAAATGCGTTAACGCACGATAAAATAATTGTCTGCGTTAATTAATGAATGCGTTAACGCGGAATTAACTTGCCCAGCACTAATATATATATAGATATATATATATATCTATATATATACATATATATAGATATATCTATATCTATATATCTATATATATAGTACAAGTAGGTGCAACAGAAGCCTAGAAGAGAAGGATGGATAGCAGCGGGGTGAGAGGAAATATTACATCAGGGCTTTCAGTGAGAGCAACGTCACTGAAAAATGCACGAGTTCAGGAGTTCTTCCCCACAGGGCTGTAACATTTCAACTGTAGCAAAGAGCACGGCTTCAAATGGCAAAAACAGACGATAAAAATACATTCACTCGAAACCGACCCCGATGGCTACTGGACGCCGTCCATGGCTTCTTCCATCGCGTTTGTGCTGAAAGGTAAAGCGCCGCTTAGTAACCCGAGCGTCGGTCTTAGTGGACTTGTTGTGTTTCCTAAAAGTTTCAAAGAGAACTCCAACAGCCCCCCGGAGGCCGATAAAGCGCATGATGTCAAATGGTTCAACCGGGCCTCTGAATGGCGAGAAAAACCTTGAGGGTCTTCGGGGAGTGTGGGGGGGCGGCGGAGGTGAGCGGATGAACACATGTTAAAAATCAACAACAAGAGGCTGCCAGCTCTGGTCTAGGAAGCGAGCCATCACCACAGGTTGCAAAATAAACTCTGGTGCCCCGCGAAGCAGTCTGTTGCAAGAAATGTAAACATTCGCTCCCGGAGGGAAGGACTGGGGAGGGAGATCGGGAGAGAGAAAAGGGAGAGAGGGTAAGGAGAGTGGGAGGCAGAGAGAGAGACGCATATGGACGCTGCGAGCGAGGCGAACGAGTGGAGTGGGAGGCAGCGACTGATTGGGGTTGGCAGCGGGGTAATGGTTTCGCCAAGGGCTCTCGGCAGAAAGGCCTTTCACTTTAAAAATGCCAGCCGTCCCATTTTAAGAGGAATTTCCGCGGCCATTAAATGTTTCCTTAACATCTTGATTCATCGACGCGGGCGCAGAGCGAGCCAAGCAACGCTCCGCCTTTCGATGCCTCCTAACAACCTCTGGAAGGAGAGAGAGAGAGGGCTTGTTTTTGCCTCACCCGCAGAAACCAAAGCCAAGTCCTCTGGCTGCATCCGTTGCCTCCCTGCTGTTTGCAGCAACACATTCACCAGCGCAATTCATGTGACAAGAAACCCTCTCGAAGTGATGAATTCTCGCAATCGATCAAAAACATCAAACGTAAAAAGCATGTCTGTTTTCTTTTTGTTCGCTCTTTGCTGCGTTTACTACCTCGGACCTTTGTTGGACTCAAACAGACTCCAGTTAACAAATCAAAACGAGATTGTGTGTTTCCATAGATGGTGTGGCAGCCCCGATCTTTTCTTCTGGAGTTTTCCCCTGTTGGCCGACAACCGAATCCCACCTGAATCATCTCTCACGTATCCCTCCTCCCTTGTCATTGCTGCACCCCCCCCTGTAAATAAAACCAATACTGCCTGCGCTCCATAAAAAGGCCCCAACGAGCAGTTTAGCTGGCAGATATGAATATTGATTCAAATATTTGATGGAGTTCATGCGCAGGTGACTCATCACGCTAGATACCGGAACAATCTGTGAAGCCACGTTACTTGCAGATAAGGCTAAAAAAAATCCAACTGGTCTGTGTGTGTTTTGATGGATACGTACCAAAACTAAAGCAAATTGTTTGGGTTTTCTTGCCTGTGTGGCGGCAGAGAAAATACGTGATGCGGTTTTAGAAACCTGTCATTTCCTTCACCTGCACAAGTCGAGCCACGTGGAAATAGAGTTCTGTAAACGGCGTCGCTGTGCAGGATGCCGCCTCTCACGGCGCTTAACTTGACTCCCTCGCCAAGTGAACAGTGACCGACTAGACCGCAGACCGACACCTCGCTGCACCCGCCCCTATACACCCCCCCCCCCCCCCCCCCCTCATGAAAGAGCAGGTAGTGGCAGTCTGGCAGCTCATTTACTGTGATGGCAGCTACAGACCCGCTGAACTCCTTCTCATTTAGGAAGGAGCTGCCAGTGAGTCATGGCGTGCCGCGGACATGAAGGAGACAGCCGAGGACCAGGCCAACTGTAGGCCGTATGAATTAATAGGCAGGGCCCCCGTGAATGAGTGTCATGAATATGTGGCTGTACAGTAGCCAAATAGGGTATATAGAGAGAGGGGGGGGTACTTCCCAAATGCCCACATGGGAGAGAAGTTCTAGTGAAAGCACAGAAAAATAGGGAGAAGGGAAAAAAAAGAGGTGTTTATGTAGAAGCAGTTGAGGGAACGAGTGGCCTGGTTTCCACCGCTGGCCCGACCCCGCGGCTTGCTCATTATTATTCATACCATTCCTCTTAGCCACCCAACATACACAGCAATCATTGAGAGCAATTAGTGTAATGTGATGCATTTGCATTTGTGGCGAGCACCAACGAGCTGTCGCCGGGGGAGCGTTCGCTAGGACGGATAAACATGAAGATACTCAAGGTATTTGTCAAACTGATTCAATTAAACATTTCTTTCATTTGAGAAAAGCGGTTAGATTGCAGACCTACATCCCAAACAGAAACCATTATCATCTCCACTTGAGATGCTTTGAATGAAGCCACCACAGTAACAGAATGCTGTCAGCTACAACTGTTTAAGTGTAGTAGGAGAAAATCTCAGCAGGTATATTAAGCCCATAGCGAAGTGTGTTCTAGTATCAGACAGAATTTGACTCGATGGAGTGGGCGCATTCAAACATCTGGACCCTGGCAAGTGTTCTGACATCTTGAACCCCGACTGGTTCCCTCTGCAGTGGAGCTTAACGCGAGAGGGGAGAAGGCGTACGGCAGCGTGCGGTGGTGAAAACCAGCTTATTTACCACTTGAGTTGAACAGCCGGAGGGCACAAGTCTCCTCTGTTGTTTTAAGCACAGATGAGGGAGACTAAATAGGCGCAGTCGTTAACAGGAGAGAAGGGAAAGTAGCAGGATTTGTGTTTGTTTGCTTAGTCGAAGTCTCCTGCGTAGCGGCGCGGCGCTCCTGCCAAGAGAGACAGATTTCTACTCCAGTAAACAGGAAGAATCTGGCTTTGAATCCAGCTCCCGGCCTCTGAGCTCCATCTCGATTGCAAGATGCGAGACCTGGAGCCAGCCAAGCAACGCTTTGCCACCTTTTAAACAAAAGTGGACAGAAATTGTGCAGTTGTATCATATCTGTGGAAAGAGTAGTCCAAAATATATTGTTATTTTTAAAACAAAAACAGATGGTAAGAAAGTGACGGAAACCAATCTTTCTGTTCCTACGTAAATACGCTGGATGGGAGGCGTGGCGCTGGAAATGTCTGTTTGTGTACCTTTCTGGTGGAGAGTGTGGACGGGCAGCAGTCTCCTCCATCATACTGGCAGTAGGCCCGGTTGTTGATGGTGTCACACCAGCCGTCCCCTCCAAAAGGCTAGAGACAAGTTACAAACAAGAAACAGTGTTAATGGTCTCCCCAATATAATAATGTCCCCTCACACAGCATGGAAGGCCGAGAAGGCCAACAAGAAATTGTCATATTCATTGATGTTGTTTGGAACAAATGTCCATGAAACAAATACAAATAAACACTCATGCAGCAAAATCCAAGCCCAATCTAAGTTGTTCATTTGCTCTGACAAAGCTCACTCATCAGCCAATGAGAGAGGGCCACTTCTGTCTATTGAACAAGATGGAGGCGGGCCTTCGATTCAATGCACAAGCAGGTCAATGATTTATTTAGCAAAGAGTTCTCGTGCACTTTACTTGAGTGACTACATTAACTCAGCCTAAAGTCAGTTGACATTAGCATAGTTCTCTGGATTAATCAGCCTTTTATCCTTCACATTAGCTTTGTAGAACATTTGCATGATGTTTGCATATCATGATAACGGACAGGATGTTGGTTAAGGCTTCTTGTCCTGATCTCTACAAACAGATATCTGCATGTGATTGCAGAATCCGTCGGCAACCAGACAAGATTTGGGTATCAGAAGCATTCTGGTTTTCCGTTTTCAGTCCAAATAGTATTGACCAGTCACGTTTGAGCCGGCTTTGGTCGCAAGCCATCGGCTAACGTCTGACGACGATTTAGCTTTACATTAGCTTGGCTAATTGGCTTCTTGTGAAACAACCTGGTCGTATACGTCGTCTCGCGACTTAAACTACATTCACGCATTGCTAATGGGACTGTAAAAAATGACCAGCACACGGAGAGGCAAGTCTTGGCCTGGATACCTTTTATTCGTTATCGCGACACCGGAACCCCGGAAGTTTTGGCCCCCTAGAGGCTAAATCGTTGTCAGATGGATAGGCGATGAGTTCAGAGAACTCTGTGAACAATGCAGAAACAATAAAGCTAGAATAGGTAAAGGGTATATGTGGCTGCCTATGGTGCTTAACAATTATGACTTCGTGCCGTGATGTTTGCTATGACATTTGGATGGTGGCGTACCAATTGTTTAAAGTCTGAATGTCCTTATTGGTCAGGTGATGGAAACATCACTCGTAAATGACTCGAGACCTGCTTGCACAAGTCGAAATGGTCTTCACTTCTGGAGTCTTTTCGAAGACATGGAGGGAAAATTGTTTCTTTTGGCATTCCGGGATAAACAATAAGACTGACAGAGGTCAGACTTCAGTGTAATTAAGCAAAGAGAGGTTTACTTGTAGGACTCATTTAGCTAACCTTTTATTTAAAGAGGATAGATAGAGTAGATGGACAGGTATGCTTCACCTTACTTGGAATACCTATTAATGACAATTCCTCAAACTGTTTTTCTTTTAATCATACTTTGGCTAGTGTGGGAGTCCTTCTGGAGAAACCCCGGATGTTAATGTTTTCAGCAAAACCACGAGGGCTTCCCTGAGGTGCCAACAATATGAACATAAGTGCTGAGGGCCAAAGACACTTTTGGCTTTCTTCGACGAGCTGATGGAGTCATTTCAAAGACTCGGGGCTCTACCTAACCGGTGCGGGGGGAGAGAGCAGCTGCTGAGAAGATTTCTGCCATTTTATCTTCACTTCAAAGAACTCCCTACTTGACGAATCCCCATGCCTTTCCCAGCTAAACTGCCGTGACATAAATAAATCTCTTTCATCGTTTCGTTTCTGAGTAAATACTTTACCGGCAATTGCACCAGATGCCTCACCCAAATCACTAGTAGTGCGAGAATCTTTGAATTGCCTTTACAGCCTCGGAGAGTCGCGCAAAATGCATACTTGCTTGACCTGCTGTCGGTTTCATTTGAATGTTACATATTTCCATAGTCGAGCTTTGTTGTGGGTTTGATCTCCATTTCACACTCACGTCTTTCCTTGATAAAGACTGTTTCAATTAGCGAACCCACCACTTTGCCCACATGAGGTTAATTTTGAGGTCAGGGCTCATGATGAGGTTAATTATTATTTACATTCCCTTCCAGGCAGCATATACCTTACTCTCAACAGAAATGCACTTACGCTCGAAGAGTATTGAACCAGCCAGAGTTGACTGCGTACCTTATTCCCCTAATGAGAGTTAAAAGGTCAACTGGTTTGTGTATTACCATTACACAGTAACTCCCTTCAAATCAGCGTAAAAAAGAGAGCAGCAGCAGCCAACCCCCACACCTCGCTAACATAAATATTCCACCTATTGGCATTGGCTGGTTCTAGGGGAGCATGGGCTGTCATCAACACTAGCAAAGCTCTTCATCACAACATTATAAAACACAAACATGTCAAGCAGCAACATATTCATTTTTCACTTTCTACCAAGTATCTGTATCAATCTTTTGATAGCAGACATTCTTTCATCTCCCCCTCTTTCGCCCCGTTCGCCCAGAGCTTTCTGAAAACAGTTCGGGGGGGGGGGGGGGGGGGGTGTTCTCTTCTGACTCAGTGTTTTACCTTTTGATAAGAAAGACAGTTCGGGGAGTTCAAGGGAGGTCTGTATATACACACGTGGACAAAATGGTTGGTACCCTTCCGTTAAAGAAAGAAAAACCCACAATGGTCACTGAATTAACTTTAAACTGACAAAAGTAATAATGAATAAAAATGTACTGAAAATGAACTAATGAAAATCAGACATTGCTTTTGAAATGTGGTTCAACAGAATCATTTAAAAAAACAAACTAATGAAAATGGCCTGGACAAAAATGATGGTACCCTTAACTTAATATTTTGTTGCACAACCTTTTGAGGCAATCACTGCAATCAAGTGATTTCTGTAACTCTCAATGAGACTTCTGCACCTGTCGACAGGTATTTAGGCCCACTCCTCGTGAGCAAACTGCTCCAGCTGTCTCAGGTTTCAGAGAAGGGTGCCTTCTCCAGACTGCTTGTTTCAGCTCCTTTCACAGATGTTCAATAGGATTTAGATCAGGGCTCATAGAAGGCCTCTTCAGAATAGTCCAATGTTTTGCTCTTAGCCATTCTTGGGTGCTTTTTTTGTCTCATCTGTCCAAAGGACATTCTCCCAGAAGCTTTGTGGCTTGTCAATATGCATTTTGGCAAATTCCAGTTTCAAAACTGGAGCTTTTTGGCAAGTCTCATCAGCTCTATTTTCACAGACGCAAAAATGAAGCATACAAAAAAAGAACACTGTACCTACTGTGAAACATGGAGGAGGCTTGGTTGTGTTCTGGGGCTGCTTTGCTGCATCTGGCACAGGGTGTCTTGAATCAGTGCAGGGTACAATGAAATCTCAAGACCATCAAGGCATTCTGGAGCGAAATGTGCTGCCCAGTGTCAGAAAGCTTGGTCTCAGTTGCAGGTCATGGGTCCTCCAACAGGATAATGACCCAAAACACAGCTAAAAACACCCAAGAATGGCTCAAATAGCCTGCTGGTTGTAGAAACCACATTATTGAATGGTTGAAGTTTACCGTGTACTTTCTTTCAGTTTTGGTCGGACTTTGGATTGAACTCTTTGGTGCACAGCAACAGGTTGCGATCTTGGTCGTCCAGCCCATTGCAAAGTGATAATTTTCTCATTCTGGGTCGATATCATGCAAGTGCATGTAAAACAAAAAGCTTTAGAAATCTATTTAACCGTAAATGGGGCAGGCAATCAAGTTTCATAAACCCAGCTGGGTTTGTCTTAATTCCTTAACCTTCTAAAAAGGAAACCATGGTTTTACATTTCTATGTTTAAGAAATCAGGTTACTGCCAAAATCTGCGAATAATCAGATAACTCAAGTGCACATAAACACATGATTGAAGTTTGGTTCCTGTACTTCAAAATGCCACTCACTGCAAGTTGACTGCCAACATTCGCTGCTTGTACTTCCATATTAAAACATGATCTGTCACCAGGTGACCTGTTAACCCCCATTTTAACGGAAGAACCACTTCTCTACCACAAGTTTTCCAGAATTTGGCTGACTGTGTGTCCTTGTGTCATCCTCCCAGTGGACTGCATGCTGCCAGTCGGGTGCAGGGTCAGGTCTGTTCTACCGTTCCACCTGTGAACCTTAAACCTCCTAAAACACACCAAGGAACACAACCCAGTTAATGGCGCCATTCTGTTGTGGGGAAATACGGTCGTGCAGATGTACCAAACTGTATACAAATTTAAAATCAAATGAATGACTTCACTCACAATCCACTGCACCAGTGGAGGCTTTTGAGCAGTCATAGTCCTCGATGCCATCATTAATTGCTAACCCCCCTGGGTTATCAAAAAGCTCTAGCAGGAAGTAGAGTGCCTCTTAGATAATGGGTGGATGGTACTGGACTGCCAGTAAGCCCTATATACCTTGGTTTCTAGGAGCAGCTCAGAGTGGAGTTGGTAGATTTTCCCAGTTGTTACCTCTTGCGTGACTCACTGTGGAGATATTTCAGGCAAGTCCAACTGGAAGATTCAAGGGAGGCCCCAAGGAAGGCCCAGAACAAGCTGTAGATATAACATTCACCGATTGGCCCTCGAACACAGCGGGACTGGAAGACATGGCTGGGGCGAAGTGCGTTTGGCCTTTTCTGTTCAGTCTGTTGCCACTATAAATTGGACCCGAAAAAGTTACTGAGAAAGGATTTGATGGTTAGCTGGGGAGGAATTCACTCAGAGGTGAATCATTGTAAAATATAGCGTGCGCTGTCTAGAAACTTTATAGCTCGACAGGCAAGCTCCAGCTGAGTAAAGTCTGTAATTTCCATTAAAAAGGGGGCAAAATCAGTCCCATATTTCCATCTAAGTTGATCAAGAATCCTTGACTCTTTCTTGGATGACAACCTTTGTATTCGGAAAGCTAAGAAAGCTTCTCCCAAATGATTTGCCTTGTGGAGAGACGTGTGTTTTTTTACTCCATTTGGATCACTTTAATTCCACTTACTGTAAATTTAACATACAAATCACAAGTTATTCTGCTGTCCAACAGTTGCCTGTTGTCTGAACAAACAATCTCTACTCTTCTGGCTGCCTTTAGTCTACAGAGACTCATTTGATTCATTTGCTTTGCTTGTGATTGTCTTCAATTAAACAAGTATGTGTTTCAGAAGAAACAGAGCCATGAATAGAACAAGGCAATAGTCAGGTGTTGTTTCAGGTGTTGACAGATTGTTCAGTTCACTTTTGGTCTACTTAGTCTTCAACTAATTTCAACCCTGATCTCCCATCTAAAGCAAACAGCAAACATTCAGCTTGTCTGAGCCGGTGGAGAGCTTAAATCAGACATGTTCTATTGGTGCATCACGCAGAACTGTTGTGATATAAACTCAACTATCCTGAATCATCGATGTGAAACTCATTGTTACTTTTTTCAGACTGGGAAACTACGACACAGGTTTCTCATGATGTGATCAAGTGGATGAACATAGCGTCCACCAACCAAATGGTTTCAATATTTTCCGTCCTCTTTGTCGAAATGCCTCATGTTAGGTGATGCATGAGTCGATATGTTTAATTAATTGGGTGTCTGTTATACACTCTTATCAAATTCTTTCTCCTCATTGGTCCAGCGAACATTTTAATCATGCGGAGAACATTCTAAGAAAGACACTTTTGTCAGCGATGCATCTCTTTCTACGACTATAAAGTAGATGAAACCAGTAGAGAAGAGTCTCAGACTGGCAGTGGTACAGGAGCCGCTGTGCTGGTGAGGTACCTGAGCTGACTTTCACATTTATTGTCAACCGTGTTTTAAGAAAGAATGGAAAGAGAGGCAGACTAAAAACGATTGGGAGCAATGGCATCTGGATGAGATCTGGCATAGTGGACTATGCAGCACATGTGGTCTGGTATAATTTACAGTGTTGTCATGGAGGAGCGGGTCAGAGGCAACTGTTTTGCCTAGCAACATTAAAGGAAAGGTGGAAGGGGAAAATGTAGTGTTGGCAGGTCGGAGGAATATTTGAATACCGTGAGACATCAACAGTTTATGTGTTCTATCAGTAGTTCCAGTAGTTCTAAACCCAACGGATGAATGCCAAATAAAGACTCCCCGGGTTTATGACTTTAGATGCATTACTGTCACTGCTAGAATATTAATGAGCAGCGATGGACGTTAAATTGCAACTAACTTTCAATTATGATGCAAACTACAGCACACAGAAATTTGATAACATTGAACAATACCAAAAGTCTACAGTTGTGCTACAGCGGCCTCTAGAGGCTGTGTTATAATGTTTATACCCAACATTATGAAGGCGTTGGCAGGAACAAACAACTTGCTGACCATTTTGCCACTCCCACCAGAAGTGGTAATCAGAGTAATGGGAAGTGTAGAGGCTGGAGGGGGAAGACCACGAGGTCATCAAAATCTGAGGAAGTTTTACCCCCGCGGACTTGAATGTGCTCAGGACAATTCATGGTGATCTGTCAACTATGTTGTGACAGGAAATAATCATAACTCGAGGTTGATTTACTCGCTGTTTTCTAGAACAATGTCACGGTAGATTGATGTTGTGGGGATGGTTTTCTTTTCCAAAGAAGATCTTTGAACATAAGTGGTGTACGATTCCCTCCCTCAGATATGACCACCTGGTGACCGTTTCAATGCTTAGGTTGTGTAATGACAGTTGAGCCGTCTCAATGACAACCAAGCAAACTTTAGCTGTTGATGAAGACTGTGAGATGTAGTTGAGGAATGAAGCTAGTACTATAAGTGGACTCTAGACCGAGGCTATTTACCAGAAACCCAACTTATCCCTGGTTACTATATTCTCATTAACTTAAGTATTGGTAAAGGGTAAATTCTAAGGTGACAGTGGTGCATTGTGAATATTCATACCAAACCAATTCTGCGTTAAGTGGTTACGTCGTGGCTATGGAGGATACGCATGTACTAGAGCCTCAGGGCCCTTTCACACTGACCACATTTGGTTTTGACATTGTGACCACCCCCGGATCACGGTCGGGACCAAACAGGCGAATCTTGGTCTGACGAAAGCAGGTGGTCGCGGTCGAATATAAATGAACCATGGTTCGGTTTGTTTCAACAGTTTAAAAGAATGGTTCGGACTTTCGGACCCGTTACAGGAAGTTCTGGGTGGCTATCATCAGAATTGGACAAAGGTAAAACAATGCAACAGAACACGATGATTGAATGCGATGTGATTGAGTGTGATGAGTCAGTTGGAAAAACGTAAACACTTTTCAATCATTTTTTTCCGAGAGGATCCGAGAGGACGGCCGAGCAATGACAACACGGCGACAACAGAAGCACAGCCGTGACTATAGAGACGCAGCTTACATGGGATGTAGTTATGTCACAAATAGTACTTTTGTGCAATTAATGCTTGTAATGTGAAGCCAAAAGTAACCAGATTAAATGAAACTAAAATGAGAACCTTAACAGATTTGTTACAAGTCATCCTGCTATAAATATTCAGCAAATGATCTGGCTGGAAATAAGAGATGTAAGATATTTTGTTTTTTGAAAAAGTGTTAGATGGAACAACTCACGTACTGAACTATATTGTCTATTTATAACTTGGTTACTATTTATTGACCCTCCCACAAACAGGGAAGAATATTTGAGCAAGGTTTTCTCCTGTATATCAAACAAGAATAAATCTATCTTTTTCATTTTAAACCTATTACCAGCAAACATTACACATGTTTTGTCTTATACTGACTTATTATGACTTTTATGACTAATTGACTGTCTCAGTCAAAAATATAAACTAAACAATTTGACTGTACTACTAAAAGTATCCAGCTATTGTTTCCAATACAAGTATAATCTAATTTTCTTAAAAATACATTGAAATTCACAAGAAATTAGGTTTTGTTACCTTGTCAACAAACAAGAAACTTTATCCGTCTCCTTTTGTAAAACAGTAAGAGTTCCAGCGAACACCAGTGTTTAAACAAGGCAGGAACATATAAACGTCTTGTGTCTGAGGCTCGTGCCAGCCTGAACGATTCATCTTCATGTAACAGAATGCCACGATTTGTTTATTTTCTTTTATCAGATCATCCATTCGATTTGGAAGCCCGATAACAACATTTGGCAACAAGAAGATGCCTGTAAAAACTAAAAAAAGCTTCTTCGAAAGGGATTCTTTCAAGTGTAAGAATATAAATTTGTCATCATGAAATGTAAAGCACATTGCACACTGGCTCTGGTATCTTGAGTAATGATGGCAACAGGGATTCGGCATGTTTTGCTTCATTCTTGATATTATTGGAAAAGTCTGGCTCGGGCAGTAAACTTAATGCGCTGATGCCCAGAAATGGTGTAATTGTTTTAAGGATTAAGTACTCCTTGATAAATAACAGGATGAAAGCCAAACTGAGGTCTCGCTGACCACGAAGGCTTTGAAAGCAAGCAGACATGTGGACATAGCTGACACGATACGTAAGAACTGAATTACACTGTCACCTGCAGTAATGTTTGATACCTCTTGCTTAACCAACCGGTGCGTCTCTTTTCCCAAACGCCGTGTTCCCAAAGCCCCTTGGTGCTCAGATATGGCACGTTTCCACCAGATAGCCCAGTGTGGTTGCGTTTCTAACCCTCACATCAGCGGGACAGACATCTTAACTCAGGTACTCTCAGCTGCAGCAAATCCGTTTCTAATTCTTTGGAATTGTTAAATGAGTGAATGGCTATTTTAGTCTTGACTGATACTGTATTTGGCCAAGGATCTTTGTTGAAACTGACATCTGGATGGAAACTATTGGCATGTACTTGTGTATTTGGAGCAGGGCGGCTCGGCTGTTTGGACTCTTACCTCACATGACTGGATACAATGGATGTGTTGAGGGTCAGGGTACCACTTCATCATCCCTGTGCACACTATGCTCTGGAAAACAAAACGTGTTAGAAGAACAATTGAGCAATGCAGTCTTAGGACATGGATAACCACTGTGTTTGCCATGGAAACTATTTCGCACTCTAACAAAAGCATTTAAAAAAAAGTGTAAGGCTCCCAAGTGGTGTTCAGGTATAACCATTGATTAACTTCATTAAGTACCCATAGATGGAGCACAATGGCAACCAACTCATGGAGTGATTTTCCCTCATTGAGTATTGATTAACGGGAGACAGAAAACATACGACTTAAAAGTTCATGTATCAGAATAAGAGGACAAATGTCCTCTTATTCTGATACATGAACTTTTAAGTCGTACATCATTTGAGTTGCATCTTTTGGTGAGATTGTTTTGCCAAGATCAAAACATGATTCTCAATCTAAACTTTAAAGACATCAAAAGCCACAGAACAGCTCCTAACGGGCCTCGTGGTGAGATCGTTCCCCAAATCCTACTCCATGTTTATTCAGTGAAATGTTGGAGTGGCTCAAATCTAAGGAGGCTATTGTATCACTGGGAGCATGAATGTATTTAAATCAATACATTTTGGCCTGATGGTGGTGTGGAGTGTTCATCCTCCGGGGAGAATGAATGCGTGCTGTAAATTTGATGGGGTTCTGTCTCTAATTTGTGTGTAAATATACACACCAGAAAAAAAGGGTTAAGGGAGATCAACAAAAACACAAATTTTCGGGGAACTTATAGTTTATTATTTCGAATGACGAAACAATAAACGGCGCCGTCATGGTACATTTTTGCCAATGATCTGCTAGCACTTGGCCTCCCTTACCTTGTTATATAAAACATGAACAAGACGACATCTTGCACTCATTCTGATTGCAGACTTGCAAATATTGCATTGTTGTCACGGACATATGCAATACATTATGACAATGTGAAGCTTTTTGCTGTGTCTGCCTGCATGAAAATAACTCGTAACGGAAGAAAAATAATTGTCTCGTACAACTTAAGTGGATGCCAAAGTCAAAGTTGCGTGGTGAGAACCAGGCAAGGCTGTGGTCCTCTGTCATTTATTTGACCCCGGGAATTTACAAGGTGGTGAGCAGAGAGCTGATTGACGAACAAACATTGACAGAGAAAGTGGATCCTTCCCCTGTGATTCCCTATGCAGCCCGACCCAGCGAGGGAGACCTGATTCTGAGATTTGAAAGAACATAATGCCTCGAAATCAGGAGGCAGCGCCAGAGATATGGCGTAAGTAACCGGACCTCCGTCCAAGTATTTGACTTTGGCAAGGGCGGACTAACTACATGGCGGACCACCCAAAATGTCAGGCGAAACTGGAGCAGTGTTTGCAACAGCATTAACATAGAAGCGATTCCTGATTCCTGATATTGGGTAACATGACCCACCTTTAAAAAGGCCAAACAACAGCAGAACCTGACATTCCTACGAGTTCGTTCACGGTGACTTGTATACACTGCGTGTGTGAGATGTGTGTGTTTCCTGAAAGGCTTGACGTCAACTGGAACCTTTACTCTCGTCTATCTGCCTGTGATTTCCAGAAATGCAAAAACACTTGAATGATAACAAACACATTCTGGCAATACACACGAGTCGGATTCGGTTGTGTGTTGGTGTGTGGTTAGCCGGTGCAGCCGGGAATTAAAAATGCTTTCCTCATTGTTTTTAGTTTTTACTGTCTTGCCAATGATTCAGTCAAACATCTGATATGAAACACATTTGCACATATTGTGATGAAATTTGACAGCTTTTTAGGCATTCTCGGTTACTCGGAGAGACTTTTGAATTAAAAATAATTTCTGGACTTTGTGTTTGTTTTACTACTTAATTAAAACATTTTGAAATGCTAATAATTGTCTGTAGTGAGGACAGACAATGTGGCAGATGACTTCAGTAGATTGAAAGGACATGAGTCCAGAAATGAATAATCATTGATCTCTGTTAGAAAAAGCTAGAAATGATCTCAACCTATTTCACAGTACATTTGTTGAAAACTCGACAGGATTTTCAACTTTTTCTCCTTTGAAATGTATTTCCAGTGTGACCGGTATTAAGGTGCATGACTTTATGGGGATGTGTTGCAGCTCATAACCATGTAGTTCAATATACGCAAATTAAAAAGTCATCATCTCCCTCCATCTATCTTTTAACACACCATTAGCTCTAAACTGCCAAAGCACAAACCCGTTTCATTGCTTATTGAGCTTGTTTCTCAATGTTGCAGAAACCAGACACTACGGCTCATAAAGACATGAGGTCAGATAAGTAAAGTAGTAATTATGAAGGTAACAGGTAACTAACAAAGTGAGAACAATTCGGTTGCAAACATTCAAAGCAGCGGATGTTTGTTTTTTCACGGCCGACTGTCCCCCAAATGAGTTTCTTTGTCTTCAACTGAAATGAACGGTCTGCAGCAGCAGCTCAGTGCACTCCGCGCTGCTGTTCAGACCACCAGATGTTTGGATGCATGATTCATTCTGATGGGTGTTTCTGTGTCGAAGGGACTCAGCGCTGTTTGTCATGGCAGCGAGCAAAACAAGGAGCGTTTCACAAAGCCTGCCAAGATTTTCCGAATGGTAGCAAGTCCACAAGCCCCTTGTTCCGTTGTGGTTAATGAAACCAACCAGGCTCTCGTTTTTCACCACGTCGTGCCCCGTCGAGCAACGCGAAAACAGCAACAGGTGCAACCGGTTCTGCAAGCTGATCCGTACGGCACCCCTCCTCTAAGCTCTGCGTTTTGCTGAACTGCATCAAATGGAAATACATTTGAAGCGTAGAAGTATATATTAAATAACAGCTTGTGAATAAAACTAGTGTTTGGCAAATATAGATGTTTTTTCCTTACTGACTCTGTAAAAACTGCACTTAAGTAGGTCTTTTCAATTCTCAGCTGCAGCAGCACAATGGTCATGCCAAAGAGCCCACAACACATTGTTAACAGGAAGCCTGCGTTTCAAACTGCAGATTGGGTTCCATCATCGGAAGCGTCACGTGCACAACCTCATGTTAGCTAACGTGCTAGTAACAGCAAGGCAACAGTTGAGCAAAGTGATGCTAGTAGCTCATGTTTTAATGAGCCAAGCTAACGTTGACGATGACAAAAGGCCTTTACACACCGGGGGCGATTCATTTGTACGTCAATAAAAAATAAAAAATGATTTAACTGTTAATGATGTCATAAATACATAAAGCCAATATTACTCAGTGAAAAAGCAACATCATTTTTTTCCGGAACTAGGTTGATTTTCTGAGCTTTGGCACTAAGAATAAAGGTCAACCAATCACGTTGTGCGGAACGGACAAATTAAAAAACGTACACTAAAGTGTGCACTTTAATGGTGTGGTTTATTTCATATTTGTTCAGCGACGGTCCAGAACAGAAATAAACTGAAGTGAACTCAAATAGAATCATTGGAGACGAATCAAAGTGACGAACCCTAACTCAGACGTCTCACCTGGACTTTGGTGGGCAGCATCCAGTGCTTTAAAGAGTCAACTGTAGAGCCATTGGGCAGAACCACCGGGTCACGCAGATCCATGTCTACAGCCATAATGCACGTCGGGTAGCAAACAGCACCTGCAAGGACAAGTTTGAAAAAAGAAAAATCAAACAACACTGACCTCTAACCCTCATTAGCATCTGTTGAATTTATTCATGTTCAGACATTGAGGAAACAGACCACATTACTAGAGACCACACGGTCACCTGTGGTCTGGACCTTTAGCAACCATCACTGTGAGGGCTTTTACTGTGTGTGTGTGTGTGTGTGTGTGTGTTGTTGTTGGTTGCTGCAAGTCTGTCAGTTGGTTTTCAGGAGTCTCATCCTGACATTTAAAACCAAAGCATTTAATAATAATCTCCCATAATACGTCGAGAAAAAAAGGTGCTCTGCCTCCGTGGTTGCTTTTTCTACTCAGTCTAGTGAAGCCAAAGACAAGACGGGCTCCTGTGCTTGGCTTTATTTTGTTTAACGGAAGGGAGAGAATATAATCAGGACTGTTTATTTTGAGGGATTACACTCTCATCCCTGACAAAGAAGGTTGCACTCACCGACATCCATCCCTTGGTCGCAGCTGTACTCTACAGAGTTGAGATCGGCCGGAGGAGAGCACGATCCCTGGAGCGTGGAGCACATGGTGAACTCTGCAGTCCAGTCACCCTCCTTAGTGCAGCGAATCTCCCTCTGGAGACAAAGACAGATACTAAATCCATGGTGGTCATCAATGAACTATGTGGGGACAGTTATTAGTTCCAACCATAATTAGGTAGTTCGTAGTGCTTGAAGTGCTAGAGGTATTGGGAGCAGAGATGTCTGCCTTGTCTCCAATATAATAGAACTAGATGTCACTCGGCACTGTGAGTAGTAAATGTTCATTTAGTACATTATGGTCCATTTAGAGTCAAACAGACCATAAAGCAGGGGATGCTTTAGGGCGGGGCTACTGAGATTGACAGGTCTCCACCAGAGCCGTGTACGGCGTCTCTGCCACTCCTTCTCAGTCCAAATATGGTTCCGTTCACGGGTTGCAAAAAGCCATTGCAAGATGGCGACCGTCAAATCGAGGCTTCAAAACGGCAGTCCACAAACCAATGGGTGACGTCTCGGTGACTACTTCCACTTCTTATATACGGCCTAACTTGAGATCAAATAGAAGTTGAATTTGAAGATGGGTGTGGTCTAAGCAAGGGCGAAGTAGGTGGAATGGGGTATTGCCCCTCCCACTTTACGCCCTTGGTCCTTGTGCCGAAGCTGGTATGATCCCATCACAAGATGTGTTCTTTTACGACATCGAGACCAAGTCAAACAGCATCCAGTATAGAATACTCACCCTGTTCTGATCTAAAATTGACTTTTGATAGTGATGTGACCAAAAATTAAAAAATCTTACATTTTTTGTGTCATCTGGGCACTGCAGGGTGCAGAGGGTGTCGTAGTACAGGCCGTTGGTGCAGGTGTACATGCCCTGGAATACATCAGGAGGGGCCGGGCAGGATATGGGCTCACAGTTAGTTTCCTCCCACTGCCCCCCCTCCAGGCACTCCAACCTGAAGTACTTCCTAGAGAGCAAAAGAGTGAATCTCTGAGTGATCTTAATTCTAAGGAACAACACCAGTTTGAATTGCATTCAAGGAGTTACATTTCTTTTTTTGAGCAATACATGTACCCAAAAACAACTGGAGGCCGGTGTGCAGCCAGTACTGGGACACTGGCCACCAGTTCTTCACCTCTAAGTCATGCTCGATTCTTGGGGATTTGTTTTGCATACTGCTGTACATTTGCACCGGAGGATGTTTCACAGATATAATCCACCTGACAGATGAGTTTAGAACAAAATGAATGTAACATGGTGGCTCAAACCTCTTGTGTAGCATCATCCAGCGACAGAAGGTTTACTTTACAAACTCTCCCCAACCGAATGCACCCATTACCCCCGCTCAGTGCAGTTCTACTGTGTGTGTGTGTGTGTGTGTGTGTGTGTGTACATGGTGTCAAAGGTGAGAGTAAAAGTCCTGTTTAAAGCTCTTCCATAGCTGCTGCTGTTCACTTTCACATGTTGGACGAATAAAGCATTACATTTAAAGTTATTAAAATGTTTACGCTTTATGTTTGAGAAAGAGTAACTCATAAAAAGAGACCCAGCTGCAAATGGATTTTGGTGGACGATGGTTTTCCACCGTATTGGGTGGAAATTTAGTGTGTACAAATCTATAAAATGTATTTTTTTATGCTGGCCTTAAATGAGAGTGAAAGGCAACTCGTTAGATATTTCATACATTGCATTTTAACTGCAATTCAGGACAGCAAGGAAAATGTGTCTCCTGTTCGGACCCCCTCGTCTCATTAACAACATGTGAACTGTGGTCAGTAATGAGCAGATACCCAAAAAAACACAATTGGCTAATGACACAGCGGTACATTTATTAGACCCTAATGTGAGCGAAGCCGAACATAGAGTTGCAGGTGGTGGACCAAACTAAAAGTAATGCCTCTTTAAATTGTATCCATATTATTGTTTTTTAAATATATTAACAACATTGAGGTTTGGGTGTTCATGTGATGCATTCTTACGCCGTTGCATGAAATGCTTAAATCAAACAAGCTAATTTGATCAAGCAGTGAGTAACGGGAGTCTTGTAAAATAAAGGAAAAAGAGGATTTTCCTCCATTACGCAGGCAGCATGTGTGATAACGCCCCGTCTCCACAGGCTGAGCAGCAGTTAAAGCACAAACCACAACGTGTGATCCATTCTTCTTGCAGTGCTTATTTTGTTATGTCCTTTTACATCAAAGTAAACGATATGCCTGAAAAAAATCTATCTATATGATAATTCAAGGTGTCAATCATATAGAACCCACTGGAAAGAAACAAAAGAGGAGATTATACAGCTCTACCATGGATTATTTAAGATGCCATGTACTGCTATTAATAACTAACCACTGTCGGGGGCGACAGTGGCTAAGTGGAGAGCAGGGCCGTCCTTCGATTCATGGCTCCGGCTCCGCTAGTCGATGTGTCCTTGAGCAAGACACTTAACCCCAAAAATTGCTCCCGTAGCTGTGCCTACGGTGTACAATGTGATAGAATCTGAATGGTAAGTCGCTTTGGATAAAAGCGTCTGCTAAATGACTGTAATGCAATGCAACACAGACATTTCTTTATGAGTGGTGCTGGTATCAATGCCCTCCGAACACTGGCTGCTGTAGCACTAACCTGGGTGTCTTCTTCTTGAGGCTCCCTATCACATAAAAGCCTGGGTTACATTTGTAACGGCAGACGGAACCCACGTCGTGCCCCGAGGCCAGGCAGTCCGCTGTCAGCAGCTTGGCGTCGGGTATGTCCAGAACTTCGGGACACTCGATCTTGCAGTAGGCCTCTGGGAAAGACCACAGGCCGTCCTCCAAACACACCAACCTGTCGCTGTCACCTGAGGAGGGGGGGGGAATACACATTATTTTACATGCATGGAAGGATGGGACAGAATTGGTTTTGTTTTATCTATATGCAGTTGGCTATGTTGGTTTGTATCGTAACGCTCATCTGACTGGTGTGGTTGGCAGAGCTTCCATAGAATCTATGTGGAAGGATCAGAAGTCAGAGTTAGTAAGTGTTACTTGTCACTTCAGGACAGCTTTGACTTTACCTCGACGTTTTTCCAGTGAATCCTTGATTTAAAGTGCAGCTTGTATGGGACATTACTTCACTGGAGACCATATAACGTGAACGTGACCCCTGACAGAGTGAGTTCAATGGGACCACAACAATCATGTCTCTTGGTGGTTTAACGTCTTATTTTCCTTCATAAAACCACAGAAATGTTTCTGTGGCATTATGAAATGAAGTGTGACCACATAAAGTAGAGAAGAGTCATGAAGTCACCAACATGTAACTGTAAATAAGAAGTGGACGTAGTCGTCATGACGTCCCCCGTTGGTTTGTGGACTGCAATTTGAAGCCTCGAGTTCGGCAACGTGTCCGTGGCCATCTTGGCTTTTTTCAACCAGTGAACAGGAAGTGATCATATTTGGACTGTGTAGGAGTGACGTAGAGACGATGTATACGTCTCTGGTAGTGGCAGCAACCTGTCAATCACAGTAGCCCCGCCCTAATGCATCCCCTGCTTTATGGTCTGTTTGACTCTAAATGGACCATCATTCACTAAATGAACATCATGTTGAATTGAAGAATACTTGAAACTAGAGATTGAGACCATAAACTCATGTTTACAATGTTTACTGAGGTAATAAATCAAGAGAGAAGTAGAGTCATTTTCTCATAGACTTCTATACAACCAGAGGAGTCGCCCCCTGCTGGACAGCAGAGAGAATGCAGGTTTTAAGAAACTTCAGCATTGGCTTCATTCGTCAGAACTGGAGGTTGGTGCCTGGTTACACCGCAATGTCTAGATGACGTTTGCCAACATTACCAAAGTAAAAGGTCTGAGTGTGTTGAATTGAGCGTAAGTTGTTTGTGCGAGCAGTTCTTGAGAAAGCTGCAACCACCGCACTCTTTAGAACTCCGTACAGCTAAAACACAAAGAACTACACAAAGAAGTACAAGTAGGTCAACAGCATGGATTCATTTGTGTTCCGCTCTGTCTCGTACAGTTATGAGGAGAAAAGAGGCTTCAGCTAGTAGTTCCTACGCCTGCATAGCCTCACATGATGCACGAGCGTCGGTACGCTCGGAGAATCACAACCCCCTCAACCTTTCGCATTGTTTTATTTGGACTATAAAACGTAATGCATCTTTAACATGGCATTCCATTTGTACTAGCCATTTAAACATTGTGCCGGTGTTGCGGTGATCAAAACCCATCACAGCTGCATTAGTGTGCACTGAAGACACTGTGCTCTTTGCTGCCGAGCAATGCATGACGGCCTTGGAGCACATTTCACCAAAGCCACAAATAGAATTATATCTGTGCAATCTCATGAATACATGGGTTCTAAGTGCTGACTCTTTCTGAACCACAAACACAAGTGTGTGGACATCGTGCTTGTTCCATCTAATCGCTTCAAGAAGCATCTACTACACATGTGTCAAACTCAAGGCCCGCGGACCCAATCCGGCCCGCCACGTCATTTTATGTGGCCCGCGAATCCGCCAGCAAAAAAAAAGAAGAAGAAAAAAGTTAGACTTGACAATTAAAAGTATGAGATAGAAAGTTGAAATTGTGAGATAGAAAGTTGAAATTATGAGATAGCATGTTGTCTGTGTACCGACATTAAAACTATCACAGCAGGTGGACCGGAGAGGCAACGGTCCGAAAAGCGGTTTTCCAACGATTGAAAAAGATCGACAAATAATCCCAAAATGTCCACGAAGAGAAAAATTGATGAAGAGGGAAGAAAATGTAATGAAAGATGTGAAAGTGAACACATGTTTGTGCTTCAAGGAGAACAACGGGTCTGTCTTCTGTGTTATGAGGCGTGTCGGTGATGAAGGACACAATTCACGTCGGCATTTTGACACCAAACACGGAGCTAAATTTAGCCTCCGAGAAAAACATCAAACTGTCCAAGAATTAAAAGGCAGACTGCAATCACAGCAGAACATATTTACACAGCTACAGCCCAGTACATGCTGAAGGTATGTGAGCAGAGCTCCGACCAGATACAGACTTTTACAAATGTCAGTTTGTGAAGAAACACCATCGCAGACCGAGTTCATGAACTAGCAGCAATCTAACAACACAGCTAGCTAAGAGACGAGCAGGTACTTGTGTTTCTAATGAGCTGTTGATGAAAGCACAGAAACACGGATACATCATCTATCCATGTTCATCAGACCTGACTCTCAGTGAGCAGCTCTTGGATGTAGCTGCATGCACAGGACGACGACAGGGAGGAACATTAGTGATGCAGAGAGGTGACACAAACAGCTTTGAACAAAGTTATTGTAATAACTTGTGTTTGATATTTGTCTTTGTTATTTTCTTTAATAGTTTGATCTTTGATAGAGTCATGTGGGTTTCTGAACCCTCAATTAAAATGATTTATGTTATAATAACAAAAATGTGTTTAAATATCATTTTTCATTTATATAACTGCATGTACAATATGTTTACACTTGAATAAACAATAATAAAATGCAGAGAGTTATTTAAGAATATGTTAGGAGAAGTTAGTTATACAGTCTTACAGTTACAACCGGCCCTTTGAGGGCGACCGTGATGCTGATGTGGCCCAGAGTGGACATGAGTTTGACACCACTGATCTACTACATTGCGTAACTCGCATTACCAGAAAGGGGCAATGCATTTTTATTTTTTATTTTAGTGTGTAAATATGAATTTGTGTGTGTGTGGCGGTACTGCAAACTACAGGTGCCATCGTTGTTCTGACTCATTATGGTGCAAGTGGTGTTTTTAAAATCATTGTGGACATGGAGGGAGGTTGTGCCGTGTGTGTGTGTGTGTGTGTGTGTGTGTGTGTGTGTGTGTGTGTGCAGGAATATGCCATGTAGATGTTTCTGTCGGTGTTCATCCTGAATTTTAAATAACGACAGTCCCCACTGACGTTTTAAAAAGCCATAAAGCAAAGAGAAGCGCTGTGAGGAGCCAGAGAAGCCGTGGTTGTGATTTTGTAAATGGCAGATTTTTATTGCAACACTGTAGATTAGTTCCCCTGGTCTGAGCTGCTTTCTGAAACTAATTTGTTTTAAACACTGTCTTTAACTTTAACAGGATGCGCCCTGTAAAAAAACAACAAGAAACAAGCCAATTTTAAAGTGTAATTGTGTAAACTCAAGGTTTCATTTTCATTTTATGGACTGTGACCAGTGGCAGCATCTTGCTGGAGGTTTGTGAGTTCACTACCCCGAGCTGTGACTGTCAGGAGGTCGGCCGTAGCAGCAGAGAACGTTACGGGATTCAAAGGTATGTTTGATTGAGAATGTCAATCAGCAATGTGAATAATTCAAAAAGTTTGATTGAAACTCGTTGAATTTCAGTTAATCTCATGAACAGAGAACAGCAGCATATAAGCAAGAATCATTTTGAGGATTTTGAATCTTTCTTTTATGAGCCATTGCTGTTTAAAGGGCAAAATCTGCCACATTTTGTGTGGACGTCCAATCAGTGTTGGCGAGCAATGCATTCTGGTACATGTAGGCCCACTGAGGACTTTTTAAATTCAGTTGACTATGTTTCCCCTTCAAGGCTGATTGGACATCCATATAAAAGGAGGCAAATGCGCCCTTTAACATGCTAACAATAGACGAGAACTAATGGACTCGATTAGAATGGCCGGCCTAGAATAGACGTATCTATAGCTTACCTTGCAGTATAGCTGGTGATCCACAGGTGAAGGAGCACTGTTTGCCGAAGGTGGTCCCCCAGGGGCAACTGAATATGGCATGGTAGACATGAGACTGATCGGGCAGGCCACAGTCCACAGGCTGACAGCTGACTACACGATCCCACGAACCGTGGAAGCACTCCAGCTGTGATTCTCTCTGGAACAAAAGACAAAGTTTGTCTCATTTCCAAAAGGATTCAAAAAAGAACGACAAAATAACAAACATGCCTGATGACACATTATATTATAAATGTAATAATGAAGACAGCGGGAGGTCCTTACTGATTTCCATATTCAAGCCTTTGCCTCAGCCCTTTGTAATCTTTAGCAGTGACTTCTTTTGTTTTTTATTTGTAAGCATTGTTTCCCTCATAATTCATAAGAGGCTTGAGTTACCCCAGAGTTTGGAAGCAAAAGGGAATACAACCACAAATGTTGAGAGAAAAAAGAACACCAAATGTTACAAAGAGTGAACAAATGATTGTAGGACTACTCTAGAATTTGTGGGAAGGACAAACTGAAATCTACGGAAGCCCAGAGAGTCTGAAAAATCAAAACAGATTTTTCACTTGGCACAACCTTTTCATTGACCCGTTACATAAAGACAGGAGAGAAAAGCCTTCGGTGAGATCTGTATCAGATCTGAATCTGTTTGATTTGGCTAAAATGAAGTCAGCTCCGTTTGTGCAGTACGGTTTGTTTTTTGGCTGGAGAGAAAGATGTGAATGAGACTCTGGTGAAGACCAGACCAACCCAACCAGGACCGCTTGAACAGGCGGGTCTCGGTCTTCTCCCGAGCGGAATCTGGTGCGGTTCGTTTGTGGTGTGAAAGCCAACTAACCAAGCACTGTATTTAATGAGATGATTTCTAAAGCTAAACTACTGATAAATAATACAAATCCATCTGCTTATAGGGACGTGGTTTATGATTGATCTGCATAAGGCCATGTATGCCCGATTTATGCAAAGCAACACGTATGCATGTCAGAGAGGGTGTTTTCCCTGATATACAGGTCAAAAGCTGCTCAGACTGCTGTGCTTGTAAACGGTAAGTTGTGTGACAGCGATCCCACAATTATAAGCCCTGAATCATTACTGTACGTCTCATGTACATCGTTGTGCAGTCTAATAACACCAATAATCACTGATTCCTTTGTGAGCTCTTTGTGACACCACAGATTACAAAATCATCAAAGTGCTGCTAACTTTGATTCCCCACGAGGGCCCTGATGATGCAGGAGGACTATCGCCAAAACTGGACAAAGGGCTTTGCATGGTGTTCGTCCATCAGTGATGTTCTGTACCTGGTGAGGAAGGGTTCCCTTGCTGTTGAGGACAGCGATGCTGAAACCGCGGTGACACTGGACAGAGCAGGAGGACTCCCCTCCTCCTGTACACCTGCAGAGACACACTGATATATAGATCGTTCTTTTGTTTGTTCTTCCGCTCTCTTCCAATTGTTCGGGGGTTTCATTTCAAAGGGCCTACCTGACAGAGGCGTGCTCTAGCTGGGGGGGGGCGCAGCTGTCCAGCTGACACGGCTGCCGCAAACAGCTGTTTGAGGGATGGAGAGGGAGGAGAGGGAGGAGAGGGAGGAGAGGGAGAGGGAGGTTTTTAAAAACTGCAAATGATCTTTTTCCTATTGAGACTAAACTTATTTCCGACTGAAGTGTACATCACAGTCTGGTCTATTGTCGTGGAGTCTCATCAATAACCTCGCGTGAGATAACTGGAGTCAGCTGAAGGCTATAAGTTTTAAATTTAAAAGAATCCAGGGGGTGTACAGCCCCAAACCTCTGCAGCCGTGCTCCTCAGAGACTGAATGGTTGAGTTGCATTGTGGGCAATGTAGGCGTGAGGCTTTGACAACGAAGAAGAAAGTGTGGAATTAAAGAGACCGTTTCTCTGCTTCTGTTGCATTGGTTTTCATCCATATTTTTAATTAAAATTGTCCATCGTGAGCTCCTCATGTCCAAACACAATCAAGCTTCAAACGGACTCCTGAACCCAATATTCTACAAGGTACCCAGGAACAGTTCTGTTTTTATCTCTTTATAAGACAACGTGTCAAACTCCAAAACATATTCCTTTCATCATATATTTTTAAAATATTGATTTATGTTTTAACTTAAATGTGAACATTGGGCCTCATTGATCAACTGTTCTTCTGAAGAAATGTCTTCTTAAAATCCACTGACACAGTTTTCAAAGAAAAAGATTCCACTTCTGCACATTTAGATGCTGACATGTTTGTGCAAAATAATTGGTTATAGTTTTTCACCAATTCTATCATTTAAATTACAATTCCATTTTTTGAAATCATTCATAATATCTTGAATAATTATTTGAATTGCAGTAGAAAACGCGTCGTGATCACAGTCACAGTGATCAGTCGCTTGTTGTTGTCAAATGATCTGCTCATCGTATTCAAGGCCTCTTAAAGAGAACATGACATCGTGAACCTGAAGAAGACTTTTCTTACATCACAATATGATGACATGTGGACAAATGGTCCCTTTTTCAAGCGCTGTATGAAACCTGACATGCTGTGTGTGTGTGTGTGTGTGTGTGTGTGCGTGTGTGTGTGTGAAAGCATACGGCGCGTGTGTGTGTGTGTGTGTTAAGTAGGTAGTTGTGGGAGAGCCCACCCTCTGATGCGCACCCGGTCAGGGCGAAGGTGCTGAAGTGGCAGGACGTCCTCAGGGCCACACCTCCCACTGCCACAGAGGGGGAGGAGAAGAGGAGGATAACCGAGGCCGTGATGAAGAAGGGTCGAGACAGGTCATGGGTCACGTTCACCACTAACGGGTTCCGATGGCATGAGAGGCCATGTGTGCCTAGGTGGATGGAAGGGTTTCGAGTAGTCCTTTAGCTTTGACTTTATCACATAATCAAATACATGCAAATCAATACAAGTAAAACGTACCGAGTGAGTGGTTCTTCCCGGTAGTATCGGACAGGAGGATGGTAGCTGTCCTCCGACACTGCTCCCCAGACCACGACCCATCTGAAGCCAGGTACACTATCACAGAAGCTGCTACTCCGGGATGGACGAATCCCACCTGGATCAGTAAAAAAAAGCAGCAATTTGATTTGATTGAAGGAAAAAAAAGATTGATCTGATGCTATGAGAAGACATCTGGACTTGTCATTGAAGGTCCTGTGAGAATAGGCTGTTGGCCAGAGTTGAACCATACTCTACATCCTTCAATGTGGGCTTTTGTCATTTCGTCATTCTTGCAACAACCCTTCAGCTTTGGCCCAGCGTGGTTGCACTTTCCAATGAACACGGTGGTTTGTTGTTCGGATGTCAAAGGGTTCTTGACACTTGTCCGTGTCGCTGTTCTAGTTGCTGGTGCACACATTTCAAATGTTTTCAACCCATTCAATGGCCATTATCATTTGGATCAGCGGTCTCCTGGGTGAAAGTCCTGTGTTTGTTTGAGTCCATCCACCTCGACTTCCTCTGTCTACGGACTTTGTTGCTCTTTACACTACGTCACCTGACATCCTCCTTAGCTTCTGTCATGAGAAAAAAACAGCGGCTTCACTCCGGTTGTCGACCATGTGAATAGATAGAATAACACATGGTTTTGCATTATGCTGAGAGGCAAACGAGCCAATTATAGCAGAGCATCGTCCAGCTGCAACCAGGGCCTGACGAGCTTTAGCTTCTATCTTTAGCTTTTTAACCGGTCTCTCTGCTGAATCAGTTTGACATCATGGATTTATCCTTCAAACACATGTTGAACAACATGTTGTAGACCCTTCTGTCTGCTTCTCTCTGAAATCACTTTTTCATTGTCCAAAAATTAGATCACATTTCTTCAGGGAGTGCAGTTAGTGACAGTGTGGGCTCCATGGTAGCTTGACGGTGTAAAAGCAGGGGGCGTGGCTTCGGAAAGGGTCTGGAATCCAATGTCATAACTCCTCTGCCTCGGCCTCTGCTCTCTATGACGGAACTTCAACTTTTTACAGCCACCTGTTTAGCCGACAGACTGCGGAAGTTTCATCCTCAAAAGATGGATTTTGGAGTATCACTTTTATAAAAATGAAGAGCTTCCAAAGGAAGTATAAGAAGTGTCAAACGAGACGGGCGCCTTTAGAGAGCTGGCTGAGATGGATATGATAGCTGAAAGCTTTTCAGATAAAGTGAGACAAGATATTTAAGGCGAGGGAGGCCTTTCAGAGACAGAAAGAACACTTGAAGTGTTTCAGGGAGAGCTGGCAGATACGGGCGTTATCATGGAGGCCCTTTCAGACGTTGAAAGAGTCTTTAGGAGAAGGCGGCCCTCCAAAGAGGTTTAGAGATGTGCCTGATAAAGAGAGCATCCATAAAAGAAGAAGGAATGTAAAGATGACTCTTTCAACGAAGAAGTGGAATTGATGAGAGGGAAAGGAAAAAAAATGAATGTGCAAGGAAAAAAAGAGGCAGACTCATGACTCAAGGAGCCTATAATCCGGAGCACAACGGACGAAAGGTTTTGAAGCGATCACTCAAAGCAACAGCTTGCCTACGCTTAGTCTGGACCTGCACGGTGGATTGTGGGAACTGTGGCTGCGGAAAGATTAAATCGCACAACCACGACTAAATAGGAGAACCAGACACAGGTGGGGAATGGAAAGTCAGGTCCAAAATACTGTGCAGTCAACAAACAGGACATCCCTCTGAACGCTGGCTTGTGAGTATTGGTGCTGCACAGATAAGCAGGGCAATTAGGACATCGTCTTAACGGCAACAGCAGCTGTTGTAATTGTCTGCCAACGTCAAATATCATCAATTCTAATGTGTTTAATTCACAAATAAACAATTTGTTTGTCTGCATCTTCTGGGGCCATAATAAAGTATACTTCTAAATGATGTATTCCGAATCTATTTATAATTACAAAATGATTCCCTCAGATGCCAAAAATTCAAAAACTTATTTTAGGCATATAATTGTGAAAGATATATCAATTACATAACACTTGGTCTTCCACTATTAGTTAACTGGTAATGGTGATTTACTGAATATTTTGGTAATTAGTAGCCACTGAGTAAAAAATAGCACAAATGTAAATAAAGAATAAGTGGACGGTTCGTCATGATTTGAGTAATCGTCTACAGATCATTAGTGCCGATAATTTGCAGTTGTCCTGGAAAAAGAGTAATTCAATTAAAAAAAAAGAAAAAAAAGCATTGTATGAATCATGCAATTGTTAGAATGTTGGGAATGTGTGTGTGTGTGTGTGTGTGTGTGTGTGTGTGTGTGTGTGTGTGTAGGTTTAAGCCATGCAGACTGTTTGGGGGGCCCTTCAAAACTCATTATTTTAAAAGTATTGGAAAGTGCTGGAAGCTGTTGAAGATGGAATAGCCACCCGCAGTCATTCAGTGGAGGGGAAAACAGATATGAGATGTGCACACTCAGATACACACACACACACACGTACCTTCAGCCAAAATGAATGTTCCAGGTCATTAGTGTCGGACTGGGCTGTGCAAGGGAACCAGGCGTCTGTGGGCAGTTTGTCACTCACCTCCAGGTGCTGGTACCTGCAGAGCTTCACACAGAACACACAATGCTAATTACATGATCAACAGTTACAGGTCATTATAGGTCTATAATCCATGATATAATCCATGGTAACCTCACTTTAGCTCACCTTTTAATGTGAAAAATACGTCATGTAAAATCATTAGTTCTATTGGCACATGGTCTAATTCGTGGCTTCGTCACACATTCCACTTTATGGTGCAACAATGGACAGTTTATATGAACTGAATTACAGGTTTTGCGCTAATTTCACAACTTCCGTGAGACTATTTTGTGTGTTGAGAAGAGTCAAACTTCTCTGGTCGTGAAGCATTTGATAATCCACGCAGAAAAGTCCCGGGAGATTTGCCAGTTCTGAGACGCTGGAACCAGTTTGTCTGACACCAACAGTCCTCCATGATGAAGATGCCTTAAATCATGCTCCTTTTGTTTGTTGAAGTTTCATACGTAGATCAGCACTTCTGCTTTTAGGTTTCAATGCCCAGACACTGCCGGGACAGCTAAATGTCTCAATGAATACCTCCATACATGGAGATAATAAAGAGGAGATAATAAAGAGCAAGTAAAGAAAAAGCTTGTTCAAAATAACAAAATAATAATAAATAACACATAAGAATACAATACAAATTTGATATAAAAAAACTAATAAATACGAATTTAATAAAAGATAAAGAATTATAGAAATATAAAAAAATCAAAGTTAAAAATTTGTTTAGAAAAAAGAAAGAAAATAAATGAAAATGAATTTAATGTGAAAAAAAATAAAAACAGTCAAGTACAAATGAGAAGATTAACAACAGTTGAAAGTGAAAAAGTGAAATCATGTTCTTTGCCCGCCCGAGCAGCTTCAAGCGTTGATGGATCTGAGAGGCCTCGTGTGATCGCAGACATTCTGTGGGAGGGTTCAGGGCGGAGCAATGAGCAGTGTAAAACAACAACAAAGGAGCTATGCCGTAGTCAAAGCCGCTGTGCTGTCTTATAAAGTTCTGACAAAATAGCTTCCAAAGTTCTAGTGGAAGCCCTTCCTTTTATTCTGCTCTTTACCGGTTTCTGCTCATAAAAGTAGTAAAAATACTTTCATATGAACCAGTGATGGACTGACTCATGCAGGAGCATGACTTTAAGAGCTTTTCTTTTTACATTTGAGTGTCTTGGCTGATTTATACTTTGAGTCATCGCTCACAATGTTAGAACAAAGTAAGTAATGCAGAAGGAGAGTGAAAGGCAGGAAGAGCAAACAAGAGAGATAGAAAGAGTGTGAGTGAGCAGAAAGGTTAGAGGGAGAGAAAGAAAGTCAGCTGAGGAATATTGCTACTCGTCCTCAACAAATATCTGTGTTACTACTGAGGTTCCATGTAAAGTCTTGTAAAAACCAAAGGCTGGATGAAATATTGATTTCAAAGCATAGACTGTTATAATAAAGCTTGAATCTGACTTGAATGGACTTTCCTGTGTCTGGACTCCATGAGCAGTTGTGTTTGTGTAACAGGAGCCATAATAAATCAGGCCGGACTATATGCTCCAGATTATACGGTTGTTTCGGGACGTAGCCAAGCTGCTAACATTGTTCGCTCAGAGTCCAGGGTTTCCACGACGGCCTCCACGGGGAGTTTATTGTCATCTGGAAGTCTTCCTATGTGCCCCGTGGTTCGTGCTTCATACCTTGGTGAGTGACGGCTCCCCGGTGGCGGCGTGGGAGGGACAGCGGTCGGGGTCCTGGTGCGAAGCGGCGGCGACGGAAGCCCACTGGTCCGTGTAGCCCAAAGGTGTGAAGTAACCGCAGTCCCGAACGCTGGAGCCCCGCTCGAACTCCTCGCACACGCCGTCGCCGTCGAAGACGTAACACCGGCTCGGCTCGCCTTGGGGAGATGGAGAGGAGAATGAGACAGGAGGATTTATGAAAGGATATAAAGCCTGCTTTCTTAATCTGGCAGGGAACACACATCCCCCGCTGTTACACTCTCATCCAAGTCTGTTTGTCAGTGAACCAAATCCGAGCAGATCTACTTTGTATTTTCATTGGCCGCTTTCAACGTCAGCCACGTCAACCCGACCGTATTTGACTCTCCGTGCTGTCAACAGCCTGTAAATTACAGAAAAAAATGAACTTTGACTTCAATTAATTACTGAAGATCACAACATTTTTTGTTTTGTTACCAGGCGGTAAGAGAGCCTTATATGTGAATTGGCCAGTTAGTTCAGTCCCAAAAGCACCTCAGTAACCCTAGCCCGAAGTCACCAAGCAACAACAGCAGCTGTACGCGCTGCAAAGAACTGTCAAAGCCATGATTCAACGTTAAACAACAGACAAGCAGGTATTATTATTGGGTCTATTATTGACTCAACGAGCAACGGGGGGGTCAATAGATACCTGTCCACAGCCGTGGAAAGGAGCACCAGAGTTACATGCAACATGATACATGTTGTCATTACTGGACAGTTGACAGTAAAACGAGGGCTGCCAATTAGTTGACCAGTTGATTCGTAGGCTGTTGATGGACAAATACGCTCTGCCGGAGATGTGTCCGCATGACCCCCTTCATCTGCTGGAGGGTATTGGCACAAAACATTTTGAAGTGGTTTCCACCAGCCTGCTCTTTGCTCCCAGGGCGTCAAATACTGACGCGTTGTGGTGGCCCTCGGCGTCTGATTCGGTTTTTAACATGGCTTGAGCATGTTTCTAATAAATTGCACTGTATATACATTGCACATCCAAGTTTAAACACTAGTTTCCGACGAAATTGAGTGAAGCTATCTCTGTCTTAACTTCTTGGCACAGAAAGCAATATTTTACTAATTCTACCTGGTCTGTTTGTTACATCTTGATTTTAGACATTTACATTATTGATATGCATTTGAACTTAAAACTATAAATGAAGTGAAATCAAATTGTAGAGCAGTTTTTGTACCGCTGTAATGTTTACTGTTGATTTCTTGCAGTGTAACTGGTTGTAAACTACACATTTGCTGATGTTTGGCTCAGGACTCAATCAAAGCAATGAGCTGCTCCTGCTTTAGCTTCTGTAGGAGATGCACCAGTAAACCTGTAATATTAACTGTTTCAGAAGTCTAGTAGAGTAGTATAGTATCTGCATAGAGAGGGGGTCAGGGTGGATGGACTGGTCAAACAAACACAGGACAGTCACCCAGGAGACCGCTGTTAATGTCCCGTAATGTCAACTTTGGCCTATTTTAAGTTACGTACATGTTACGTAAAGTACTTAACTCACGTTATGCACGTAAAGTAGACTGTAACTGAAGTTACATAACAATCAAACGTTGACTTATTTCAAGCTGCATAAATTACATGGAGCATCAAGTCCATAACCTATAGAACTAAACCTATGGAACAAACGTTATTGTAACCCAAACCACGATCTTTTTACTCAACCTCAACCTAACCAAGTCGTTTTGTTTCCTGAACCCATGTGAAGCCAACCGGCACACAGTGCGTTGGAAAGAGACACCAACAGTGTCCGTATGTGAGGAGTTGGGAATGAGAAAATGTTGTTTCCACTGAATTACATGATTGTTAAAATGCCATGACAATGAAGACTATGAACCATCTTTAAGGCTGTTCATGGTATATGACCATATGCTAATAGAAGCTAGCTTTTCCGGAGGTTTCAACCACATTGTGTTGTGCTTTGGTAAAACTTGTTTTTTCCAAGAGGTCAAAGTTTTCACATCGTTAGTTTGGCTTGATTTTGTTACATTACAGTCTTTAAAAAAAGACTAATCTTTGTAGTGAAAAAGACAGAATGTGCTCCTCAGCCAGCAGGCCCTGCAGTGTGTCTGCGCTAAAGGGCAACGACTTACTAAGGATGTCATTAATGATATTTGAATTGAAGCAGGAGAGGAATAAAGGCTGCTGTGCTTCCTGTAACACAGTTGCACCTGAACTATGAGCAATGAATATAAGTGCAATAGAGTAAGGGCATGACATAATGTGCTGCAGAAGACAACAGCTTGTAAAAGCATCAACACACTTCACAGGTTTGGCCTCATTAACATCTGGACAGCTGCAGAAGTAGACAGACGGAGCTGTGTCAGTGAGTCAGTTCTGCCCGATTGGCTTCAATTAGTTGACGGAAACGTGTTTCCGATAAAAGTCAAATTAGGCCGACACAATTTGACGCCTTACTGTCAGCCGGAGTCCGCCCCCGCTTTGCACTTTGAGTGTTTTTAATTCCAAGTCTGTATCTGTGGAGCCTCACTAACCTGACAATCGTTGACTTAAAGTTAAGACCATCTGTGTATTATCTGAGGTCTGCAATGCTGTAATCATATCCTGCATTGTAACCTTTATTTAATCAGACCGTTAAAAAGACAAGTCATAGAATCTATAACACTAAAAAAAACGAACAGCTAACAACAAATGCAGCTTGGCCGTGACCAGATGACCATGAAAGCAGTTGGTGTGGTTACTGCAGAACTACGCTACCTTCTATCAGCACAGATTACGCAAGAGCAAGACAACTCGGCATAGTTGGAGTTAACTGGGTCAAGCCAACCTTGACGAAGAAGTACAACTGAATAATTGGTTTTAAGTGTTGCAATTTGTAAAAAACAACCTGTTTTTGTCACGATGTCTTTCCGTGTAAAACAAGAGATGGCTAGCCTTGGCCGGGAGAGGAGGAGGGGGGGAGGGGGGGGGCTGACAAATAAATTGACTCGATGATGGAAATGTTCGCCCTGTAACAAACTCTCCTCGCACAAACCCTCACACACCACGCATGAATGAGCCAGTGGGAACAACTCATGGCCTAAAAAGGAAGCAGACAGCATCATCTCCACTCGGCCGTCACTCCCTCCTCAGCAACATACGGAATATTCAGGAAATCGCCCCAGAAAAATAAATTGGATGTTATAAAAGCCACACTTATTCAACCGAGCTTCCCCGATGATTGGGGAGGCAGGTTTTTATTATTTATTTTTTAGAGGGGGGGGTTCAAGGCTTTGAGAGAACAACACATACCAAAACGACAGTGCTGATTTCTCACTGTGGCCTCCTCTCAATGAGAAACAGGGACATTTGTTGGACGGACGGGACTTCTGTTGTGGCCCGTCTGTGTGCTTCAGACACAAGTATTGTCTTCCTGCGGTGGAGTCTAAAGACGATGGGGGCTTCTTTGTTTGTCTTCGGCCACGTTATGCTGCATGTTTTTGGTTTCTTTTACTTTACTTTTTTGGACGTTGACTGACCAACGTTTCACCGCCGGTCTCGCTTGTCTGTCGGATTCATATACAAAAAAGGACTCGATGTTTTGTTTGTTATTGTGCAAAGAATTTACACAGGGGATGGTCTGTGAGTCAGTTCGTGGCATTTACTGTTGTGATAATTATATTCCGTACACATATCGGAGAAGATTAAAATGCATGAATACGACTGCATACGGCACGCTGTGTTCATGTGGAGTGAAAAACATCTCGAATAAAAAGATCAAAATAGAGCCCTAACAGGTGAATGTGTATTCAGTCACTCAAGGTTGAACACCCACCAAGGGTTGTTTTCTGGCAGCCACATGACTCACTGCGTCACAAATCTAAACTGTTTCTTAATGTTTCTCTTCTTCCCATAAATCTCAAGTTGTTAATTCTGGGAACAAATTGTGCGTTCTTTCCTAACCCTAACCCTAACCTTGTTCTTTCAAGCTTCTTGTTGGGTGTAAAAGAAAACGTTACTTACCTTACATAAACCATATCAAATACGATAAATGGTACAAATACCATTTTTTAACAAAGCCAAAACATAATCTTTGAAGTAAATCATTGCGCTTCATTCATCAATATTCCTGAGCCTGCTTGAAACCTCATAAAGGCCTGAAAGGTATTCAATAAAGGAAACATGTCTGACATGTTGTGAGGTTAAAAGTGTTTTTCTCTGCCAGCCTAATGTCAAAACGCCTCAGATGTCCAAACGAGACTTGTGACTTTGCAAAGCAGGAACTGACTTTTCGCCCCTCGGCTCATCTGTTTCCTCTGATGCGGTGGAATCGGTTCCAGCCAGAAGCTTTTATGTCTTGTAAATTAAGTTTGATTGGCTTGAATTTTTCTATTATTACTGCTGCGTGCACAAATAAGAGATTTTGCCGCTTTGACATTAAAAGTTGATGTTCACGTTTCACGTGTAAGAGAGGCAGATCTGGTGGGTTTGATGGAGTATGACTGTGTTCTGCAGTGGAGTGGATCTCACTCACCATTACAGTTGAAGCTCATCTCCTTCAGGCATTTCTTAGAGCAGCCGTCGCCGTCCAACAGATTGCTGTCGTCACACTCTTCTGTCCTGCAGAGAGAGAACCATCAAACCATCAAACCATCACCACCATCACCACCTTTATCTCCCATGTCGGCTACATTTACATTGTGTGTTAAATCGTGTTCAACAGACCCCTGTATGAAGCCATCTCCGCAGTAGGACTGTCCATGACTGTAGAGGAGAGGTGAGGAGGGATCGCTGAGGAGGCCATCTGCTTCCACTTGGATTGTGTACTGGTACTTGACCCCCTGCCTTACAGAGCTGGAGAGGAGAGGAAACAGAAGAAGAGGAAATGAGACAAGTGGAGAGGAGGAGAGGAGAGAAGACCAGATTAGAGGAGAGAAACAGTAGGAGAGGTGACAAGACAGGAGGAGAGGAAAGGAGAAGACGAGAGAAGACGTAATTCGAGGAGACAGGAGAGGAAACGAGAGGAGACAAACCAAGCAGAAAAGAGGAGAGGGTAAAGAGTTTTATGATTGCTTAAATTTCTAATAACAATAAATAACTGTAAAAAATTGGTATAAAAATGATTTAGTAGACATCCAAGGTTTGTTGTGTTCTACTGAGGAGCAGTGAGCCAGGTTTTTACTGCTTTGTGGTACAAACTGATCCTATAATCTTTGCAGGCTTGTTGATACCAATGAAATGTGTAGAGGATGACCTCAATGTCTGTAACATTGCTTATTGGTGCCGTGTTGAGCGGAAGCATTGCTTATTGGTGCTGTTAGAGAGGAAGCATTGCTTATTGGTGCTGTTAGAGAGGAAGCATTGCTTATTGGTGCTGTTAGAGAGGAAGCATTGCTTATTGGTGCTGTTAGAGAGGAAGCATTGCTTATTGGTGCTGTTAGAGAGGAAGCATTGCTTATTGGTGCTGTTAGAGAGGAAGCATTGCTTATTGGTGCTGTTAGAGAGGAAGCATTGCTTGTTGGTGATGTTAGAGAGGAAGCATTGCTTATTGGTGCTGTTAGAGAGGAAGCATTGCTTATTGGTGATGTTAGAGAGGAAGCATTGCTTGTTGGTGCTGTTAGAGAGGAAGCATTGCTTGTTGGTGCTGTTAGAGAGGAAGCATTGCTTATTGGTGCTGTTAGAGAGGAAGCATTGCTTGTTGGTGCTGTTAGAGAGGAAGCATTGCTTATTGGTGCTGTCAGAGAGGAAGCATTGCTTATTGGTGCTGTTAGAGAGGAAGCATTGCTTGTTGGTGCTGTTAGAGAGGAAGCATTGCTTATTGGTGCTGTCAGAGAGGAAGCATTGCTTATTGGTGCTGTTAGAGAGGAAGCATTGCTTATTGGTGCTGTTAGAGAGGAAGCATTGCTTATTGGTGCTGTTAGAGAGGAAGCATTGCTTGTTGGTGCTGTTAGAGAGGAAGCATTGCTTATTGGTGCTGTCAGAGAGGAAGCATTGCTTATTGGTGCTGTTAGAGAGGAAGCATTGCTTATTGGTGCTGTTAGAGAGGAAGCATTGCTTATTGGTGCTGTTCGAGAGGAAGCATTGCTTATTGGTGATGTTAGAGAGGAAGCATTGCTTATTGGTGATGTTAGAGAGGAAGCATTGCTTATTGGTGCTGTCAGAGAGGAAGCATTGCTTATTGGTGATGTTAGAGAGGAAGCATTGCTTATTGGTGCCGTCAGAGAGGAAGCATTGCTTATTGGTGCTGTTAGAGAGGAAGCATTGCTTATTGGTGCTGTTAGAGAGGAAGCATTGCTTATTGGTGCTGTTAGAGAGGAAGCATTGCTTATTGGTGCTGTTAGAGAGGAAGCATTGCTTATTGGTGCTGTTAGAGAGGAAGCATTGCTTATTGGTGCTGTTAGAGAGGAAGCATTGCTTATTGGTGCTGTTAGAGAGGAAGCATTGCTTGTTGGTGCTGTTAGAGAGGAAGCATTGCTTATTGGTGCTGTTCGAGAGGAAGCATTGCTTATTGGTGATGTTAGAGAGGAAGCATTGCTTATTGGTGATGTTAGAGAGGAAGCATTGCTTATTGGTGCTGTCAGAGAGGAAGCATTGCTTATTGGTGATGTTAGAGAGGAAGCATTGCTTATTGGTGCTGTTAGAGAGGAAGCATTGCTTATTGGTGCTGTTAGAGAGGAAGCATTGCTTATTGGTGCTGTTAGAGAGGAAGCATTGCTTATTGGTGCTGTCAGAGAGGAAGCATTGCTTATTGGTGCTGTTAGAGAGGAAGCATTGCTTATTGGTGCTGTTAGAGAGGAAGCATTGCTTGTTGGTGCTGTTAGAGAGGAAGCATTGCTTATTGGTGCTGTTAGAGAGGAAGCATTGCTTATTGGTGCTGTTAGAGAGGAAGCATTGCTTATTGGTGCTGTTAGAGAGGAAGCATTGCTTGTTGGTGCTGTTAGAGAGGAAGCATTGCTTATTGGTGCTGTTAGAGAGGAAGCATTGCTTGTTGGTGCTGTTAGAGAGGAGGCATTGCTTATTGGTGCTGTTAGAGAGGAAGCATTGCTTATTGGTGCTGTTAGAGAGGAAGCATTGCTTATTGGTGCTGTCAGAGAGGAAGCATTGCTTATTGGTGCTGTTAGAGAGGAAGCATTGCTTATTGGTGCTGTCAGAGAGGAAGCATTGCTTATTGGTGCTGTTAGAGAGGAAGCATTGCTTATTGGTGCTGTTAGAGAGGAAGCATTGCTTGTTGGTGCTGTTAGAGAGGAAGCATTGCTTATTGGTGCTGTTAGAGAGGAAGCATTGCTTGTTGGTGCTGTTAGAGAGGAAGCATTGCTTATTGGTGCTGTTAGAGAGGAAGCATTGCTTATTGGTGATGTTAGAGAGGAAGCATTGCTTATTGGTGCTGTTAGAGAGGAAGCATTGCTTATTGGTGCTGTTAGAGAGGAAGCATTGCTTATTGGTGCTGTTAGAGAGGAAGCATTGCTTATTGGTGCTGTTAGAGAGGAAGCATTGCTTATTGGTGCTGTCAGAGAGGAAGCATTGCTTATTGGTGCTGTTTGAGAGGAAGCATTGCTTATTGGTGCTGTTAGAGAGGAAGCATTGCTTATTGGTGCTGTTAGAGAGGAAGCATTGCTTATTGGTGCTGTTAGAGAGGAAGCATTGTAATTGCAGATGGACTCGGTGAACAGTGGCTCGTGGGATCGCAGTGGGAATCCCTATTTATCTGTGCTGCGTCTCAAAGCCCTCTGCCACAGCTCTCTCCCTCTAGAGGCCTCTTCATGATAATCATGGTGGGCTTTCGGTGATCTTTTCCTCCCGACATACCTGATTCCCTCTTAAATTACTCAACTTCATTAACAAAAATAAGGGGCTGACAAGCGCTTGTCGGGGTCATCGAAGAGCTCCGGAAACCCCCCAACCCCCACAGAGATTACATTTCTGTAACGTTCTGATGACTCATTTATACACGAAACACTAAAACCTTCAAAATGCATGAGAGGTTTATTCAACAATTTTTATATCGCAGTGGTTTCTGGGTTGTAGGACTCAGTCCTGCATCAGGATACCTGATGAACAAAAACACACAAGTAGTAAAGTGTTTTGATTGGTTCAACAGTTCGTCTTGTCCTCGTCACGTTGACCACAGAGCTCATCAGGAGGAATCGCTCACATTTTGTTCATATTCAAACTCTGCTGTAGCTGTAGTCCTCTCTTACCCTTCCTCACCTACAATATCCTCATTTCTTCTCTTCTTCTCTCTTTTGCATCTCTCGTGCGCGGTATCTATATCTTTTCCAATCCCCCTCTGTCTCCTCCCCTCTCCCCTCTTCCTTTTCATCTGTTCTCCCTCCTCTCTCCCTTGTCTACAAACTCGTTGCTCCCAAACACTCTCTTCTCCTCACATCAACCCCTCGCTGCCCTACTCAGTCCCACATAACTCAATTCCCCGCGGTTCTTACATCTTTTTGCACTTAGACACAGCTTGTGTAACGCAGGAGACGTGTTAGCTGAAAAATAAACTCTTTTTTTAAAGCTGTGTCCACCTGCATCTACCTTGCTCTGTAAGAGAGCCACAGGTTTTGTTTGTTTTTTAGAAAATTGCCACAACATTTGAACTTCAGCCCAAAATGAGCAGCAACCCTGGGACACAACTCTCATGTCCCGGCAGCTATTTAGTAAGATTCAACAAAAACAAAAGCCTTGTGGCTTTACATTTGTATTCCGGTAATCATTTGGACACCCGGCAACACGAGACGGGACGCTGGACAAACTTATTCAACTTCAGCCCTGAAACTTCAGCATGCTTTTGCTTGATGGAAACGATTTGGATCAGTAGCCTCAGCTCCACATCCCCATGCTGGAAACATTTCCAACCAGAACCAGACCCAAACACTCTTTTAGAGACCGATAACTGTGGATTAGCAGATCTGAGGACACACACACACACACACACACACACACACAGGCAATGCTGTGAAACCTAAACTCCATGTTGTCCCTAAATAACATTATTTTTGTGACCCTCAGTCTTATTTTTCCTCTGAAGCTGCTGATGTCTGACGAGGCAGTGTTTGTGTGAGTGTGTGTGTGTGTGTGTGTGTGCATGTGTGTGTGTTACAATGTGTCCACCTCAGAGACATCATTGCAAAACAAGGTCATGTCAGATCATCTTCAGTAAGAGTGAGTTTGCCTCTACAAACACCCTGACAACATCTGTCACTGACCTGTCAGTGAAGGTCTGCCGGGTCTGAGGCGAGGGGCTTTTGCCCGTGAAGGGCGGCTGCCGGCGAATCCGGTACAGCAGGGGCTGGCAGCCGGAGCACAGGGGGCTGCCGGGGCCTGAGGACAACATGGCGGCATCGATCTCCATCTTCTCGTCGAAGGTGCAGAGTTTGACGGCGGCGATGGCGGCGCCGCGGGTGTCCAGGCGCAGCGTGAAGGGCATGTCGCAGAAGACGTGCTGGGGTCCGAGGTTGATGCTTTTCTCCGCGTCTGTTATCAGCTCCACGTTGGCTAGGGCCGGGTTGTCTGGGACGGGGAAACAGAGAGATCATGCTAAATGTGTCTGCTGGTATGTCTGTCATTCTGAACATCAGTGGCAGTGCAGAGATCCATGTGTGGACAGTGGTACCAGACTACTGGTTTTATAGTGTAAAGTATAAAGACCGCTACAACGCACACAGGGCGGTTGGGGGATGGAGGTGGATCTTACAACCAGGAACATTTTTGTCACTTCATTAAATATAATAATCGATTACAAATTCAGTCACAAAATTGGGACTGGTTACAAAACCAAAGAGCTTATGTGGATGTCCAATCAGTGTTGATGGTGAATGTAGTCAATTGACGCCGTATACGGCTCTGGTAGTGGCAGCGACCTGTCAATCACAGTAGCCCCGCCCTAAAGCATCCCCTGCTTTATGGTCTGTTTGACTCTAAATGGACCATAACTTACTAAATGAACATCATGTTGGATTGAATAAGACTTGAAACTAGAGACAGTCGAGAAAATGCAAGTTTTAAGACATAAAGCATCGGTTTCACTCAGCAGAACCGGAGGTTGCCTCCTGGTTGTGATGGAGTGACACTTACTGGAAGAGACGTAGGTGACCCAGAGTGTAAGTGCGTGTGGAACGATGTGGTGAAGGAACCCCAGCGTGAGCGTGCAGCCCTCCGTGTCAGGACACGGTGAGGTCACGTTGGTGTCATAAAGGCTGAGCTCGGGACTCCAGGCCTGGAGGCTGGGATCACAGGGCTGCTCCACGTCAGGTGGGCCTGGGGTTCAATGACATCACACGGACACACGCATCAATATTCATGTCTTCATCCATTCCATGACCCTAAATGTACATTCCAATCAGACACACAGTAGTACAGAGCAGAGGCAGTTTAACATTTAGACAGTGGCTCGACTTGCTACCTATCTAATTACAACGGCAATGACCAACAGATTATTCCATCAGTTTTCAACGATTAAATGAATCGCCAACTGTTTAGAGAATTGATTAATTGGTTTGAGTCATTTTCAACAAAAGAAAAGTCAAAGTTATCTGATTATGTTCTGGTTTCTTCACTCTGTTACAATAATCTGAATATTTTTGAGTTGTGGACAAAACAAGACGTCGCCCTGGGCTTTGGGGGAAACGGATTGACTTTTTTTTGGCCTCAACAACTTTTCTGTTGATCGAGGAAATAATCAACAGATTAATCAACGATGAAATGAATCGTTAGTTGCAGCTAGTGTATCTTTCATTCATCACATATTGCATTATTCAATTCAACTCAATTGCATTTGTATGGTGCAAAACCACAACAGAAGTAATCTCAGGGCACTTTTGGCATGGTGCAGGTCCAGACTCTTTCGAATATTATTTACAGACACCCAACAATTCCCACCATGAGCGAGCAACAGTGGCAACTAACAACAAGCAAAGACCTCAAGCAGAACCGGGCTCTGGTTTGGCAGCCATTTACCTCGACTGGTCCATCGGCTCTTTGTCCATTTAGCTTCTTACTAACCAGGGGATCCTCACATTGATACACAATCTTCAGCCAAAGTTAGGACGATTTTGGTCATTTCAGTTGAGACTGTTCAGTATTCAGATTTTCTCAGTGCTCATTTTACTGGTTTGAAGTGTCTGTGATGTCATGTACTTCTGTGCACCAAAATGTAGCAATATTTGAATATGATGACAGCTGTGGTATGGTTTCCTGATGTTGACGGGGAGCTGGTTCCTCCAATCAGACGTGATCAAACACACCAACACAGTCCTGATGAAGCAGATTAGTGGCGTTTTAGTCTTAATAAATAACTCCTCTGTAAAGATGTTTTTCCTTTTTGCCCACTTCTATTTAACAAAGGTCTCAGTATTACTTTTAACAGTTACCAGCAAACCCACTCTCATTATTTACAAGAGAGAGCAGAATTTCCCAGTTGACTGTGAAAGAAAGTCCTGCTCTCTGACCTAAAACATGGCAAGCATTCAAAACGCAATAGTAACACCATTACACCCGGCAAAATGAGTTGATAATTGTTACAGTGTTAGTGATTAGCACGATGGAATCACATTACAGTAGTTGTATTGTCAGCTGTGTCCCAGACAGCCAAATAAAAATCCTGATGTTAATGAGGTGTTACACATTTCACACCGTCTGAAGCACAGTGGATTGCCATGTGAACGCCAGTGAAATGATGTCGACATCGGCCTAAATTGGCATAATAAATGAACCAGAACTGTAAACTGTTGCCATTAGCTGCCTACATTTTCCAGCAACTGAAGTGCTAGACATATTAATAAAGATCAGCCATGTCTGCCACATGTGCTAGAGTCTGGTAAGATCGTCCTACGCATTGCTCAATTTGCTTGTTGTCAGTTGTCATATTTTATGACATCATCACCCTAAAATATATTTTAAAATCTTCAGTTTGATTACAGGGATTCATCGGATGAAATGAGTTTGTCTTTTTTCATAAATCAACTTTCTTCAATGAATATAACTCATCAGTGCGTGACCTTGCTCTCCAGCGTGCCCTTGCCCTCCAGCAAGCAGTTTTTTGACCGGAGTGAAAATGTTGACTTTGAAAGGTTAAACACCAACAAATTGAAGCCATGGGTGTGTCCAGAAAGTGTTGAACAGAGTAGATTCACTGCTTGTGATGATATTCATCTGGCTTTAATGGCATGACAAGATGGACACATTTTGTAATTTCATTTTGATGAATATAAAATCTAAAACTATTAAATATAAGATTGCGTTTTAGCTCTGCTGCCTGTTAATTAGTCCAGTCCTCACAATATTATACCATTAGTTCTGGAGCCGATAGGCTCTGGCAGCAGCTTTATGTCTCACGGCCTCGAGCTGTGTGCCAATATTTAACAGTCACTGTCAATCCAATGCTTTCCATCTTGCATTAGTCGAGAGTCCAGACTTGACTGAGAGACGAAACATCATTGCCTTCTTTTTAAATGATTTGCGGTTGTGATGAGGGCATATATTGTCTGGACTGGGCAGCATTCAAATGTTGATTTCTTTTGAAATTTGCTGGTCAACGTTATGAATGAAGCACTAGCTTCAGTCAACGAGCCAAATGTCCATAACCACGCAACCAATGATGACATTGCTCTTTGTCGGAGAGACGAGTATGGATAAAACTGTTCGCTAACATGTTTGCTGTAACAACTTTAGAAATTATAATATATTAAAGTGTTTTTTCCTTGTTCCACCGCCCCCATGTGGCCAGAAAATGTATATGAATGCTTTAAGATTTCCAATGATGGTCAAGTATATAGATATATGGATTGTTTGCATCCATGCATCATTATTCATACATTTAAGTGTGTTGTATTTCAATACTTTCAGGATAAAAGTGAATAGTTATAGATATTTATTAAAATACTTTATCACCAGCATTACACTGTCAACTATCCCAGGCTTTTTTTTACATTCTTGTACATCTGGTCATCTTTTTTGATTATTACTTTTGCTGCGGCCACAACTCATTTCCTCCTCACGTATTATACATTTCCATCTTCATCCATCAGTCGCCTTAGAATTGTGATATTACATTTTCATCCGTACAGGTCTGGACTTCTCAACCTTAATCCCCTCTCTCTACTCGCATCTTGATACAGATTGCAGTACAGTGAACTTACAGTGCACTTACTTTAAACTTTCCCATTTTGAATTGTGAACCACTTTAATGCTGAAAGCAGCACATAAACAAATAGAATCCTTTTCAGCGGGATCTCAGGCTCCTGAAACAGGCAAAGAGGTTTCAAAACAAGAACCAGTCAACGTTGTGGCACAGGCAACATCGTCAGGAAATGTAAAAGGACAATTTTGCCAACAATTCAAGCCAACAGTGTTTTTCCATCAAACTTGTATTTTGCGTTGCAAGCCCTGATATCCGCATTGAATTTCCCTGCTGAGGGAGATATAGCCCGTCTCCGTTGGCTGACAAAGTCCCCGTGCATCGTCCTCTTCAGAAGAGGGAGCGAGTGAAAAGGAGCCGGGGAAGCCAGCAGACTGGCTGTCTCCTCAGCTGTGTGCATACCACTGTTTAGAGTAAGACTGTAATTGACTCTTTATCATCATTATGGTCCCGCATCGACAAAGAGGGAGCCCTAATCCCCCCTGTTCCTCCTCGCCGCTTGTTTTCAAAGCGTAAATTCCAGCCGAGGATTTCCACATACTTGGGTAGAGTTACCGCGGAGGAGAAGGAGAGTGTTATTGTGCTCGTAAGATCCTTCTTTCTGTCTATCTCTTGCTCTCTCTTTGTTTGCTTCCTTGTGTTCCTTTTAATTTTTTTCCTTCTTGTTTATTTTCCTCCGTTACTCTACATCTCATGCCAAAGGAACCCGGGCTTCTGCAGGAATTCTAATTGGAATAACAAGGACCATGTGCTAACGTGACGCGTAATGTTTCACAGTACAGTGCTACAAGATTCACTTTTGTTGGGGGGGGGGGGGGGGGGGGGCTTTTTTGTTAATGACTGAGGTTCAATGTTTGAACAGCACCCAAACATTACCCGAGTAGACGGCTCGCCTGATAATCCTTGTTCTCGCTTTGGCTAAAACAAGACGTCTGTAGCTGAGGGCAATTATCATTTAATGATTTTCTGCTTTTTCCTCGTCCAGGAGCCATTAGCCTCGCACGCACCTGAAGTTTACAAGGAAGAGAAGTGTGTGTGTGTGTGTGTGTGTGTGTGTCAACCAGAGACACAAGTAGAACTCAAGGACGCAAACCTGAAGACCGCCACATTCCTCACTGTCAATAATTATTGAAAGAGAAGAGTGGATCAGACTCAGTACGCTGAGGATTTTTAGGATGAAAGAGGAGACATCAACAATTGCCTCTCCTGGTTTTCATTTCAACTTGGCCATTATTTATTGAAATGAATTCCAACCGTAGAAAAATAATCTATTTTGATCAAATAATGTATAAAAAACAAGGGGTGCATTAAGAAAGGTTGTTCCTGTCCAGATCACTCTTTGGACACACATAGTGATTTTTTGACTGACCAACTGCCTCCTCGGGTGTCCAGTAGCCTGACGTGTCACAGATGCGAGGTGAGGTGGCCTCGGAGGCGTACTGGTGGAAAACGCCGTCCGTCTCACAGTCTCCACAGTTGATACCAGACCCATGGAAGGAGGAGCTGGGACATAAGGGAACACGGTTGCTGATTAGGAAACATCTTCTTTCACAAATGTGTCTCTCTTAAGACCTACAATAATGTAGGACCAACTTCAGAAATCTGAAGACACACGGGTAAAGTAGAGGGGATGACTTGTAGAGCATTCAGGACCTGAATACGTTCCGGTGGGCCAACAAGGCCAACGTCATTTCAAATGCAGCCGTCTTTTGGCATGATTTGGAGCTATAACCATGTGGAGAATCCCCTCATCTGTTGCACACGGGCCAGTTGTTTGTTGCTCATGTAAGCAGCACATGAAGTGAGAGGATGACGTGACCACATTCTAAGTGTTTTTGTTCAGGTGGTCATCGTGCACTGGTAAATACGAAACATGAACCAATCCAAAAGAGACTGGGAGGTAGAAGCAGGCATTAACTCCCCTGATTGTTCTCATTACATGTTCACTAGCTGTTACACTGTTGGTTACGTGTCCGTCATTTAATTGTCTACTTGCATGACGGTAAAGAGGCAACACATTGCTGCCATTGTTGTCACTCAAGCCAAGTGCAATCCTTTGTTCATTATGCGTTGCATGAGTGGAATAGTAACATATCTACCTATAAAGCAAGGAATGTCTGTCTGTCTGTGTGTCTTTCACACAGCTCCAGAACTGTCCATCTAATCTATTTCACACTTGGTGGGTGTATTGCTGGGGACCCAAGGACGTGCAGTGTCAAAGTTGGACATGCAACACTTTCAATTTTAAATAAACTTTGAATAAACAAGCAAACAGCGCTCTGTGCAGCAGCGGGGGCGGGGCTTCAAGGCTCTGCAGACTGAGTCAAGCATGTCATTTTCTGCATTTCCCCCCCCCTGACAACACTGCAAGCGGCAATAAGGGGAACCAAGCAAATGGCCCTCTGGTTCCCAAGCCAAGACCCCCACAGACAGAGCTACTGCCACCCACCCAACAACAGGGCCACCATCACTAAAGCAGTCATAGGAACAGGTGGACATAGTTTCCAAAGATCTTTTGGGCTCTGATGAGTTTCAAAAATGAAAACACATTTGAACAATATCGTACAGATAACAGACATTACTAAATTTGGACAGTCAAACATTGAAATGAAGAACCCATGCAATCGTACCTCTGATAAAGTGGTCCCCTTATAGGTGGCAGCCAATAGATTGAGACAGAATCCGGACTCTGGTCCGTCACTATCGGGGCCAGAGGGATGGGGGCAGGTTGCTGCTCCGTCAGCCAGTTCTGGTAGACCAAGTCAAGATAACAGTGCATCCGGGCCACTTGGTTGGGTGTGAAATGGTTGGTGCAGTTGTCATCTGACGGGGTGCAATGCAAAGAAAAGGTCCAGGTCATCATCACGGATAACTAAAAAAACCTTAAATTAGCCAGCTGTCCTAACAAAACTAATTTTAATATAAAGTAATGCAAGTTGTTTGCATGAAGTATATGTCGTAGTTGTACTTGCTTGTGTGGCTGTGTTACAAATGTCAAGGGGGACATTACTTTCCATAAGAGCCTCGTGTCTTTTCACCTGATATGAGGACATGTCACAACATGTCCCCAACAAATGATACGGATTCAAGACCAAGTTGTAATCAAGAACCATGTGTTTTGTATTCCTGAATTTTGTCTTGCACAAAAAAGCAACGTTTGTGATTTTGCAGGAGGATGTTACGCAGAGTCTACTTTATGTCCTCGCTCTTCTGTACAGTGTACAGTCTACTTGTTCTGTGGGTCAATGATTATTTTCGACATCTCTGACAGTACACCTACTGTTAATTATATTATCCACTGTACCTGTGTAACTCATGTAATTGCTATAAGGTGTGTCACGGTACATGGTGAGTCCACAGGTATCATTGACGGCTCCAGGGTCGTGGCAGGCTTTGGATTTGGGCGTTGGTGCGGTGTCAGCACACAGATCTCCTGTCTCCATGGATGGGGTGGTCTCCTGCAAGTGCATATGACAGAACTACTAGCAAATGATCACAGAAGAGTGAAAAGCTCAATGTATATACTTTACAGACAGCAGACATTGAAAGAAGTTCATATAAAGAACGTTAGAAGTGTACATTAAGTAGCATTTTTGATAAAGCAATATACTGTATGATACCGAACAATAAACATTTGAAACAAAAAGTGAGTACAGTACAGCTTTGCAAAGGGAAAACCGTTGTCATATTAAATGAGCCCATTGGTTGTTCGTACAACAACAGTTAATATGGGTGTTATGACCTATATTAACTGTTGTTTGGCAGCGACGTCTAGTGGCTGTACTAATTACGACGGGACCAAAGGAGGAAGTCAGGTGACATGGTTTAAAGAGCGCCGAAGCAGCGATGTGGTTGGTGCGGACAGATGGGTCAAACAAACATATGACTTTCACCTAGGAGATCGCTGTCGCCGGCTTGTTTTTTTCAGCCAGAAGTGACCCGAGAGGGTGGAGCTAAGTACAACCAAACGCTGAATAAGACATTTTTATATGACCAAAATGTGACAATTAACTTGTTTGAGGTGAAAACACTTTGTGAAAGGGTTGAAGTTCTGAGACGAAAAACACGGACAACACCCTGACTGCAAAACGCCGTGATAGAGACCTGTCAATCACAGTAGCCCCGCCCTAAAGCATACCCTGTTTTATGGTCTATTTGACTCTAAAATGATTTACTAAATGAACATCATGCTGTATTGAAGAAGTCTTAAATGAAGTGAGAAGTAGAGTCATTTTCTAATAGACCATTATACAATCCCTCTATGCTAACCCTTTTTACAACCAGAGGAGTCGCCCCCTGATGGACATTAAAAAGAATGCAGGTTTAGGCCACTTCCACATCAGCCTCACTTTTCAGAACCAGAGGTTGCCACCAGGTCGGAACAAATAACCACATATGGTTATATGTGTTGGACGACTTGTTGTAAGTATTATCAAGAGGAGACGATTGAACAGTCTTACCTGACATGGGTCATCACAGGAGTCCCGCTCGCTCACCCCCTTGAAGACATGGTACAGTCCAAGAATGTGGCCCATCTCATGGATCATGGTGTTGTGGTGGCCCATGGTGCCAAAGTAGGACGGGTTAAGCACCATCCCACCTGAGGTCAAAAGATCAAATTCAAATAGGTCATGATATTATTACTATCTCAATGTTTTTGTCTTTTGTTAAGACTATTTTTAATATTTCAAGTGACGGAAAAGTGAGATTTATTTTGTTGCGCCATTGCAAGGTCCAAATCTAAAATAGCTTTCTCTTTCAAAACTGTGACACCTCATTCCATCACTCTGACGTGATTTCCAAAAGTAACCTCAAACAGGTTTAGTGCTTTACAGCAAGACACGCCCAACAAAACTAATGTGGTATTGCTGTTAAGTCCAGATTCTAACCACCAGCTGTCTGGCAATTCAGCTCCAGTTTGACTCTCTGCCACAGAATTTCCAAAAGAGCAACAAACCTCCATTGTAAAAAGAGTAAGCACTGTGACATTTAAAACCAATTAGAAAAGCAGTAAAACTTAAGTACTTTAAACCAAAAACAGGAAACTGGATACTGTTACGTGGCTGCGGGTGGCCATGCTCTGAATCTAGAGGAACGCTCTGCAGAAACCTTGTATTCGTCATTTTGCCTCATTTTCCTCATAGTTGACACCTACCACCATTGTCTAACTAGTAAAGAAGAAGTTCCATGGCTTCGGAACCAACCTATGCCACTGAAAATGCAATAAGCTGTACTACTAGATAATGAGGGGAAAATGGAGAAAGCCGATATAACTAGATAACTACCAGACTATATGAGTGTGTTTAAGACGCAGCAGAATGTTTGAAGTGTTAGAAATGTATTGTGAGTCTATTAGCATATCAGGAGGAGAGCCACTGTTAACGCAGTGTAAAAGATTGGAAGGCTGGATTCAGGCAGACAGATCACAACGAGAAAACGGAAGGAAAATCAGGCCTCCGGTCTAATCATGAACGGTTCATAGAACTTTGAGAAAGCACTCTCTAACGAGCAGACAGAAAGACTGAATGGAAGAACACAGTGGAAACATAGCTTCTTTATGTTTCCATAAGCACATGAAGTTCATTTTCTAATGACCCTGCTCTGAAGTACATGTTTAAACCTGTGTACTAATTTCCTCTAAGTTCTTCTGCAATATTCCTTTGTGCTTGGATCCTGCTGCCCCTTGCTCACGCCTCGGAGGTTGTGTATTTAGTTTGTTGATGTGTCCAGTGGTTAACAGGATATCTCAAAACATGTTTCCAGATCTCAATTCAGTTTGGTAGAAAGTCAGAATTAGTTTTTTTAGGTGTGGATCTGGTCGCAGGATTTCTTTAAAAATGTTTTCTTGACAGAAAAACATAATGCATACATTCAAATAAAAATGTTCTTCAAGTATTCCAAGGAAATCCGTTTTAAAATCAGCTGTGGTTTTGGGGCCATTCTTACGAGAACAGCCTCTGAGTGGAGGTACGGAGTATGCCGATAATTAGAGAATCAAGAACAGACATGACAGTGATTGGTTTTCTAATTAGAAACAGCGTATTTCCGTGGCGAAGACATTGAACAATGAAGACGTTAAATGCAAAGACACTAATCAACAGGGCCTCCGGAGACGTCTTGTCATCTACTGACTTGTTTAAACGAGGACAGATGCTGAGCGACTGAAGCAAAGGAGAGAACTCGGTACAACAGTCTAACTCTGACAATATGAACGGGAGCATTAAGCATTCCTATATAAATTGAGATCCATCTCCAGCTCATACATCTACAGAACAACAACATATTAGATTATGTAATTACAGTTATTATCCCAAAATGGAATTAAAGCTTTTTCGAAAAAGCAGCTGGGCACAATAAAACCAGGGAAAGTCTAATTTTGTTATTTGACACCCTGTGTTCACAGGGAGCTATTGTCCAGCTCCTCCGTGAGCAAAAACATCTGTTTATTCAACTTTAAACAAAAATGGTTTGGCAAAGAAAGAAAGAAAAACAACACTTCTTTCTATCAGTTTTTAAATCAATGGGCTACAACTTAATCATGTGCTAAAAGCTGGTTTAAATATATCTTGTTGTTGTGCTTAGATTGTGCTGCGTAATCATTTTGGCCTAATTTCATTGTAATTTTAGACATAAAATTGCTCATTTGATGTGTGTAATGTGGTTGTAAAACTCCACCTGTGATTTGCTTATAAGACTACAGCTAACAATTACTTTCATTGAATCAACCGATTACGGTTTTTGATTGCTCAATGATCAATTAGTTCTTTTACATTTTAAATAACAATTTCCCAGCAGAAGTTACCAGAGCCCAAAGTGACATTCAAATCGAAATAAAACAGCTTATTTAATCTGACCATCAAAAAATGGATAAATATAAGATTCCTAATTATATAAACTAAGGAAAAGCAGAAAATCCTCTGGAAAAATGTACTTAAATGATAAATAAATAATGAATTGTCAATCGTAAAATCATTCGACAAGTCATTTCATCTGTATTTTGTGTAGGATATATAAAACAAGACGAAGCTTTCATTGTTTATTTAAGTTAAACATACTGAACTGGTCGTGATTAGGAACCCATCTGACAGATTGAGAGATTCACGAGGTGCTGGAAATGCTTCAAGTAGCAGTATTTCACACATTTCGTCTGTTACAGGGCTCTTTAAATGATGAATGCTTCCACTGGAGGTACATCTACTGTGTCCTACTTTGTACTGGCATAATAATAATAATTAATAAAGAACAGCTAGGCATCGGTGGCAACAATGGTATAAGGCCCAATATCACATTCAAATCTGTACAGCACACAACATCCTCGGTCCTTTGGATCAGGAAAACCTGCCCCCAAAAAAGCTTTTAAGGAGCCCACACTGCCGTTTGTTTGTTTGGTTGTTGTTGGATTGATTAGCCGTTTCTAGTGGAAAGAGGCCGAATGATTGGAACAGGAAAGGGACAATGTGCGGGAAAATCCCTGCCAGCCCTACTTGCTCTACTCGTTAGCATATCGCCAAAGCAGACAGCAAAGGATGGAGGGCAAGGGAAGAGATTAAGTGATGAATCAAAAAAAGTAAAAAAAGAGAATCCGGTAAAGGAGCAAAAAAGAAAGAGGAAAAGAGATAATGGTATAAAGAGAATACAATGGAAATAAAGACGATATGACAGTTATATATAATTCACAATAGTTTGATGGAGTTTAACTTACCTTGGTGGGTAAGAGCCTCTTTCGCCCATGGCCACGTTGCAGCTCCTGCCAGCTCTTCTCGTGCCGAGTTGCTGGCAAAGAAAACATTGAGCGTGTCGCTGCCGCTCAGGTGCAGCTCCTCCTTCAGCTCTTTCACACTCATATAGGCCCTGCAGAAATAAAACAAAGAAAAAGAAAAAACAGGAACATTTTAGAGAAGGAATATCGTACTTTTCCATATTAGTTCAATTCTAGTATGCAATGCACAGGTGTAGGCTATACAGACGATGTATGCCATGAGCATTTATGACATCAAACTGATCCCAAATTATCCTTAAAAAACTATTTTGAGCTAAACAGGACTGTTTCCCTTGTTTCCTCAGCAGAACGCACATGTTGGGCGAGTTGGAAAGTGAGAGCTTGCAGACCAGATGAAAACGTGCTGAATGAAAAATGAATACATGCGTCTTATTGTTATTGTATAAACCTGGCCACATACACCGGATACACCGGCTGTTACCTTTGAAAGTAAAATCAGCTAAATCCAGTCACTAAACATAGCTTAGCATTACGCTAACGCGTTCTACAACGTTGTTACTGAAACAGATAAGGCAAACAACAAGTTCATTTACCAAAACATGATGCATTAAATAATACATTTTTTTTAAATGCGCCTCTTGACTGTCAGGAAGTTGGAATAGTTTGATAACTTTCAGGATGTATACCTAGCTTAGCACTGGTAGCAGAGAAAGCTGCTAGCATAAATTCTAAAGGGGGCGAGAGCAAAAATGGACATTTCAACAGTATCTTGTTAGCTGGCGAGGTAGCCACAAGTCCCTGCTGTTTCTTTTCTTTGGTTAGCGAGGGGAGTTCACAAACAAGACGGGACTCCTCGGAGGTGCTGTGTGCAGCTGCTCCCGTAGTTAGCTGTGGTCGGTCAGTACGCTTCAGTCTGAGCAGTTAGCTTACCCTAAAACCACAGTTTTCTACTTTTACAGGCCCCACACAGCCACAGTCCACTAACACAGGTGTTCTCACAAACTGAGTGTTGTGAGAGTGAATTTATGAACATTGTATTCTCTTTAGCAGACGACAGTTTGCTTTAACCCATCGACATCTCTCTCTCTGACCCCGTATGTAGCTTACATAAATAGCTGTGAAGTTTTACACCCGTCATCATTAGGCCTTGGCGGGTCTGAGAGAACTTGCAGTGGGGGGCCTTGTTGCTCGCTAAAGAAGCTAGAATATGGCTGTCAGTAGGAGTATGGGTGTGTGTCGTATGCGCTTCATTGCATCTGCTTTACAGGCCGAGGTAATAATATACATCGACAGTGCCAAGTCGTCCAGTGGTGCATCAGTGCAGCGTTGGGTCAAATCAGTTCATACTTACAAAAATATGTTGAATGTATAAATGTATGAATCATGCGTCGTTTTATTCGTGAAGTGTTTTTCAATAGATTATTGTTTCATGTTATGTTTCTACAGCAGGAGGTTTGATCAAGTTCAGCTGTGAGGCCAGCTTTGGCTCATTACTGTTTGCATTGTTCCAACAGCCTGAAGGACGCACAGGTGAGCTTGTGACTGTAAATACTCAGCTTTCTGCTGGGAAAAATCTTGATTCGTAAAAAGCAGTAATCTGTATTCTCCCATACACTACTTTCAAAAGTGAAGCGCTTCGCCTCTAAATTGATCCAAAGGTGTTGTTCAGCAGCCAAGAGATCTGCATGTGTGTAATCCCCCCCCCCCCAACGCGATCCCTCCCATAGTGCATGTGTTGTGCTGCATATTTTTTGAAGGCCGACCCCGCAAGTTAGCATCGCACAGGTTCCCGCTACGAAAAGCCACTTGGATTTTTCTCCACTGGATTTTAGATTATCGCAGAAAATAAACTCTGTGGCAAGTTTGTGACACTTACATGTTTAGTTCAGCAAGATGATCTTTTGCAAAAGAACACCGCTTCATGATTCTTGAAGTGGTGTTTGGCCGCAGACATCCAGACGTGTTCAAACAAATTAAAACCGTTACCAGTGACCATTTAAACGAGTGACTTTCCGTCGAATGTGTCCGTGGTCGCTCATCGTAACTTGCGTAAGCGGTTGGCGTAGATAATAAACACAGATGGGTTTGTATTTTGAAATTGATTGAAGGCTTTTACGAGGACGCCGACGTGTTCTGTTCTGAGAGTCTTCAGTTAACGCTGGCGACTTGTTGAACAACGGCTATGGCTCCGAGCTCTTAAACGTGTTGACTACCACGGGACTGATTTTAAACTCAATAGACTCAAAACTACATACAATGTAGTTGTCGGCATCTTGTGCTCATAATTTATCACTACTGTTTACTACCCGCTCACTGATAGCACACAGATCTGGAACTTTGTTCGGGTCGCATTGTCGATCTTTGGTGGTTAACAGCTTTGCTTAACCTGACAAGCTATTGCACTCCGCCACGCTTCCGTTGCCAAACTATGTGAGCACACTTCCATGCGTCGTCATTGTTTACAAACTGTGAAAGAGTCTATAGTACAATCGGTAAGGGAGGTGGGGCTTAACAAAGGGACAGTTGTTACGGCCTTACAAGCTTCAATCAACAATCTCATTCAGATGTGGAGATGCATTTACTGCTCTGGGAAACATCGCTCTTATGTTTTTATCAGTGGATTAAACATGTCCACAATAAAACTCGGGATTTACGTGTTTGTAAAACGCCTTGTTCCTTCAGGGGAGTTGCCTGGAGCTCTTAGCACTCAAGTGCACCGTCCAGGATTTGCAGACCAAAAACGTTTAGCAAATCTTGAACATGTGTCTCAGCTTAAATGAACATGATGTCCCTGCCACCCAATAACTCCCCCTCCACCTTTGCCTCTCCCTCGTTCTCTTTGTCCATCTTTCCCCTCCAGACGTTTTATTTATTGTACTGCCAGAATCTGCAATGTACCTGGCCATCGCTCTAGGACTGGCTCTCAACAACAAATTTGTTTCATGACAGCAGCTGGCTTGCAAATAAAAACCTCTGGCTCTGTACCAGTGAGCAGCAGCTGCACACATATAGGATCCCACAATCTGAATAACTGTCAGAGAGCACAGAGAGAAGAATATCAAAAACAGGATCAAAATATCAAAAACCCAGATCCCAAAATATAAAAAATGTTTCAGTGCTCCACAAACGGCATCTTTTGCTGAGACAGTTGGGACAAACACATACATGCATGCGGGCGTGTCAAAGTCCCCGCTCTACATATTTTGCAGTTTGGGTAAAAGCCATCACTGTAATGACGCTGGCAGCAGCCTTTTTACCGTGAATCGGTCGAGGTTAACATTGTAACACGTTGTTGGCAACAAAACCACTTCAGGTGGAGATACACCAATTCCGTTAACGTATGTGAAGTTGACAGATCTTATGCGTGATTGTCCTGACGCGGCAAGTTGACTGATGATTCGCTGCATCTGAGTTTACATAATCGTGACTCAAACTCAACTTTATGCAAATAAAGAATTTGGAATTTGAAAAGAAAAGCAGAGGCCTAATTTGTGGCTGTCTCTCATGCAGAAACGTTCACAAAAGCAGATCCAATACAGAGCCATGCTCACATCAACATCTGCATATTACATTGATCTCCCCAATTCCCTGTCATACATCAAACTCAAACTGACTCCAGTTATTACCCAAAGGTAAGTATGGAGGAAGTGATTTCATCTGTTCTTGTTGGAATATCCTTTTGCAATAACCATCAAATTAAATGGAGAATAAATCACTGAGCATGTCATATAATTGAGGGCCAAAGGACCAGACCAAAACAACAAGGTGAAATGCTGTCTGCTGTCCAGCTTGTTTCATTAGAGTCCATCTCCTCTCTGCAGGGTGGAGAGCCCAGGCTGAGCACAGAGAACATCTGAACATAACAACTACCCAATCTTTGTTTTTTCCAGTCTGTCTCGCTTTGTCTATCCCACCGAGCTCATGACAAGACGACATAAATTACCGTTTACTCGTGACACACTTCGAACTTCCTGCATATGGCCAAGCAATGAGACCACCCACATGCAGGTCAGCTCTTTTTTCTTGTTACTTTTACCCATCTTTAACCTGTGTCTTCCAGGGAGAGTCAGCCAAGCAGTGTGTTCTTTTCTAGCAACAGCCAGTTTCACATTCACACAGCTGCTGGGCACACGTCACGGTCACCTTGTGTTTTGGGTAAGGAAGGCGCAGAAGCTCTAAAGTCCGGCTTACTTCAAGTGTTTATGATGTTGTTTTTCCGATCACAAGCATGCTTCGCTAAGCTGTCGGCCGCTGCTACTACGTAAATCAAACAGTGGAATCAACCGGAACGCATTCTTGCCTGTGCATTCTGCTTCCTTTCTCCTTTTCCTCCAACCGGCTCAGTGTCACTGCAGTGCAGGAAGTACATGCAGATGAAAGGCGAAACGCTACATTGTTTTGGAAATGCAAACAAAGTTTTGGCCCACTGATATCCAAACGCATCTCTCTCGATATATTGTTGTGTTCACTCCTACTAGGATCCACAAATGTGTTTTTATATGACCGGCGTGACGAGCTAGTTGTCCCAAAGTCTCACGAGTCATCAAACATTTTAGATCTTTTACAGAAGAGAACAGACGCTGACTTGATGGGGATTCTGAAATTGTTTTTTGACATATGTTTGTCATAACCACATATAAATGAACAAGTAGCTCTGAGACACAGGATTCAAAGTGTGAAAATGTATTTTTCATTTCAATGGAACTCTAATGGAAAAAATAAGTTTGTATCACTCACATTACCCAACAGTTGGCCATCAGCTCGAGTTTCCGACAAAAATACCAATAAGCCTCTGTTGGTATGTGATCATTTATACATTTCACATTTTCCTCCTCACCATCTGCGAGTGGTAACGCGTGTCTGTCCTCTATTCATAGTCCAGCAGCTATAAACCATCACGGTCAGTGATTTCTGAAAGAATGTGATGATGTGAACATTTTGTTTATCTGAAGAAAAGCTTGTCTATGATCCATGGAAGCGTTCTGCCTCTCATAACCTTTTGGGTTCAAACTAATATAATCAGAAATGTAGGTCTTGGATTAAACGCCAAAGTAATAATTTGGGATTTTGAGTCATGTTGAATCCTGGTGTATTTGCTTCCTAAACTATGAAAATATGGATTTTATTTTACACCTATTGTATAACAGAACACCAAGTCAACTTAATGTTCTACATTCTTATACAGAAGAAGCCACATGTATGTAAGAGTTGCATGAATATGTAGGGCAGTTTATGGTTTAATGAAGTGCACTACAGCACCACTATACTACTACATAAGCAATATGAAGATGGAAAGTTGAACTTTGCTTTAGTGACAAGATTTTGGATTTGGATTATGACACGAGGAGGTGTAATAACACATGTCGTAAACTGTGAGGGAGGTCAATGTGACCTAAGTATAAAAAGGAAAACGTAACAATTCTACCGGTTAAAAAAAAAACATGAATACATCCTTGTGTTAAGCTGTCACTCAGTGTCAACTCCAGACATCAAGCGCTAAATGGTTTAAAAGAAATAGCTGCAGCTCCCATGTTCTGTTTCCCAGTGGCCTAGTGTAAAGCGTGTGGTTGACGTTTGGATCGAGGACGGGGTCTTTAAGAGCCTGGGCCGTTGACTTCACGGTGAGACTTCATGTGAGCTATTTGGAGCTCAGTCAGACCGAACGGAAGGCAGCGGGGCAGCTGTGCGCTTAGGCCTCTTCACCCAGCATCCCCATTTCACAGAGCTCGCTCTAAAACCACTGGGGGAAAGCGAGAGCACTAATTTGTGCATGCATCCCTGCTGAAGCCCAATGAGACGTTCACCTCATGGGGAGAACTGGTCTTATTAGTGGCCATTTATGCCCAGAGACCTCTCGCCTCTGGAAAAACATGTTGTCCTCACTGGCTGATATCAATCCCCCTGGTGCTTCCACAGCTGTATCTTTCCATCAATGTAGGCCATTTTTCGCCTGTCTTAATATACGTAGATTGATATACAGTGTATCAATGGACTGATTGCTATACTGTTAATTCAACAAAATGTTTGTGACCAGCGACAACCTCCTCCTGAAAACGATTCACTTAAAATGCTCTCCATTCGACTCAACCTTCCTGGAACCGTTCCTTTTTTGGTTTTCCATGAACAAAAGTTATGGATGATACCAGGTACTGTCTTTGGTTTTCCACAAGCAAAAGTTATGGATGTACCAGGTACTGTCTTTGGATTTCCATCAACAAAAGTTTTGGATGTACTTGGTACTTATTTTGGTTTTCCATCAACAAAAGTCATAGAATGTACCAGGTACTTTTTTTGTAGCACCTTAGTCAAGGTTCCAAGCGAGCTGAACCGATACTAGAAGGTGGAGTTAAACACTGCAGATCACTGATTGGTCAAGTCGCAACACGGGACATCCTGCACAAAAAACGCCATTTTATATACCCAAGCTATGGTCAATAGTGCTGGACCACGCAGTGTAAATTCAGCATAATATCCTGAGTCTCTGTTTTGTCAACTAATGTGTATCTTTCTCGGTCACAGACAAAGATGATAATTTCCTTTTTAAATTCCACCTGACGTTAGAATAATAACTAGAATTTTGATTCCCATAAATTATAAAATAGATGCATGGTTCCTTCTATACCTCGAGGACAAATTTCCCCTGCTCTCTGATATCTGCAAATTCAACCTTTATCTCCATCAATTCAGGAAAACAGAAATTCCACAGCGTTAATCCTATGAGTACAACAACATTGTAATCTCACAGCCACCACTCTGCTGCTGAGTTTCTCTACTCTAACACAAATATTGTTTTAATTCACTGGGGAGGTTTTCAGCTGCTTCTATTTTGCAGTTTTTTGGGGATTGCAGAAACGCGAGGTACTGTTACGGAACACTTCCTGCACAAATGAGTCACAATAAAAATCTGTGAGTAATCCCTTCCTTTCCTCATCAGTTTCTAATTTGAAAAATCTGCAGGAAGTTAACTACAGCACTTGGAAATAATTAGTGAATAAAACTAGCATCTGTGTTGCGACAGGACTTTTGTCTCTTAACCTCACCTGTCAGGGGACTCGGGATCGAAGCAGGTCTTGAAGACGTCGGTGATCTCCGGGTCACAGCAGTCTCCATCATCGTAGTCATAGTGTATGCTGTTGCACTCCATGTTACAAACTCCATCCTGCCTCTTCCAGTTGTAGCAGGTCCCCAGTCTTAAGCAGTCCCCGCCGTCGTGGCCTGTCCTTGGGTGGTCGCACTCTGGGTCACATTGGCGGTTCCCGATCTTCCCAATTCGACAGTTGCTGAGGATGAACCGCTGTCTGAAGCTGGAGTTTCTGGCAGTGTGCACGCTCAGATCCAGGGTGATGTTGTAAGGCCAAAAGACCTCGGTTAGAGCCCGGTGCTGGAGCTGGATCTGGTTTTCGGACACGGTGGGGTTCCCACCATCGTCATCGGAGAGGTTGACGACCCGGTAGCGAACTCGCTTGGTAGCACGGAGCTGGGAGTTGTTGTTGTAGCCAAAGATTATGTCGGTGTTGTCGCAGGGTGTCAGGCCGCAGGGTGGCGGCAGGAACGAGGAGACAAGTTCTTGTTCGGGGAGAGGAGTGGTGATGACGGTCGGATGGAGGCCAACTTTGTATGGAGTCCATAGCTCTTCCACCTCAAAGTTAGAAGCTACATTTTAATTCATTTTAATACGACAGAAACCACTTTCCATATATAATGATTAAACATGTAATGCTGATAATAATATGATAACATGAAAAAAGAAATTCTGAGAGTGTAAAAATGAAATAGAGTCAGTTACCTTAGTGAAGTCGGCCCACATCGCCAAGAGTGGCTCGCTTTTGTCGTTTAGAAGTGGCCGCTTCAGCAGCTCCTCGTGAGAATGGGCGTAGCCCCACAAGACCACACCCCCTATATGGCCCCTGAAGCTGTGCCCCTGATCCGATTGGTTGCTGCCGAGGAAGAGGGTTCTGCACGTCTTCATGAAGGGACTGTAGAGATTCCCCGCCTGGAGACTGCTCTCTCCCACCTGAGGGGTGAGGGTGGAGGAGAGACGACAGCCGAGGAGATTATGTTGTGAATTCATTGGACTTTTTCAAAAAGAGAACATTCAGGCTGCCAGGGTTTGACAGCTGCTGTTGTGGCGGTGTCACTTGGGGAGCTCTCCATCTGGTTGTCAACAAAATTAAAAGCACACTACATATTCAATCAATATTCATAAACAGGTGTCCTGCCCTCTGTCAGAAGACAAAAAAACAACTGCTTGCATGTGAATATTATGATGCAATGCTGATGGGATTGTTCAACCACCAGATTTGTTACCCAAAATGATTTATAACTCTAGCATGGCCCAATGAGAAACTAGTATGAGCCCTCACTCTGTCCTACGACCTCATGCGCTGGATGATGAAGAAATGTGCAGTATCGACGCGAGCTCAGTAACTGTTGTGATTTCATCCGTGGCACTTTTAGGGCTAAGAGTGAAAGACCTCGGAAATAGATGATCATGTGATGTGGGTGAAAGACCCGGCGAAAGCTAGTGAGTTGACCTTGAGTTGGGATTGCTTTGTCAAAATACCACCATTGTATGTCGGTCATCAGTGACGAAGGTGGACGACCGAACTCAACCAAACTGTGAACCACAGCTCAACCAAAAGCACACACCTTAGCACCGTCGACGTAAAGGCTCATGTTGCGGCCGTTATAAGTGGCCATCAGGTGGGTCCAGGCGTTGGCTCGGTACCGCTGGTGGCTGTAGACGGTGGTGGATTTCACGGCTCGGTCTGTGCGGAGCGTGAAGTAGAAGCGCGCATCTTTGGCGCCGGCGGGCTCCACGGTCCGGATGCCTACCGACCAGCCCTTCTCACTCAGTGAATGGGAACAGTTGTCAAATACACCTATGACAAAGGGGTAATGGGGAAAAGAAAAATATTCATTTGTAATTAATAAAAAACAACAAAACCTGCCAACGTTATCGTGCAGAGTCAAACGACAGCAAGAAATTATCCATTTCCCTCAGGAAAACATGGGGCAACACAGAAAGAGAGGCACAAAGAGGCCGACACAGATACGGAGCCTGGAGAACAGACAGAGACGGAGGGAGAGAACCCAGAGGGGAAGGAGGTATTTCACTCAGCCATGGCATGGCCCTGATGTTTCCATCTGACACACACAGAGACACATCTGCTCCCCAGATGTGTAATACTGGGACAGCGAGGGGTCAGGGAACCCCTTCACCCTCCCAAACGCATGTGTGTGTGTTTACACACAGTGTGCGTGAGTGTGTGAAGGGCAGAGAAATATTCCCTCAGGAGGTGAGCCGGTTTCCATGGTTAAAGAAAGCAGCGGTTAGGAGGCTATGGCTTTGGATTATACTGCATTACCAAATGTAAATACATCAGTATTCACTGGAACACATGAAATGCTAAAGGTGCTACTTTTAACACTTAATCATGAGTAAACCATCAACAACACGGGGAGGGCTGTGTTTGAATTTGAGCTCAAACTTTCTGTCTTATTCAGCAGCAGATGGCCGTGGTGAAACAGTACTGCCAAAGAAGTGACAACATTGTGTTTGCAACAGGAAACAAGCTTTATGGGAAACGTGGTCTTTATGTTGTGAGGCATTCACAGGGGAGGGCTACTAACGTTTGAAAGCTGCAAAAGGAGAAAACAAGGTGGTCTACGGGTTAAAAGGAAGCAGGGGTTTCAAACTTTCTAAACCTGTCTGCTAAATCTTTAAATCAAGTCCAGTTTTAAGACTTGCACGCTTGTTTAATTTGCTAGAACTAATATATCCGCCAACACTGGTAATTGTTTTTGGCCAATACTGTCAGTGAACACATTAGTATCGCCAGATGCAGTAACGTAATTACAATACATACGACTAAGAAGAAAAGAATCAGTGTCATCATGACATTGTTTGTCCGGCAGCGTACAGTAACATAACAATAAAGGACACATTGTACAAACAAACTGATTTCATTCATATAATCAATCACCATTAGGACTCAAACCGATGTCAACGTGACGTCTGGCAGAGACAATGGGAGTCTAAAGAGAACGTGATGCCTTCACATGAGGAAGCAATGAGGGAAAGAAGTTAAGCAATGGAGTCAGCTCTTTGATCAGAGTGAATGTGAGCGGACGTATCTATCATGCACCGTACAGCGCTTTTCATCCTCTTCCATTTGTTTGATGTCGGTGTTTTCAAACGTCATGATTCGCTCTCCGTCATCAACGGGGACCGGTGAGCCAGGTGAGAGGGATGAATGAGTCCAGAGAACTCTGTTCATATTCTGGTGGAAGTGATTGGCGTATTCTTCTAATACAGGATCACCGATTGTTTATTTTTTTTTACCACCTGGTTCTTGGGTGCACAACATCAGCTGATTTGAGCTTGGAGATGCTAGGGACAGCTCCTCAGTTCTCTCTATGCATGCCGGCATTGTACTCCTGATCTCTGGGAACATTAGAGGTTGAACAACAGTGCTCTCGGTCAATCCAAAATGTTAATAAACCTCAAACCTGAATATTTAAGAAAGTAAAAGTGAGGTTTAGGCTTTCTTAGGAAAATATCTATGTGTGCACAATTATTATGCAACGAAATGAAAAACGAAAATGTTACCATCTCACTTGTTTATTTGCATCTGTTAAAGTAAGAATAATAAACAAACAACTCAGAATTGACAAATAAACATTTCTGACATTGAAAAAAAAAACATTTCTGACCAATATAGCCCCCCCTCCCCCCCTTCTTTTCAATAACAGTAAGAAGCCTTCATTCATGGATTCTGTCACTCAACCTCCCACACTGTTCAGAGAGGTGGACTGGTTTCCTCCATCGTAAATCTCCCGTTTAAGAAGGGCCCACAAGTTCTCAATAGAGTTAAGGCCAGGTGAGGAAGGGGGCCATGTCATTATTCTTTCATCTTTAAGGCCTTTACTGGCCACGCAGGGGAGTACTTGGATGCATGCGATGGAGCTTTGTCTGCATAGAAATCATGGTCTTCTTGAAAGATGCAGACTTTTTCCTGGACCACTGCTTGAAGAAAGTGTGTTCTAACAACTGGCAGGATATAGGTTTGAGAGTTGATTTTGAGTCCATCTTCAACCCGAAAAGGTCCAACTAGCTGGTATTTTATTATTCTCACTTTAACAGATGAAAATAAACAAGTGAGATGGGAAAATTTTCGTTTTTCATTTAGTTTACCTAATAATTGTGCACACAGTGTAGAACAAGTGTCACAAGCTATTTGTAACGACATACAGCACCATGAGGGGGAGAGCAGACAAGAGACACCAGAGGAATGACCAGTGAGAGGCTCAGATCTACAGACTAACATCTCAGACAGTGTGATTGAAGGGGGAAAAAATGAACTATTGTATTCATTTACTGTCATGGGGCATCAATCCCCAGCTCGGTGTGTGGCCATGATAATTCCCTTTTAAACAGTGATGGAAGGAGTATTTAGATCCTTTACTTCCAGGAAGTAAAAGTACTGCAGTTATCATCACACTGTGAACATACTCAACGAAGTAAAAGTCCTGCATCCAAAGCCTTACTTGTCAAAGCTGTATCGTAAAATTCATTTTATTATTATTATTATTATGTGTATTATTATTATTTGTTGTCTTTGTCAAGATGAATGTGTTGTTGTTGGGATTTACAAAGTAGAAAGTGTGTGTGGGAGGTGTGTGTGTTCACTGCACAGGAAGTGTATGAGAAATTGTTATCTTAAAGTACTTTAGTGGAGTAAAAAGTACAACATTTAGAATACCTCTGAGATGTAGTGGAGTAGAAGTACTATCAAGTTGCATACATTGAACATACTCGAGTATACAAGTATTCTCGTTAAAGTTAACCTATTCAGAATAAAGTTAACTCATTCAGAATAAAGGTAACTTATTTAGAATAAAGCTAACTAACTTAGAATAAAGCTAACTTATTTGGAATGAAGTTAACTTATTCAGAATAAAGTTAACTTATTTAGAATAAAGTTAACTTATTCAGAATAAAGCTAACTTATTTAGAATAAAGTTAACTTATTCAGAATAAAGTTAACTTATTTAGAATAAAGCTAACTTATTCAGAATAAAGCTAACTTATTCAGAATAAAGTTAACGTATTCAGAATAAAGCTAACTTATTTAGAATAAAGTTAACTTATTTAGAATAAAGTTAACTTATTTAGAATAAAGTTAACTTATTCAGAATGAAGCTAACTTATTCAGAATAAAGTTAACTTATTTAGAATAAAGTTAACTTATTTAGAATAAAGTTAACTTATTCAGAATAAAGTTAACTTATTCAGAATAAAGCTAACTTATTCAGAATAAAGTTAACTTATTCAGAATAAAGCTAACTTATTCAGAATAAAGTTAACTTATTTAGAATAAAGCTAACTTATTCAGAATAAAGTTAACTCATTCAGAATAAAGGTAACTTATTTAGAATAAAGCTAACTAACTTAGAATAAAGCTAACTTATTTGGAATGAAGTTAACTTATTCAGAATAAAGCTAACTTATTTAGAATAAAGTTAACTTATTCAGAATAAAGTTAACTTATTCAGAATAAAGTTAACTTATTCAGAATAAAGCTAACTAACTTAGAATAAAGCTAACTTATTCAGAATAAAGTTAACTTATTCAGAATAAAGCTAACTTATTTAGAATAAAGTTAACTTATTCAGAATAAAGCTAACTTATTTAGAATAAAGTTAAGTTATTCAGAATAAAGTTAACTTATTCAGAATAAAGCTAACTTATTCAGAATAAAGCTAACTTATTCAGAATAAAGCTAACTTATTTAGAATCCATCTAACTTATTCAGAATAAAACTTATTCAGAATACATCTAACTTATTCAGAATAAAGCTAACTTATTTAGAATAAAGTTAAGTTATTCAGAATAAAGTTAACTTATTCAGAATAAAGCTAACTTATTTAGAATAAAGCTAACTAATTCAGAATACATCTAACTTATTCAGAATAAAGCTAACTTATTTAGAATAAAGTTAAGTTATTCAGAATAAAGTTAACTTATTCAGAATAAAGCTAACTTATTTAGAATAAAGTTAACTTATTCAGAATACATCTAACTTATTTAGAATAAAGCTAACTCCTGTTTTTCACCCACCTGCTATGATGGCCGGGTTGCTCTGCCCCCCCTCGGGATTCACCCACAGCTCCAGGCTGAACTTGGCCCTCGGCAGCTCAACCCCCGCAGCCGGCTTCACCTTCAGCTGCTCCCGACGCCCGCCGAAGTACAGGGCGGTCATCCAGGAGGGGGGAACCCTGGGCACGGGACTCCCCCAGGGAGATGAGCTGCCGACGGGCAGACTCGCGGGTGGATCAGCCTCGTCTACCTCCCCGGAGTAGTCCTCGGTGCTGTCCTCCAGGGTCCCGGTCGAGGACTGCTGGTCTCCATCATCCTGCCGCAGCCTGTAGAGGACCTGGAGCCCGGTGCTGTCGGTTGAGCTGTCGGGGAAAACTTTCTCCCAGCTGGAGTTGCCGTCGTCCGCGTAAGGAAACGTCCCACCGAGGCTGCGGGTGAACCTGGAGCGGGAGGCGCGTAGGGACTTTGCGCGGCCAGAGGAGGAGACGGTCTGCCCGGCGTCTTTAACAAGCAAAGACACCCCGGGCTTCTGTGTGGTGTGTCCACTGACATGGTGTGACCCTCTCTTGTCGTTAGTGGAGCGTTTCTCGAAGAGCTGCCGGGGAAACGTCGCTCCCACCGCCACATCCTCCGCGTCGCCCCAGCCTCGCTTATCCTCCCCCGCCGGAGCGAACCAGCGCACCCCGGTGTCAAACCTGCATCCTCCTGCACAAACCGCGAAAGCGCTCCCAACAGTGTACAGCTCTCTCCGGCTCGTGCGCGTCCTCGGACGGGCCGCTTGAGGGCGGTGTTGGGACGGAGAGCCGGAGCGCGGTTGCCGCCGGGACCTCCAGACGCCCGAGACGGTGCAGGGTTCACCTGCCAGCCTGGAGAGCTCGCGGTCCGCCCGCTGGGCCATGGTGCGTTTGTACCGACGGAGTGCGTCAGAGCGAACTGGGCTGAGCAGCCACGTGTTGGTGATGAGGATGAGGAAAATAGCCAGTAGTCTGATCAACAACATTGTCTCGAGTTCGGGAAGGTATTCAGCGGGTTTTGTTGAAGATAAAGTGGTGGTGTTGGGGTTAGCTCTTATAAAACGTATCTGGCTTCAGGGTCAGCCGCAGGAGGTCTCACACCAGACTGTGGTTATTATATGTGTTTGCGCACATTTACCCATCAATAAAACCACACTGTTTTGGCTGCCTCTTCTTGGATTAAAGTAGATGTATTTTGTGATAAACGATCAGTGCATTCCAAAGGGATCAAAATGTCATCATAGGTTTGTCACGTGGACCTTATTGCATATTGAGGCTCTTGGTATAGGCTGTTTGCTTTACTTGATTTTTTTAGTAAAGCACAGGTTTAACAGAATCACAGAAGTTCATGCGAAATCTTTTCCGTTCCGTTCGTGTACGCTCAAAATATCTTCAGCATCTGTCACTTTGTTTCTGTTTCCAGGTCGCAAAGAAAACGTGCAACTATTTCTGTCTGTGTTTCAGTATAGAAACTGTTTTAAAACTGAAATCAACAGACACATAATCTGTTCATTACTAAGGCTGTGCAGTTCCCCTTATTCAAAAAGAAAAAAGAAGATTAGATGCCGATCTGAATTGCACAAATAAATCAGGTGAATTCACTCCATGCTGACTTTGCGCAAAGCCTCTCGTTTCTTTTTACCTGACCCACAGCGGCATCATCATTCAGTGCGTCCCGTTCCCAAAACAAATATGTCTGCAATGTGAATCGGAGTAGCAATATTATATGTTAAAAAAAAAATCAAAAGTCACTCCGGAGGCGAACTGAAGTGCACCGCAAAGTGCTGAGCAGACAATTCATGTACCTCTGAAAACAAATGACTCCGTTATATTAAGATAATTGCGGTTTCTGCGCGCGTCAGCTCCTCTCTTCGGTTTTTTTTTGTTGTGCGTCCGTGTGTGCGCCTCAGAAGAATGACTTGCTCCGCTCCTCTGCACCGGCCCATGAAGTATAGTAATATCCTCCTCCATTCACTCTCTCTCTCTCTCTCTCTCTCTCTCTCTCTCTCTCTCTCTCTCTCTCTCTCTCTCTCTCTCTCTCTCTCTCTCTCTCTCTCTCTCGCTCTCTCTCGCTCTCTCTCGCTCTCTCTCTCTCTCTCTCTCGCTCTCTCTCGCTCTCTCTCTCTCTCTCTCTCTCTCTCTCTCTCTCTCCCCTCCCTTTGCCTCACACTTGTGTTTTACGAGGGAAATCCTCTCTCTCCTCTCTCCTCTCTCCTCATTCCCTTACGGACTGGAAAGAGGTCTTTTTTATTCTTTGTCCTGATGTCATCCATCCATCCACCTCCAGACCCTTTCACTGAAGTCAAAGTTGCAACAACACAATAGTGCAAAAAAAACCTATTCCCCCTCAAGTAACGCAGTCGTGGAATGTAACTAAGTACATTTACTCAGCCTCTGTGCGTAACGGCAGGTTTTTAATGCCACTTATACTTTGCTCGAGTATTCCCATTTCATTCAACCTCAATTCATGCATAACACGCGATGCAGCTTGTAAGTCACATGCATAGATGCTATCGATTACAGTTAGCTCCACCTCCAGCAGCTGTACAAGTAGAAAAAGACACTTCCATGTGAATGCATCAGTAATGATTATTAGTATCATAATATATAAAGAACGTGGTATTTTGTGAGTAGAAATACGAGTGCTTTTTACTTGAACTGCTTTGAATACATTTTGATAACAGGCCCGGGTGTACCTTTACTGAATCAAAGCATGGTGATGGAGTATTTTCATAATGCAGTGGAGATTTAACCACTGGTAAAAATGTTGCAAAGCAAAACTGTACATAGCATTGTGAGTTATGCGAGTATCAAAAGTACAAGTATACAGTGCAGGTCAGTGTTTTCATACAGTTGGTGGATTATTTATATTGATGCACAAGCAGTGTTTTACCTACAGGTTGGTGGTTCAATCTGTTTCAGTTCATCGTTAAAACATGAAGGTACAAAGTAACGCAGTGAAGTAAAAAAAGTTCAATATTTTCCTTCTGAAATGTGACAAAGTACAAACACTAAAGTGAAATACATGAAAACCACACTTCAGTTCGGTGCTTGAGTCCATGTACAAGTTACTGCCCCCCCCCACCCGTCCACGTCTTCTTGGCAACGGATGAATAAAGGTGGAGGTGGCTGAGATGGGGGTGGGGGGGAGGGGTTGCCCCTGCTGTAGTGACATAATTGTGTCTGATCTCTCCCTACCCCTCACTCTCTTTCTTCCTCTCTCTCTCACACACACACTCTTTCTAACGTGAAGGAGGTGAGGTTTGAGTGACCTTCCTTCCCCCTCTCCAACCCGTGTCTCTCTTCCTTTGTCTCCTTCCCCTCGTCTCCCCATCTCGCTCCCTCTCTGGCTCTCCTCAGTGCCACAACACCGACAGCCGCCACATCTGCCTCGCACATGAAAAGGTTTTTTGTGTGTGATTTTTTTTGTGTGTTTTTTTCCGATCATCCAAATATGCTACCTGCTCTGTCCTGAACTATTTTGCTCGGGGTGGACCAAGCCAGCACTGAAAAAATTAAATATATATATATAAATATATATATATATTTATACAGGGAGAGGAAGCACCTGGTGAGAGGTGCAACAAGTGGGAAAAAACCCAATAAGATGTTTAATTCTATCATGTAATTGATTTAGCTGTAAACAAATACAAAAAGATATATATGCACACACACACACATACAAACATATATAAATATATCGTGTCATTACATAGTATCATTCGTTATGTTGTGCAGTTTGACAAAACAAATACTCACGGTCCGCTTACTCATGTTCTCACCTGCTGACGATGGCCCGGGACAAACCTTTATTCTGTTCTTTTTAATTAGGTTGGCCATGTGGTTGGTTTCTTTGTGTCAAACCAACATTTCGCAGGTCTGAATATCATACCGTTTTTTTTCTATTGAGGAGTTATGGTCACTCGTGGTCACATAGCACCAATCTCTGTTAAATACTGGAGAGATATGCTTCCTTTTACTCCATGCTTGGAAGTAATGAGGTGACTGCAGAGCACCCCACACTGAGCTTTGCACCAGTTCCACATTATCCATAAAGAAACATGCATTTTAGAGTTGTAGAACCCCCTCGACATCCTTTGCTGTTTTGTGTGTTTTTGTTGCTGGTAATGTGGATTAAGACTTTGACTCGTGTACAATACCTTGCAAATGGAAAAAAAAGCTTTTTGGCAACTTGTGCCGTCTGCCCTCTTAACTCATAAGACAGGTGTACTTGCATTAAGACTGAGCGTGCATGCTACAGGCAGAGAACTTCATTTGTGTATTTAATCATGATGCACTCTCTGCAGCAGCTACCATAGGTGGCTTTTGCTGCTCCACACCTTCTGTGAATGCTGCCCCCTTCTTCTCCCCCTCACACCCTGCGATTCTTCTTTTTTTTTGTCAGGCTCAATTTGCAAACAGGGCCCTGGCTCTGAGGCAGGAGATGGAGATGGAGAGGAGGAGGAGGAGGAGGCGGCCGCTAGCAGTAATGGCAGGGGGCCCCCGAAGGGGCAAAAAACGGTTCCTAAAGAGTGGGAGGCAGGAATTCCACAATCCCAGCCTGCCTGACTGAGGGATCTGCCTGCTAAACATTCAGCGTTTTCTGCTGGCGAAGTGCCCTTTGAAATCCAGCTGCAACTGTGTTGGAAAAAAGAAACAAGAGAAATAGGAGGGGTGGGTTTAAGAGAAGCAACTTAAAAAAAAGGGAGGGAAGGGGATGAAGGAGAAGAGGAAGCGAGTGATAGTGTGTGCGTGTGTGAGAGAGAGAATCTGAATGAGCGTGCTCTACCGAGGGCCTCACCCCCCCGCTGTAAGGGACCTCCACAGATTATCCTTCATCTCAGTCTTGACCCCGTTGACCCTGAGGCCCCGCTCTCTGTCTTCCTCTCTCTCTCTCTTTCTCTCTCTTTCACACACACTTTTTCCACCACTCACACTCACTCACCCACTCATTCCTCCACACACCCTCATTATTTCCTCCGTGTCTCTCTTTCGCACACACAACCTGGTCACCCTATGCTAAATAAGAGGGGACCCCAATGGGAGGAAATCCAGGCTGATGTGCGGGACAAGTGAGGAGGGGAGGAAAGAAGAGAAAAGGGGAGAAAGATAGATGGCAAGCTTTTCACCACCGCTGGTTGAAAAGCAGGGAGGGAGAAGGGCTCGAGGGGGACGAGTGCAGCACGGTGTAAATGTGTAGTACTGCAGGTGTTTGACTCAAAGGCTCTCACTCAGTCACATGTTATGTTACAAGTTCAGTGTTTTAAGCTGTTCAAATTACATCAGATAAAACTGGTATTTGTGTGTTACACTATATGCAAGTTGCACACTTTTTTATTTACATTTTTTAAATACATTTTTCCTTTCATTTATTTTGTATCTTACTTATTATCTATCTCTAAAATCCAGAGGTCTCATTTAAAGGTATGGAAAGCCATGTGAAAATGCAAAACAAAAAACAGCTAGCTTTAATGAGTATCTATACAATTCATATTGTGATATATTTGAATGTATTTAATCCAGGGGCGGACTGGCCATCGGGGATACCGGGGGAATCCCCGGTAGGCCGACGGGGTTTGGGCCGGTCTCTGACATCGCCGGCCCGACTATATTATATGCTTCACAGAACACGTTCAATTGACTCTAATACCGAAAGTCAATAATCAGTGAAAACTGTATCAACAGTATAGACTGACATTATACTACTCCTCGCGATCTGAGACGCAATAGCACGGCTGGACACTACGGTGCTTTTAAAAACTTTTCTCCATAACCGCGGTCTGCGCCGTGCGCTCGTGCCGGGCGACGGTCGGGGCGGGGCCGGCGCAGGTGCGAATGGCCGCCGTAGACCGGCGAAATACAGGGGCGGCTCGACTGTCACGGCGTCCATGAATCGAGAAGGACTTCTTACTGGAACTGAAACGATGTACTGGGATTAAATTCTTTGTCAACAAAGAATTTGGTAAGTGACAAACTGCGTTTGTTTTTTTTACATCTGCAGTAACGTTTTTATGAATAATATTTGATGGCTCGTGCTCTTGTGTGGTGGAATGCGTGGATCCGCTGCAGGTCTGCTGGATTGATGTGCTTTGTTGTCATATGAATATATGTGACTGGTTCTTATGACTTTGTGGCTGTCCTTGTGTTAATTACGTTGATTTGACCATGCGTTGTCAGTTATTGACGTAGCGTCCCGTCACGGATTCATGTATCTGCAGCTTGCGTCACTCGCTCAGAGACAAGCCGTTTTGAGTGCGAGCTAGCAGCATGGCACCGGTACCAAAACGTAAATCCTTTAAAGGTGGAGCTGAAAAGCTCAGGGAGAAAAAGAAGAGATATCTGGAGGAAGGTGCATCAAAATATTTAAAAATCTCTGACTTATTTGGGAAACCACCGACTGGTGACAGTGTTGATGGTAAGTTGTGGCATTGACTTGGCCAATGTTAGCTTGCTTTTCACAGATGGGGTAGTGTTCGGCTACAAGCTAGCCTAGCTAACGTTAGCTAGATAAATGATAAATGTCCAAAATTGAGACCGTTATGATCTGGTCAAATAAGCAAGCTGGCGCTGTTCGCATCGTCGAGATTATTTAATTTAACATGTTAGCCGTAGTTACTTGCTTACAATCGATGAGCAAGCTATCCATGGTGGTAGTTGTAAAGAGGGCAATCTTATCATTTCTAATAATTTATGTCAAATAATGTTTAAGTTAACCAGCTCTCAACAGCACCTGGAGGCTTTTATGTTGATGGCTACTCAGACAGATGTTTTGCAGATGCTGGACAGTGAGAAAATCATAGACGGTGTTGCAGAAAAGAGTGAGCTGCTGCAAAAACTACTCGTGTAGTGAGGTAATAATAACACATGAGTATACTGATATTGTTTTTTATTACTATGTGACTATAATGCACCTGGGCTGGCAGAGTTAGTTTAGGTTCTGTTACTTAACTTATTGTTTTGTTATGCACCTTCAACACCCCTACACATACACACACACACAATCACACACCCAGCATGCAACACTACTGATACCACTGATGTTCACACCCCATCGTATGTTCTGTTCATTTCAATATAGTTCAAACTAATTCTACCCTCTGATTCCAGTTTCTTTATTGTGTGGTCTTTCTCTACTGACATTCATTCCTTAAGGCTCTGTAGTTATATGTATAACCATCTGATACTAGCCCAAAGTTCAGCATATTCATCGAGCAAACTACTACCTTGGAGTATTATTATAAAAAAAAACATATATGATGTAATTTCTTTGTAATCATCGAAAATAATGTTAAGTGTATGGGTATTTTTCCAAGTAGGCCACTGACATCGATACGTGCGATGCATTGAGTGGGCCGGTCTGACAGTAAACTCCCGGGCCACTTTTTTCCCCCAGTCCGCCCCTGATTTAATCTAATTAGATGTAACATTCATGGATATCTCTGACACTGACTTTGCTAACATGATTGACCTGCGCAACACTTGCAGATAAAGACATCTTACTGTACACGGTGGTCCTAACTGAGCCCCGTAACGACACATGTACTTCTTCCGCAAACATAAACATGGGAAAATCCATATTTGCGCGTGCCTCTGCGGAGGATCCCTTGTTTGTCCACGTGGAGGGGAAAAACGGAAAAGCTGGGGTAAACTGTGCGCATGAATACGTTAGTGGTTATTTGCAGAGCTGCAGGTGGATGCTTGAATGACGGGACGCTGTTTTTCTTGGCTCCCCCTCCACTTTGGTGGTGGTGGTGGGGGGATTGTGGGGTGACCTACCTGCGTGTTTTTGATGTAATCCGTAAAAAATAAAATAATGACAAACATGAGAAGACACTGTGTTTCTGTGGTTGACTGGAATCGTTAATATTTGGAGAACATCACAAAAAGGATTTGATGTCCTGAGGTACAGCATTATAATCTTAAAAAAAAAATAACTTTCTGACAGGGGCTTTTCATTTTTAGCCACGTATTTGATGATAATATTGTAGATAATATTTCCATATTATCCCTCTGACATATGGCATTAATGGATTTATAATAAAGCTATGTTAAACTTGCTCTCATTGAGTACAACATACAACAGAATGGATAGGAAAGCCCTGGATTTGTTTTTATTGAACGCTAAATTTGATTAGATTCAACAGAAGTGCAGCGTGTTGTGGCTGTTGCTGTTTGAACCGAGTTTCTACAATGTCAGTGTAGTGAGAGGGACTCATTTCGCATGCACGTGGCCAAATACAAAGAAAATTAACGTGGATCTCAAGTCTAAAACTATTACTTATTATTATTATTATTGTCAACGCAAAATGCCTTGATAATATATATGCTAGATGTGCATAATAAAAGCCACAACTGCGTTATTCTTAAAATCATAATGCGTATTGCCATTAGCGCAGTTGCACTCCTTCTCGCTAGGGGGCAGTAGCGGGAAGTCGGGAACGCACTGGGCGCCTGGGTAATCGAGGAAACTCAAGAGATTCCTCTCCGTAGCTAACAGTAGCTAGCCGGCTGCTATTCTACTGGACAACGCAGTTGTGGTTGTTTTATTGGCCGTTGGCCATCCGCTTCTTTTGTCCCTCGTACTTCGGGGATTTCCTAATGCGCCGTCCGTGACTAAAGTGAGGCGGACACGTTTATAAACGCTGGATGTTCGGTCACTCTTGCTTTCCCACAGGATGCTAGGACATAATCAGCCAGCTAGCTAAGTTAGCTAGCCAGCCAACCTGCTAAAGTAGCCAGATAGCAGCACTGTCCGGATGCTTTGAACAGCTAAAAACGCAGCGGCTTTTGGGGAGTTTCTAGTCGGCCTCGCATGATGTCAAGCAACCGGCCACAGCAAAGCCCTGGCGGGGCGAGTTCAGTGCCAAGCACGAGTAATGTTAGCGGCAGCAGCAGCGCAGGAGGCACTGGGAACACAAACGGTGGCGCTGGGAGCAACGCCGTCACAAGTAACGGGAACAATTCTGGAAATGTTGTGCCCTCCCGGACCCCGACAGGAGCCAGCGAGGGGGGGTCGTCGGTGCCAACGTTGGCCGCCGTGCCGTCGTCCCGGGGCGGGTTCGCATCTCTGAGCAGACCCGTTGCGTCCTCGGGAAGCAGAAAGAAGTCCCTCCACCAAGCGCCCCTTTACAACGGCCTCTTGAACTCATACGAAGATAAAAGCAACGATTTTGTCTGGTTAGTTTTCTCCGCTGCTATTTTCACCAGACTGCAGCTACATGCTAGCGAAAGTTAACAAGTTAACATGTTTTCATTGTGTGTCTGTCTGTCTCTCTCTCGCTCTCTCTCTCTCTCTCCAGTCCCATTTGCTTCGAAATGATAGAAGAGGCACACATGACCAAGTGCGGGCACAGTTTTTGGTAAGTGTTGTTTCACAGCAGAGGCTTTGAAGTTAGCCGTTGGGCTGTGTTAACGGACAACAGAGAGCTTATCAGAAGCAACAACAAGTTATGCTATTTGTCAACAAAAATAACAGCGCAAAATGCCTGTTAGTGATGCTTACATGTAGGGACTGAGCAAGACAACTTTCCTCCTCCAGTTTACTTAACCCTTAGACAAACACTGTACACTATAAAAACAACAACTTTTTATTTGTTTCCCACTTGAAAATGAAAAACAGTCTTTGCATCATTGAGAGAAGCACTTTCTTGTTTCTAAACATGAATTTAAAGAAAAATAGTGCAACAAAAGGATAAAACGTCAACTCAAAACATGTACAAAAGCAGCGTGAGAATGGGCGAAGTCCATCTTTTAGCACCGTGAGGTATGGCGTAACTCAAGTACTACTAAGTAACGCTGTAATAGTGTTCTTTAGTGCACCGCTTCAGTCAGTTCCACAGTACTCAGTTGTCTCTCTGCTGCAGTTTCAAGTGTATACGGCAGAGTCTGGAGGACAGCAACAGATGTCCCAAATGTAACTACATCGTGGATAACGTGGATCAGCTCTACCCCAACTTCCTCGGTAGGTGTTTTCAGTCCGAGGGTTGAGGCTCAGGTCTGTCTGCTTTCAGCTGTCATAGAACACGCACATTTGCATGTCAAGACACGGTTTGCACTAGTGGTGTCACGGATCACGGATCGATCCGTGATCCGTTCGGATCACCCCTCACGGTTCGGATCACTCGTGAACCGCGGATCAATAGAGTATTTTTATTTTATTTTTTGACAGTGTAATCATCATAGTGTGTAATAAAGTTCTACTGCTGCTGTTCCTTTTCAAGTAACAAGTCCCCAAACATCAATGCAGAGTGTCAGTGAACAGATATAAAGCAGTAGTGTGTTCAGTGAACGGAGCAGCTTAGAAGCATTTAACGGTGAAGTCATGGCGAGCGGAGGAACGTCAGAAGCCGCGGCGTCATTTAAGTTGCAAGTTTGGGAACATTTTGTCTTCCCTGTAACGTATAATGACGGATGAGGGTGGTGGACAAAGCGTTACGGTATGTCGGCGTTATTTAAAGAGAAAGACACACGACAACAGCAAAACGTCGGCATGTCCACACATATGAAGAGACACCATCCCGTCTGTCAGCGACGGGGACACTCCGGTGTAGAAAACAAAGGATTTCTAAATCTGGTTAAAATGCTTGAGCCACGCTACGAAGTCCACTCACGCACCCACTTCAGTGTGACGCTGTTCCAGACCTCTATGAGAAGGAAAAGACTGTAGAGACTGCTTTCACCACGGCGGAGTGATTCTTAGTCCAGTGCTGTAGACACGCCCCCTCTGTGAGAGTCACACAGACACACACCTGGGGCAGGTGCTGTAGACACACCCCCTCTGTGAGAGTCACACAGACACACACCTGGGGCAGGTGCTGTAGACACGCCCCCTCTGTGAGAGTCACACAGACACACACTTGGGGCAGGTGCTGTAGACACGCCCCCTCTGTGAGAGTCACACACACACACCTGGTTCAGGTGCTGGCAGTATCAGAGTGAAGCTAGACAGGCCCAATAATATTCCAGTCACCACAGAAAGGTCGACCCTCTCCCCAGACAATGGAGATATTCTCACCTTTTTGAAAATAATGTCACAGTAATGGTAAACATTATTGTGTATTTGAATGACCTGACAGGAAGTAAACATAGACCCAAGTTGTTGCTGAGCAGTTCAGTTCAGTGTAAACAGTGGAAGCTAGCTCACTGGCTGTTTCTTTCTTTCAATATTGATGAAAGGACGAGGATATCAACATACCTCATGTTGCACTTAAACTTAACAGAATTCTTGAATGTATTATTTTTATTTATTTATTTAATTTTGTTTCAAATTGGACATCTTCAATATTTTTGTTATCATGTAAGACTATCGCCCAAAGTTCTTTGCTTTAAGTGTTCTTGAGATTCTTTAATTAATAAATGAAAGCAAAGTTATATTTGTCTCCTCTCCTTTTCTTTGTTGATCCGAAAAATGATCCGAACCGTGATCCGAATCGAACCGTGAGGTTTGTGATCGGTGACACCCCTAGTTTGCACATCAGCTGTACTGTTGCCACATAACCGTCGACGAATTAAGTCATTGGATATGTATTTATTTTCACCAGGACTGAAATGTGAAACGTTAGGGATTGTTCCTGTCTCTGTTGTTTTTACCGCAACTAAACCGACTCACCCAAAGTATCACTGCGTTACTGTGAAAGTCGTGTTCCCGTCATATACTAACGTAGCGTTTCCAACTTTCTCCCTCACCCCGTCCCAGTAAATGAACTGATCCTGAAACAGAAGCAAAGGTCGGAGGAGAAGAGGCTAAAATTGGATCATCCTGTAAGTATAACACCAGCTTACTGTTGCTGCTTTGTTTCTTCCTACATACACATTTTCACTCTCAATATTTACTGTTTTTATTTTTGCTTGTAACTGATGGGTGTCTCTGACCCCTGCAGAATGGGTCGAGGTGGCAGGTGTTCCAGGACGTGTTGAGTCCCGACCAGGAGAACTTGGACCTGGCTAATGTCAATCTGATGCTGGAGCTCCTGGTCCAGAAGAAGAAGCAGCTGGAGGCGGTGAGTGGGGGTCTACGGGTGATCACACACGCATTTCATCTTCTTTGGTGCCAGACCTTTCTAGCATTGTGCTTCTGCAGATGGCTGCTTGGATTCACGTAGAGCTGCACAATACTCCATGAGAGAAGATGCACAGGTGACTTTTAACCCGTCACTCTATGTTAAAAGACAAAGTAATTTACTAGATGCAAGATTCATACAGAGTGATGGGGGTTAACCATGCATGAGAGTTAAGTTTGACCACATAAAGGGATAGCTAGGATGTTTTGAAGTAGGGGTTGTATGAAGTACTCATTCATAGTCGGTATACACGGAAGCTGAGCACGTGTATATGTATATATATATATATATATATATATATATATATATATATATCTATATATCTATATATCTATATCTATATATATCTATATCTATATAAATATATAGATATAGATCGATAGATAGATAGATAGATAGATAGATATTCAACATTTTTAATGTAGGTCGATCATTTTGACTTGGTCATTTTAAAAGTAGCTCGCAAGCCAAAAAAGTGTGGGCACCCCTGTCCATCAACACAGAGATCGGTGGTGTGTCTCGGTTCAAAGAGTTCATTACAGTCATTTAGCAGACGCTTTTATCCAAAGCGACTTACAATTCAGAGTCTATCACATTTCTACACCGTAGGCACAACTACGGGAGCCATTTTTGGGGTTAAGTGTCTTGCATCAACATGCACCTAGCAGAGCCGGGGATCGAACCGCCGACCCTCTGATTGAAAGACGGCCCTGCTATCCACTTAGCCACAGTCGCCCCAACACAGAAAGCTCTGCTTCTCAGTGTTACAAATAGTTTCAGTCTACCGGTACTTCCTGGTTCACTTCACTCTCTGCTAGTTTGGAAGAAGAAGAAGAAGTGAAATGTTTCCATCTGTTATCTTTTAATCCAGGAGGAGTCGTTGTTTCCATATTCACCAGAACTCTGCTAGCATGTAGCCTAGCGTAGCACGTAAACAAGATCACGTGTATTATGTCTGTTGCGTTCAGGGGCAGTGGTTAAAGAATGGACATCCCGGTGTCACAGAACTGTTTCAGGCCAATATAACGCTGAGAATTGAGTTTTAAACTTCACATTATTGAGTTTCCTGCATCGAGTCGTAATCGTGAGAATCGTGATGCATCTAAGAATTAAGTTCCTCCCTCTCCCCTATGGTCTAGCGCTGCCTCCATCGGTTAGTTTGTTTGTCTCAATGTAGGACTTTGGTGAATCCGAACCATCCCTCAAGCCACACAGGAACACAAACTAACGATGTAGACCAGTCACATGCTCCATGTGCTTCATCATGTATTTGTTAAATCTGTTTCCATTGTGATACACCAACCGTTTTACCTCAGCCAAGCGTAGAAACTTGTTTTGCCGATATGAAACAATTTTCAAAAAGTTATCATCAGTGCTTCCACTTAGTTTTTTTTAAAGGAATTTCAAAAAAATCAAAGTTGCATCTTAACTGTTTTATAAACAGTCAGAAAAGGTGGTGTAGCAATTGTTAAGTCCTGAGTTAACTAGTGCGCATGCGTGTGACGCAGTTTTGTTCTAGAGGAACGGAAGACGTGTAACAGTTGTTCGTGGATACGTATTAAAGTAGTCTGAAACATGTACAGTTGTCGCTGGATTTATTGAGTTAACATGGTAGCAGAGGATGGCGGCTGGCAATTACAAAGTTCCGCCGCCGTTTGACGAGAAGAAGTCCTACGAGAGCTAGAAAAATGAGGTTGAAATTTGGAGGCTGGTGACGGACCTCGAGGAGAAGAAGCAGGCCTTGGCGGTCGCTTTATCGCTGACGGGAAGAGCGAGGGAAAGTGCAGTAGAAATTGCTGCAGTGGATTTGAACGACGATGAAGGAATGAATGTACTTCTCACGAAATTGGACGCTGTGTTTTTGAAAGAGGAAACGGATCGCCAGTACGAGGCGTACACAGAGTTTGACCGGATCACAAGAGAAAATGGCGTCTCCATGGTCGATTACATTGTCGAGTTTGAGCGCCGGTACAACAGAATACGTAAGTTCAAGATGGAGCTTCCAGATGCTGTGTTAGCTTTCAAGCTACTTGATACTGCAGGACTTAATGTTAAAGACAAACAATTAGCGCTTACCGCGTGTCCAAACCTATCGTTTGTAAACATGAAGTCAGCCTTGAAAAGAGTATTTGGCAATAATTCTCCACAAGAGGGAGCTGTTGACCTCCGTGTGTGTGGGGGTGCTGCTGACTGTGCCTCCTACACACGGTTTACTGGCAAACGTGAAAGTAATGTCAGGTCAAGCCCACAGATCCATACGGCTGTCCAAGGGACGAATCCACTGGACAGATACGGGAGAAGATCAAGATGTGCAGTCTGCCAAAGCACATATCACTGGGCAAAAGATTGTCCTCACAAAAATGAACATGCAAAATTAACAGAGGATGATAAAGTGACAGATGTTGAAGAATGCAACATTACTTTGTTGTCAAAAGAATCGTTGTCTGACACAGAGATATTCATGGTGCAGTCTCTAGGATCAGCCGTCATTGACACAGCTTGCACTAGAACTGTGTGTGGAGAAAAATGGCTTGATCATTACATGAGTGGACTAACACAACGTGAGTTACTGAAAATGGGGGACACAAAGAGTGTAAGAGCATTCAAGTTTGGTGATGGGAGAGTTGTTCATTCTACAAAGAAAGTGAAAATCCCAGCCATGATAGGACAGACTAGATGTCACATTGAAACAGAAGTGGTCCCAGTAAATATCCCATTGCTTTTAAGCAAAACTTCACTGAAAAGAGCAGGTGCTGTTTTAGACATTGAAAATGACAAAGCCACAATGTTTAAACAGCCAGTGAAACTTGAACTAACATCTTCAGGACATTACTGTGTGAACATCAGAGATGTGAGTAACCCAGATGAACATGAGCTCCAGAATGAGGATGACATTCTCACTGTGACAGAAAACATGACAACAAAAGAAAAACAGAAAGTTCTGTTGAAACTACACAAGCAATTTGGACACGCCTCTGTTGACAGACTGAAAAAACTACTGGCCTGCTCGGGTAATGCTGATGATGAATGCACCACAATCCTTAAGGACATTGTAAAGAATTCTGAGACGTGCATCAGATATAGCAAACCAAAGCCAAAGCCTGCAGTGGGTTTGCCCATGGCCTCAACCTACAATGAAACTGTAGCTGTGGATTTGCATGAGCTAGAGCCGGGAGTGTGGTATCTGCATGCAATTGACCACTTCACACGATTCAGTGCAGGGAGCATCGTCGCCACCAAGAAACCCAAAGAGATTGTGAAGCACTTTATACATTGCTGGATAAGTGTTTATGGTCCTCCACGCAGACTGTTCAGTGACAATGGGGGTGAATTCAACAACGAAGATATGAGGAACATGGCTGAAAGCTTCAACATTGAAGTGAAAACAACTGCAGCTCACAGCCCATGGAGCAATGGGCTTTTGGAAAGGCATAATCAAACACTCACTGAAATCCTGATGAAAGTGAAGCAGGACAATGGATGTGACTGGAGGATGGCCCTAGACTGGGCCCTGATGGCAAAGAACTCTCTGCATAACGTGCATGGCTACAGTCCCTATCCGCTGGTATTTGGACAAAACCCAAATCTGCCTTCAGTTGTCACTAATAAGCCGCCAGCTCTGGAAGGTACTAATATGAGTACTTGGATAGCCCAGCATATCACAACATTACATGCTGCAAGGAGAGCATTTACAGAAGCTGAGTCCTCTGAAAGGATCCAAAGAGCCCTTCGTAAACAACTGCGGCCCATTGATGACCGATACGAAACAGGGGACAAAGTCTACTACAAACGGGTGGATTGTACAGAATGGAAAGGTCCAGGTGTGGTCATCGGCCAAGATGGTGCGGTGATATTTGTGAGGCATGGAGCCACTTACGTTCGCGTACATCACTCCAGGCTTAGAAAAGTAGAGAGCCCACATGCAGTGCTGGGAGAAAGGGACATTCAGCTGGACGGGACTGAACATCATACAACATTACCAGAACCTGGCTGCAATGAGAATAACTATGACACTGAAAATGAAAGTGAGGAAGAGACGCCTACAAATGGTGAGGAGAACAGTGAACCCCCTCACACACCAAGACAGCCAGAAGGAGGTAGCCATGGTCAATCGGACGCATCACAGAACAACTCAACCACAACTTGTGAAGGCCTTCGTCTGAAAACTGGACAGGTAGTTACATACACAGACAGTGAGAGTGGCCAAGCACACACTGGAAAAATCCTCAGCAGGGCAGGAAGAGCCACTGGAACATACAAATACTGGTATAATTTGGAGTACATTGAGCCTGAGCAAATTTCTGGCACTACCGGTTCTGTTGACTTAGGACGAGTGCACAATCTTCAAGTGGTCCCATCTGAGCATGTCGAGTTATGTGCTAGCCATCCTGAAGAAGACATACTTATTGTGAATCATGATGCCTTCATGTCTGCCAAACACAGTGAACTCAGCAACTGGAAAAATAATGATGTGTTTGAAGAGGTGAATGATGAAGGCCAGAAATTCATCTCTACGAGGTGGGTGTGCACACTCAAGGAGACACCTGATGGTGTTGTACCTAAAGCGAGATTAGTTGCAAGAGGCTTTGAAGAAATTAACACTCAGGAGCTCCCTAAAGACTCACCTACATGTGCCTCGGAGTCTCTAAAAATGATTATGGCAGTGATATGTCAAAAGAAATGGCAGCTAAACTCTATGGACATTAAAGCAGCCTTTTTACAAGGCAAAGCGTTAACCCGAAATGTCTATATCCGTCCTCCCCAAGAAGCTCAGAGCAAGGGAATTCTATGGAAGTTAAAAAAGTGTGTTTATGGCCTTGCAGATGCGTCTCTGTATTGGTACAACAGAGTGAAAGACACTATGCAGCAGTTGGGAGCTGCTGTGTCACGAGTTGATCCAGCAGTGTTCTACTGGCTGGATGACTCCTGCAATGTGATGGGACTCCTTGCTTGTCACGTGGATGATTTCATCTGGGGTGGTTCAGAAACAGTCTCCACAACAGTCATCCCTCACTTGAAAGTTGCTTTTCAAGTTGGACGTGAAGAGCACAACAGCTTCAGCTACATTAGAATGGAGGTTCACTCTTTAGAGCAGGGATTCCCAAAGTGGGGTGCGCGCACCCCTGGGGGTGCGCGAGCTGCCTCTAGGGGGTGCGCGAGAGGAAAAGTGTAATGGCGGTCTGATGGTGTAATAATATTAAATATAAAAAAAAATGTAATTTTAATTAAAAAACTGTCAGGTGGGACATCTGAAGCTATCAGTCGTAAAAGAGGAGAGGGACAGAGAGAGAGAGAGGAATCGGAGGCGAGGGGAACGGAGAGGTGCGTTGGGGGGAGAAGAAATCAAGCCAGAGTCAGAGGAAGATGAGACGGCGCAGACTGGGAAAAAAAGAGGAAATATGATGAAAAGTATCTGTGTCTGGGCTTCACTTGGATTGGCAACGCAGATTCCCCAAAGCCACAGTGCGTGGTGTGCAGTGAGGTTCTGGCTAACAGTCTGAAGCTCTTATTTACGTCGCCACCTGAACACCAAGCATGCCAGTGCAAGTCAAAAGCCCCTTACATTGTTTATATCGAAATTGGAGGAGTTACAAAACAGCCAAAAACAACTGGAGTCTCATTCATGTGTTGGTCTATAAATGACGCACTACGGGCTTCATATCTGGTTACAGAATAGCGAGAAAGGGGCTACCGCACACAATCGCCGAAGACGTGAGCTTGCCAGCTGCCAGAGAGATGGTGGAATGTATGATTGGAGAGAGAGAAGCAAAAAAGTTGGACATGATCCCGGTGTCCAACAACACTGTGTCGCGCCGCATCGATGCTTTGTCCGAAGACATCCTGGCTACATTAGTCGCTCATTAATTGTAAATTAAATGTGATAATCTGCCTCTGAGCCTGTGCGTGTGTCCTCGCATCCGTATTGCTCTTTAAAAGTGACGCCTTGTGTCACTGAAAGTGATTGAAACTTTGTTGCAGTGTTTCAGGGCGTTTGCTTTGTTCCGATTCAGGGATTAATATGATACAATGTTGCTCTGTTGCTTCTTTTTTTTTTTTTTTATTAAGGGGGGGGGGGGGGGGGGGTGCGCGAACCCGGTCGGGATGTAGAAGGGGGTGCGCGGCCTAAAAAGTTTGGGAACCGCTGCTTTAGAGGATGAGATACAAGTGCAACAAAGTATCTACATAAAGAATCTACAACCCATTCCTGTGGACCCCAACAGAGCCACACAGCGAGAGGCTCCTCTAACAGACACTGAGACTGACATGTTAAAGTCGAAGATTGGCCAAATATTGTGGGTAGCAAGGCAGAGTAGACCCGACATAATGTGTGACATATCCATCCTAGCATCAAGTGTAAAGCATGCTGCTGTTCAGACTCTGCACTCTGCAAACAAACTTGTCAGGAAACTGAGATCAGAAGAGGTGATCTTGAGGTTTCAGCACTTGGGAAGAGACAGCTCGCTGAAACTAGTGGTGTTCAGTGATTCCTCGATGGGAAACCTTCCAGACGGAGGCACTCAAGGCGGACACCTGGTCATGCTTATGGGAGAGAATGGAAGATTTTCACCCATATGCTGGCAGTCAAAGAGGATCAGGAGAGTTGTCCGAAGCACCTTAGCAGGAGAGACTTTGGCACTTGCAGCTGGCATTGACAGTGCAGTCTTTTTGGCTACACTCTACTCAGAACTTACCACAGGTGATTGCACACGGAACAATTTGCCCATTGTGTGTGTAACGGACAATCACTCTCTTCTTGATGCTGTCAAGTCCACCAAAACAGTCACTGAAAAGAGACTCCGCCTCGAAATCAGCAGCGTCAAGGAGCTCGTCCACTCTGGGACCATCCAGCAGATTATGTGGTCAGCCTCCAAGGAACAGCTCGCTGACTGCTTGACTAAGAAGGGGACATCTGCACTTGTTCTGCTGAGGGCTCTCAGCGAAGGTGTATGGCAACTTAAAGGCTAAACGAGCTAATCAACAAAAGCCTTACTACCCTCAAACTCTAGTCATTAAAGTTGCAAGTTTAAACCTGTGTTTATATGTTTAAGGTTCTAAAAAACAAATGTTTGTTTTTGTGACTGTTTTTCTTTAAAGAGAAAGGGGAGTTTGTTAAGTCCTGAGTTAACTAGTGCGCATGCGGGTGACGCAGTTTTGTTCTAGAGGAACGGAAGACGTGTAACAGTTGTTCGTGGATACGTATTAAAGTAGTCTGAAACATGTACAGTTGTCGCTGGATTTATTGAATTAACAGTAATTCCTCAGAAACAATCAGAAATTCTCGTGATTCCAATCCTCACCGTCGCTCTGCCTGTGTATGTGGTGAGCACTCCCATTCTCCACTAGTTGAACCACATTATATGTCTGCAAATAGATGCTTTAGGCTGTGCTTAAAGAGTCATATGGAATCGTGTGTGTTCTCTTGCTGAGTAAATGCAGTAAAACCCGGCACACATTGCTATCTCAGTGTAGCCTGGAACATCCCCTTTGGTTCTCGTCTTGACAATCCGTGTGAAGTTCCAGGAAAAGAGAAGTAGGAGCCACAGCATATCCTGTTGACTACTGTCCTGTCACAGCAGCACACTCTGTTGAAGTGACAGCAGGCATCACGTTTTAAAACGGAGACATTCAGGTGCAGCTGTCACATGAAACGCTGTTGCGCTGTTAGTTTTCTTGACGGGTAGTCCAGTAGCAGTGAGGCTTAATGGATGCCACTTGTGTTCAGTGATAGTTGGCTAACACAGCTATGCTTTAACAGTGAAGCTTTGTATGGGACCTTTTTTCAGCCCATGTGACATCGATCACAGTATCTACACGTTGAATTGTAGTCCTAACACTCGGCTGCTACCAACGATAATTCTCATTGTTGATTTATTTGTCCATTATTTTCTAGATTTAATCGATTTGTTGTTTGGCCTATAAAATGGTGAAAAATGTCGATCTGTGTTTCCCAAAGCCCCAGATGACGTTGTCAAATGTCTTGTTTTGACCGCGACTAAAAGATATTCAGTTTACTGTCATCAAGGAGTAACACAACCAGAAAATATTCATATTTAAGACGCTGGACTCAGAGAACGTTGACCGTGTTGTTCTTCCAAAATGACTCAAACTGATTAATTGATAATCAAAGTAGATGATGATTCATTTAACAGTTGACACCTTATGAATTAATCGTTGCAGCTCTACTTCATACCAAGTGTGCTGCAGGCAAATGAAATGAACGATTGGAGCTTTTGCAGTATCTGAACCAGATTTGTCAAGAACTTTAGGTTTGTGGTGTCCGTGAAGAGGCAGGTTAGCGTTCATGCTGTTGCTTGAGGCTCTGTCTGTGTCTGTTGCCTTTCAATGAAATCCTGATGGAAATATGTGCTGTGGATGTAGTACCCTACCTTCTCTGGTGTTTTTATTAGTTTAGACTGCATGAAGAAATGGGCAGGACTTGGTGCTCTCGGTTCGTTTTGTAATGCCAGAAATGAGAAGCATGAGAAACTTGTGGCTGCAGTTGTCAAAGAGCGTCTTCCAACAACCCCTCTGGTCTGGGATGGTTTCCTGTAGTTGAAGTGAATAACATATTCTGTGCCTCGTATTCATCATTCCTTTTCTGCACAACGGCGCTTCAGTTTGCAATGCCAGAGATGGAAACAGTACGAGAACATTTTATTCCAGGAAAAGTACTCTTACCTAAAAGAAATAGTAAAATGATTTGTGTGAAAATGAACTTGTCTGGTGTGTCTCCACTAGGAATCCCAAGCAGCTCAGAGACAGATCCTCATGGAGTTCCTTAAAGAAGCCAGGAGGAACAAGAGAGAGGTACCGATGTGTTTAATAACTTCATTGTAACTATACTGCTGTATGGAAAGATATATTCATCTGTGTTTCTGGCTCCCTCAACAGCAACTGGAGCAACTGCAGAAAGAGCTCAGCTTTCTTGAAGAAGACATTAAGCGTGTTGAGGTAAAACAACAGAACCGTCATTTACAGCATGTTTAAATGGAAAGGTGGAGCAGCAGCACACGTGAAATGTTCTCTGTGTGTCATGTTGCAGGAGATGAGCGGGCTGTACTGTCCCATGATGGAGGCCGAGTGTACGGTGCCCAATGTTGAGGCTCCCTCACCTGCTCCCAGGTACAGCTCACCTCCATGTTCTATCTACGAGTCATCACAACCAACCACATTCAGCTTCTCTGATACAAACACACACATGCCTTACTGATTAAACCATTTTATATATATATATACCAGATCTAGATAGAATAGGACTGGATCTGAGTAGAATAGGACCCGGTTTAGTTTAGTTTATTAACTGGATCCCCATTAGCTGGCGCCTTAGCGGCCGCTAATCTTCCTAGGGTCCACTGGGTAGAATAGGACTGGTTCTGAGTAGAATAGGACTGGTTCTGAGTAGAATAGGACTGGTTCTGAGTAGAATAGGACTGGTTCTGAGTAGAATAGGACTGGTTCTGAGTAGAATAGGACCGGGTCTGGGTAAAATAGGACCAGATGATAGTGGGAGCAGACCTGGGTAGGATGAGAAGGAACTACTTTGTTAACCTCTAGTCAGGATGTTATGGCTGCCGTCCTCTGACTCATTGTCTGTTTGTTGTCTGCTCGTTGAGTAGCTGCAGTAGTATCATGGAGACACCAGACTACAGCCAGCCTCCAGGATTTGGTGGAACAACCCAGGTGAGAGACATGCTGGTTGGATTATCCGTTTCTTCAATGTTTACGTCTATTATCTGTTTTGTTTGCATATTGTTCATCAGCACATTTCTATAATATGGATGAAGGCCATGGTTTTGCTTCCAACGGAATATTAGAAAAAGTTCCATAGTTATTAAATGTCCACAAGCTCTCAGAAGTTTTGACACATACTGGAGTGGTCACAATGGATATGAACCTAAAGACCTGTCGGGCAAAACATTCTCAGTAAAACTATGAGTGAGCGTTAACAGAGTAAGTTCAGCACTGACTTGACTACTCTCTGTTTCTCCAGGGCAAAAGACAGACCTGGTACAACAGCACCTTGGCGTCCAGGAGGAAGAGGCTGACGGCTCATTTTGAGGATCTGGAGCAGTGCTACTTCTCCAACAAAATGTCACGCATCACAGGTACCAATCCCTCAGTGAATGGCAGCATCGCTCCCTCACAGCACAACATCTGTAGGCAGATATAAAATAGATATAAGAGAGGATTAAACTTCCTAACTAGCAGCTTATAACACATCATTAAAACTACAAAGGCCACGATTTCTTTCTTTTTTTAAGCAAAGCAACTTTTTAAACAATCATTTGAATTGTGCGTTTTTAATCAAATAACCACTCTCGACAACAATAACAAAGAAAAACGATAACATGTCGAATTTTAACTGTTCATGCCGATTTTGGTTCGGTTGAAATAAATAGTTGGAGCCGTCATCTGGAGCCTCCTACACCAGCTGCTGTAACAAAAGACAACAACAATAAAAACTTCTGTATCGGCCGATAGGACGCATCGACGATCGGCATCAAAAAGCCGATCGGGCTTCTCTACTCTACACATAGCGTACAGCTCGTGTCCCCATTGCTCCTTTGTGAACAGTATCTTAATAGTGTGCATCTACTGTGTCCAGATGAAGGCAGGAACCTGAACCAGTTGGATGATTTCATGGAGTGTCTGTCTAAGTTCACCCGCTACAACTCTGTGCGGCCGCTCGCCACCCTCTCGTACGCCAGTGACCTCTACAACGGCTCCAGTATTGTCTCCAGGTAGGAAAAGGAAAACATTGACTTCTTAAAGTAGTTTGTTTTTCCTTTATCAGCCCTCTCACTGTCAATGACTGCATTCTCACCTGTGTTCCAGTATTGAGTTTGACCGCGACTGTGACTACTTCGCCATCGCTGGTGTGACCAAGAAGATCAAGGTGTTTGAGTACGGCACAGTGATCCAGGATGCGGTGGACATCCACTACCCTGTCAATGAAATGACCTGCAATTCCAAAATCAGGTAGGGGGAGTCAATGCGAGTGTTACGGCTGCTTCTGATCTGCTTGTGAGAACCTGTTTCTACACACATTCAGCGTAGATGGTCATGCAGGTAGAATGTGCTGACCCCTACAGCGCTGCTGTCTTCACTTAGAAAATCAGATCTACTTTTGTCCCCACATTTCTGCTCTGCTGGGCCGTGAGTTGTCGTGTTGTGCAGGCCCGTAAACATCAAACTCATGCATCAGATTTGTAAAAACATACTTTGTTAAAATCATTCTAGAAACCACGGCCTGAGTCGAGACGAAGAGCGAATGAAGCAACTATTAGGAACAAATTGTGATCTTGTGACGTGATCCCCACCTTGTTTGTTGTAGCTGTATCAGCTGGAGCAGCTACCACAAGAACCTTCTGGCCAGCAGTGATTACGAGGGTACCGTCATCCTGTGGGATGGATTCACCGGCCAGAGGTCCAAAGTCTACCAGGTATGATCCTCAGGAGGCTTCACACAGCTGAGCTGCTGGTGATAGAAGTCGTTGTAGCATGTATGACATTGTCTATCAATCAAGGCTGTGTCTCTAACATGCAGTTAGCCTACTTATACAAGTCTAGCTGGGTTTAAATGATTATGGCCCATCAAATAAGAAATAGGTAGAAAATAAGAGCCCCTCTTCCATAGATTCTTGCTGGAGGAGACCAACACTTCAGTGGGCTGAACTCAACTTTAACACTTATTTAAAGAGAAACAAATGTCACTTTTTTAAGCTGGTTCACCTGTTGCACCCGTTGAAACACGAGAGCGGAGGATGTTATTTTGGCACCGGTGGCATCGATCTTGAGGAGTATACGAACATCAACAGTGACATCAAATGTGGTGATGACAAGATAATAAAATCCTTCCCCAACCAGAAAGTCTGGATAATTGAACACGTGAGGGCACGATCCAAAAAAGCTGTTAGGAAGCATGCAGCATCATCACAGCAAGACTGAAGGCATCAAGGAGGCAAAGAGGAGGTGTGAAGAGAGAGTGGAGAGAGACCTCAACACCAACAGCACTAAAGATATGAGACAGGAGATCCAGAATGTCACAGGCTACAAAAGCAGGAGTGCTCCCATCATTTGTGAGGCCACATTACCAGATGAGCTGAACACCTTTTATACTCGCTTTGACCTCCTCAACAAAGAGTCAGCTGTCAAGTCTGCCCCGCCTCCAGAGGACCGCCCACTGTCGGTGTCCTCAGAGGATGTGAGGAAAACCCTGATGAGAGTGAATATGAGTAAAGCTGCTGGACCTGTTAACATCCCTGGTCCTGTACTAAGAACATGTACCAACCAGCTAACTGATGTCATCACTGATATTTTCCACACATCACCGTCACAGGAGAGTTCCCACCTGCTTCAAGACAGCCGCCATCATCCCTGTACCTGGAACGTCTGCAGTGTCCAGTCTAAATGACGATCGCCCTGTGACACTCAGCCCCATTCTGATGAAGTGCTTTGAGGAACTGGTTCTCCAGCACATTAAAAACAACATCCAGCCTGGAACCTCACCCGTTTGCATTACTGATTGGTAAACGTATCACTCTGGTTTTTAGATTTCCTCACAAACAGACCCCAGCACCTCCTCTAGTGCTAAACTCCGGAGCCCCCCAGGGCTGTGTGCTCAGCCCCCTCCTGTTCACGCTGTACACCCGAGACTGCTGCCCCAAACATGAAGAGAACTCTGTTGTGAGCAGGACAGGAGGGCTCTACAGCATGTGATTGAAATCACCCAGAACATCATCGGTTTCCAGGATATTCAAAGACAAAACCCACTCCAGCTGCTGTCAGGTAAGAGATGCAGACGTATCAGCTGTGGAACCACCACGCTTCAGAGCATCTTCTTTCCTCTGGCTGTAAGATTCCTCAATGCATCCTCCACCCTCCACTGTGCATGTGTTTTTTCTTGCAGCATCCTGGGCCTACAAACTGCATTTTGTTGTGCAACCCTGTTGTATAATGGCAATAAATGAACATTGCAACCTTGTGACTTTGTAGAGTTGATGTAGAGGAAACACTGCACCTTTTTTAAGGTTCCTTGTGCTTTCCTTTCAGGAACATGAAAAAAGGTGTTGGAGTGTTGACTTCAATCTAATGGACCCCAAGCTGTTAGCCTCCGGTTCTGATGATGCGAAAGGTAACGGAGGACCAGGAATGCTTTGTCATCATTCCTCTTCTCAGCTCACAGAAATGTTCATGTCTGTTCATTGTGTTTCAGTGAAGCTTTGGTCGACCAATCTCGATAATTCGGTGGCCAGCATTGAGGCCAAGGCCAACGTCTGCTGTGTGAAGTTCAGCCCAACCTCCAGGTATCATCTGGCCTTTGGCTGTGCAGGTGAGCTCAGGGCTGGTTCATTCTTTTTTTTGTTCATCACATTGACAGAAATGGGCCTCCTTAGACTCAGGCCTTCCAATCAGTTCATTTATTTCGGATGTTAGAAGTCAAAGGGGGGGTGAGAATAAACCCCAGGCAGAGAAACTTGTTTTTCTTCTCATCGTGATGTATCAGTGTCGTTACACTCGCCTCACACCACTGCAGTTTGTCCTCGTACACAGCAACATTTCTTTTGTGGTTTCTTCGGTGGTCCAGACACACTCCTGCGCACTTCATTTGTTACTCTCTCGAGGGAGAGATGAGAATTTGAAATCTTCTCTTGTACAACAATCCTTCAAGTCCTGATCCAATCCTGTGTCTCCAAGGTCCAAGTCCACTGAGCCCGAGGACAGAAGACGTTGAAGTTGTTGGTTTACTGTCTGTAGTAAAGTTTGGATGTTGGAATAACAGCCAGCAGGCACCGTGTAGCGTTCACTCAACCAAGGCATTGCCCCATCATTGCACCATGGCGGCCTGGCTTGGTGGTGACTCGATGTGATCGACACTGAATGAATGCATACTTATATTATTTTTCTGTTTTCTTTTTGCTCGCAGACCACTGTGTCCACTACTATGATCTACGCAACACGAAGCAGCCCATCATGGTGTTTAAGGGCCACAGGAAGGCCGTGTCCTACGCCAAGTTTGTCAACGGAGAGGAAATAGTTTCTGCGTAAGTCCCTTCACCCTCATGTTCAGCTGATGATGTTCTTCTATGTTCATACACAAGTTAGTACACAATCTATACAGACTAAATATTGTATGCTTGTAATTCGGGATGCCCTCCCGAAACCCAGTTCTAAACAGGAACCGGTTCTAAATAAGTAAAACCCGGAGTATCGATGTGGTCCAGAGCTAGCGGTTCTGCTGTTGGTTCTCTGTGTCTTTGTCTCCGGCTCAGTACAGCGTGAGACTCCCATCAGGATCAGAGAGATGAAAACACTGTAGAACTCTGGTCGTCTCAAACACGATAAAACAACATGTGACCAACAAGCACAACATCACTCTGTTTGTGGAGCAGCCGTCAGGTCACGGTAGTGATGTCATACATTAGTGATGTCACACGGAGTTTGATCACAAGCAATCAATTTGATCAATGAAAGATAATCACTTAGCTGAGAACGTATTTTAAACATGTTAGAACTCAAGAAAGACTATTTGTTTACATACAAGAAAAACAAAACAAAGTCAATACTTTTCATAATTAATTGTCTTTCTGTCTCACAAAATAATCAAAACGAAACGATAAGAGTATCTTGAGGAACCGAACCGACCATCAGAATCACTGAGTACTAGTGGTGTCACGGATCACGGATCGTTCGGATCAGCCCTCACGGTTCGGATCACTCGTGAACCGTGGATCAACAGTTCTTTTTTTTAATTTTATTTTTACAGTGTAATCATCATAGTGTGTAAAGCTCTACTGCTGCTGTTCAAGTAGCAAGTCCCCGAATATCAATGCAGAGTGTCAGTGAACAGATATAAAGCAGTAGTGTGTTCAGTGAACGGAGCAGCTTAGAAGCATTTAACGGTGAAGTCATGGCGAGCGGAGGAACGTCAGAAGCCGCGGCGTCATTTAAGTCGCAAGTTTGGGAACATTTTGTCTTCCCTGTAACGTATAATGATGGATGAGGGTGGTGGACAAAACGTTACGGTATGTCGGCGTTATTTAAAGAGAAAGACACGACAACAGCAAAACATCGGCATGTCCACACACATGAAGAGACACCATCCCGTCTGTCAGCGACGGGGACACTCCGGTGTAGAAAACAAAGGATTTCTAAATCTGGTTAAAATGCTTGAGCCACGCTACGAAATCCACTCACGCACCCACTTCAGTGTGAAGCTGTTCCAGACCTCTATGAGAAGGAAAAGACTGTAGAGACTGCTTTCACCAAGGCAGAGATTCTTAGTCCGGTGCTGTAGACACGCCCCCTCTGTGAGAGTCACACAGACACACACCTGGTTCAGGTGCTGACAGAAGTATCAGAGTGAAGCTAGACAGGCCCAATAATATTCCAGTCACCACAGAAAGGTCGACCCTCTCCCCAGACAATGGAGATATTCTCACCTTTTTGAAAATAATGTCACAGTAATGGTAAACATTATTGTGTATTTGAATGACCTGACAGGAAGTAAACATAGACCCAAGTTGTTGCTGAGCAGTTCAGTGGAAGCTAGCTCACTGGCTGTTTCTTTCTTTCAGTATTGATGAAAGGACGAGGATATCAACATACCTCATGTTGCACTTAAACTTAACAGAATTCTTGAATGTATTATTTTTATTTATTTAATTTTGTTTCAAATTGGACATCTTCAATATTTTTGTTATCATGTAAGACTATAGCCCAAAGTTCTTTGCTTTAAGTGTTCTTGAGGTTCTTTAATTAATAAATGAAAGCAAAGTTATATTTGTCTCCTCTCCTTTTCTTTGTTGATCCGAAAAATTATCCGAACCGTGACTCCTGAACCGTGACTCCTGAACCGTGATCCGTGACACCCCTACTGAGTACTAGTATTAATACAACCCTAACGTTACCCGTCTCCACTTATGATGTAGGCCCCATACAAAAAGCTTTACGTTGTGTTGACAAAAATACCCACAATGAAGCACTTTAAAAGATGCTCAGATTTACAGGCTGACGATGACTAATCTTCTCCCTCAGATTAGTGACTGGTTGAGTGTGTTTCCACCTTTGTTGGACAGGTCCACGGACAGTCAGCTGAAGCTGTGGAATGTCAACAAACCTCACTGCCTGCGCTCCTTCAAGGGTCACATCAATGAGAAGAACTTCGTGGGCCTGGCTTCCAATGGAGACTATGTTGCCTGTGGTGAGCATTGATTGAAAAACAAAGCATTGCCTTGATATTTGCTCAGCCGTGCAGCATTCTAGGACAGCATGTGAGTAAAAACATCCCCTTTTTTTCTTACTGTGTGTGTACAGGCAGTGAAAACAACTCCCTGTACCTCTACTACAAAGGGCTGTCAAAGACGCTGTTAACATTCAAGTTCGACACGGTGAAGAGTGTCCTGGACAAAGACAAGAAGGAAGACGACACCAACGAGTTTGTCAGCGCTGTCTGCTGGAGAGCGCTGCCCGACGGAGTGAGTTCAGCTCATTGTCCCACCGTTCATGTTACACAGGCTGCACCGTGAGGAAGATCACACACACGGGTCCATCACAGCTGGCTGCTCTTCCTCTTGTCAAGAGGAAAAACATGTTTGAGCTCTGAACAGATAGATTATATACATATGTTGTTTTCATGTATATTGTCCTATAAGTGATGCATTATTCATGTGCAACTTACACGATGTTTTATGAATAATGCTTTGTTTTTCAGGAGTCTAATGTCCTGATTGCTGCAAACAGTCAAGGAACAATTAAGGTTTGTATTTTGTACTAATATGAACTGTTGGGATCTAAAGGAGCGTGTTTGGGTTATCAGCATTTAAGAAACTGAATTCTTGACATCAATAGAATTATTAATGTATGTAACAATTATTAATGATTATTAATAACAACGGGGCACCACCCTGCGAACAGGGACCAATAACCAAACGATAAAACTAAGTCTCATAATTAGTAGTCACTCATAATGTCAATAGTCTGCGTATGACTATACATTCAGTGACAGTGAAGGTTTTAAGTTCGAGCACAGGCTACTACATACAGTCTTATCAAATACATATGCACAAGTAATCACAGACGACTGCTCCTGAAAGTATAACAGAGTTTATTAAATCAAAATAATAAATGATCAGATCAATTAATATTGCAACCAACAAACGTTATCATACAATTTTATATGCCTAAACTAAAGAATGAATAAAATGGATGAGGGTGTATGTCTGTGTGTGTGTGTGTGTGTGTGTGTGTGGGTCTGTGGGTGAAAAGGAAGGAGAGTCTTACAGCTACCGCTAAAGACTACAAAGATGGCGGCGTCGAGTGACGCGGGCCAAAATGGCAGTGAGACTGCTGTACGTAATCACGTGTGCCTGGGCAGCACGTGATGTGAGGCGATCGTTTCAACGGGGTTTCCCCAGGGGCAGAGATAGAAAGAGAGCAAAGGTGGGGGTCATGAATCAAACTTCTGCGTGCGGTCCGCGTTGTAGTGAGAATGGGGAAGCTTCTCTGTTCCGTAATGATTGCGCAATATCTCAATATCACGCGACAGTAACTTAAACACACAAAAACACGGGAATATCAACATATAAATGAATGACCTGAATTAGATTTAAATTAATTTAAGCTAAGCTATGCCCAGATGCCAAGAATCTTACTTGTCAATGCGTCGTTGCAACGTTGAAGTGTGTTCGTGGAAAAGTGGTCCGTTTCCTCGTCAGGAAGGGGGAGCAGGGGGAGCTTGCGGGTCGGCGCGGCGTTTGAGCCGGCTTCGGGCCGTCGTGGCGTGGCTCGCTCTGGAGCGAAACGCAGACGTGATCTATCCTCGCTGCAGGGAGGACAGTTTAACTTCGGCTGAGACGACGTGGTCCGTACGTCTCCCGGTAATCATCGGTCAGGAGAGGAATAGACGCCTTCCTGCCGGAGTGTGCACAAAAAGAAAAAGAAGCAAAAAGCGGAGAACGGATCGCTGAAGCAGATTCGTTATCGCGGGCGGAGTGGGCTCAGCGTGGAACACTGTCGTTTCGACCAGCGAAATGGCTTTGTGACCTGACAGGGTTTGAGGAGGGGAGAAGGGCCGTTGCTTCCTCGTGGCCAGCGTCGCGCTGGCGGGGAAGCTGGATCGTCTGTGGCCTGGACGTGGGTCCGGGCGAGGAGAGCGGTTGCGTGCTCCCTAACTCAACCGAGGTCGAAGGGAGAAAGCGTGGAGGTCCGGGGCGAAGAGAATGTTTGCGTGCCTCCTGTTACCCCGGAGGGAATGTTGGAAAAAGCTTGGAGGTGGGGGCTGCAGGTAGTTTTGTAGAACAGCCAAGCGAACCACAGGAGTCCTGGGTTCGCTTGGCCTTCGGCCAATGAGATTGCAGCGGTGCATTCAGGTGACTTCAGGAACCATAGTTTTTTTGGGGGGGAGGGGGAATTCACACCCGAGTGTGAAATTCCTTTGCTCTCCTCAAACTAAAAATCAGGATGAAACCTTTGCTTGACAAAGTGAAAGCCTGATTCTCTTTGTTCACAGCACATGTTGAAGCCATTTGGTCAGACCCCAACAGAACTAATAACTACAGGCCTACTATAATATATAGAATACAGTCCAGTATGTAAACTGTTGTTTCCAAATGTTTCAAGTACACAAAAAGCACCGTTTTCCCCTTTTGTTGTTCAAAGTCCCATTGACAGAAATCTCAAAAGCTCACGACATCACATTAACAGTGTCCCCATGGCTCGATACCACTGGGGATGGGTGAGAAAGAACGTATTGTAGTTTCACTGCGTGTTGGGGTTACATGTCCAGTGTGACGTTTAATTAGTCTCATAACCTGCGCACATAAAACCAGGCATGTGCACGAGACATGAGCGAGTAGAAAGCATCGTACCCGTACAGCAGAAGCTCTGCTCTGCCTGCACCAGTGGGACCAGTGTGATCTTCACCCTCGCTACGCGCTCACGTGTGAGACCTCGGAGGATGCAGATGTCTCCTCTCCTTTGATTGGTCACTTTCAACACTCGCGGCCCCTTTTTTGTTTGTTGGTTTGTTTCTGAGATGCCGATGACTGCTTATGAATTTCTTTCTTAAAAATGCATATGTATATATAGAATACAGGTGTGTGAATCTTCTTCACTGTTCTCTTGATGTCAGAGCTAAACATAGAGGACACACGTTGACCAAATGGACTTTTATAACTGAAGTCACGGGAAGCATGTGGCAAACCTTGTTTCCCCAGCGCATACAGTAAACAAAATCAATACCCTCAAACAATATTAAAAATATAATACAGAAATCTGTTAACTTTGTGTAAGGCCTACTTGCTCCGACATAAGAAGCTGGTTGTTCTCTCAGACCACTGCCTTCCGTCGCCTGTCAGCAATCAAACCTAACCTCCAATCAACAGTCGTGGTTTTTTTTTTTTTAAGTGACTAATCAAAAGAGTGAAGACATCAACCACTGTCGATTGCATATTTGCCTCCAAAGTCTCCAAAAATGTGCTTTACGAGGGAGCAAGTGTCGGGACATGTCGGGGGGGAGAGAAGAGAGTCTGTCTGTGGAGATGGTCACCAGGCAGCACCCTCCAGTTCTGACTAAATTAAACCGATGCACAACCTGCATTCTCTCTAGTGTCCACCATAGAAGTCTATGAGAAAATGACTCTACTTCTCTCTTGATGTATTACCTCAGTAAACATGAGTTTATGGTCTCAATCTCTAGTTTCAAGTCTTCTTCAATACACATGATGTTTATTTTGTAAATGATGGTCAATTTACAGTCAAATAGACCATAAAGCAGGGGATGCTTTAGGCTCTATGTAGTCTACAGCTGTATCTTCACCCTATCTGTATCAAGTTCCCGCCATAGGTCACTTGTATTGTTAAAGCAGTGACTTTGCTGATCTTACTGTTTTAACCCTTTGTTTCCAGTGACATAACGGGTCCATCTCTTCTCTCCGTACAGGTTCTTGAGCTCGTCTGAAGGCCACGTCTTCAGTGTGTGAGATAGAACGTCCATCAGCTCCTCTGTGTTTGATAGAGGATCAGTCTGATGCAGGGAGGAGCCCAGACCGCCCGCTGAACCAGGATACCGACAACAGCGGGAGAGAAAGGAACCGAACCCCCGTCTTCTTTTTAATGAGCTGCAGCAGAAAAGACTTTGGAGCAGGACGTCTGTACAGCCGGAGGAGACGTGCCGTCATTTTACAGCAGAAGAAACCAGGACCTAGCTTGGGCACACAAATGGAACAAGAGACTTTAGCAAGCTTCTTTTTTTATTTCTTGAAGGTAAAATGATATCAGCTACAATAGAAACACCTCTTTATGATTTTAGGTCAAATCAAAACTTGTACCCTTTTTTTTTTTATTGTTATTAAGCTGTTGCTCTCGAGGGTACATCCATCCGAACGCTACCAGTGTGATGCATTGTTTTCCTTTTTAAAGGCCAAAGCACAAGACAAAATCACATGCAGAAATCATGTATTTTACCCCCCCGCCCCCACACACGCACCTACATACATTGTTTGTCAACCAACTGTTTTCCCTCTTTACATGTAGTTATTTTTGTGTTCTTCAGATTGGGAGAAACCAGTTTTAATAAATAAGACTTGAATTTCATCCTGTCGAGCGTACCGTCGGTTCCTTTTGTGGCTGAAGAGTGTAGACGGTCGGGTGGTGTACGGAGGTCATGGGCAGCCATTCTCATGTAGCTTATGGCATTGGTCTGCAATGCCACATCTAACTGGATTATTTCTCCACTTACACGAGCTGCTTGTTGAAAAAGGAATCACAGAATCAACATGTAGTTTTCTTTAAAGTATCAAAGGAATTAGTGTTCACATACTGGAGGTTAACACAGCTGTGCACAACATCGTCACGGAGAGGATTTTGGTAAACACCGCCAAGACCTACCTATTTTATGATAACTGAGTGAGAGAGGTGTTTTGTATTTGTATAACTGAATAAATTATTTCAAAACAATTTGGTCCCGTTTGGTCTTTTTTTAATTTTTATTAATTACAAATATTTATTTTTGGCATTTCAACCATTCTCTTAACCGCCCATGTGAGACTGAGCCGTGTTTATCGTGGGTGTTTCCACCTTGTGTGAAATGTAATCCTTTAAACATGTGAAAGCTGAAGGAGACAAATGTTTACTCTGTGGCTCACCACAAAGACTAAACTTCATGGGAGACATGAAACTGAAAGTTCTAAAAAATGAATGTGATATTGCTGCAATTTTTAAAATGTGCCACAATCAATGTCATTTCCAGGGAGTTTTGACATATTTGTTTGCAGACCTGTATTTGCCTTTTAAATCATTTACAACCATTTCACAAGAAATGTTTTGTTTGTTACTTAATGGTTCATTGATTTGTTCATAAATAAAGGCCTCAAGATTGTTCCGTTTCATATTTTCCTTATACTGTAGGTAACATCTTATTTCTCACTTCTTATAATTGAAGGCAGTCATAATGTAGTCATTAAGAGCATGTCCGTCTACAATTGAGTCGTGTGAATATTTTGCAGCAGAACTATAAAGGAAGTTTTATAGTATAATAAAATATAATATAATAGTTCAACACCACCGTTCAAAAGCTTGGCATCCTGAGCCATAACAGCTTGACTCATAACTGAGAGGACCACTCTATTTATGAATGGTCTTTCATGGTTTTAGGTTGTAGAAAGTCCTTTTTACGCACAGGTGTTTTGTTTTGTACATCGAGAACAAAACGCTGCACAAAGACTCAACCGGACTGATAACTGAGAGGGCAGAAAGAGACAACGAAATCCCTCTGAGCAACAGTTGAACAAAAGAAACTGGAAGCTCAGCATCAAAACATGGAACAGCTTCCGGTTTCAGTGTCAAGTGTTTCTCAATAATGCAGCCTATAACATTTCCCCTTATTGGATTTATAAAGTATTTATCTATCTATCTAAAAATGCCAGAAATACATTGATTTGGTGAAATCAATCATATCTGACACTACTGCAGCAATAATTCTAATATATCTCACCTCATACATGGTGAACCACTACAGCCTCTTAACACAGGAAGGTAGGGTGCATGGTTCACAGTGGTTGGTAAGGGGCTATCATTAAAATATGACTCCAATAACATCTAGTGACAGCTGTGGGAAACTGACACTGGTGGACTATTTTAAGTGTCTTGAAAACGCACACTTTTTGATCACTGATACCCAGAACAAAATGGCCTCTTGGTTGGCCTTTGTGTGTTGACGCAGCCACATGCTACTTTAACATTTTATCTTAGGACCTCAAAATGATGTGAAACCAAGTGATATTTTAACAATGAGATTATAACTCTTAATGTAACAACTATTACAAATGTATCAAATCAAATGATGTTGAAGTGTTTACTACATTCAAAACAGGTATGAGTAAAAGCAATGCCACGATTATGACTTCTGAAAAATGTAAATATTAGCTCGTGGCTTTCTGTTCTGTTTTTTTGTTTTTTATTAATTTACTTGTTTTTTAAAATTTCTTCATCCTCAAGTGCTTTCTGGCAGAAATGGGTTTCCATAGAAACAACTGCGGTGAGGGAGAAATGGAAACAAAAAAATGGAACGAGTGTTTTCACAGTAGCGGCGCCGAGGGAAGGGTTTAGGAGACGGACAACTAGCTAGTTAGCGGCCGCTGGAAACAAAACCGGACTCTACTCATAGCAAGTTCTCATGTTACCCAGTGAAACCTTGGCCGTGTTTAGTTACCTTCTTTCAGATTTGACTGTTTACTGATTTCATCGGGTTGAGACTTCCGTGGTGAAGATGGGAGTCCCGAAATTTTACCGATGGATTTCGGAGCGCTATCCTTGTCTCAGTGAAGTTGTCAAGGAACATCAGGTAGGAAACCAGTGAGGAATATTGTTAGCTTCACAAGCCTCTGTTGCTGATAGCCGCAGCGTTAGCTTAGCTAGCTGTTGGCTATCAGCGAGCTAAGTGTAAGGTTCGCGGGCCGTGGAATTTTTATATTCCACGTAAGTTAGCTTACCAATGGTTTTGCGTGGCGACAGGACAGAGCTATTGCGTTGCGCTTCTGACTACATTATTTAATTACACACAATACAGTAAGACGTAGCGTTATCTACCGAATTCCAGCACTAACTCGCGTACTAGTTTGCTTTCGTCTACGTGTAACGTTACACAGGTCAACGTGAATGAAAGTAAACATGATACCAGTGGGCGGGTTAGGTATTTGTCTAGAACATTCTGGAAAAACAATAAACTCCTCACAGTCCGCCAAGCTAACACACTTTAGAGTGTAGAAGCTGAAGCTAACGCTAGTTCCCATCTCGTTTACAGCCCCCCTGCTTTACAATGTAAATGCGGTTGTTTAAAATGCAGTAATTCTGCGGTCGGCCATTATCAACACCAGTTAATACTAAAGGGGGAAGTTAGTTAAACATACATTACGTTATTTAGGCTACTTTAGCGGCACTGGGTTCACCTTCGTGACCTAACGTTAGTTCCCTGTGTAGTAAGGCGGGTAGTATTTCAGTGGTCAAGCAGCAGTTTCATCAGCTGGACGCTGCTCGGTGTCTCTCGCATTGCATAAGCCAGCTCTGACACGTTTAAGACAATACAAATAACGTTTTAAGCACGCAGCTTTGTATTGCATGATGATGGATGTTTGAAATATGTCGTATTCCTTTCTCTGATACTCAAGGTCACCACACAGTAACAGTTTCTACAACTTAAATGTCGCTTGGTGCCCCTCTGTTACTTGGGCTAGATGTCAACTTAGGTCTGAATGTCACGGGAGAGAGTTGTTAGGCTCCTTGTCTGCATCAGGCTGGAGGATGCGTTTCCGTGTAAAGGATCCCAACCTACTTATGTTCAACAAACCAAACTGCAAATATGTTTGCTGCTGAGAGATTTATTCCCGGCAGCCGAGGAACAGATTTTACAAATTGGTCACTTAACAGGAATACTTTCTCTTTTTTTATAATTTATTGTACATCGTCATTTCATTTTCCTTTTTGTTTCTTTCCCTCTTCAGATTCCAGAGTTTGACAACCTCTATCTGGACATGAACGGGATTATCCACCAGTGTTCCCACCCGAACGACGAGGACGTCCACTTTCGCATTTCCGAGGAGAAAATCTTCGCGGACATCTTCCATTACCTGGAGGTGCTCTTCAGGATCATCAAGCCCCGCAAGGTCTTCTTCATGGCGGTGGACGGCGTGGCACCGAGAGCAAAGATGAACCAGCAGAGAGGACGGCGATTCAGGTAGAGCAGGTTTTAAGAAAGACACGCACACCGAGAAGTTCTCTCCTCTGGTCGTGTGTATGCTGATACCCAGAGTGGGTCAACACGGGTCACCTGACCCTGTTTAGTGTTGTGCCGTATGGCTTTTGTTTTGAACGGTTCCTGTTCTAAACACAGGATCACCTCATCTTACTATTACATTCATTTGAAATGCTTTTTATACTGTATTTAAATATATAAACTTGCAGCCCCCTCACCAATCCTCCTCCTCCTCAATCCCAAAGAAAGTTGAACGTGATTGTTAAATGTAGGTCGTTGCAGTAGCTTTTCTTTTCTTACAATGACCAAATGAAGAAACATAATTTTTATGAACATGTCTGCACCATGATCTTGACTCAAATGTTCAAACTGGCACATTCTCTCTTTTAGTTATCTAAACAAGACGGCAACTCTATTTGCAAATGTGTTTCGTATAATTCTGAGAGCTTTGTGGTACAGCCTAATGAGGCACAATGAGCCTCCAGCAGGACTGAAATTGCAATATTTGCTTTGGTAAAGATGTAAGCAACCCGACTGCAGACTGAGTTTGACCTGCTCTCTCCTGCGTCTAGGTCGGCCAAAGAAGCAGAGGACAAGATAAAGAAAGCTGTGGATAAAGGAGAGGTGCTTCCCACAGAGGCTCGCTTCGACTCCAACTGCATCACTCCTGGTAGGAACGGCTCTGAAGCTTCACACATTGGGAAATTTGTTTTTCTGACCTTCAACATTAACAGGAAAGTGTTTCCCAAATCTAGAGAAAGAAAAAAAAAATATATATATATATATATATATATATATATATATATATTATTATTTTTTTACGTACACACGCGTGTATGTGCGTACGTGACAACCGGACATTTTTTTTAAATCACTCATCCTTCCAGGCACTGACTTCATGGCTCGGCTCCAGGAGCAGCTCAAGTATTTTGTCCACAACAAGCTGTCCACCGACAAGCTGTGGCAGAACGTCAACGTCTACCTGTCTGGTCACGAGGTGCGTTAACGGCTGATCAGTTCTTTCTGTTACAGCGTTCGATGTCTCTCGTACTACGTTTGCGTTTCTCTTCCCACAGACTCCGGGAGAGGGAGAGCACAAGATCATGGAGTTCATTCGCTCCGAGAACACCGAGCCGGGTCACGACCCCAACACCCGACACTGCCTGTATGGGCTGGATGCTGACCTGGTAGGGTTTCCTGATCCCTTAGATGAGGGTGTGCATCATTGCTCTAAACCTCCTATGGGTGCTGACGCCGTCTCCCTCTCTGTGTCCTAGATCATGTTGGGTTTGACCAGCCACGAGCCAAACTTCTCCCTGCTCAGAGAAGAGGTCCGCTTCGGAGGAAAGAAAAACCAGAAAAGGTTCTCATCAGTCTCCTTTTCTTAATGGTTATGTTTCATGTTTTTTTCCCCCCATACATTGTTTTATGTTCCCTCATGTTCCACCAGTTTCATTTGTCTTCTGTGAACCCTTTTCTGTTTTAGGATAACGGCTCCAGAGGAGACAACTTTTCACTTGCTTCACTTGTCTCTGATGAGGGAGTACATCGACTATGAGTTCTCTGAGCTCAGGGTGAGACACACATTTACCATTAGTGTGAACATTGTTTTTCACTGCCTGGGAAGGTTTTAATCGATGTTTCTGTACAGTGTTCTATCTACTCAGTATTCTGATGGTGTTCATGGCTGTTTGTTCACAGAATCAGATCGGTTCTGATTATGATTTGGAGCGAATCATAGACGACTGGATCCTAATGGGCTTCCTAGTGGGGAACGATTTCATCCCTCACCTCCCCAACCTGCACATCAGTCACGACGCTCTGCCGCTGCTCTACAAGACCTACATCAGGGCTCTGCCCACTATGGGAGGTGAGACGTCCCACTTATTTTAAATGATGGGTCAAATATCGTCGAGCATGTCAACGATTATCGTAGTCTTTGTGTTACAGAAGTGAGTCGTTTTTTTGGTCTAATCGTCATAATATAGAAACATGTTTATGTCTATAATGTATAACCCGCATATAAGAAAAACCCAGACGGACTCCTGTTTTGTGACGCAGGTTATCTGAATGAGAACGGCCACCTGAACCTGAGAAACTTTGAGAAATACATGGCGAAGCTTGCTGAGGTGAGACAACACTGATTCACTTCTTATTGTGATGAGTGGGCAAGAAAGTCCTGAATCCATTAAACTTCAGCCTCGAAGAAGAATTCATATTCATTTGGTCTCTGAATCATGTATTTACTGAGTGAGGTCAACTGTATAGAAAGGCACATTGTTGAAAACTGTAAAATACTGTTAGAACTAACTAACCCAGAATCTTTCAAATATTGACGTTAGTCTTTCATGAATATGAAAGAGGCAAGGCACAACTTTTCAACCGTGAACGCCCCATGATGTCACCAACATGCAAGCCTCCGTCTGACGTCTTAGTGACCGTTTGAAGCTAGTTCTAGCTACTTTCTTTGGAGGAGAGTTGGCGACACTGCCAGGACGCCCTGTATTTTTCTACGGCTTTGGGCCGTAAGTCGAGACTTTATTTCCTCGGGACGTGTACTCGGTGGCAGACAGAATTGCGGAATGAAATAGAAGCTTAAAGGGACAGACGCGGCCATTATTCTACAGCATTACATTGTGCAATCAGCAGTCACTTCTTATTGATAAAGTAACGCAAAGACGTTGTCTCGTACCACTTAGAGAAGTCGTTCAGTCTGCAGAGAAGTTAATCACAACGTTCGTGTGAAATGAAATGTGTGTTTCTTCATGATAGTGGACAAACCCCCCTAAATGTTTGTTTACATCTGTTCTCTCCTTCTTTCCTCCAGTTCGACCGGGAACATTTCAGTGACATCTTTGTGGACCTGAAGTGGTTTGAGAGCAAAGTTGGTAACAAGTATCTGAACGAGGCGGCCGGCCTGGCAGCAGAGAAGGAAGCTGCCAGCAAAGAGTCCAACAAGAAGGTCTGCTGTCATGTCCAACTGTTTCTAAAACCCAACATTCATTCATTGTTGTGTCCTCGTGAGTAATAATGTGTGTGTGTGTAGGATTCTACCTCGTTGGGAAGAGTGATTGGAGGAGGAAAGGGAGGAGTAGGCGACGAGGAGGAAGAGGAGGAGGATATGTTTGAAACCGAGTTCAGACAGTACAAGCGCACCTACTATATGAGCAAGATGGAGGTGGATGTGGTGTCTGAGTGAGTGTATAGACACACTCACACATACAGTGCACAGAAAAACAAGACACACTCACATCTAGGACTCGCTGATTATAGACAAACAGAAAAATGCAGAGGAGTTTACAGGAGAAGTCTCGTCCTCGCATCACAACACCACCTTAAAGGTACCTGTAATATCCAAAAGTAACACACACACCACACTGGCCATTGAGCTTAAGACTAAATGGTAATACGTCAGTTGTGTTGGTCTTTATAGAGGGTCTCACAGTAAGCCAGTCCCATTTTCAGCACAATAATTAATGTGCAGAAGCCCTGAGAGGTTAGTAAGAAAAACAGTTCTGCTGATACATTTTCTCAGTCTTATCTAAAATATTTCTACTCCTGTGTTTATGTCTTAAGAAAAGTTTTTTTTAAGTTACTTAAAATAGGTGAAAACATAAATGTAAATAGTGTAAATATAACAACATAGTGTTTGTTGTTGTAATACCCATCGTGGCCACAAGAGGCTGCAATGCACCACTACCCCATGTTCTAAATAGGACTAAAAACCGTTCTCGTTTTCCTCCAGGTGAGATTTAATAACATAACTGGCCAACAAATAATATATGTACCTTGTGTTAGCGAGTGCATGAAGAAATCAAGACTATAAATAACGAACACAACTTTTTTCACCTGTTTTTGAAGTCATGAACACAGAAACAAAAACTATTTTGATCATCATTAGAAAGTAAGTCTCCATACATTTTCTTTCTCACTCTCCTCTCAGCTCCTCCATATATACCTGATTAGAGAGATCCTGGTACATTAAATATTAAAGAATAATCTAACGTGAAAACCGGAGTCACATTCCTTGTGTGCGTACGCATACATGACCAATAAAGCTGATTCTGATTGGTAGGTGCTCGTGTAGTTTACTCGCTCTCAGCCGGTCACAAAAAGAGTGAGAAATGAATGGACATGTTGTAGAATATGTCATGCCCACACATCAGCCCTAAAAATATTCTCTCCTCTGCAGTGAGTTTCTAGCCAAGCAGGCCAAGTGTTACGTGGAAGGGATCCAGTGGATTCTCCACTACTACTACCACGGGGTTCAGTCCTGGAGCTGGTGAGAGCTGCTTTCCTCACATCTCACTTTGTGTTTTTATATTTACTGTGATTCCTTCCTACCAATGCCAAACCCCCGCCCTGATAAAGAAATGGCAGCATTCACTCATAGAAAGTAATGTAAAAAAGCATTCACTTTGTCCTCTATGTAAATAATGTGTGCCTGTCTCTCCAGGTACTACCCCTACCACTACGCCCCCTTCCTGTCGGACATCAAGAACATATCGGGGTTAAAGTTGACCGTTGACATTGGGAAACCCTTCATGCCCTTCCAGCAGCTGTTGGCCGTCCTGCCTGCTGCCAGCAAGGAGCTGCTGCCTGAGAGTTACAGGGTAACGCACTCACTCTCACACACACAATGCAGTATGTACGTTTGTGCACGATCCAACCGTGAAATAAAAACGGTGATCGTTTATTGTTTTTTTTTATGTCACAGCACCTGATGACCAGTGAAAACTCCTCCATCATTGAGTACTACCCAATTGACTTTAAAACAGACCTCAACGGCAAGCTGCAGGAATGGGAGGCTGTGGTTCTTATTCCGTTCATAGATGAGGTACGCACGCACACACACACACACACACACAATAAATCCTGACACAGTTATGTTGAAAGGACATACTCATGTGTGTGTCTGTGTGTTTATTGGACAGAGGTGCCTACTAGCAGCCATGGATCCCTTTAATGACAAGATGACTAAAGAAGAGAAGGCCAGGAACCGTCACATAGAATGTGCAGTCTACTCGTACGACCTGGAAAAAGACTGCTCGTACGTCTCCAACCTGCCTGAGCTGTTCCCCGACATCGTCCACTGCCACGTCAGGTAGACAAAAAAATGGCAATTCAGCACAGCCCTAAATACGACTAATATTAGTGCAGCCTGAACTTTATCTGCAACTGTGCAGAAAAAGCAGTTTGAAGCTTAATCAATAGAAATGAGAAAAGGTGAGCAGCATTCAAATGTTACTTTTGAATTTAAATGTCAACGCTAAATGGACATGTTGGACGGGTTTCCCGTCACATTGCAGGTTCAGGAAATAGCTTTTTTTTTTTTGGTGCATGCTTTCACACACAACCATAGAAAAGGAGTTCAGCCAGTTTCCCTGATTACTGCACATGCAGCCTGACTGTGTCGTCTGTGTGTTACAGGAAAACAGACATCCCTATGGATGCCTGGCATGTACGGCTGGACCACGTCAGCAGACGCTTCGACCGCTCGGCTCTGTACTTCTGTGGCTTCCCCACACTGCAGCACATCAAACACAAGGTGTGTGTGTGTGTGTGTGTGTGTGCGTGTACACGTCAACAGTGTGTTTGTGTTTGTGTAAAGGAGCGTATTTATTTGTTCTCTCTCTCTCTCTTTCTCTTTCTCTCTCTCTTTGGTCTTTGTCTGTCGCTCTCTTTTTCATGGGCTCACTCACTTGTAGTTTCACAAGAAGAAGAGCGGGGTGGTCGTGTTCCAGCAGAGCAGCAGAGGGGAGAACATGATGCTGGATATCCTCCCCAGCCAAGAAGAGCCGGTGAGCTTTTGTCTGATTTTACAGGCTTCTTTACAGATGGGACAGTTTACAAACTATCGTCAGAGACATCCATTAATATTTCATATATATTACATACATATTACCGTAATATTGTTTTACACTGATTTACATCTTTTAACCAACTTGTGTTCAGACCATACCTCCCAAATATTCATTCAGAATCTTAACTCTGTTGTTTTTTATTAAATTATTTGCTGAACACTAAATGCAAGGTTTGTTTCTCCCACACTCTGGAATATGTGAAATGAACAACAAGCATTGATGCTGATGCATTCTATTTCCTGTGCAGTGTCTGATAAAAACAATCTTATCAACATCAGCCCTGATCATAAGGACCAGTAATTCATTCCTCTTATGATTCTAACCCTTCGAATGGCAGTTTGTTCACATGACGCTAAACAACAGAGCACATTATGAAATGATTTCCCTCTCTGTCTCCTCAGGTTTGTGACGATGTTGCTGTACAGGTTCTGGGGAAGTCGGTGTTCGTCAACTGGCCTCATCTAGAGGAAGCTCGCATCATTGCGGTCTCGGATGGAGACGTCAAGTAAGAATTAGTACTCTGTAGTTATCTGTCCAATGGAAGCACATTTTAGATTCTACACGCGTATTCATTATCAGTGAATGGAGTTCTTACCATAACTTTTGATGGCGTCACTGTGATTTGATAGAAAGCTGAAATGAAAGAGTACCAGGATGTTGATAGAAAAAGACGAACCCCGACTACATCGCTGTGCTTTGTTGAAAAAGAGGCTCTTCTAGACATTTCCAAATTCGACAGAAAAGTCTCTTTAAAATATCAGCCGGTGAAACCTGGACCACAATCACTGAACACAGCAGCATGTCCGCCTGGCTTCAGCTCGCATGTGTCTGTGTAAAGAGTCGGCTCAGGGGAATCTTTGGCCCTGTTGTGCAGGTTTTGTCTGGAGGAACCACCCGGTGTCCAAAGAGTGTACGACAGGCCCTCCACTCCCCCCCCCAGCAAAGTCAACTGTCTGTCTGACAAGGAGCAGAAGGACTGGGTGAAGGACGTGCAGGGAGTCACTGAACAGTAAGTCTCCATGAACACGGTTTCAAGTTAAACCCCAAAACGGCGTTTTTCTTTTAAAGTCATAAGACCCGTTCTTTCCTGGTCGTGAGATAAAGCGAGACCGCTCCGCTCTTATTTCACGCGTGTACGATTCCGTTGTTGAAAAGTGATTTTCATTCCTCCCAGTTTCGTGAAGAGGAAAGGCATCATGGTGAATGACACGTCGGTGGTTTTGTACGGCCAGCTGCTGACAGGACGGAAATACGTCCCTAAAGCCGACGGGGTGGTGGAACTTGAGAAACAGTGGGCCAAGCAGGTCCTCCCTTTCGCCTTCCAGACCGTGGTTAAGGTACACACACACACATACACACATACAAGACATCTGATGGCCTCCTTACCCTATCTCTAAGGCTGAGCCTGGCCACCCTACGGAGGAAACTCATTTCGGCCGCTTGTAGCCGCGACCTCGTCCTTTCGGTCACGACCCAGAGTTCGTGACCATAGGTGAGGGTAGGAACGTAGACCGAGTGGTAAATTGAGAGCTTTGCCTTCCGGCTCAGCTCCCTCTTCACCAAGACGGTCCGGTGCAGCGCCTGCTTTGCTGCTACAGCCGCACCGATCCGCCTGTCGATCTCCCGCTCCATCTTACCCTCACTCGTGAACAAGACCCCGAGATACTTGAACTCCTTCCCCACCTGGAGGGAGCAATCCACCGGTTTCCGGCAGAGAACCATGGCGGTGCTAACTGTTGTGGAATATTTCTGTGAATAATCGGGAGAAGAGTGTAAAATGTTTCTCATCAATGTCAAATGAAACAGAGTCTGGATGAACGATCAAAGTTGTAATAGTCAATTTATTTGCTTGCAAGCAAAGAGAACACAGTCTCACAGACACATCGCCGTCATCTGTGTGAGATGCTCTGACAACATAGTCAAATGCCTGGACATTTATTCTCAGAGAAGCAGGCTGTTATCTTGGTTCGCAAACAAGAATAAACAAGAAGAAGGAAACCAGTCAAGGCAGATGTTTTTCTTTGAAGCACAGTGCCCTGTCTTTACGATACCCTGAAGGCACTTTATGGCCGTTTTACGAATCCCTTTGTTATCAGTTTGTCGCACAATATTTATGGAGACATCAGATGCTTCCTTTGATGTTACTGTGACCTGGTCAAAGAGTTAAGTCACAGTATTTGCAGAGACGGAAAAACCCTGTGAACCATCACACATCATATATGCCTGAAGAGGGTCATGCCCTTCCGCTAATGCTCATCAAGGAAATACTGTAATCAAGACATCTGTGTTGCCGTCCTTGAAGACAAATAAAACAGGAAAACAGATACCAAGATAACAGCCACAAGACCCCTGGATCCAAAATTTACGAGACTCATTTAGAAGACACAAAGTTTTTTTAGTGCCTGTTCTTCTAAACTCACATTCCTTAACCCTAAAACAGTAGACTGACATATTTTCCCATCACATTCCACTCTTTGATTACATCGTAATCACACAATATAGTAAAAATATGTTATAAGGACATTTCAACAACAACAGAAGTATTACCCACAAGTAGGGCTGGGCGATAAATCGATTTAATCGATTAATTCGAATGTGTGCTTTAAGGCGATGTGTTTTATTGAAAATCGAGAAAATCGCCCCCACCCCTCCCCCCCGTTGGGCTCCCGTAGTAGAGTGCGCGCGCATTGTTTACAAACGAAAACAATGGCGGCCAGCAGTGAAGCTCTCGTTCATAAGAGAGGGAAGAATGTGTCTTCGGTAGTCTGGAAATGGTTCGGGTTCGTGTCATCTGACACAGAACAAACAGCACCACGATGTAAGGTCTGTCTAAAAGCTATTGCTACAAAATCAAGCAGCACAACAAATTTAATGCAGCACCTCAAACAGAGGCATGCCGCCGAGTGGGAGAAGTGTTGTTGCCCTGAGGAGGGAGCAGGACCGCGGGAGCACAAGCGCCGCCGCCGCCGCCGCCGCCACCTCACAACAACAACCCAGCATTTTGGAGACATTCACCAACTGTACTCCGCATGAGAAGAAGAGTGCCCGGTGGAAAGCCATCACGGATGCAGTCGCGATGTATATCGCAAAAGATATGGTGCCCATATACACCGTGGAAAAGCCGGGGTTTATTCACCTTCTCAAAGCTTTGGACCCCAGGTACGTGCTACCAAGCCGTAAACATTTTTCTGACGTTGCCTTGCCTCGGCTGTACAATAGTACACGCCAAAGGATTTCTGCGGAGCTGGAGGGGATGTCATTCTACTCCGCAACAACTGACCTGTGGTCCAGCAGGTTGACCCAGACACCGATCCACTTGACTGGTAGAAGCGTCACCAACTTAACTTTCCAAGGCTAAGTACTTTAGCAAAGAAATACCTCTCTGTGCCAGCTACAAGTGCCCCCTCTGAGAGGCTTTTCAGTGTGTGGGAGGGCATTGTTACATGCCACCGTGCATGCCTGAAGCCAGAGGTAGTAGACAGGCTTGTCTTCCTGGCAAAAATATTTAGAAAAAACATGCACTACTGTTTAATACTGTTGGTTATGTTGTGAATGCACTTGATTTTGTTTACATGCACTTATTTACTGTGCAAAATATGTTATGTTGATGTTAGATCAGATGTTGCACTTTTGAAAATGTGAATGTTAAAGGGTCACATACATTTTATTTCATGCTGTGTTTGTATCAGTGTATTCAGTTAGAAAAGCTTACTGTAAAAAGTTACATTTGCACAGTTGTTTACAATGGAAGGCTACTATTTAATGCCATTTAATGTTATGTTTAATTTAATTTTATATTTAAATGATTCAGGGAAACAAAAGAGTGACCAAATACTTTTTGTATACTACAGGCACCTTTCTACAATGTTCAGGTTTTGTTTGCACTTTATTTTTATCAACCTACTTGGGAAAATCATCACAAAATAAAATAAAAAATAGTTTTCAACAGCTTCTGTCATCTGCAAAAAATTTTGGGGGAAAAAATCGATTTAAATCGTGAATCGGATTTTTTGTAAAAAAATCAGAGATTTTTTTTTTAGGCCATATCGCCCAGCCCTACCCACAAGTATGATTTGAAAATACATCACTTGAGAGAACTGAAGAAAAACTGTTCTTGTGAGATAAAAGATCCCATGAATGTAGCAGGCAATATAATTCAATTAACACAAAGGTTAAAAATCAAAAACTGTCTTGAGTGCAACAGCCACCAGTTTGTATGGATTTCACCCGAGCAACTGGTTTGTGTGAGCAGCTTTGCTTGTGTTGACACCGTGAGGTTTCCACAAAACTGTCAGAGACACTGTTATCCCGCCACTCTCTTTGTACGCTCAGACAGATTGAATTATACAGAAATAAAATGAAAACAAAACGAGCAATAATGTGAATATAGTTATAATAAAAAGTTTTTCGTCCTTTAGAAGCCTGACCGCTGTCCTTTTCTTGTGTTTGTTGGCATTAACACGTGTCGAGAGGGGCTCTTCCAGCCGTCTTTCTTGCGTGGCATCCACGTCCAGTTGTAGACCGTTAACACAGAACACGCACGTGTCTGTCGGCTAACTGCCCGTCGTGATCCCGTCCGTGAATCACTGCATCTCATCCGTCGATGGCACCGTCGTCCGTCTCTCGTCCCTCGGTGGTGCCGGTTGGCTGACACTTGGTGTAGGCGCTCGCTCACCTGAAGCCTCTCCTGGGTCTGGAACCTTTTTGCAGTGTGACGCATGAACCCAGGTAGCCCTCTCAGCTACTTTGACAGCCGTCTGAGTGACGAGGAGGACCTGGAATGGACCCAGCCAACGTCTTGAGTTCCAATGCTTCCTTCTGAAATCTTTCACCACCACGAAATCACCAGGCTGCAGCTTATGGAGAGGTCCTTCAGCTGGTCTCTGGAGGGCAGCTGCTACCTGTTGTCTTATGTTAGATAGAGCAAACGACAATTGTGCACAATATGTTTACATTTTAAATGTTCGCATAAGGCGGTTTGAGGGAAATGGTGCTCTCGGTGCTTCCATGCCCACATGGGGAGGAAAACCAAAGCTTTTGTCCAAGGCAGACCTGTGTGTGTCAGCACAACATTTAGCTAACTTGGTCTTAAGTGTTTAATTTAATGCTTAACATTTAACATCCCCCCTTTTGACACATGGTCTAACCCATGAGTCAACTCAGCGTAGTGAGAGAAATAATGTTTAGGCAAACAAGGTTTACCGTCAGATTTTAGAAAACTGTCTGTGTTTCCATAATGCACCAAAATCATATCTGCAGCCAGTGTGAATAGTCAGTGTTACCCTCTGCGAGTGTGCAGGCTTCAATGAGTACGATAAGCTCTGCTGTAACCTAAGTTAGCGTAACAATGGAAGAGACCACATAGCAATCTATCTAAGCTAAGCCATACATCATTTTAAAAATTAAATATCATAAGTGAGAAATATTTCCGTAGACACACCGAACCTAAAACAAAAACAACAAAAACAAAAAAATCGCCTTCACAACATCAGCTTCAGCATTTCCTGTTGAAATGGGATCAAAAGCGTTAGTGGGAGTGTCGGTGAGGTCAGGTCTCTGTATGCAGACCTGTAGAACAGAAACTACATAGTTAATCAGCCTTCCATCTGCTGGAGGAGGAGAAAGAAGTGTTAGGATTAAGGGTAGTACATCGTTTCAAAGTAGTGTTAGGCAAATCTATTGTATTCATTTGCTCTAATCTGTAAAAAACAGCATAAGGAAACATGTCGCAATATCACGTGCAACAGCATACAGACAGAAGAGGTCCTGGTGCTGTGAGGTCTAACCTAGTCGAGTAACCAGGCCTTTGTCTTCCCCCATGTTCCTAAGTCTAAACTAATGTAACCGTCTCTCAGGTCAACGTATTGTATGAACAGTGTGTCAAGTCCAGATAGTCCAAGTGTCGGAGCTGATAGTAATGCGTCCTCTATGTCATTAAAAACAGCAGTCAAGTAATCAGTCTGGGTCAGTTCGTCTTGCGCATAAAGATATTACCATGAATCATGGAAGAGAGGAGTACCTCTCTTTCTGACTAGTTTGGGATCCACTTTCTATAATATGACGTCATTCCTAAGAAGCTCATCATTCGTTTCTTAGTTTATAGTTTAGGCACAGTTTGAATTGCCTGTAATATTTTGGGAGGGAGGGTTTTTGTCCTCTGCTGTGATCACATGTCCCAGATATGAAACTTTATCGAGAGCAAATTGCAATTTGGACCGTTAGCCTTGAGCCAAAACCTAAATAGGACAACTGTAAGTCTAAATTATTCTAATTTACATGCTTCTTCTTTGGCCTGCAAATCATGATATCATCAACATATTGTAAAAAGGCTGAACCATTTGGTAAGTGTAAATTAACCAGATTGTTTCACAAGGCTTTGTTAAATACACCAGGGCTTTTGGGTGGCAAAAGTCTTTCCCCTCTGGGGATTAATAAAGTTGTCCTAATCTAATCTAATCTAACCTTTCTGAATAACCCTAAGGACACCTGGGTCCAGGTAGAGACTCTTCCTTTATGAGAAAGCAAAAATAAAAATTGACTGTCCTTGTGCACAGGTACAGGTCAAATAAAATAAAATATGCAGTGGCCAAGTCAACGACGAAATAAGTCTGGAGGGATGAGTGACATAATGGTGTGTGGGTTAGAAATTTGAGGTGCTCGCGGCTGCACCAAACCTGCTTACAAATGTTAGCCAAATCGTCACTCAATTGGTTCCCTCAGATCATGAATTTTCTTTACCGGTAAATTTTAGTGTGCACACTGGTGAACCATCACACTCCATTATTATACAGCCTTCAATAAAAACTCAAAAACAGGTGTAATACTTTCAATAGCCTCTCATTTGAGACAGCTCAGCCATGTTGACAGATGTGTGTGTGTGTTTTATCAAACATAAGTTGAATGACTCTTTTTACTCATAAAATTGATTTGTGTAAGTCACCTTTGTTACTGTACATTACCAGGATCCTCTATTTTGCTGAAGTCAGTGAATTGAGTCTGACTTGCTGCCAGTCAGACATGTCCTTCACACCAGTCCTGGGCTTGTACCATGTGGAAACATGTGGAAACATGTGGAATCCTCCCCCTTTACAAACTCAGATTGTGTGGGACACAGAGAAACAGACAGCAGCAGTACTTTTTTGTCCAACAAACTCTTATTATACCATTATATCATTTCCACCTCTCTAAATCATACTTCCTCTAACCTTGCATCTCGTTCACGTAACCCATGTGGTGTGCAGTGAAGTGAATCAGCCTGCATGTGACAGTCTAAACATTTTCTTTTTCTTCTTTTTTTTTTTTCCCTTAACAGTTAACGTGACTTGCTGTAACTTTCTAAATCCTTCAATCTCATTCGAATACATATGTGGGTGTAAGTGGTGTTTGTCTAGTTTATAATGTGTATTAAATGTACAAATTTGTCATCTAAAGAATCTAAAGTTAACTCACCCTCTGTGTTGTATTTGTGTGCGCGTCGTTGGTCCAGCTCTGGTCTCACTCCGGTCCCTGCTGCACCCCCCTTTGATGGCTGATTGTCGAGCCCTCCCACCACTCCTTGTTCATGGAGCGTGAGCATCTGTTCCTCAATGTTCAAGCTGCCACATGTATGGCACACAAAGTCTTCAGTTGGTGTGTGTCAAAGTCTCAAAGTGTCTTTCAGCTTCCTCTCATGCCCTGATACATTATCAGCTGGGCATGCTTGCATCTGTGCTGACGAAACTTCTCTGTTGTCCGTTGTTGAACTGATCCTCATGTTCAGCATGCTGCATGTCACACAACTCTCTTGTGTGATGTTCTCCAGGCTTATGGATGGCAGAAAGCCTTCTCACAAAGTTCAGTCAGGGCTGTCACCGCATGTTTATACGGCCAGTTTTCACCATTGTCGTATGCACTCACTGCAGGTTTGAATGCCGCAGATATTTTCTGTCATTGACATGGTACCTGTAGATTTTGACGAGTCTCGTTCGTCTTCTTCATCCTCGACGTGTTGAGTGGTGGGTGTCGTTCAAGTTGTTTGTGGCTGGGGAGCATACAGCAGGAAGCGGAATCCCCAGATCAGGACCAAGGACTAAAAATGAACAAAACAAACAAAACAAAACAGCTGCCGAAAGTTCAGCAGTACATGTTAGACAACGTTGTCTCATGTAGAGATACAATTCTTAGATCTCTGTGTTTCTGTGTGTGTGTGCCTCTGTGTGTGTGTGTGTGTGTGACCCCTCTTTCAGCTGCTGCAAGCGAGCATGGTGTCTGTGTGTGTGTGTGTGTGTGTGTGTGTGTGTGTCTCACCCCTGCATTCCTCTCTCTCTGCTCATATGCCTCTCTGTCTATTTTAAACAGTTACACCTATTTTCGTTTCCTCTTGGACATCAACTTATTCGTATCTGCTTCACCTTTTTCTCTGCTCCAAGCACGTTTTGAGTTGATCAAATTTTAATCATAGGCTAAAAACTGCCTCTTTCAGGGAATCCCAATTTTGTTCATTCTTCCAATTATTTGGCAGTCTGATTGTCCTTGTCCCACATTTATTTATTATCGGAGGTAAGACCTTGGCATCGGGCTGCTCAGACTCATTCTATGACTTTTATCATTCCCAAATGTTTCACTTTTATTTCTAAGTCTTTGACTCGGTCTTTCTTCGTACATTTAATCTGTTTCAATTTACCTTCGAAATCCCCTCTTAACATTTTGAGCTTCGCGGCGCTCAATCAGCCGTTTTCAGGAAAACCAAAACCCTTTGACCAGCACGTGAGGCATTCTAAACACCAGTTTCCATATTTCTGTTGCATCATATCAATTATTGGGCCCGAGGGCGCTGCGCTTTTACTATTTTTTCCACCCATCTTTCAGGCGTGGACACGTTAACGTTACCTTTACAGTACAGTCGTCACCATACAGCGTATGTTTATTCTATCGAAGGAAAACTTTTTGCAAAAAACCTCGTTTGAAACTCACGTTATGTTGGAAAATCACGAATACCTTATTTCAAACTTGTTTGAAACTCACGCTATGTTGGAAAATCACGAATACCTTATTTCAAATGTTATTTGAAGTTCACGTTAGTTATTTATCACGATTCTTATTCTATCAGTATAGAATTCACGTAATTTTAACCACGGTCTTACAACAAACCAATTGTAGTCAAGCGATCTGTGTCTACTATCACCGTATAACACAATCCTGTCTTCTACGTAAAAGCGTGCAAATAGTGATATGCCAGAAAATGAAAAAAAAGGAGTTTAAATGAACCACATGTAAAACGAAACCACGAACGTCAAAAACAATTGTTTTACCCAAATAATAAAAAATAAAAAAATGACTACTTGACCATTCATCTGTGTCTGTTAAATCATATGACCTTAGTATAATTTTACCATTACTTTTACAATTGGAATTTTAACTTTCTTACCCGTTTGTAGAAATTAATTCTTTTTCGTTGGATTCGCGTGCTGTCAATCAGAAACTCCCTCGGGTCTGCCGGCTCTCTCTCTCTCGGCTAATGAGGTATGAGACAGGAAACTTCAGTTGTGGATTCCTGGAGAGGCCTTCTCCTCCGGTCAGTCCCTCTGGAGCTCTGATAGACAGACAGCGAATCCTGTTCGTGACGCCAAATTGTTGTGGAATATTTCTGTGAATAATCGGGAGAAGAGTGTAAAATGTTTCTCATCAATGTCAAATGAAACAGAGTCTGGATGAACGATCAAAGTTGTAATAGTCAATTTATTTGCTTGCAAGCAAAGAGAACACAGTCTCACAGACACATCGCCGTCATCTGTGTGAGATGCTCTGACAACATAGTCAAATGCCTGGACATTTATTCTCAGAGAAGCAGGCTGTTATCTTGGTTCGCAAACAAGAATAAACAAGAAGAAGGAAACCAGTCAAGGCAGATGTTTTTCTTTGAAGCACAGTGCCCTGTCTTTACGATACCCTGAAGGCACTTTATGGCCGTTTTACGAATCCCTTTGTTATCAGTTTGTCGCACAATATTTATGGAGACATCAGATGCTTCCTTTGATGTTACTGTGACCTGGTCAAAGAGTTAAGTCACAGTATTTGCAGAGACGGAAAAACCCTGTGAACCATCACACATCATATATGCCTGAAGAGGGTCATGCCCTTCCGCTAATGCTCATCAAGGAAATACTGTAATCAAGACATCTGTGTTGCCGTCCTTGAAGACAAATAAAACAGGAAAACAGATACCAAGATAACAGCCACAAGACCCCTGGATCCAAAATTTACGAGACTCATTTAGAAGACACAAAGTTTTTTTAGTGCCTGTTCTTCTAAACTCACATTCCTTAACCCTAAAACAGTAGACTGACATATTTTCCCATCACATAACTCTCATCCCCGCCGCTTCACAGTCGGCTGCAAACCGCCCCAGTGAATGCTGGAGGTCACGATCCGAGGAGGCCAACAGGACCACATCATCTGCAAACGGCAGAGAGGCGATCCCGAGACCCCCTAAACTGATGTTCTCCACCCCCCCTTCTCCAAGTCCACAAGGAACATGTAGACTGGTTGGGCAAACTCCCAGGACCCCTCCAGTAGTCTTGCGAGAAAGCCAAACTAAAGCAAGACAAAACAAACACGGATAACATAGTACCGTACTTAGCGGGCTATAGAGCGCACCGGTATATAGGCCGCACCAGCTGATTTTTAAAAGAAAAAAGGACGTGTACATAGATAAGCCGCACTGGTCTATAAGCCGCAGGTGTCCCCGTTGAACAGCAAGATGCTTTCAACGGTACTAAAGTTGTCTTCTATGAACATCATAACATGTCGCTAGCTTCTAAGCTAATTTTAACATTACAGCCAATGGGGAAATGCTAACCGCGATTAGCATTAGCGAATATATAATATATCTTTGTACATCTTTTCATGCAGACATACATGCATTGCAGACTAAGGTCTCTCACGGCTACCAAACGAAAAGCAATGAGGCAATACCGGTAACTGTTGTTGCTCATAGCTCTGAACAGCTGTTGTGCTAGCAGCAACTGACCAGTTAGCCGTAAATGCTATTCAGAGCTATGAGCAGAGAAGATCAGCTTTTTCTCAAGTCTGCCAGTGGATCCTAACAGCCCGGAACAGTGTGAAAGAATCCACCTCCACCAACGGGTTCTGAAAGGCTGGGACACTATGAGATTAAGGGGACAGCGCAATGAGGAGGACAACACAAGCTCAAGGGCGGATTTGCCCCGGTTCATGATGTGGTGGCAATGACCCAAATGCAGACTCGTTTTTTTTTTTTACAGTTCTACAAAACATTTATTTCTCTCACTCAAAAACACGCACACAAAAAAACTCTTGAACAAGTTTTGTAGAACAAGTTTTGTAGAACTGGGAAAAAAAACTGGAAAAAACGAGTGCAGTTTTCCACTAAGTTTACTTCCAGATGTTCGATCCATTAAATCTGTTAAAAGGCAATTGTTGAGGCGTAGAATATACAAACGTCCTACCAACTATGTGAGCAGTGTGATCTGAAAGCCAATGATATATTATAGAGACACAGTCGAATGAGGGATATTGGTGCAAGTTCACATAGACACCTCGTTGACTGATAATGCTGAAGACTCATATTCCACGTTTGCTGTGGTCTATTCAGGACATCGAGGCCTTCTACTCGTCTCTGACCTGCTTCACGAGCTTGGACGAGCTATTTCCTCCGGCGACCACCGTCTTCATGGTGGGGAACCCGTACTACGGCGCTGTGGGCGAGGTAAGTGCTGCTCACAGCACTTTCTCAATAGTGGAATGCGGCGCGTTGGCTCATCGAAATGTCTCCTGAATCACCATCTCTCTTACTACTCCAACAGGTTCAAGACTCGAGCGACGTCATTAAAGACGGCCGGGTGCGAGTCGTCTTCAACGTGCCGCACGAGCCACAGCTGGAGCCCTTGATCCACAATCAGCATGTAAGAGACGCACTGTCGTGCGATTCCGGTGAGAAATGGTGTAGATTGTGAGAAGACTTTCCATTTGTGCCTCACGTGTTTTTATTTTGCAGAAGTACTGTGTGAAGTACAGTCCCGGATACTTTCTGGCATCTCGTCTCGGCGTCACCAGCTACCTCGTGTCCCGCTTCTCAGGAAGCATCTTCATTGGCAGAGGCTCGAAGAAGAAGTGAGTAGTCCAAGTTAGGACACTCAAGATTTACCTTCTGCTGTTCTCACATTTACATATTTTTCTTTTTTTAATATGTAAGAATTTACACTTTCATGGCCTGTTTAAATCTGAAGTGACCATTCTAGATTGGAGATAGCTACCTTCACTCTCTAGAATGAGTTATATTTTTGGACAGATGCCTGATGGGATAAAATTGAGGACCTTTTGGACAGAGGCATATTTGTAGTTTGAAAAACTGCCTGTTGTGTAGTCAAGTGTTTTGTGAGTTCCACTGATCAGAACTGTATTTCCCCTGCTGTCCTTGGGTGCACCAATGTTTCCCCTTCACTCTTCTCAGCCCCTGTGGGGAGCAGAAAGCTAACGTCGGCCTCAACCTGAAGTTCAGCAAGAAGAACGAGGAGGTTCCTGGATACACGAAGAGAACCGAAAAGGAGTGGCTCTACTCTGCTGCTGTGGAGGAACTGCTGTCCGAATACCTCGACAGGTAAACCAAAGAAACATGAAGGGGATCGTTAGAGTTTCTAGACCTACTAATCCAGAGTCGTTGTATTTAACACACTTTACATTACACTTCATCATACTTGTTTATAGTCCTGTTATATGTTATTTTATATTCTGTTGTACATTTTAATGTTTCTATTTCTTGCACTGTGTTGATTGTTGTTGATTGTTTAATGTTCTGCACCACCCGCCATGACACATTCCTTGTATGTGCAACATACATTGGCAATAAACGGATTCTGATATTTCAACATTTTAAACTGTATTTTTATGCTTTTCTAGATTTTCTGAAGTATTCAACTTAGTGTCCAGAAACAGTCACGACGATGTTTTCTATGAAGATGACATCTGGCCTGCAGAGGACCAGAATGGGTAAACACACACACACTGTAGTATTCTGTCATATCTCTCGTGATTTTGGGGTACATAATGATATAAATTGCAGCATGGCTAGGAAGAGCCTAAATATGTGTCTGTCAGATAAAGAAATGGAGGAACTGCAACCTAAATAAGCTCTGGTCATTTCTTCCTGCTGTACCTCTGTTGAAGGTTTTTCAGTTTGAACAAAGTGTAACTTGGTTATTCCCTGAAAGGACGGGGCACTCATTGATGATCTCTTCATACTGACTCGCCCCACAGGGTGGAGAAGGTTGCTGAGATCACCTCGTGGTTGAAAGGTCACCCGGTGAGCTCCATCGGCAGGACGTCATGTGACCTACAGGTGCTGGACTCTGCCATCGTGGAGAGGATCGAGGAGGCGGTGGAGAAAGCCAAGGTGACGAGCTCAGACTACAGCACGCCTCCTCCAGTTACTCCATCAGAGGTGTGAACTCACCCCTCTCTCTGTCTCACTCTCTCAGGTGAAGAAGAGCACCAAGAAGGTCCGTGTGACAGTCAAGCCTCATCTCCTCTTCAGGGTGAGTGCTCTTTGCCTGAATGTGTTATTTGTGTATGTTGGTAAATCCGCTGGGGGCATGCTGGGAAGTTGCACATCAAGCTCCCTCTGGTGCAGTTTTGAACTGTTTCCTGCACTTTTTTTCATCTTTGGCTGACTTCCTGCACGCGTCATGAAAGATCTGAACTTAGATTGTGTTCACATCGCTGTTAGATCTTTTAAATCAGGCCTCGTGAGAGCCAAGAAGAGGTGGAAAAGTGCTCATTTTTAAAACGAGTCATTGACATCATACTTGTTTAAAAAAAGAATACTCATTGTTACATTGTTAATAAGCTGATAAATTAATGTTTGTCGTCAGAAGGCAGATATAAAAAAAAGGAACGCGTGACGGTGTGACACTTACATTTTGGGTGGAATAGATATTCGTGTCGGCCTGGATGTGAAAGTTTTTGAACGGGGGAAAATGGTCCACTAATATTCCGTATTTTAATTTTCTGTGTGTGTGTGTGTAGCCCTTGGCGCAGCAGCAGGGGGTGGTTCCAGACCCGGATTCAGAGTATCGCCTGTTCGACAGAGTCATCAACACCAGGGAGAGCTTCTCCGTCCCACTGGGGCTCAGGGGAACCGTCATCGGCATCAAAGGAGGTTGGGACTTCTTCATACTGTTACAGCGTCCATGATCTGAAGGAGACACTATGAAGAGTCCCCACACCTTCACATTGTGTCTGTCTTTGTGCCTTCAGCGGAGCATGAGGCAGAGGTTCTCTACGAAGTGATCTTTGATGAGGAATTTGCTGGAGGTCTCAACATCAGGTAATCACATCTGCAGTGTGACTGTTGCTCAGAGTCGTGTAATATATTGGTGTATAAGTAAAAGCCTCCTCCTCTACACCAGCATGATTTGTGACCCAGACATATGACTCCTCCCTCTTCAGGTGTGCGTCCCCTCGTGGTTACCGCCTCCCCCCCTGCGCTCTCATTAACTTTTCCCACGGAGCGCGAGTGGATCACAACTCTCACAAACTCACCGCCATCGTCAAACCTCAGCCGACCACAGCCGCCAACTTCAACTCCCAACGGCAGCCGCCCGGTCTGAACCACTCTCCACGTTCCCCCTTTACACCGGCACAGGTAAGGGTGGAGCCCGGCCCCACGCAAACACGTTACATTTTAAAAATGTATTATTTTGTGTCTCACCTCGCCATTTCTTTCTCTATTCCACCTCTCCACTCCTGCAGCATAACAATAAACACAGTGGGGGGAAGGCAGCCTCCCAGGGCAACAGGAGCTCTCCCTCTAAGGGTCCCATCCAGAAACAACAGGCCAAGGTAAGCGGGGGGTCTTCTTTGTGTGTCGCCCATTTTAACCATGTGATCTGACAAATGTAGGCATCTTCTTATTTTGTGCGCGTCTCTCCACTTCTGCAGGAGTACAGCAACGTGTGGCAGTCTCTGCAGAACTCTGGTCCTCCTCTCAAGCCTCCTGCTCATTGGCACAATGTATGTCTGTGTGAGAGAGGATGGAGGCGTTTGTTTTTAATATTGACAATGACAAAAGACTAATATGGAGTCTATGAATGGACCGTCTTCCACGGACTCTTGAAGATGTGACTGAGTGTGTTACAGCATAAAATAAAACAACGTGTGTGTTTCCAACTCTAGGAAGGACTTGTCCAACAGGGGAAGAACCCGCAGTCCAACAATGCCGTAAGTATGCACATGTCTGAATGCTCAAAGCACAACACTGCAGCATGTCAGGTCACCGGCTCTGAGCTGCATGTGTGGATCAAGATCTGTTTATAGAGACTGCTGTAGGACTAGAGATCCATAGCTGGTGTATGTAGGTTTGTGTATTCACTGAGCTGTATTTGATTGTATTGGATGCAGAGCTGTTATATTTACATGCGTGTGTGAATATGTGGCTAGAATACTGTTGCTGTGTGTCCTTTGCAGGTCCCAGTTACCGGAATCAGACTGTTGAAGAAAAATGAAGACGCCAACTCCCTTTTCCCCCCACAGAGCACAGCCAATAAGGTAGGTACACACACACACACACACACACACACCTACTCACTCACTCACTCACTCACTCACTCACTTTTAATCTTCTTTTGAACCCATTGTTCTTCATGACATATGGGTCCAGTTTTTTAACTTGCTGTAATTGGAATGTAAATGGAAGATTTATATTTTATAACTTCCTGCTGTTAATCATGATGATCATCTCATAATTGTGCATTTGATTTTTTTTTGTCTGAACTTAATATGTGAAAACTTTCTTTGCTATTCTTCATTCTACATATATTTTATGTAGAAATCCCAAATAGATTCAATATTATGAACCTATTTGGGAACCTATGACTATCAGACAGAAACTCATCTACTGTCGTATAGGGCTGGGCGATATGGCCTAAAAAAAAAATCTCCGATTTTTTTACAAAAAATCCGATTCACGATTTAAATCGATTTTTTTCCCCCAAAATTTTTTGCAGATGACAGAAGCTGTTGAAAACAATTTTTTCTTTTATTTTGTGATGATTTTCCCAAGTAGGTTGATAAAAATAAAGTGCAAACAAAACCTGAACATTGTAGAAAGGTGCCTGTAGTATACAAAAAGTATTTGGTCACTCTTTTGTTTGCCTGAATCATTTAAATATAAAATTAAATTAAACATAACATTAAATGGCATTAAATAGTAGCCTTCCATTGTAAACAACTGTGCAAATGTAACTTTTTACAGTAAGCTTTTCTAACTGAATACACTGATACAAACACAGCATGAAATAAAATGTATATGACCCTTTAACATTCACATTTTCAAAAGTGCAACATCTGATCTAACATCAACATAACATATTTTGCACAGTAAATAAGTGCATGTAAACAAAATCAAGTGCATTCACAACATAACCAACAGTATTAAACAGTAGTGCATGTTTTTTCTAAATATTTTTTGCCAGGAAGACAAGCCTGTCTACTACCTCTGGCTTCAGGCATGCACGGTGGCATGTAACAATGCCCCCCCCCACACACTGAAAAGCCTCTCAGAGGGGGCACTTGTAGCTGGCACAGAGAGGTATTTCTTTGCTAAAGTACTTAGCCTTGGAAAGTTAAGTTGGTGACGCTTCCACCAGTCAAGTGGATCGGTGTCTGGGTCAACCTGCTGGACCACAGGTCAGTTGTTGCGGAGTAGAATGACATCCCCTCCAGCTCCGCAGAGATCCTTTGGCGTGTACTATTGTACAGCCGAGGCAAGGCAACGTCAGAAAAATGTTTACGGCTTGGTAGCACGTACCTGGGGTCCAAAGCTTTGAGACGGTGAATAAACCCCGGCTTTTCCACGGTGTATATGGGCACCATATCTTTTGCGATATACATCGCGACTGCATCCGTGATGGCTTTCCACCGGGCACTCTTCTTCTCATGCGGAGTACAGTTGGTGAATGTCTCCAAAATGCTGGGTTGTTTTTGTGAGGTGGCGGCGGCAGCAGTGAAGCTGCTGGCCGCCATTGTTTTAGTTTGTAAACAATGCGCGCGCACTCTACTACGGGAAAAAGGGGTGGGGGCGATTTTCTCGATTTTCAATAAAACACATCGCCTTAAAGCACACATTCGAATTAATCGATTAAATCGATTTATCGCCCAGCCCTACTGTCGTACATTCATGTTAAAAATTGAGTCACAATTTGCGGTCAACCAACATGGATTTGATTTGATGATGAGGAGCGGTTGAAGAGCCTCGCTCACTGTAAATGAGTTGTTTTAATGAATACATGTTTGATTGGAAAGGTGAACGCCTTCAGCAGAACTCCTGATGGACTCGTCACAATGACGATCATTCCAAAAAGTCATAAGAATTGACCTACATTTCTTGCTTGATGTGAACTGCTGACGGACTAATGTCCTTTCTCCGACTGGATCACTGAACCTGTTGAAGGCGTGGGTTTAGCTAACAGACCAATGCTGTTGAGAGCTAGCAATCCGTGCTAAATTTGACTGAGAACTCAGCTGGTCAAGTCATCTACTTGACTAAACCTAAATCTACTCTGTACTGACTCGTTGAATGAGATTGTAAACATACACAGCAGGTCAAATAGCGTAACTTAATGTTGCATCTACTGATTTATACCGACGGTGGAACCGTCACATATTTCTCCTCCTCAGGCTTCGTCTGAGTTTGAGGAGCTGATAGCCAGTCTGAAGATCTCCACGGGTAGCCAGCAGACTCCTCCTGCTCCTCCACCGGGACCCAGCAGCCAATCAGACGGCCCGCTTTCCCCGCAGTCCTTCGCCATGGTGAGTGTCACAGACGGAGGTCGCTTAAGATCAGTGTTCTTGTGATGCAAAGAAGGTATGTGGGAGGAGTAAGAACCTTCCTTTTTAAAAATGACAAATAAAAACGGTCCAAGGAAAATATCGAATGGCAGAATTAGACATAGCACTCTGCCTATTGGTCTTAAAATATCAAAAATGATAGTAGTGTGTCTTCCTCCACAAAATCAAGTTACCGGTACACTTTATTGTTTAAACTTTTTGCTGATATGATAAATTGTCACAGACTAATTTTAGGTCCTTGAAATCCTCAAGAACATGCGTACCATCATTTAATGTCTATCCTGTCGTTCTATCACCGTTCGTGATGTCACGAGAACCGAAGTTATTAAATGAGTATTGATATGAGTGTTTGTTTGGTGCAGAAGGGAACCCTGATGCTGAAGGAGATGCTAAAGATTGACGGCGCTGGAACAGGAAGTCCTTCTTCCCAGGAGGCCGCTGACACCGGCAGCCAGCAGCACAACAGGCGACGGTCGTCCAAGAAACTCGGTAAGTAACCAAATACTACCAAATACCACAGGTACATGTACTACAAGCACATGTACAAACCCAGTAGAGTCTGTGTACAACTTAATCCATGTCCCCCCCCCCCTCCCTTTCGTCCCATGTTCTCTCCTTCCAGCAGCGAACATGAGCGCCCCCCACGGTGACTCCGCTGCGATGGCTCCCCCCCCATTGGCCGGCCCTGCCAAACTCTCCAGCGCCGTGCTGACCACTAAGGTGTCGGAGCTGGCGTGTGTCTGTGTGGGGTTGGGAATGGCTCCACCCGATTTCAGCTACATAGGCAGTAGACAGGTTGGCCTTCTGCAACACACTTTTATTATTGTCTCTGCCAGGTTGTGTGTCCACAGCGCCAAACGCATCATATTTAGGCTGCTCATTTAAGGATCTCTTCTGGTTGGATTGACTCAGTTTGATGTTGCTATTGATTGACTCCTCACTAACTACTCTCACCCTTCACTGATCAGGAGGGCTGCAGGCGAGTGGGAGAAAACACTTTGCTCATTGTTATTGTTTATCTGACAGAACTACATGCAGCTGCTCTGAGGCCAGCCAGTTATTCATTCGGCATCAACCTCACATTTACACTCGTATTTTCAACTCGAAGCCTAAATCCATATGCCTGCGCAGACATCTGCATAGATTAGAATGAGTGTGATCTGCAGTGTGAGCGGTGCGAATGAAAAACAAGTGTAATACACTTGCAGCCTAAACAGGGGGTTTTGGCCAATTGGGGGTTAAATTCATTCGTTCATAACGGCAGCGGTCGTTTCAGGCACACCTGGCCGAGATCTGCACTCTACTGCAAAAACGTGTAGTGCAAAGTTTGTGCGCGCTTTATTTACCTGCATTGTGCAGATCTACGCCTAGAAGGTTGCACTAACGCCCCTCTGCCTCCACAGGGCCGGGCAGTCGTGTGTCAGGTGAAGCTGTCCAATGGGTTGATGGTTCACGGTCCACAGTGCCAATCAGAAAATGATGCCATGGAGAAAGCTGCCTTCTTTGCCCTCCAGAGACTGGTACGACACACGCGCACACACACACACACGCACACACGCGTGTTAATGTCTGTGAGTGTGTGTGCTTGTAATAATTTGTGGGTGTGTCAGCAATCTTGTTTTGATCTTTTGAACTCAAAAAATCATTTGCACTATTTGTTCCTTTTGTGAGATATTTTTGTCCGAATTACTTATCAAAAATGGACAGATGTGAGTTTAAATTCAGTAAGAAGACCATTTGATAACATCCAAACGGCTTCTCATTTTATTTGAATGTGTTATTGTGGCTTCTTGTCTCAGGGGGATGAAGAGGATTAATAGGACATGTAGCTCACAAGAGATGGGGCTCCTTTACAGCGGCTCATAAATCACAGTTTTAACACTCGCTTTGTACCAAAGTATCCACTAAAGAGTGTTTCTGCCTGAACTGTGAGCTATGGAAAGCTTTAGCTTGAGACCAGGTTTCCTCTGAGCAGCTGGTGAATGTTCTAGTTCACACCTACAGTTGAAGCATCTGTGTCTCATCTGTAGAACTCAGTGGGGTCTGGCTTCCCCCTCCCTCCTCCTCCTCTATACCCAGGAATGGGTCAGATCCGACCCCCACCCTTAGGACCCATGCCCCCCGGGGTCTTCAACCAACAAGGTCAGTCTTCCTCTCTCACAAATTAGGAACATATCTACAATTCCACGGCCATTGTTTGAAGTGTTGCCTTCACCATATATCACAGCTTTTTCAAAAACATATTTTTGTTTGATTTTAGAAATTTCTTGTCTATAATTTGTGCAACATTCAAGTCAAAGTCACGTCTCACTTTATTTGTTGGTTTTCTGTCCTTTCATTCCATTTCCTTTATTGTCATTTGAGATGTTCTAGAGATAACGAGTCGTATACATAAATACATTTGAACCTTTTCTCCAGGTGGTTTGCTGTTGCCCCAGGGTTTCGGCCCTGCCCCCCTGTGGGGAATGCCTCTGCCTCCTCACCACCACCAGAACCAGCCGTTCTTTGGACCAGTGGGAACCTTCCCTGGTGCCGCCTGCCCCCCCCAGCCTGCAACGCTGCCAATCGGCTCACACAACCAGTTTATTCCGTTACAGGTTAGTCGATGTACACGTGTGAACTGTATTCCTTCTGACGGCAGGCGCTGATCACACCGAGGTCGAACAACGTCATGTTTGGCCACGTCAGAGGCGTCTCGGTGTGAACAGCCCCTAATGCTACAGTCATGGTAACCCACCCTTCCTTGTCCTGGGACCCGAACAGGTGACGAAGAAGCGAGTCTCGGCCAACAAAAAGAACCAGGACACACGAGAGTTCTACAGCGCCGCCCACACTGTGTCCAGAAACCAATCGCAGAGATCCCAGAACCAGCCCTTCGGCCATTCACTGGCTCAGGGGGAACCCCAGGGCGGTAAATTCGACCCGCCGCACCAGTACGCCGCCAACAGCAACCACTCCCCGGGGAGTCTCGGTCTGGCGGAAACGCCGGCAGCACCGCACACGCCCCCTCGGCAACATGTCCCAGCGACAGGCCACACCCCCGGCTCCTCCTCCAAGAAGAAGCACAGAAAGCTGGCTGTCAACTTTGAGGCGGCTAAAGTCTCTGAGTGATGAGCTGTGTGTGTGTGTGTGTGTGTGTGTGTTGTTTTTAAGCTGCTGTTTTAAAGCCTGACTCAGCATCTCTGATCAAAACCTCATCAGTGCGAAAGTTTCTTTTCACTCGAACCTTTTTTGAAGGACAGAATTCAGTTGACCTTTCACCTCTTCTGTTGTGTCACGTGACCTGGTCTTTGTAGTTCTATGTTAACTTCGGCGTGTTGGTAACAGGTCGCTGTACAGTGTTTACTGGTGTGGCTGGAAGAGTGAGGTGCATTCTGGGATAGATTTGTTTTGTTTTTTCTTCGGGAGTAAAAGAGGTTGATTTCATGGATCGATTCCTCTTAGAAGAAGTGATTTAAGTCTTATATCTTTGAATCAGTATATCAGTGCACTTCAATTCAGCTTTAATTTTATTTTTCAGATGAACGTCGCACAGATCATGGAACCCTGTTTTGTGATAAACGTTCACTCACTGATCGTGTAGTTAAATGGAAGGATATTCAAAAACAACCGCCTGGTTTCAACTGGTAGAAATGGAGAACGAGGGTTTTACTTCCTGTGGTTGTTCACTGAGCTCCGTCTGGTTGAGTGAAATGTCTTCGTTAAATATGCGTAGTAGAAGAAGTCCTCTTGGTTCTACATACTTCCTGCTTTTCTTTCTGTATACTTGTTGACCTCATGCGATGCCGTCTTTTGTTTTTAATTATTAATTATGCATAAAAATGGGCCTTCTATCAGAGCTGTGCTCGTACAGACTGATCAGTATGTGCAGCGTTGTCTGCTCTGTGGGGTTTGGATCAGCGGTGTTAATCAGGCCAGGATTGATTTTAATCTGTTCCTGATTTTATTTCCTTCACACTTTTGACGCCTTGCTGCAGTTTTTATACTTTCATTTTTTTGTTATGGTTTGTTGACGACACGGCCAAAGTAAAGAAGTTGAATGCACACAATGCAGATTATATCCCACCTACAGTGTTGAAATTGCCAGCCTTCTTTTTTTAATGTTTATTTTTCATGAACTGGACCTGGTAAGGAAGTCCTTATTTCATTTTATTGTTGCCGTCTACAAACTAATGTGTGAGATTTGTTCCGTCATACTTCAGCCACATTTCAGAAGTAACTCCGTGTTAGAGTCCATCTTCTGAGGCTTGAGGATAATTGGTGACCTTTACAACTTGATCAAGTAAGCATTGAACTGTTACATATGTAAGTGTTGGAAATGAGTTATTGTGATCGATGTAAATGCAGCCAAAGACTAAACAGAGCTAATATACTGAGACATGCGTTTGGGACGTTCCTCCAGGTCTCTGAGGACTTTCTGAAGCGGCTGGGCTCATTTGAAATCTGGATTTATCTACAAAAGAACACACACATAGAATTTATCATTTTAAGTTTTTTTCTGTTTCATGGATTTTATGGATACCCATTTTATAGACAGTCTTGGGCTCTTTTGTGATCTAATGATTGCGAGTAGAGCTAGTGATGGAGGTGAAGTGTCTTTCGGCACAATGTTGTTTTAAGACTGAGAACAGAGGACTCAAGAGGAGCTTTTAAAACATTTTGGAAATTGAAGCACACCTGTTTTATTTCTTTTTTTTTTGGTAAATGAAAGAAAGTAGAGAATTCTCAATATGAAGAGATAATGACTTGCTGTTTTGGTCCAGGAATGTGCTGTAAATATCCATTTAATAAAGAAAATCTTTTGTTACAGCGTGGTTGAGTCTTTGTGGCATCAGGTCGCGTGTGTGTATACTGTGTTCCTAACCCATTTTTCTTGACCTCGATGGAAAAGGGCATGACCTTAGGGGAGAATTCATAAGGATCTATAATCGCCAGAAAAGTCCAAGATGTTGGAACAGAAACGGATGTTAAAAAATGGAGAACTATAGCAATATCATGTATGCCTCAAGACAAATAGATCAATAAAACTAACTTCAGAAACACATCTTACAAAGACTACTGTGACGAATATAATCAAAGCACGATCCCGCTCGATCATACATTACTACCCGTGTAGCGCTGCGGTATAACTATGAATCAACCTGTTGCGTAGACATTTACGGTGCGACTCCTGCTGACCTCGTGTCGACTGTACATCCGCCTTTAATGTCACCGCTCGACCGGTTTTGGACAGCGGAGATTACAAAGTTCGGGAAAATGAATTTAGAATAGAGCTTTGGTTGATTACAATGATGTAACAGATGTGTCTTAGAAGGAAAAGTAAACTATTTCTATAAATACACACACACCACATATTCAGAAACCTTGAATGAGACTATTGAGTTCCAGAGGCTAGCCCGCACTTCAACACTTCAACTCTCTATCACAAATGCTGGTGTGAAGCTGTACTTCAAAAAGCTACATCTGCACTGCTGGAGGTGTGGCAGCTTTATTCAGGGGGATCCAGATGAAAACACACAGTAAGACAGGAATATTTAGGAGGTATTCATGAATATCAACACGTCACTTCGGTGAAATGTTGACGGAGTGGTGTGCTATAGCACAGCCAGCAGGCTCTCACTCCAGAGAGCCAGGACCAGACTGAGTTTGGCCTCCTGTGTGGGCAGCTGGAGCTCGGACACGGCCAGCTGCTGTGCCTGTTGGAGCTGCCGCAGAGCCTGGAGGTGGGACAGGGGGAACTGCAGGCCCTGCAGAGACAAATGGATACATCAGAGATCAAGGGATGAATGTTGTCGGTGCAGCACAGAGGGCTTCAGATGTCAGTCTGTGTCCAGTGCTATCAGATACATATACACATATATATATATTCCTATTGATATGTATATATATTTATATTCATAAAGGCAGTCATGAAGGTAACACAAAACTTAAAGAAACAACGTGCAGGCCAGAGATACATAATGAAGATTTGAGCCCAAAGACTACATAAACAAACAAAACACGAGTAGCAGGAAGGGAGGCGTTGAATCCAGGATGACACCGATCGGTTGAGTGACGCCAGATGAAGAGTATACACAGCCGTCCAAAGTTGAATATCTGTTATCATGAAGAGGTTTTGTACAGTCTCTCGTGGTCAGCCAACGGCGTTTCAACGTGGCGTTGTCATTGTGCCAGCCTTCTCTTCCAAAAGGAGAAGGAAAAGCAGAGGCACTTCATCGAGGAGCACGGAGTTCAACAGCTTACCCTGGAGATGTCCTGGTGGTCCTCTTCATCACAACTGCCACCCATCATGTGGCTCTCCCTCTGGTTCTTCAAAGAGTGTAAGACAAAGACTACCATCTCTGTGGCCTCATCCTGAGAAACACACACACACACACACACACACAGCGCTGAGCATGGCACCGACTTCAATCGTTTCTGTTTGCCTGGATATCTGATGGACTTACTGTTGTCTCTTGGCTGGGCTCCACTGTCATCACCATATGGTCTTTAAACCTCAAACACACCATATCCTCCAAGGCAGGAATCTTCCCAGCTGTGACACACAAACACACACACAGTTAGATGCACATGTGCACAATATGGCAAAAGTGAATTCTATCACTGTGCACATAGTTTGAACACATACAAACAAGCTCACATGGTTCAAGCAGCTCCTGCTGGCTGTACGGTGGCAGTCTGTTTGTGATGAAGTCTCTCTTCATGTGAGTGGAGCGGACTTCCTGCATCCCGTTTTCCAGTTCATCAGCCAGAGATCTGAGGCCGGCGGCCAGCGTCCTGCCGTTGGCCAGGTTTTCACTGTTACCCTACAAACCCAGACAGTCGGTGTTAAGGCCTCTTTAAGTGCTGAATCCTGAATAAAGTATGAACTAGAACTACCACCTTGTAGCAGTACGCCTCCGCCAACCAGTGATGGATCAGTTTAAATCCATATCTGTCTAAAATGTCATGAATTCATCATTTTATCCGATTAATAATTCTTGACTCGTGGCCAAAAACTGGCCACAGGGACCTTTGACCAGCAAATTCTAATCAGTTCATCCTTGAGTCCAACGTGGACGTTTTTGTCAAATTTGCTCAAGGTGTTACTGAGTAGGGCTGCATATTAACGACTGCATATTAGGGCCAACTATTATATTGATAATTTATTAGTCAGACCAAAGGCTGGGTTTTTTCAGCGTTTTGCTCAAATACAAAACATTCCTTGTGTTCTTGTACAATATTCTTTTACTACACACTCAGCATGCAGCCATGCACTGAAACTAAAATTTCACTTATACATCTTAGCCTCTCTTTGTCGTCTATTTATCCTTGTTTAAATGTGTTGTGTTTAAGATTATTATCATTATCATATTTAACCAGATATTGTTTCAGTTTAAATTTAAATGATGCACTTTACAGAGAATGAACCGGACGGACAGATAGTCAGACGGACAACCGAAAAACATAATCCCTCCAGCCTCGTCTGTCGCCGTCGCAGAAGCCAAATTAAGTGGAACTTTGAGTTGTGTCACTAATCCAAACAAAGAGTTTTACCAGTAAGAGGCCTCTGGGCATGCCCTCTCTCAGGCTGACATCAGTCTTGCTGCGGTTGCACAGCAAGCTGGGAAATATGTCCAACAGCAAATCTCCCCATGACCTGAGGTAGGGACAGGTAGACAGGACAGAAGAGACCATCAGAGAACGTGACACTCACTATCAGCCACCAACCGATTCAGATTCATTCTTTATTGTTTGCTCTGAACACGATCAAACACTCGGAAACAATCAAACTGAGAAACAATAAACACGCAGAATCAACACTCGGAAACAATCAACACTCAAACAATCAACACTCAAACAATCAACACTCGGAAACAATCAACACTCAAACAATCAACACTCAAACAATCAACACTCAAACAATCAACACTCAAACAATCAACACTCAAACAATCAACACTGACAAACAATCAACACTCAAACAATCAACACTGACAAACAATCAACACTCGGAAACAATCAACACTCAAACAATCAACTCGGAAACAATCAACACTCAAACAATCAACACTGACAAACAATCAACACTGACAAACAATCAACACTGACAAACAATCAACACTGACAAACAATCAACACTCGGAAACAATCAAACTAAGAAACAATCAACACGCAGAATCAAACACTCAAAAACAATGAACAGTCAGAAACAGGGTATAGAGCCTGTCACAGTGTGCCCAGGCAGGGAGAATGGCTGAGGGAAGGACTGAGTTCTGTAGCAACACACAGCCACTGTAAATGTTTGATCACACACTGGCTTCTCCGTGTGTCCTTCCTTAGAATAATCTTTTATCTGCCTGTCCAAATGAGCTTTTATCTATTGTGGTACAGAAGCACTATGTAGGCGCAGTCCATTTACCACCGTACACATCCTAAGTAGCAGTAGTTTGGCACTACATCACAGTTGAGCGGTCTCAAGTACGGAGGTTCAGGAGACGTATATCGTTGAACCCATGAGGCCCAGTAAGGCAGTAATATTTTTCCTACTATCAAGATGTCATATGGAGTTACTCTGTATTAAGGAGTAATGATGTATTCCAGTGTACTCTAGTGATGATCTGACTCAGTCTTTTCAATGAAAATGGTGGTCGGGTTGTGTTTCATATTCTATTGACTTTACAGTGTCCTCTGTTGTAATGATCCTCGTTGTTTTATTCAAAGCAGACAGCATCTCTTTATACGAGTTATATTACCGGTATACGACTTTTTCTGGTATTGAGGCAAAACCTAGTACACCTATTCAAAGATTAACAATCAAACACTTGGAGCAAAGAGTTTGTTTGGAGCTTAACGGGCATAAGTGTGACCAAAAGCTTATTGTTCGTCATTTTCTTCTGTTTTCTGAAAGTAGATTAATGTGTGTTGGCAGGTGACCTACACTCAGCACCGATTAGACACGGCGTTTCGGTGAATGCTACGTGGAAGAGGAGCTCTCATACATTCTCTGGTAAGTGCTGAGAGTCACGTGGGTGGAGTGGTCCACTCCCGCTGGGGTGCTGGCTTGATGGATGGTTCCTCTGGGAAAGTACAGAAGGTCTCCTGCCTGAGGAGGGAGGAGATGATCTCACTCATACAGAAAACACATTTCTTATGCTGAACAGCTTTGTGTATGAATACATATATAGTTGAGGTACCTTCAGCATAATGTCATGGGTCGGGCTGCCGATCCTCTCCTCTGACTCCACGCTGTACTCCGCCGCCAGAGGAACTGTGGGAGTGTAGAGGAGCCAACGTTTCTGCCCCTCCAGCTGCAGGACAAACACCTGGGCAAAGGGCACCACATCAGCATGATAAGTACAGTATCAAACACTGCACAAACAGCCCAAAACATGTTTTAACTTCTCTCTACCGGCTCTTTGTTACTGCCGGCATAAGAAGAACTTCATGCACCTGCAGCCTTGTGGCGCTTGAGTCGGGTGGACTCTTTGGCAGCTGTTATTACGAGCTACTTTGTAAAAGAAGATTTTAAAACCTACAATGAGCATTTAAAATATGTATTGATCAACCCACCAAAAGTTCGTTGTGTATTGTGAAAAATAAGATAAGCTCCACTTTGACCAGATACATCTAAATAAGTATCATTGACAGGAACTTTCACTTTTGTACATTAAGCTGAAATTGCTTCTGTACTTTTAATTGATTTTACTAGATTTTGCAGACTTGAAGTTGTATTTTTACACTCTGACGTCTTCATTCACTCGTAACCAGTAACATATATACTGATATTTACACATCTGAACAAATCCCACAAGTGTTCCGTTTATTATTACACCAACATTATGTAAATGGGCTTGTGTGGTTGCAAATATACACTCTTTTTGTTATGGGTATGCAATCTTCAAGCAGAGGCCTAAAAAATAGGTGTGTTTTTAAAAGGTTTTAAGAAAGCTCGTGATTTATGAGTGTAGTCATCGACATTTGGAATATGGGTGTGTTATAAATATGAAGAGGCTTTGGCTGTTGAAAGAGTGCAGTCGTGGGTTGGGTGTCGTACCTCGATATCGTCATAGTGAGCTGGAAGGCCCTGGGACTCCTGTGGTGTGATGTAGACGTTAGAGCCTACCAAGCCTCCGAAGAAACACTCCAGCTTCTCCTGGATCCTCCACAGCTCATCCTGACCACATACAGAGAAAACTCCATAAGACAGTTATTATATATATATATATATATAATATATATATATATATATATATATATATATATATATATAATATAAATATAATATATATATATATAATATAAATATAATATATATATATATAATATAAATATTATATATATATATATAATATAAATATAATATATATATATATATAATATAAATATCATATATATATATATAATATATTATATATATATAATATATATATATAATATATATATATATAATATGCTACAATACTGCTGAAACTCATGATTTCAACACTGTATCAAACATTTTTGAACGACACCATCGGTCACAAAAAAGTCATCTCAATCAGAAGCCCACATTGAGCTGCTGCTGCTGCTGTTGCTTTAATCGATCTGAAATGGTGAAACAAGAAATCCAGAGTGGTATCTGAGAACAGCAGCTCCTCTCTCACCTTGAACCTCTGCGGCTGGTGGAACTGGATGGTGGCCTTGTTCTGAACGAAGCTCTTATTGATAACACTGCTCTTAACTCGGCCCGGCTTGTTGAACACTTTTTTCTTGCCGTTGACGCAGCGCACGACGTTGACGTCCCTGTAGTATTCCAGATCCTCGGAGCACAGGCTCGGCAGGTCGGACAGCTGGAACAAAGACTGGTAGTAGGAGGCCGTGTCGGGGTCGGACCTCTGCAGGTGGAGGGGTTTCTTTTCCCAGTACTCGCTGAAGAACTGCTCTGTCCCCATGGGCTGGATGAGGCTCTCGAACAGGTGGACCGGGCTGTTGAAGCACAGGGGGGATTGGGTGTCCATGTGGTTTACCTTGCTCTGTTTGGGTGGGAGCTGCTGGTCGTCGATGCTCCGTCTCTTTACAGTCTTTGCTTTGCTTTTGTTTGGCATTTTAATCTGAAAAATGAAACAAAATGCTAAGAATATCATCTGAACCGAAATCAGGCTGAATCTCGGCGGTACTGGAGAAACCATTGTACGGCTATTTCTGCTACGAACGGGTCACAACATATCAGGTTTGGTGCATTCCTTATAATAAGGCCAGCACAGTAACTAATCAATAAGGCTAGCACAGTAAGCTAATCAATAAGGCTAGCACACTAACTAAACAATAAGGCTAGCACAGTAACTAATCAATAAGGCTAGCACAGTAACTAAACAATAAGGCTAGCACAGTAACTAATCAATAAGGCTAGCACAGTAACCAATCAATAAGGCTAGCACAGTAAGCTAATCAATAAGGCTAGCACAGTAAGCTAATCAATAAGGCTAGCACAGTAACTAAACAATAAGGCTAGCACAGTAACTAATCAATAAGGCTAGCACAGTAACCAATCAATAAGGCTAGCACAGTAAGCTAATCAATAAGGCTAGCACAGTAAGCTAATCAATAAGGCTAGCACAGTAAGCTAATCAATAAGGCTAGCACAGTAACTAAACAATAAGGCTAGCACAGTAACTAATCAATAAGGCTAGCACAGTAACCAATCAATAAGGCTAGCACAGTAAGCTAATCAATAAGGCTAGCACAGTAAGCTAATCAATAAGGCTAGCACAGTAACTAAACAATAAGGCTAGCACAGTAACTAATCAATAAGGCTAGCACAGTAACCAATCAATAAGGCTAGCACAGTAAGCTAATCAATAAGGCTAGCACAGTAACTAATCACTAAGGCTAGCACAGTAAGCTAATCAATAAGGCTAGCACAGTAACTAATCAATAAGGCTAGCACAGTAAGCTAATCAATAAGGCTAGCACAGTAACTAAACAATAAGGCTAGCACAGTAACTAAACAATAAGGCTAGCACAGTAACTAATCAATAAGGCTAGCACAGTAACCAATCAATAAGGCTAGCACAGTAAACTAATCAATAAGGCTAGCACAGTAAGCTAATCAATAAGGCTAGCACAGTAACTAAACAATAAGGCTAGCACAGTAACTAATCAATAAGGCTAGCACAGTAACCAATCAATAAGGCTAGCACAGTAAGCTAATCAATAAGGCTAGCACAGTAACTAAACAATAAGGCTAGCACAGTAACTAATCAATAAGGCTAGCACAGTAACCAATCAATAAGGCTAGCACAGTAAGCTAATCAATAAGGCTAGCACAGTAACTAATCAATAAGGCTAGCACAGTAAGCTAATCAATAAGGCTAGCACAGTAACCAATCAATAAGGCTAGCACAGTAACTCATCAATAAGGCTAGCACAGTAAGCTAATCAATAAGGCTCAAAGTTAGCTCTGCTACGTTTATAACTTAACGGGTTACTTCACATGTTTTTAAACGAGGTTGTGTGTATGTGCACTTCTATGTTCTGCCACTTAAAGTACTGTTTTTGTCAATGGAGTCTGGTGCTTTTGAAGAGAGGATACAACAACACTGCACCAACAGTCTCGTCCACATTAACATGGCAACTTAGGGTCTACGTTATAAAATAAAGACTTAACAAAACTCCCCGGACAGCTTTACATTTCTTTACAGAGGCGTTAGGATCAAATGCTTCGGTCACTTCAGTTTCATAGTGTAACACTCATTTATGCAACATTCACCTTGGCTGACAACACTATAAAATAGTCTCTACCAAAATAATGCCCGGTGTCAAACGGTGTTATCAGCAGCGACCTTCCGTTGGGACGAGTTTAGCTTGTGTATGAGATGCTTGTGACATTCCTGTGTCTGCATGTACAAACTCACACCAACGGTCTACTCAGTAGAAGTGTCTGAAATGTGTTCGTGATATTAATAAGAGTATGAAGCAAGCCTCTGGATCTCGGTTAGTGGCGGTGTTTCCCTTCTAATGAGTGAACACAGATGTCCGACCGTGTAGCTTCGATCAGCAGCTCTCGGCACATGAAGCACAGTGATCATATACGTTACAGGTTAATATGCAATATTAAATATGTTTGTGTTCGCGTTTAACGACTCAACTGTCTCACCTCTTCAACAGCAGCTGAGACGTGATGAGCCCCCACGTGAACCGAGTGATGTGTTCCGCTAAATATGTCCGACTAGAAACTCGGTACCGTCATAGAATCTGTGTATCACCATGTGGCCGCTGGGGGGCGCTGTTAAGCGCAAGTCCCTTTATGTAGGTTTTTGTTCCATCCTCAGTGGTGTCTATTTAAAGTCTGTGCTTCAGCGTTTAAAGAACACAAACGCTAAGAAGGTCACACTTCATGCAGTATTTTATTTTTTTTAATTCCCAAAAATGTTGTGACAGTTTCTGTCAAAGGTCACCAAAATTGTGGCCAGCTGTTCCAGGGAGCGAAACAAAAAATATGATTGTAAATATAGTTATAATATTTCCAGAGAGTGTGTCCTGGAAGGCATTCATAGTGTTGCACTCAGCTGTTCACATGAAAAGTGTCTCAAATAGTTGTAAAAAGATGAAAAGAAGATCTACACTGTCCGTCTGTCCATCCATCTATCCATGTATCTATCTTTAGTAAACACTAAAATACAGATTAATACTATTAATTATTGACATGAACTAAATTTAATTATTTATATAAATTGAAATAGAACAAAATAAAATGACCAAAACTTGACCAAAACTAAATTTGATTGAATTTAAAAACAAATAAAATTAAGTTATAAAATAAAATTATAAAAATAAAAATAAATTACAATTAAATTCAATCAAATGACCAAAATTTTACTGAAACTAAATTCAATTTTAAAAAACATATAAAATAAAAATAAAATAAAAAGTATTACTGATTCAATTACATTTAAAAATGAAATAGAATTTATAAAACTAAAATAGAGCTAAATAAAATGACCTAAACTTGACCTAAACTTGACCAAAACAAAATAAAGTTTATTTGTTGCATAAATTTAAATAGATTTAAATACAGTAAATACAGTATACAGTAAAATAATAATTAAACCCTCTTCACCCAATGACACAACGAGGCAAAACGTTAAACACAGCACCAACACATGGATGCACACAAACATGATCATTCTCAGGGAACACGATGACACAGTGGTTGGTGTGGGGCTGTGGACCCCTGGTTTAAATGAAATTGCATTTGATAAGATGGTCCAGTGGGGGAAAGCGAGATACGGGAGAAAACTCACCTCCTAACCCTAACATTACAACCAAGGACCCGAAGACAGAGGAGGCTGTAACATTCAGACACCCACACATACAGATAGAGTTGCCCCGGTGCCACCTTCCATCACAACAATGCAAGAAACTCCCTCCCTGTCAAGAACCACAACACATTATACTTTCAGTAGGACTCAACAACTGCCTTTCAGGATTCATCAGAGGAGAGGAGGAGGTCATTGGTGACTTTGATCAGGGCAGTTTCTGTGCTGAGATCTGAAACGGTGCATACAGTTGGTTCGAGTCGAGGTGGATTTTTAGTTGGTGGGCGAGTGCGTTCCAGTGTTTTATACCCTGGAGATGATGTTTCATGACTCTTTATCTTAACTATTTAGAATTGTTTTAATTCTTTTCTACATGTAATTAGACACCTTTTAGACATTGAGTTGATTGGTCCATAGACATTACAAACAGACGTATAAATATGTACTCTTTTATTGCACTTTGACTAACCCTTGTGTGTTTTATATGATTATTCATCCTTTTATTACTGTCAGGATCCAGGATCCCTGTCTGACCCGTTGTGTGTTTCCCCTGATCTCCTCTCCTCACGTGTCCTGTCATTCCCCCGTTTGTTATTGTGTGCCATGTGCTCTGTGTTGTCCTCTGCCTCCAGACACCTCCCACGGCCAGATCATTGTTTGTTCTACCTGCCCGTTTGTTTCGTCCTGTTGCCAGTTTGCCTGCCCCTGCCTCGTGTGGTGTGGTAATTATTTCCTGTTGTGGAATAAAATGCCTTTTTTCACTCATCTAATGTCTGTGCTTGAGTCCTTATCATGCCTCATGACAGAACGATCTGACCATAATGGACCCAGCAACCACAGGAGCAGCTACGCTGTACGGACATAACACTCTGCTGGAGGAGATGAGAAGTTTCGCTGCTGAAGTTTCTCGGATTGGCTGTTTCGTGCAGGAACTAGCCCAGACAGTCAAGTCTCCACCAGTTCCAGCACCTGCACTATTCCCTCCTGTCCTCGCTCCGCCGGTCTGGGAATCCAGACAGGGCTTCCTGTTGCTTTGCCAATGAGTATTTGACCGTCAGCCTCAGACTTTTGCCTCGGACGGGTCCTAGGTCTCCTACGTGGTTGGATTACTGCGGGGAAGGGTTTTGGACTGGGCCGCGAGAACATTAGGTTTTGATCGGCCTAATACTGTGTGTTATGTGGACTTTGTGGCGGATCTGATGAGAGTTTTTGACCCTCTGGTGGACTCTGATTATGTGACTATGTGCCTTCTCAGCCGGAAACAGGGCCAAGCAAGTGTTGCGGAACACTCAGTGGTCCAGCCGACGCCGGCTCCCTGTATTCGGACGGCATTCCGACCGACACCGTATCTGGCTGCCGCCTCTGCGCCAGTCTCGGCCGCCGCCGTCTCCAAACAGTGGCGACCTCCAGTCCCGGCCGTCGCCTCCGAGCCGCAGCCTCTCCCAGTCCCGCCGCTGCCATTCCAGAGCAGCAGCGACCTCCAGGTCCCGCCGCTGCCGTCCCAGAGCAGCAGCGACCTCCAGGTCCCGCCGCTGCCGTCCCGGAGTCCACCCACCCTTTTTGTGTCTGGTTGTACGTCTGTAATCCGTTCCTTAAGGGGGGGGGGTACTGTCAGGATCCAGGATCCCTATCTGACCCGTTGTGTTTCCCCTGATCTCCTCTCCTCATGTGTCCTGTCATTCCCCTGTTTGTTATTGTGTGCCATGTGCTCTGTGTTTGTCCTCTGCCTCCAGACACCTCCCATGGCCGCACCCTTGATTGTGCACAGCTGAGGACACTCCAGCCGATCACCTCCTGCAGCCTGACACACCAGACTCAGGGCCCACTAATGAGTCTCCTGTCACTACATAAGCTCTGGTCCTGCAGTCTGGGGTTGTCAGGTCGTACCGTCTTTCACCCGCTTCAATCCAGTGGCATCGGCTGCCCTCCTTGTGTTAAACGGATTACACTCCGCCGCTCTGCCCTCCTTGTGTTAAACGGACTGCACACGCCGTCAAGCTACCAGCCCTCCGATGTCGGACCACGGGCTCCACACCTTCACACACATTCTAAATAAAACCTGTTTATATTAACTTCTGTCTCCTGTGGTCTTGCGCTTGGGTCCTACCTGTGAACTCCCGTGACAATTACACTTATTTCACCCCCCCCCCCTTTTATAAAAAAAAAAGCATTTATTCTAAAAGTTTTAACAATTACCATTGCATAAATATGTTTTTATATTTTTGTCTCCAATTCCAACTATATTTCATTCGTCTTTAGTTTATTTTTGACAGTCCTTACAACATACCTCATTTTTTACAAGTTTTTTTAATACAATTGACTCTCCCGCTGCCTCACCAACGCCTGCTCCTATGTTCTTTTAAACCTTTTAATTCAGTGTGGCTTTGTGGCACAAAGGCAGTACTGCAATATCTGAAATCGTAATATATACACACGCCAATGTTACCGGTAGCGTCATTCAGGTTCAATTGAGATAGCGCTACTCTCTTTTCTGCATTTTAGATTCATACTCTTGGATTGAATCTTGTATTTGTGGGGCTTTTATTTTGAAAGGGTGGGACTGGGTCTCTCTCTTTCTCTCACTCACTAATTCTTTCTTCTCTCTCTCTCTTTCTCTCTCTCACTCTCTAATTCTTTCTTCTCTCTCTCACTCACTAATTCTTTCTTCTCTCTCTCTCTCTCTCACTAATTCTTTCTTCTCTCTCTCTCTCTCTCACTCACTAATTCTTTCTTCTCTCTCTCTCTCTCTCTCACTCACTAATTCTTTCTTCTCTCTCTCTCTCTCACTCACTAATTCTTTCCTCTCTCTCACTCACTTATTCTTTCTTCTCTATCTCTCACTCACTAATTCTTTCTTCTCTCTCTCTCTCTCTCTCTCACTCACTAATTCTTTCTTCTCTCTCTCTCTCTCTCTCTCTCTCTCTCTCTCTCTCTCTCTCTCTCTCTCTCTCTCTCTCACTAATTCTTTCTTCTCTCTCTCTCACTCACTAATTCTTTCCTCTCTCTCACTCACTAATTATTTCCTCTCTCTCTCTCTCACTCACTAATTCTTTCTTCTCTCTCTCTCTCTCTCTCTCTCTCTCTCTCTCTCTCTCTCTCTCTCTCTCTCTCTCTCTCTCTCTCACTAATTCTTTATTCTCTCTCTCTCTCACTCACTAATTCTTTCTTCTCTCTCTCTCTCTCTCTCTCTCTCTCTCTCTCTCTCTCTCTCACTCACAAATTCTTTCTTCTCTCTCTCTCTCACTCACTAATTCTTTCTTCTCTCTCTCTCACTCACTAATTCTTTCTTCTCTCTCTCTCTCACTCACTAATTCTTTCTTCTCTCTCTCTCTCTCTCTCTCTCTCTCTCTGTCTGTGTCTCTCATTCAGGTCTTAGAGACTTTTAGAGGACCCCCCCCCACACACACACACCTACACACACACACACACACACACACACACACACACACACACACACACACACACACACACACACACACACACACACACACACACACACACACCCCATTTCAAAATAAAAGCCCAAAAGAGTGAATTCTAATTGAAATGCTTGTGATGAAGCCAGGCATTTAATAACCTCTGTTTATGTGTGTCAGACATTATGATTATGTCTCCTCTCCCCCACCCAGCACCACCCTTTCAAAATAAAAGCCCCATGGATTAACTATATTTAAACAAGCTCAAAATTAGGCGTTTTTGTTAAAAAAATGAATGCTCTTACTAATACTGCGACAACTACTGCTGCTGCTGCTAATATAGTATTACTACTACTGCTACTACTACTTCTACTATAACCTTTGCTGTTGCTGCTATTACTACTACTGCTACTACTGCTACCATCAATATTATTACTACCACTACTGCTATTACTACCACTACTACTATTACTTATACGACAACTGCTACTACTACTTCTATTCATGCTACTAAAAGTAGTAATACTACTACAGCTATTAGTACGACTGCTACTAGTACTACTACTACTACTGCTACATCTTCTACTGCCATTACTATTACTACTACTACTACTACTGTGATATTGAATACTATGACCAATACTACACCTATTACTATGACTACTGATACTACGTCTTCTACTACTTCTAATTACTAATACTTCCACCACTAATAATACTTCTACTACAACTACAACTTCTACTACTAGTAGTACTTATTCCAATGCTACTAATACTTCTACGAATAATACTTCTACTACAACTTCTACTACTACAAATATCTGATGAATTTTTTTAAGCCACAGAAACTGTTCAAACATCAAAATGTTCAGCTCTTTCAGGAGAGGTGTGATATGACTTTGCATATTTATAACCTTTAAACCTTTTGAATTATTAAGCTTTTAGCAGCTTTTTTTGAATGGGATGTCTATGGAGAAGATTTTCAGATCCTCTTAAACTTCTTCAACTTTCAAATCCTTCAACTTCCTCATACTTTCAGCTAAAGACACCATTTCAACTTTCAAATGTTGAGAAAACCCAGAACTATTTTCAGCCCTTTTCTGACTTTATAATGGGTGTGTATTGGGCAGCTTAGAGTGCGTGATGTCACCGCTAGAGTGAAGAGCAGCTTGAGATTCTTGTGAAAAAAAACATTTGTGTTTTGCCACTGTGTACAGTACACAATCTTAGTCTTCGGGATCTTTAGAGGTCTAAATACTAATACTTATACTACAACTATGACTTCTACTACTACTATTACAAATATCACTACTGCTACTACTACTACTTATTCTAATGCTACTAATACTTCTACTACTAATAATACTTCTACTTCAACTACAGCTTCTACTGCTATTACTACAAATATCACTACTTCTGAAAATTGTTTAAGCTACAGAAATTGTTCAAATATCAAAATGTTCAGCTCTTTCAGGAGAGGGGTGCTTTGACTTTTCATATTTGTAATCTTTAAACTTTTTGAATTAAGCTTTTTGCAATTTTCTTTTGAATGGGATCTCTATGGAGAAAATCTTCAAATCCTTTATACTTCATCAACTTTCAAAGCCTTCTTCTTCCTCATACTTTCAGCTACAGACACCATAGTTAGACATTTCAACGAGAAGGTTTTTCAGCAGTGCAGTTTAAATGCTTTCGGGCTTCAACATTTTTCAGCAATTTTTTGTATATATATGTTACAAATAAGGTGTATATATATACACACACAACTTCACGTTCATTTATTTTGTTGTTCAGCAGAAGGTTAATTTCCCTCAGAGGCCGGTCTGCCCGGCAGACCTTGGAGCACTGACACACAGATCCAGCTGGTCCTGAGGGTCTGCGTCCTGGAGGACTCTCGGACCGTCGTGCTCTCGAACACCGGTTTGTTTTATAAGCCAGCAGAGCGTCTTATTTTTACAGCCGTGGTGATAAAAGTTTAAAATCAGTTAAAAAGTTTCATATCTTCTTCAGTTTTTAAGAAGTCCCGGTTCAGGAGGTGAGGTGTCCTGTGTTAAACGGATTACATATGTTGTGAAAAAATGTGTAGCTGTCTTTCACACTTAGAGCAGGTTTAAGAATGAAACAGAAAGCTCTCAGAGGCGTATAGTTGTATCAAAGCAATAGATTTATTTATCAACAGAGTTATTCAGCCCAACACAATTAAACATGCATGGGCAATCTAATGGATTCACTTCGCAGAGCTCCACCATCAGAACACGCTTGAACACATCAGCATGAACCTTAATATAGGGGTCCGCCCCTTGATACACATTAGTCAAAGTCAAAGATGCAAACGTAGCACGTTTATTACGTGTATTACGCTTGGTTGGAAGCCGTGAATGTCCATTCACCTTTGGCCCCTCCCAATAGGCGTTGGTTTCCGTCAGTGTGAGTGAGGTGTTGAATGCGAGAGGTCCTAGAGAAAGAGTGTGTGGAGAAAGCCGGGCTCAGCTGGGCGTAGTCCCTCGCTTGAATCTGAGTGTCTTATCTATTTAAAGATGGCTGCCTGTTCCTTGTGATGCAGTTAACCTCAGTAACCTTCCTCCTGCTTCTCTCAGGCCCTGTGTATGCTGTGAGCACTGTATAAGTGGTTAATAGAGCTGCATAAGCTAATGGTTATTAAAACTACAAATATGCTAGTGATTAATTAAACTGTATATATAAGCTAGTTGCTACTTAAAGCTGCATATAAACTAGCTGCTGATTAAGCTGTATATGAGCTAATTGCTGATTAAAGCTGTATATAAGCTAATTTTATCAACAAATCCCTCTCTTGACGTCTGAAGGACGTCACTGTCTTTACCTTCCTGCCCTGTTCACACGCTGGTGTCTGCCTCTGCCTCTCCTGACCCTACCAGGCTGTTCTGCTCTTCCCATACTGGGTAAGCTCCATAAGGAGGGGGTGGTAATGGTTCCTTGGAGAGGGCAGTGGTGATAAGATGGCCAACCAAAGAACGAATACAGGGTATTATACAACATCCACATGAGACCAATATTGCAATGAACACACCCACTGACACTGCTATTGACAAGATCAGGTGCTTCCATTTTCCAAACATGTTTTCCATCCAATCTCCAAATGGATTGTTCACACCTGATGCTTCCTGCATTTCGTTTGACAGTGCCCTCAGACTATTCAGTGCTTTTGTGACTGAACCGTCCGGCGCAGTATTGTTGGGGATGACAGTGCAACACAGGTCTCCAAACATTGAGCAAACACCTCCTTTTTCAGCAAGCAACATGTCCAAAGCCATTCTGTTTTGTACAGTAATCAAAGAAGTAGGGGCCAGCTGCTCAGCCAGACCCTCTATTGCATCCCTAGTATGATTAGCCAAACGAAGAACATTGTAATGCACATAATTGATACGATCAACATTTTTATTCACAGTTATCCATGGAATAATACTTGCGACACTCTCAAAACCTGCTGCAATTTGGTCTACCAATTTGTATTCATTAGGCACTCCTCTGGGCACTCCGATAGCATCTATGTAGGTTGGACCTCTGTCCAGGCTGAACTCAGCTCCAGCTGCTCTTTTAGCTAAGATATGTCTGCGTCTGCGTTGGGTCAGGCTTTGTACTTTGTTTTGCTCCTGTAGTATTTTGTCTCCCACTAAGGTAAGTGGCATTGCTAGCCTCACCATAGCACACATTCCCATTGTAGATGTTGGTATGTTAGTGAATAAGCGCAGACCCCCACAGTAGTAAAATAGCCCTCCCCTAGCCCAAGAACCTATCTCTGAGCCTGGTCGTGTCACGTTGCACCAGTCTTCTGGCACACTACCTAAGTTGGTTTGAGCTCTATCGTTGGTGAAATGGTAACAGACATATCTGGATCCTAGTCCTTTGTAAGCTTTGAAATAACCTACTGTAGTTTGGTTGTTAATTGGTGGAAATATGGATGCCAGAGTAGTGCAATTTGGTGGAGTAGCCATTTTAGTCATATTTGTCATGCACGCGTATCCTGTTGGGTCAGATTCAGGATATAGTGGTGCTGGTTCGGTGAACATAGCTGGTCTAGCTGCAGCACAAGCTACACAGCCACTCATTTTGTTTTTTATAGCATTATCAACAATCCAATTTAACCAAACATTGTCGCTTCCTTGTCCTGTAGCTAATTGGATCACCTGTTGGGGAGTCCATTTAGAAAAGTCTTCTGATAAGACAGTTGGTGGGTCCGGTGGTGGCGGTTGTCTGTGTGGAATTATATTTATCTGAATTCCTACTCTCGGGTCTTTGCCGGGGACGTCCACTAATAGGGCGAACCATATTATGTTTTTTCCTGTGCTGCTTTTGGTGACGTTGTTCAGAGACAGAGATAAGGGATTGGCTGTTGCTGAAAAGTCTCGTTGGAAGTCTATTTTGTCCCATAAGGTCCTTCTCGGACTTTCCCCTCGCATTCTCGGCTTCCACCGCCCTGTGTATTTTGTTACCGCCCCCCAGGAATGACAAAAAGCCGTGTTCACGACGTTCACGTAATTCTCACATCTGTTGACTATGGCATTGTCAGCACACAAATACACAGCATGACCTCTCCATGCTTTTGGTCGTCTTCCACAGTTAATCACATCACACAAATCAAAAGTAAAAACGGTTTTGCTCCCCTTGGTATAGTTTAAGGTCAGATATCCACGACACGCTTTTGGTGGTGGCTTGTATGCCGGTTCTGAGGCATCTCTTTTTTGCCTAACCTTCCCTCTCTTGAGGTCGTTTTGAGTTTTGTTCACATCCTCGCCGCTTGTTGTCAGATTGAAGCTTGGATGACTCTCAAACCTTGTCAGATTTTGCATTTTCACATCCTTGCCACTTGTTGTCAGATTGCAGCTTGGATGACTCTCAAACCCTGTCAGATTTTGCACTGCCTCTGGCAGACAGCCATAGTTTCCGCTAGTTGGTTTGTTCACTGTTTTGTCCCCCATTTTCAATCCCCAAGTCAAGAATATCACAAATGCCACACCCAAACCCATTAGAATCCACCCAGTTCTTTTACCTATACCCATGTCTTTCCAGGTGACTGGGGGATGAATCCCCAGTGGCTGGATGTCCGTTCTCCCAAACAGATAAACCGGCATTTTGTGTCAGATTACCTCGGACCTCTGCTAAGGGTCTGGAACGCTCAGATGCTGGGGCACAATGTGACAGGTGGTGCCAAGGTGCTCCTGATTTACCTATGACCTGGACCGAGTGTGAAGTAACCTCCTTCACTTCGTACGGCCCTGTCCACCTGGGGTCAGTCCACTTTCTCTTGTGAACTTTGACCCTGACCCAGTCACCCACTCGGATGAGATTTTTTACTTCCTCCTGGTCAGCTGGACTGGTCCGCTGGACCTGTTTGGAGAGAGCCTCCGTGAGAGTGATTAAAGCAGTCATATATGCCTTAATTTCAACTTGCTGCACATCTAAGGCTGGTATATGACTACCGTCTCTTGGAGGACCAGGCATTTGCCTCCCTGTCATTAACTCATGTGGTGAAAGATACGTCTCATTTCCTTTTGCGCTCCTCATTGCCATTAGAGCTAATGGTAAAGCTTCAACCCATGTCAGCTTTGATGCCGCACATGTCTTTGCTATTTTTGATTTTAGCGTCTGATTTGCCCTCTCTACCAGTCCTTGTGACTGTGGATGATACACTGATCCATATCTATGTCTGATTCCTAGTCTGGCTTCCACTTCCTGCAAATGCTTATTACTGAAATGTGAACCATTATCGGACCTTATGCATCTAGGAACACCATAGCGAGGTATTAGTTCTGTTTGCAGCCACTTCATTACTGTCTGTGCGTCTTCTTTTTTAGTTGGGATTGCCTCCACCCACTTTGAGAATCTGTCAACCATTACCAAGATGTACCTTTTTCCTTGTACTCTGTTATCATGTCCCATGTCAGTAAAGTCTATGCTGATGTCTTGGAAGCAGGCTGATGGTACAGGATAAGAGCCCATAGGTGTTTTGTACGGTTTCTTCACATTATGATCCCCACAGGTGGTGCATTCGTCGCAGAAGAGGGACACCATACTTTCCATGTGTGGGTGCCACCACAGTGCTTCCACCCTTTGTAATGTTCCTTTCTTTCCTTCGTGCGTTGGTCCATGTGCCTCTGGTATCAGTGAGACACACAATTCTGCTGGTGCTACCACTCTGCCTTCATGGGATCTCCAAAGTCCACTTTCTCCTTTTGTTGCTCCTTTCCTTTGCCATACAGACCATTCGTATGGTCCAGCCTTCTTCTGTATCTCAATCAGTGTTTCTTCAGTGATTTCGGGTTCTTGTATGGCTATTTTCAGAATCATCTGTTTTGGTCTGTATCCTCCTACTTCTTTAGCAGCTTCATCTGCCCTGTCGTTTCCCACACTTATTCTGGTCCGTGCTTTGCCATCATGTCCTTTGCATTTCATGATTGCCACTCTTTTTGGTAGCTTCATAGCTTCCACCAGTGCCATGATTTCCTTCTTGTGTTTGATGGGTGCGTCCATTGATGTTGTGTATCCTCTTCTTCGCCACATGGGCCCATCAACGTGAGCTGCTCCATGTGCGTAAGCAGAATCTGTGAAGATGTTTACTGATTTTCCTTCTGCTATTTTCAAGGCTTGTATGAGCGCTTCGACTTCTGCCAGTTGTGCTGATGCTGGTTGAGGTAGGATACCTGATGCTACTATTGTGTGTTCCATGTCTTCGAATTGTCTCACCACAGCATAGGATGCTGTGTTTCCTTCATCCCCTTTGTAGCAACATCCGTCCGTGTATAACCACATTTCTGCTCCTGAGATTGGTGTATTTCCTAAGTCTGGCCTTAGTTTGTTTTCAATGATTGCTCTTGCTTCGCAGCTGTGTGGTTGATCTCCTTGTCCTTGTTGTAGTGATGACGCCATATTGATTCCTCCTGTTTCATAGACAATATGTGGTCTTGTGCATTCTTTTTGAATTTTCGATTTTCTTGCAGCTCCGAACGTGAATTCTTTGCTGAGGAGGAATGCAGCCACACCATGATGTGTGTGGATTTTCAGAGGGTGGCACATGACAATGTGGGATGTTTTCTCGATCGCCTTTGCAATTGCCGCCATGTGTCTTGTACAGGTGGATTGGCCAACTTCAACTGGGTCCAGTTTTGATGAGTGATACATGAGTACCTCTCTTTCTCCCCCTTTTTTCTGATACAAAACTGCATTTACCATCCCTCCTTTTTGTTCAGAAACATCTAGGTGGAAAGGGAGTGAATAGTCTGGAGCTTGAAGTGACGAGGCATGTGACAAAGTCTGTTTGAGAGTGGTGAACGCCACGTCTGCTTCCTGTGTCCACACAAGTGGGGCTGAGGTGTTCCTAGTTCCTGGTTCCTTAAGCAGGCTTCTGAGACAGGTGGTGAGGTCAGCGTAGTCTGGAATGTGACTACGAGAGTAGCCTGTTAGACCCAGGAATGACAGCATATGTCCCACGGTGATAGGTCTGTCATGATGGAGAATGCTGTCTCTGTGGGCTGTGCTGACAGCCAGGCCGCTAGATGAGAGAGTGCGACCCAGGAATGTGACTTGTCTCCTACATGTTTGGACCTTGGTCTTCTTAACTTTGTAGCCTTTTGAGGCTAACAGCAGCAGCAGAGTCTCAGTGGCCTCCAGGCAGGTAGCTGAAGATGGGGCAGCAATCAGGAGGTCATCCACATATTGTATGAGGACGACACCATCCGGCACCTCTATATCAGACAAGTGTAGTCTGAGATGATGGTTGAACAAACCTGGAGAACAACGATAGCCTTGTGGCAGGCGAGAATAGGTGTATTGCTGGTCGTTGAATGTGAAAGCAAACAGTGTCTGTGAATCTTTGTCCAGAGGGATGCTGAAGAAGGCGTTAGCGAGGTCAATTACGGTGAAATATGAGTGCTGTGGGCTGAGATTTGTTAAGGCAATATGTGGGTCTGGAACTGGATATGACGCAGGTAGTGTGGCATCATTGATTGGTCGAAAATCTTGTACCATCCGCCAGCCTGTGTTGTTTCCGGCCTTCTGCACTGGCAATATCGCTGTATTGTATGGTGATTGAGTTTTCACCAACACTCCAGCTTGTAGCAGACCTGCAATGGTCGGGGCGATGCCAGCGATTTGTTCTGGCTTTAGTTTGTACTGTGGATGCCAGATAGGAGGTGCAAATGGATCCAGCAGCGTCACCTTCACAGGTTTGACCGTTGCCAATTTTCCCACATCATAAGGGCCAGTCGTCCATAGTTTCGTAGGCACGCCGTCCAATAGAGCTTGAGTTGCAGGATGGTCAGTGCATGGTTTACCATGATGGCGTGGCAGTGGTAAATGTTCAGGTAGTGTGTGTTCTTTGGTAGAGATGATCCATCGCCACATATCTTCTTCTGTTGCCTTCAGCAGTCCTGCTGTATCTGTGTGTGTCCATGACAAAGTATGTGCTCTTTTTATCATAGGGCCGAGTCCTCTGGCCTCTTGTCCAAATCCAACCGCTAGGGTGACGTGTGGAGCAGATTCTTTGCTGAGACCATACCATTTGGTCTGATAATCATCCAATATCACTGCTGCAGCCACTCCTTCTTTTCCACAATACACATCATGACATATTAGTTTTGGAGTTAGGTGTGCCATATTGTTGTCCCAATCTTCAGCATATGGGCAGTCTGGATCGTCCGTGACATTCATAGTGCAGTGCACATATGGCAGAGGAGTTTTATATGGATGCAGTCTTTGGATTTGTTCTCTGTGTATGTTGAACCAGAATTGAATTGTTGGTGTGCTTGGTCCTGTGGCTAGACATCTCAGCCAGTACACTTCTTCATCCAATGATTCCACATTAATGGACGTTTGTGGCATTGATAGTATTCGCACAGGCATTGATAGTGTGCTTGCAGGGGGAGGGTCCAGTGAGACCTGGACCCCTTCGTTGTTTAGCCATATTGTTAGACCGAATTTAGTCATCAGATCGCGGCCCAGTAGGTTTACTGGGCAGTTTGGAGCTGATAGGAAGCTGTGTGACCATTGTTGATTTCCAATTTGAACATTTAGAGGTTTAGTGCACCACTGGCGTTCTGGCGCGCCTGAGACCCCAACCACTGACACATATTTAGATGACAGGACCTGTGGAGACGTGAGGCTGGAATATGTTGCCCCTGTGTCCACCAAAAATGTGTGTGCCTGTCCGTTTATTGTGCAAGTGAGAGTTGGCTCACTTGCTAGTCCAAATTTCATGATGCCGGTGCCAGGTGGTTGTGGGGTGTCCTAGTAGGGATAATAGTTATTCTCCCACTGAGCTTGTAGTGCCTGGTTGACATTTTCTCCGGAGCTAGGATCATTTTGCGCCCATTGCTCAGTGCCTCCTAGTGGCGCCTGGTATGGCTGTCCAGCTTGATTCTGGTTTCGTGGATCCTGAAAGCCTCCTCTTCCTCTCTGATAATTTCCTCTTCCTCTGGGTCCTCCTCCTCTTCCACGTGTTGGGCCTTGTTGATGTGACAGGTCACGTGTGTGACAGTTACGTGAGTAGTGGCCTGGTTTTCCACAGTTGTAGCAGTAGAAAGTGCCTCCTTGGCCACCCCCTTGGGCACCTCCTCTTTGTCCTCCTCTATGGTTTTGTTGCCATGGTTGCTGCACCATTACAGGGACCACTTGTTCTGCTAGTGGTTCCAGTTGAGCCATCTGCTTCTTTTTGTCCTTAGCAATCTTTTGGGCCGAGTCCAGGTCAGACAGCTGTCTCTTCATCAGTGCCACTTGCAGTGCCTTGAGCTCCACATCTGATGCTTCTGCAGCTGTTCTGTGTTTATCATAGTGATGCAGTACATGTTCTCTCCATGCAGATTGAGTGAAGGAGGCGATGGCCACAGTGTTTTCAATCGCCTCTCTTACCTTTGCAGGCAATCCTTTGGTCACCATGCTTCTCCAGAGTGCCAATGATGTCTGAGATGCATCTGGGGATTCTCTAAATGTTGTTCTCCATACTTGCTCAGCGCGAGCTAGGAGATCTGCAGCAGCCTCCCCAGGCTTGGCCATGAAGGTAGACATTTGGCTGTGGTCTGTTGGGGTGGGGTACTCTCTCCTTATGGCCTGATGTAGTGCCAGCCTGACACCGCCTATGGGCGTGGGGTCAGGCACGTTTGTGGTTCCTGCTGCGGCTTCAAGCTTTTTCAGTGTGTGTGGGTCTGATGCTCTGGCCAGCAGGCCTCTGTAGTCACCAAGTGCAAGTTTGTAGGTCTTTGTATATTTATCTAGCTCGTCTAGCCATGGCTCTGCTCCTGAAGTCAGTGAAGGAAGTGCGGTCAGCAGTGTTGACATGTCCATGAAGGAGAAGGGAATAAATGCCATCTGGTGAGGGGCTGCAGCTGTTGGAGCTGCTCTGAGTGGCATCTGACGTGAATCAGGCCGATATTGTTTTCCACTGCGTGTTGTTGATGGGGCTGTGGCATATCCTGTGAATTCTCCATTCAGCGTTAGCCTCTGTACTTCATGTGGTTGTGGCCATGTGTGTTCGTTGGCTGGCTGTGCAGCTAGTTCGATCAGCTCCTCCTCTTCCTCTGCACCAGGAACCCACAGGTTCGTTTGTGGTATAGCATGTCCCCTAGCCTCCATGTAAGGCGCATAGCATGCTGCTCCTGCACGCTCTTTTTCCAGCTGTTCGAGCTCCTCCAGTTGTTGTTCCAGGATTATTTGAATATCAGCTTGTGTTTCGTCTTCTTGTCTGTGTTGGTAACGGTCTCTGATTGAGTTACTCACTCTGTGCCGAGTTTCGAGTGGGGCTGTCAATTCGAAAGCATCGTAGCTTGGCCCAATGTGTGTGTCGACAATTGGTCTAGGTGTAGTTGCAGGTCCGGGTGTGTTTGGCAGCCCTAGGGCGGCCAGGTGAGTCATCAGGTATCCCACAGTCTTCTCGACTTGCTTCGCTCTTTTTCTTCTCTCCTTTTCCTCTACTGAGACAGGTATCTGCAGCTCTCCTCCCTCTACTGCGAAGATGCCTTTCAGGAACCCCTTTGATACTGGTCTTACTGGAGCCTGAATGAAAGGGTTTGTGGGCACATAATCTGGAGGGGGAGGTGGGAGATCAGGGTACAGTTGGCTTTGTTCATGTTCATGCTTGTCTTTGTGTTGAGGTGGCAGGTCAGGATACAGGTTGCTTTGTTCATGCTTAGGCTTGTCATTGTCGATAGGGGTGAATGGGTTGTTGGCATATGAGGGAGGGGCAGAGGATGAGGGTGTTAGGACCGGAAACATGCCTCCGCTGTGTTTGGCGGCCTCTAGTGGTGAACGTGCTGCTTCAGCATCCAGCACCTGCTCCGTCCATTGCTGTTGTTGTCCAGTGGGAGTCGGCTTCCTGCCCATCTTGTTGTTATCATAATCAAAACACCGTTTTACATAAGGCCACACGCCTTTTTCTGCAGCTGCGTAGTTCCTTGCTGTTCTTTTTCCCATGTTTAGATATCTAGGATTTCTGTCCTGCCATTCGTTCTTCTTCTCTTCACAGTGTCTCATCACTTCTCTGCTCATCTGTTGCACCATCTCTTCTGTAGGGGAACAATTCAGCCGTTCTCCATCCCAAATGGCTTTATCTTTCCATCTGTTTATCAGTCTTTTGTAGGCATGCTGTTCCACTGGCCAAAGTTTGCTTCGTCCATTAATCCTGCTCTGTTGCTGGACTGCATTCTCCAAGTTGCACAGATAAGAGGAGTATTTCCCAGCCATGATGTGTCTCTCTGCAATATGCAATCAAAGTCTGAAATCAGTATTCCCAAATGTCCACCAGATGGAGCCACTGTTCCTGTTGCAGTTCTTGAAGAGGCCACAGAAAAGCCAACATGCATGACAAATGTTTTTTTTTAATTTTTTTTATCATGAAGCACCAGCAGAGGGAGCCAACGCTTCTCCCAAGTTTTCTGGTGTCTGTTTGAACTCAGAGCGATGTCATTTACACTGGCGCATGTCTTAAAACCTGCTTTTCTCTGGAACATATGTGTGTGAAATGATGATCTATTTTATTATTAACACTTAGGGTGAAGAAGACGAAAACAGTATAGTCATAAGTTATTTCGACGTGTCTGTGTGAATAGACAAAAGCTCGTCCATTATACTAAGTTGGCAATTTTCAGCCCTAATCTGATGGTTAGCAAGCATTACTGTTCAGGGGTCACTGATCTTTATTCTGTTGTACGAAAGAATGACGGAGTGCTTCTTTCGGCGTTTTAAACCTTCATACAGTGACCTCACAACTCCGCAATATAAGCTTTACAAGTATAACGCATATTATTTAACAGTGTATGAATATATGTTATTTACAAATCTCCCTATATACCCCTGCTAGGTGTGAAATGCTATGTTTTAATTACTCAGCAATGGCTGTAACTAATATTTTTTATAAGGCAGACAGTGTCAACCTAGCCCCCACCTTTTTAAATGTCTTCCGCTCTCTGTCCTTGTTCAAATCAAGGCCGCAGCTGTGTTTTTATCAGGAAGGCACACCCTCCCTAATATTCTCACCGTTTGTCTGACTAAATGAATGGATGCTTTGTTTCAGCTTTAAACCTTGTACATTCCTAATTTTTAGCGTCTGTCTGGCTGAATATAGTGGCTGCTGTGTTTCCGCATTAGACTTTGCTAACAGTCCCTGGGGAACCCAATTTTCCAATAAATTTAACTACGCCAGTAAAACTGACACTTATATTAACCCTCAGCTGTCTCTCAGCCTATTCTAGTGATTTATGTGTGTGTGTGAATGCAACGCTTGTGTATAATGTGTGTTTTTCCTGCTCTGGACTCCAAACTTTGAAACCACGCACGAACATTCAGCCACAAATCAAGATCTCAACTGCCTGTCCCTCACAGGAACGCACAAACTTTTTACAGCTTTCCGCAGTCCTTCTGTCATATACAATCACTTCAAACAATCACTCGCATTTAAACAAAATTGCAACACACTGCCATTTTTGAAATGCGCACAGATCACAAATACGGTAAAGGAATATCTTTAGAAATACCGTCAAACAAATAAACAAAAGTTAAAACGTACAGCTCAGCGGCTCAGCTGTCAGCTCGCTCATGTATGCGCCAAATAGTTCCACTCATTCAAACAAACTTGAATCAATAAACTACCGTCTCAGATTTGTGTAGAAATCACAACACGTCTCAGAATGAAGTGAAGAGTTTTACAAACGCTGTTAAATGATGAACAAAAGTGAAAACGTACAGCTCAGCAAATAGTCACCCGCATTCATACTAAATAATCAAAACACACGCTTCCGTCTCTTTAAGCATAAATCAGTCACAAGCGCAGCCCTCGGATGAGCTGAACAGCTCTTTTTCTCAAACTAAGCAAACAGACACCTCTTGGCCACCGCACAAATGACAACTGCTTCTCAGCAAACAAACACAGTCAAATGATAAACACAAATTAAAACCAAATCTGAAATGCGCACAATTCACAATTATGGTCTAGAATGAAATTAATATCTTTACAAATGCAGTGAAACAATGAACACAAATTAGAACATACACGGCTGTCTCTTTAAATATAAATCAGTCAGAAGCGCAGCCCTCGGATGAGCTGAACAGCTCTTTTTTTTTTTTTTTTTAGACACACTTTTATCAGCAGCGCATTTTAACAGCAATTTGTCTTTTTCCTCAAACTCAGCAAACAGACTGTGTACCGCTGACCTCTTGACCACGATACAAATGAAAAACTGCTTTTTAGCAAACAATCAGTCAAATTATAACCAATTTCACACATATCAAAGAGCTCTGCTCTTTAATACATCACAACGGCCGCTGTTTATTTGTCAAAAACAATGTTACAGTCGGGTATTGAACCCAAACCTACCGCGTGGAAGACCGTTATATTAACCACTACACCATCAGGGTAGCACGTCAACAACACAATTTAACTGCTTTTTTATCCTAGGTCATCTCTGGACCTGTACACGTTCATTAATCTCTTCCGTTATTAACAACACACCGATATAATTAAATTCTGTGCTCTCGTCCAGAAACTTCGTCAAGGAAACTCTAAGCAGAGTAACATTATTTTTCACTGGACGCCACTCACGAGTTAATGTCCGAAGACTCGATGCTCTTAATACGGGAATTCCGCAGTCAGTTTTCTCAATACAGTTTATCAATGACATCAATGACATATACATATATCCCCGTCATGTTATGCAATTTCTTCGTAGCCCAAAACATCCCATAAGTACGTTAGAAATTACGCCTTTTGTGACATGAATTTGAGTGCTCAGCGCGAAGCACGTGTCAGCGAACCAATGCGTCGCACGGCTCACAACACCTCACATCTACGCTATCACAAGTGCGCAATTTCTCGCCTTTATTTGACGTTTTCTGCTGGGCTCATTCACACGTATACACAGACCCCCCAAATGGCTGTATAACAACTCTGTTGCTGTGTGTTTAATCTTTACAATTACTCTATAATTAAGCAAATACTTACAGTTCGGACAGTCTGAGCAAAATTTGGAATATGTCTATGAATACAATGTTGCAGAATTCAGTTAAATAGGATCTGCCTACCTGTTTGATGTGTACCGGTACGACTCAGACTCCCCGAAGCTGCAGCTCGCTCCGATGGCAATTATCGGGTTCCCAGCCTCAAAGGGAGATGCGCCGTTATCTGGAATCAAAAGGAGAGGCCTGTTAACATTCCAACCTGAAGCTCTGTATCGTATTGGATCACGTCGGGGTCACCACTTTGTTGTGAAAAAATGTGTAGCTGTCTTTCACACTTAGAGCAGGTTTAAGAATGAAACAGAAAGCTCTCAGAGGCGTATAGTTGTATCAAAGCAATAGATTTATTTATCAACAGAGTTATTCAGCCCAACACAATTAAACATGCATGGGCAATCTAATGGATTCACTTCGCAGAGCTCCACCATCAGAACACGCTTGAGCATAAGCTAATGGTTATTAAAACTACAAATATGCTAGTGATTAATTAAACTGTATATATAAGCTAGTTGCTACTTAAAGCTGCATATAAACTAGCTGCTGATTAAGCTGTATATGAGCTAATTGCTGATTAAAGCTGTATATAAGCTAATTTTATCAACAAATACCACCGCTCTGCCCTCCTTGGTGGTTACGGACTACACACCGCCGCTCTGCCCTCCTTTGTGTTAAACGGATTACACACACAGTCAAGCTGCCAGCTTGGGTGTCGGACCACGGGCGCAACACCTTCCTGTCCTCTTTATTCAGGCTAAATAAAACCTGTTTATATCAACTCCTGTCTCCTGTGGTCTTGCGTTTGGGTCCTACCTGTGAACTCCTGTGACACATGACATCTGGAAATTACTGAACATGACTGAAAATTATTGCAAACTGCTTTATTACGATGTATTGAACACTCTTAGTGATAAAGAAAGTGAATATATAGTATATGTTACATAGTATATAAAATTAGAATAGAGCAGTGCAAAATCTGGTTCCAAAAATCCGAATTTTGTTTGAAATTCTGTACTCCGACCTCATTTTATGCTAGCCTGCTAAGTAAAATTAGCTTGGACTACAAACCTGTTATTCTATGACTGGAGTGATTTTAGGGTTCATTAGGCATTTAAAAAAAAAAAAAAAAAAGTCAATGCAGGTGCTTTTTTTCAGGCGCACATGAATCTTTTTCAGTTTGAGCTGTGCCATAAGTGTATCAGTTATTAACCAGTAACATACACAATTACATGATGAACACATCTCACAAGTGTTACCTGTATTCTGGAATCAAAATCGACCTTTTAGTTAGAGCTGGGGACTCTGAGTATGGGAATGCAATTTTCGAGCAGAGGCCTAAAAATAGGGCTAGGGCTATAAAGGTTTTCTAGGAACCTTTGATTTTTGTTAATTACCTTGCACCACCTTCACCTAGCCTGCCCTAGTGACTCCTCATGACATTACAGTAGACCAGGGATTCCCAAAGTGGGGTGCGCGCACCCCTGGGGGTGCGCGAGCTGCCTCTAGGGGGTGCGCGAGAGGAAAAGTGTAATGGCGGTCTGATGGTGTAATAATATTAAATATTTAAAAAAAATGTAATTTTAATTTAAAAACTGTCAGGTGGGACATCTGAAGCTATCAGTCGTAAAAGAGGAGAGGGACAGAGAGAGACAGAGGAATTCGGAGGCGAGGGGAACGGAGAGGTGCAGCACAGACAAATGGGGAGCACATCGGCCCATCGCGGAGTCAAGGTGAAAAAGAGGAAACGAGAGTGAGCATCAGACTGGGAAAAAAAGAGGAATTATGATGAAAAGTATCTGTGTCTGGGCTTCACTTGGATTGGCGACGCAGATTCCCCAAAGCCACAGTGCGTGGTGTGCAGTGAGGTTCTGGCTAACAGTCTGAAGCTCTTATTTACGTCGCCACCTGAACACCAAGCATGCCAGTGCAAGTCAAAAGCCCCTTACATTGTTTATATCCAAATTGGAGGAGTTACAAAACAGCCAAAAACAACTGGAGTCTCATTCATGTGTTGGTCTATAAATGACGCACTACGGGCTTCATATCTGGTTACAGAATAGCGAGAAAGGGGCTACCGCACACAATCGCTGAAGACGTGAGCTTGCCAGCTGCCAGAGAGATGGTGGAATGTATGATTGGGGAGAAAGAAGCAAAAAAGTTGGACATGATCCCGGTGTCCAACAACACTGTGTCGCGCCGCATCGATGCTTTGTCCGAAGACATCCTGGCTACATTAGTCGCTCATTTAATATGATACAATGTTGCAGTTGCTCCTTTGTTCGGTTTGTGTTCACACTGCAACATTTAACAGCGGACTAAATCTTGTAAACAAATGCCACGCGCGAGCAAACTGTTCTCTCATTGGTCCGATTCTTATGCGGCTATGAAGGCTTAAAAGGCTCTGTTGCTTCTTTTTTTTTTTTTTTTATTAAGGGGGGGGGGGGGGGGTGCGCGAACCCAGTCGGGATGTAGAAGGGGGTGCGCGGCCTAAAAAGTTTGGGAACCGCTGCAGTAGACAGACGGATAGAAAGAGGGATGAAAGAAAGGATTGTTGCACTCTCCGAAAACCGGTTTCAGCTCTCCCATTTAGTTTACTCTTGTTCAGTATTTTTACACAGTTTTTACCTGATTCAATTCATTTTTGTATAGCCCAAAATTACAAAGTTGCCTTAGAGGTCTTTACAATCAGTACACATGCGACATCCTCTGTCCCGGAACCCTCACATCGGAACAGGCAAAACCCTTTAACGGGGAGAAAAGAGGGAGAGACCTGTGGGAGAGCAACAGAGGAGGGATCCCTCTCCCAGGATGGACAACAGTGCAATAGATGTCATGTGTACAAAATGAACAGCATAACAGAGTTACAACACATATGACAGAACCACGGCAGGAGGCAAGACCATAGTCCAGGTATAACCAGGCTACACGGAAACCTGCGAGGCGAGAAAGCACAGCGTCTCCAGGGAAGAAGCAAAGTTAGTAATGTGTGTTGAAGGTATCGTGTCAGACAAAGAGTCAGTCAGAGAGACGGCGTCAGAAAAAAAAGTCAGACAGAGTGAGACAGGAAGTCGGTAAGACTCATAGACAGACAGCGTCAGAGAGACAGTCACACAGAAAGTCAGTCAGACAGTAAGTCATTAAGACAGACAGAAAGTCAGACAGACAGAGTCAGAGAGACGGTGTGACAAGGACCCTCTCCATTGCAGGCATTTGTGGACTGTTCGAGACAATAAGAGACTCACACACAGAGTTGAATGTTTATTGTATGATTTCTGATGTGGTCTCAGGAGTAATTATTGAAGGTCGGGCCTGTAGACGCAAACATATTAGTAGTTTAGTTATCTTTAACTAAAATGATTGAATATATTAATAGTGCTGTCAAATAGCCTGCATGTTCAAAGCACTTACCTCTGCTGTGTCTCCTCTCCAGGGTGTTCGTCCTAAAAGAGTCCACAGGGTATAAGAGCACCATTTCATAGTTCCGGGAAGGTACCATGTGGTAATTACTAGAGGGGTGGTAGGAAAATTGAATGCTCTATTCGGGCCGGATATGATCTCTATGGTGATGTCTTACCACCATAGAGATCATACAGATAATTGACCTTAGAATGTTAGGCATCTATTTTAATGTATTTGTTGTAGATTAGGGGATTGTGTTGTAGAGTACGGAGCAGAGTCACCTATCTTACAGTGATGTGGAGGTCCTCGTTAGTGGCAGGCTATATAAGGCTGCCATAAGCATTACATCTAGTGCTGTCACGTACTCTCTGTGTCCGTCCTCCTGCTTCCGAAGTCCGGCCGCTGCGTGCCAGCCTAACGGACGGACAGAAAATCACACAGAAAGTCAGACAGAGATGGACAGAATGTCAGTGAGAATGTTGGACAGAAGGTCAGACAGAAAGTCAGAGAGACAGACAGAAAAATCACAGAAACAGACCGTTACGTTCCCCTTTTTGGCATCTACGGGATGCGGGGAGTAACGGTTCCCGGGGAAAGAGAGACTGAGCAATGATGACTGTTTAACAAAAGAGTATTTATTGTGAAAAGGCCAGCTGCCTGCACGGCAGCAGACAAAAACTACTTTCTTATAGAAAGAAAGCGACACTATACATACAACAGCCCACACGACTGGAACAAAGGTGCCAATGGTCCACAGCAACACACACGCAGCTCCACCACTACGCATTGCTCAAGGGTTGTCAGCTCCACACCGACTCACATACACAGCCTCACTACTGTGGTCTCCCCTTATCCACCGCTGACTGCGATTGTCCGCAGCCGCGTCCAATCAGCCGCTGCAGCTTGCATCCGGGACAGAGGGTTGCACTCGAGAAGACAGAGGGAGAGCACAAACACGGCACGTAACGCAGACAGAAAAATCACACAGAGACACAGACAGAAAGTCAGGCAGGAAGTCAGAGAGACAGAGTCAACCAGAGTCAAGCAGAAAGTCAAAGAGAGATTGTAATCATTGGGCCGTTTATCGAACAGTTACAAAAGTCCTCTTTATCCGATCCTACCACCACCAGAGGATCATAGAGGTTTATTCTGGGACTTGTAAAACCATTACAAAAGTCCTCTTCATCCGATCCACCACCAGAGGCTCATAGAAGGTTATCCAGGGACTTAATATAGAGTCATATACAACCCTTTATCAACTATCAATCTATCCTTTATGGTATGAATAAAGAGTCAGGCAGAAAGTTAGAGAGACAGATAGAGTCAGGCAGAAAGTCAGAGAGACAGATAGAGTCAGGCAGAAAGTCAGACAAAACATCAGACGGACAGAAAGTCAGAGAGACAGATAGAGTCAGGCAGAAAGTCAGACAAAACATCAGACGGACAGAAAGTCAGAGAGACAGACAGAGTCAGACAGAAAGTCAGAGAGACAGAGTCAGAGAGTCAGACAGACAGACAGACAGAAAGACAGAGTCAACTAGAGTCAAGCAGAAAGTCAAAGAGAGATTGTAATCATTGGACCGTTCTTCAAACAGTTACAAAAGTCCTCTTTATCCGACCTACCCCCACCAGAGGCTCAAAGAGGTTTATCCCGGGACTTGTAAAACCGTTACAAAAGTCCTCTTAATCCGATCCACCACCAGAGTCTCATAGAAGGTTATCCAGGGACTTAATATCGAGTCATATACAACCCTTTATCAACTATCAATCTCTCCCTTATGGTATGAATAAAGAGTCAGGCAGAAAGTCAGAGAGACAGACGGACGGACAGAAAGTCAGACAGACAGAGTCAGAGAGACAGACAGACAGAAAGACAGAGTCAACCAGAGTCAAGCAGAGAGTCAAAGAGACAGACAGAAAGTCAGACAAAACATCAGAGGGACAGACAGAGTCAGCGAGACAGACAGAGTCAACCAGAGCCAGGCAGTCAAAGACACAGACAGAAAGTCAGAGAGACACATTGTAAGTCAGAGAGACAGAAAGTCAGACAGAAAGTCAGACAGAAAGTCAGTCCTTCCCCCATGCATTCCATCAATCTTCCAAAGCTTTTGTGCTGAGTAGTCTTTCACGATAACATACTTTGGCGCTAGCACAGAATGTCATGACGTCTCATATCATAGTAATGATGAAATCCCTTGTCTTCTACCTCTCACTAAATCAGTATATTTGTGAGTTATAAGCACAGTTGGTAGATGACGCGATTCTAAACACTGTATTGGTTGTAGGAGTCTCTCTGCACAATCAACTCATCACAGAATTCACTTCCTCCTCCGAACACTAGATGGTGGGCACGCCTAAGTGTGTGTGTGACCTATGGGCTACATGCGGCTGCTGATACGGAACCTGCTTTTATGATGCGAGTCTTCACCGGTCCGCTGGCAGTTTCTGGAGGTTCCTATTGAGCAACGATCCAAAGTTAGTGGCGAGAAAAGCAACAAAGAAATGCATTAAGGTTAGAATTCCAATGTTAACCTAAAGAAAAAGTGTCAATTCCTGCACACAAATTATTAGCTCTGCAGTTGAATTATTGAAGTAATGATGTTTTGGACACAAAGGCCTTTTAGAAGTTTTTCGACACCAACCTGCTCTGATAGTCAGTGTGTACTGACTGCAGTCGGCTTCATTGTGAACATCTACAAAAAAATCTGAACAGGTTCCTTCCAAGATCACAAATGTCTTGTCATGCAAGATGCTATGCTACACTCTTGACATTTTAGCTTGCAGACCACAGAAGCTACTATATCTGAAATATGTCCTAAATATAGTGTACATTCGCATATTCATTTTATTTTAGGTGTCTAAAATTATAATACATTTTGATTTCCCCCGTCTGCAGCAGTACATGACTTTTCTTACCTGTCGGTACTCCTGTCTGCTTCTCCAAACTGGAGGCGTGGATCATCTGGATCTCCTCCATGTGTTGAAGATGAGCAGCTGTGTCTCTATCCCTTTGTCTCAGTGGAAAGAAGTTGTTCTCTCCCATAATGGTGCATCTCTATCCAAAGGTTGTTTGGGTATGGCTAAAGACAGAGATTGTGATGCATGCTGATGTCACAGCACCAGAACACGAACATTCAACATGGAACATTCTAAATCTAATCTCTGTGTCACCTCATGGAATCTCCTCAATCACTGACTTCACTGATCCTCCTGTCAATGCTCTTCTCCAGGTGTGTCTGCAACAACCGCTGCTGGGTTGTGTGATTGAATGAACACAACCAGCTTAATTTAAAGCCTTTATTTACGCTTTAACTTAGCTTAGTTAGCTGTTTATTACAGTTTAACTTAGCTTAGTTAGCTCAGAACTAAGCTAACTTAGCTTAGTCAGCTGTTAACTTTAGCTTAACAAACTATAAACTATACTTGAAAACAAATCGAGAAGCAGAAATAACATTCAACCAGTTCTGAATAAAGTGAACGAACCGGAGCTGAAATGTCTTTAGTTTAATAAACACTAGTCAACAACAAGCTAATGTTAGCTGTTGTTAGCTGTTAGCTAAAGTTAGCTGTTAGCTAAAGTTAGCTGTTAGCTAACGTTACATATGAACCAGGATGTATAAAGCTAACCTCTACTTACACTGTGTGAGTTGAAGAGTTGAATGTTTCATATGATCATGAAACAGATTAACTGTTAACTGTTATTTCATAACTAAATATTTTCACTCATCAGGTGATTATCGATTTTTTTTACTTTAGGTCAAAATAACTGCAAATGCTGCATTCAAGGGTCCTCGTAAATTCTGGTTGCGTAGTTCTGCATGTTAAAGGGAGAAAATATATTTCTATAAATATATTTCTAAAGTATTGAAGAACAAGTATATTTCTCTGTAGGATAAGACATTCATTCAGCTTTTATTTTTAAAATAAATACTCATAACACACCTTATTTGTAACATATATATGTATATATATATATATATATACACACACAACAAGTTCACGTTCATTGTTGGAAAGCTGTTAAGCATTCCAACTATTGTTCTTCGAATCTTTATTGTTGGAATGCTGTTAAGCATTCCAACAATCTTTATTCAACTTCTTCTATTTCTTCCGTCCCACCTCTTCTTCTCCTTAATTTTTTAAGCTACAGAAACCGTTCAACTATCAAAATGTTCAGCTCTTATTCAGCTTTTATTTTCAATGGGATCTCTCTCTCTCTCTCATACAGTCATTCAGGTCTTGGAGACTTTTAGAGGACCCCCCCCCCACACACACACACACACACACACACCCCCCATTTTAAAATAAAAGCCCACATGATTTGTTGCAGCTGTTACGTGTTGCTAATTAGTGTTGCTAATTAGTGATGTTGGTAAACATCCAGTCTCACAGACACACATGCACTCCTCTCTCTCTCTCTCTCTCTCTCTCTCTCTCTCTCTCTCTCTCTCTCTCTCTCTCTCTCTCTCTCTCTGTGTGTGTCTGTGTTCTTCTCTCTCTCTCTCTCATACAGTCATTCAGGTCTTGGAGACTTTTAGAGGACCCCCCCCACACACACACACCCCATTTCAAAATAAAAGCCCCAAAGAGTGAATTCTAATTGAAATGCTTGTGATGAAGCCAGGCATTTAATAACCTCTGTTTATGTGTGTCAGACATTATGATTATGTCTCCTCTTAAGCCTCCTCTTAAGCCACAGAAACTGTTCAAATATCAAAATGTTCAGCTCTTTCAGGAGAGGTGTGATATGACTTTTCATTTTTGTAATCTTTAAACTCTTTGAATTATTAAGCTTTTTGCAATTTGTTTTTGAATTGGATATCTATTTTCAGCAATGTTTTTGTGATTAATTTCAGTTGTCAGCATTCCAACGCATTTTCAGCAGGAAATGCTTTTTCTAGTTCCACTATTTCTTCCGTCCCCCGTTTTGTCGCAACGCTTCTTCTTCATTTTTTAAGCTACAGAAACCGTTCAACTATCAAAATGTTCAGCTCCTTCAGCTCATCTCTGCTATGACTTTTTCTATTTCTAACCTTTAAACTTTTTGAATTATTAAGCTTTTAGAAACTTTTCTTTGAATGGGATCTCTATGGAGAATATTTACAAATCCTCTTAAACTTCTTCAACTTTCAAAGCCTTCAACTTCCTCATACTTTCAGCTACAGACACCATTTCAACTTTCAAATGTTGAGAAAACCCTCAACTATTGCCAACATGATTCAGCTTTTTGATATCCTTTAAACGTTTTGAACTGCAGCAATTTAACTTTTATGATTTTTCAGCCCTTTTCTGACTTTATAATGGGTGTGTATTGCGCAGCTTAGAGTGTGTGATGTCACCACTAGAGTGAAGAGCAGCTTGAGATTCTTGTGAAAAAAACAGTTGTGTTTTGCCACTGTGTCCACAATCTTCACTCTTCATGCATAAGTTCTGGATGTAGAAGTAGCTAATATTGTCCTTGTCGTAGAAAAATGACTGTAGAATCCCACAGATTTCCACATTTGACACAGAAGCCGTTAATTGAGAGGAAAACCAACTTTCTGCTCCATAGAGACCAATGTTAAATTTTGCTTCAAAAACATCTTCACAGAACACGGTACCCCATTTCTAGATCGCCAGTTAAGCCACATTTTTTACACTACAGACACAATTTTTACAAGATCTGTTTCTCAAGTCATCCTCCCTCTCAATTATTAATATCGGAGCAATAGGAGCTACGGTTATGGGAGTTTTGATGATTTGTTTGAGAGGTGTTTCCCTGTTTTATCTCCATGAAATGGCTTCAGGCACACAGGTGTTCGCGATTGAGCCAATTAGTGATGTTGATAAACACACAGACTCGCGCACATACACTCCTCTCCCTCTCTCTCTCTGTGTCTCTCATACAGTCTTTCAGGTCTTAGGGATCTTTAGAGGTCTTTCCCCCCTCCTCCACCCCCCCCCCCCACACACACACACCCACCCCATTTTAAAATAAAAGCCCCACAGAATGAATCCTAACTGAAATGCTTGTGATGAGCCTGTCATTTAATAACCGGTTTGTGTTTATCTAACATTATGATTCTGTCTCCTCTCCCGTTCTCCCCCACACCCCACACCCCATTTCAAAATAAAAGCCCCAGAGAGTGAATTCTAACTGAACTGCTTGTGATGAAGCCTGTCATTTAATAACCTCTGTTTATGTGTCAAACATGATTATTATGTCTCCTCTCCCCCTCCCTCCCCCACCCAGTCCCACCCTTTCAAAATAAAAGCCTCATGGATTAACTGTATTTAAACGTTTCGCCCAAAATTAGGCTTTTTTGTTGAAATGATTTTTGAGATTCATTTCAGCTTTCAGCATTCCAGCGCATTTTCAGCAGGAAATGCATTTTCTAGTTCTCTCTAGTGTCCACCAGGGGGTGACTCCTCTGGTTGTATAGAAGTCTATGAGAAAATGACTCTACTTCTCTCTTGATTTATTACCTCAGAAAACATTGTAAACATGAGTTTATGGTCTCAATCTCTATTTTCAGGTCTTCTTCAATACAGCACGATGTTCATTCAGTAAATTATGGTCCATTTAGAGCAGTGGCGGGCCGTGCATTTTATACCTGGGCCTTCACTGCTGTCTTACCACCTAATAAACTCATGATGGCGCCACAGCTACGGTTATTTGTTTCTAGGGGTGTAACATGGCTTACAAACTGAACAATAATACTGGTGCATTTGGAAAATGCAGAAGCTTAAATTGTGGTAAATATAACGTTTTCGGTGGACACCGGTCTGTCTGTCTGTTTAGTTTCCGGGTCAGCGTCTGACCCTGGAAGCAAAACAACACGCACGAACTCACGCTACATTCTCCCCGCAGCGTTTAGCTGTTCCCTACTGATTCAAACAGGGCTAAGCAATCGCCACACAATCCCCATTTCTCCAGACCATCATTCTTGTTTGTAAAAGAAAACAGCCCAAACTGATTCAATTATCCGGACCCTAACCCCACGCAGGACGGGATGCTTCGTAATTAACGGACAATGCATATGGTCAAAATCGATGTAATTAACACAATGACAAGAGCTAACTCACAAGAACCGTCACACATATTCACAACAAAGCATGACAAAACAATCCAGCAACGCTCACATTAAGAGCAAGGGCCATTCAAATATTATTTACATCAGGGAACAATATATAATATACATATCTAATATCCATAAACGACACGATAGGCAAAATGAACACACTGCAGATATAAAGAAAACAAAATCAGTTTCACTTACCAAATGCTGTTCTATTTAAATACAAAGTCCATCCTCCTCTTTGTTTACAAAGAGGTCAATAACTCGGCTGTGCAGTCCATCCGTGCGTTTCAGTTCCACCTTTTCAGTATTTCCCTATTCTTCTTAACTTTTTCATTGTGGAGCTCCGTTTCCCTGCGAACTTGTTCGTTGATCTGGAGACCACTCGGGTCCTTCCAAACGTTTTTAAGAGCACCGTAGCTTGCAAGTGTCCCGCCGTACTTTGGTGTCGTGTAGCGGCTTTGCTCAGGCAGCTTAACAATGTTTTGTAGTGACACACTTTTTTGCCATGTAAACTATTGATGACCTCATGGCTGCTGGTGCGTTGTGTCTTTACATTTTGTGTCGGCATGTCTGTTTGGTAACTGTGCACAGGGAGTGTGAGAGGGAATGATGGCAGGAAATAAAAGTGTATGTACAGGAGACTATCTGCTCAATACTAATATTTCTTTGTAACGTCTGTGTGTGTGTTTACTGTTTTCCTGCAGATGTCCAGCAGCTGTTGGAAACAGATGCTGATGGAGAGGACTGTGGAGGACCAGAACCAGACAGGAACTCAGATGCAGATAGACATCAAGGACCAGATGCTGATGAGAAGACTGTAGACTCTTATGACAGTGATGATTGGAAGGAGACCAGAGAACCTCAGTCAGGTTTAAACTCTGTGAAATCTGATGAAGTCCATGTCAGTGAATAGCATGAAGATCCTGCATGTCACACCTACATGGCTCCTCTTTGACAGCTGCTTCTCTGCACGTATGTCCACACATTTGTTTATTTCAAACACAAAGTTTATGTTCATACATTTGTCAAAGCTACAATCATGGACGCAGCAAAGAATGCGTCAATTATGTACAAGCTCAGGGGCTGTCAGTATCAGGGGAACCCTCTGGCCTTCACCGACAAAATGTCATTTCAAGAGATGTGAACCAAAAGAGACTCAAAGTGCTGAGAAGGAAACACAAAACTAATACAAAAAGGGGCAACACATCCACAAAGAGACACAATATTACTCCAATGAGACTAAAACAACTACAAAGAGACTAAACAAGTACACAGAGAGACTCAAAATGACTACAAAGAGATGCAGCACAACATATTGTCTTATTTTACAGTTGATATGGTCCTTATTTGCAGAACACGCAGATACAGAACAACACAAGCATTTACTGACAGTTGTGTTTCTGGACATTTAATGAATGTAAGTCAATAGTCACAGACGGCTACAAACATGGCTGATAAGAGCAGTGAGAATTAACTAAAACAGTCCAGTTGTGTGCCAAAAAAACAAAGCTAAAACCTAAAAGACACTAAAACGCTCTGTAGAGAAGCAAGAGGAAACGATTCAAAATCTGAACGTGGAATCAATAATCAATGCTCGCAAGTTAAAACAATAGGAAAAAAGCACCATATTTCTTCCGCTGCGTTATGTGCCATGTAGTGTCAGAATTACCTTTTGAACAGAGAAAGATGACATGCACATTTGTATGAATGCAGTCCATTCATTCGTGTAGCTTACAGCAGCGGTTCCCAAACTTTTTAGGCCACGCACCCCCTTCTACATCCCGACCGGGTTCACGCACCCCCAACCCCCCCCCCCCCCCCACACACACACACACCTTAAAAAAAAAAAAGCAACAGAGCCGCATAAAAATCGGACGAATGAGAGAACAGTTTGCTCACGCGTGGCGTTTGTTTACAAGATAAAAAACACAAAAACTCTTCCTGCACCGTGCCTTCGAAAAGGTAACGGACGTAACGTTACGAAGGTAACGGACGATTGGCCACATCTGTAGGCTCGTCTACTTGCAGAGAGTAAAACTCACTCTTCTTCACGCGACTGACTAATGTAGCCAGGATGTCTTCGGACAAAGCATCGATGCGCGCGACAGTGTTGTTGGACACCGGGATCACGTCCAACTTTTTCGCTTCTCTCTCTCCAATCATACATTCCACCATCTCTTTAACATTTTTCCCTCTCCACCACCGCCTCTCCTTCTCCCTATTACGCGGTCAGAATACTACCACAACACGCCGCCTGTCTCCGGCAGAAATGCGCTCATCCACGCACGGGAACAACACCGAGTTGTAATATATACCTCCATAACACCCCGCCACTCTCGGCTCATACCTCCCCAGCAACGAGGCACATCACCCGGTCACAATACCTCCAGAATGTCCCCCGGGCGAAATCCGGGACTTGGTTTTATGGTTCCGAGTGGCGGGGCGCTCACCCGTTGTCGCTGGGACGCGAGGTCTCCAGCCGTCCCCGCCGTGAGGCACCCGATCGTCAGGTCTTCAGCCCTCGGAACAGGCCGCGGGTCAATAACTTGTGGGTCGCGGGGTAGAGGCGAGGCAGATCACAGAAAAATAATAAAGACTAGAGTACAGCAAAGATATGTTGATGAGAAGCGTATTTGTAATGCGTCAAACACAAACGTAATCAGGGAGAAAATACGTTTGTGGTAAAACGTAATTGAGAATGCATTTTAGTTTTGGGGGAACGTAATTTTTAGGAGACAGGACTGCACCGCCATTACATTTTTCCTCTCGCGCACCCCCTAGAGGCAGCTCGCGCACCCCCAGGGGTGCGCGCACCCCACTTTGGGAATCCCTGGCTTACAGGAAATGCACCAATGATCGTCAATGTTAAGAACACTAGAATATTTGCCACAAAATGACATTCATAAAAAAAAAACCTGCAACAATGAAAAACCCACATTGTTCAATAAAAACACACTGTAGCTCCTCCTACAGTACGTAACACAATGAAATGGGTGTTTATGAATTATACATGTGATGGCTCAAACAATGAAAGAATGTTTAGAACTTGTGGTTATTGTGGAAATTATAGAAAATTGTTCTTACTCCCCTGCGTTATGTGGTGTGTCAGAATTACCTTTCGTATACAAACAGCAGCACTAAAGCCGGTTGTCTCTTGTATGAGTAATGATGTGTCGCTTCAGAGCTGACTTGTGCCGAAATCTTTCGTCACACACTGAGCAGCTGAAAGGTTTCTCTCCTGTGTGTGTGTTCTCATGTGTATCTTTAAAGTTGAGTGCTCGCTAAAAGAGTTCTCACACACTGAGCAGCTGAAAGGTTTCTCTCCTGTGTGTGTGTTCTCATGTGTATCTTTAAAGTTGAGTGCTCGCTAAAAGAGTTCTCACACACTGAGCAGCTGTAAGGTGTCTCTCCTGTGTGCATTCTCATGTGTATCTGTAAAGTTGAGTGCAGGTTAAAAGAGTTCTCACACACTGAGCAGCTGTAAGGTTTCTCTCCTGTGTGTGTGTTCTCATGTGTTTCTTCAGATCTGATTTTCTGCCAGTTGTTTTCGCACACTCAGAGCATGTAAATAGTTTCCCACCAGCACTACTTCTTGAATTAGGTCAGGAACGAAGGAGTCCATTCTCCTAGACATGATGGATGCATACAATTTGTAGTCCTGGTTTAAAATTGAAATCGGTCTATATGAGCTACATAGCATTTTGTCCTTGCCTTCTTTTGGAATGACAGAAATAATAGCTTCACTCCATGAGGGTGGAGTTGACATATTTTCAAGTGTCCAATTAAAGGAGTTCAAAAGTACTGGAGTCAGCTCTTCCTTAAAGATCTTATACAATTCAGCCGGTAAACCATCACTTCCCAGTGTCTTATTATTTTTTAAATTATTCACTGCAGGTTCCAATTCTTTTTTGGTAATCTGTGATGTCAAGTGGTCATTCTGTTGTTGTCCATTTGAAGGCAGGTCTATAGATTTTAGGAATGAGTTTATATTCCCTTTAGTTTCTTGTTTTGGTTGTGAGTATAGGGTTTTGTAATATGTTTGAAATGCAGTGTCGATCTCATCTAAGTTATTGCTTATTTGTCCTGATTCAGGGTGAAGTATTTTATATACTGAGTGTGAGATCTGTTTTTTCCGTATTTTCTTAGCAAGTAATTTGGTAGCTTTCGGACCTATTTCATAATATGTTTGTTTTAGGAATTTATATTTTTCTCTGTTTCTTCTTTATAAATATCCAAGATCAGATTTTTTATTTCTTTAACTTTGGTCAACGTTTGGGTGTCTTGGGTCTCAGCATGTTGTTTCTCCAGTTCTTTTAGATTATTTTCCAGCTGTTTAAGTTTCATTTCCTTTTTTGAGAGCTGAGCTGAGAGATATTAACTTGCCCCTGATCACTGCTTTTAAGGTGTCCCATAATATATTTGGGTTAATCTCCCCATTGTCATTAAAGTCAAGGAAAGTTTTAATTTCCGATTTTATTTGTTGTACCGCTGTTTTATTATTAAGCACACTTGTATTAAGTCTCCAAATTGTTTTCTTTGGCCTGCTATCCAAATGTAGAGTTAAATACATTGGTGAGTGGTCAGAAATATCTCGAGTTCCTATCTCACAGTTCTGAATCCTATGTCTATCATTCTGAAACGTAAAAATATAGTCTATTCTTGAGAAGACTGCATGGGGGGCAGAATAAAAAGTATAATATTTTTCAGATGGATGCAGGTCCCTCCAAACGTCAAGTAAGCCCATCTCATCAAAACCTCGTCTCAGCAATTTAGACTGCAGGGAGATATTTCTCTTATTATTTGATGTATCCCATTTATTACTTATTACCGTGTTAAAATCTCCTGCACATATTAGTGTGGTCATTTTGTTTTCAATCTTTCCTTGCACAAGAACATATCTGCCTTCACTGTCTCTGATCTCCCTAACCAAGTCAAAGTAAATAGAGTTATGTATTAATATAGCGACTCCTCTTTTTCCGGTTTTCAATGAGCTATAAAATGTGTTCTTGTATCCAAATTGCTTTAATTTTTCATGTTCATTTTGGGATGAATGCGTTTCCTGTAGAAATATAATTTAGTGTTTTTCCCTTCTCATTTTTGACATTACTCTGCTTCTCTTAACCGGATTATTTAAGCCGTTCACGTTCCAGGATGCTACTCTGAAGTTACTGTATCCCATAACAATAGTTCAATCTGTATGCGTTGGCAACATAGATACATGTGTTGGAACAAAAACAAATAACAAAAACATTATTAACAAATATAAAATTTACTTCCAACCTCAGGGTCTTACACTGCCCTGTCATCTTCATATACCAGCTATTCTGCTAATGGAGAATTAATCCTACTTAAAGTAGGGGCTCCCTCTCTGCAAAAAACAAAGTCTCTTTCCCTCTTGAGTGGACCAGTCATTTAGACCTCTCCCGGTCATTTGTGCTCATTCATATATAGAGAAGCCCGAAACAAGCACGAAGTACAAAAAACAAAACAACAAAGCGGTGGGAGTAGGGATCAAATTGTCAATATATCAAGATTATTATTATCGATGCAGAAGGGGGGGGGGGGGGTTGAGGGACATATGATTATGTGTGCGTGTCTACGACTTTGGACATTTTTTTTGTACCTTTTCAGCAGTGTGTGAAATTGGTCCGTCCGTACTGATGAATCCCAGTAGTTTAATATTCATACGTGTGAGCGTTAGTGCTCTTTGGACCTCTCTCGGACCCGGCCGGTGCCGTCCCCGGTCTTTCTGCTACAGTGAGCGCCTTGTGTGAGTTTCTGGTCCCAGCTGGTGTCGGGCGTCTGCGGCAGGTCCAGGGAGTAGCCTCTCGTCCTCATGTCCTCGGCTGCTTCTGTGGCGTTGTTGGAGATGCGGGGGCCGTTTCCCCAGTGGATCCTTATCCTGGCAGGGTATGGCGTCTGGAAACGTATTTGGTTCTCCTTAAGAATCTTCTTTGTCTTTGTATTCTTTAACTTTATTGTTCACGTCAGTCGGGTGATCGTGTGCAAACGCCACCACTTTCCCTTCATAGGTGATCTTTTCAGCCCAAGCTGCTTTAAGTATTTTGTCTTTAATGTCAAATCTCTGGAAGTTAACCAGGATAGATCTTGAGACCGTTTCATCTTGTGGTTTCGGGCCGAGTGACCGATGGGCTCGCTGGATCTGTAGGTCAGAGTTTGTATCGAGGGCCAGCTGTGTCTTCAAAAAATGATCCATGAATGTGAGCATTGAGCTTCCCTCCGTGTCTTCTTTAAGCCCGTATATGCGGATATTATTCCGGCGTGATCTTGCTTCCAGATCCGTTACCTTGGCCTGGAGGTACCTGCCTCAAACCCTGCTGTTTGAGGCAGTAAAGCAGAGCGTCCTTCAGCTCGGACTTGACGGTCTCCGTTTCCTCGACACGATGCTCTGCTTCTGCTAATCTCCATGGTTACTGACATCTGCGACGACATTTTGTCGTTTTTGATTCATCTCCGTCTTAAATTTGTTGAATTCCTGTTTAATGTCGTTTCTAAAGTCATTTTTAAAATCATTTAGTTCCTGTTCCGGTTTTCAAGCTTTGTATGTCTTTGCACAGGTTTTGGATGGCTTCAGCCGTAGACATAACCCCCTCGTCTGCACGAGGCTCCATTTTCTCCACCGTGGTTGTGTTGTCTTTCGTTGTTTCTTGTCCTGTTTCTTCGCTGTTCTTGTTTCTTCTCGATGCAGCTTTCTTGCTTCTAGCCCCACTCATTCTGGATCATTTTAGTTTTTTAACAGCTGTTCTCTTGTGTCAGTGGGGTCTTTTCTTCTTAATTTGACCAGGAGAGTTTTCGATCTACATCGCCATCTTGAAACGCTCACCGGAAGTTAACTCACTGTACTAGTGATCTGTATAAAAAAAACTATGAAATTGTAAACAAAAAAATTAAAGAAGATCTGAGTAATTGGTCAACACCGCTATTGAACTTAAGTGCGAGAATTGATATTATAAAGATGTCCATTTTACCTAGACTACTGTATTTATTTATGTCACTACCAGTTCAAATCCCAGCCAGACAATTCCAGGAGTGGGACAGACAGATCTCCAGATTCATTTGGAACGGAAGGAAACCAAGGGTTAAATATAACACGTTAAGCATCAGTAAGGAGGGAGGTGGTATGTCTCTCCCTAACCTTAGAGAGTATTTCCATTCCGCCCAATTCAAAATAATAGTTCTTTGGTGTGATAATGGTTACGAGGCTAAGTGGAAGGAGATGGAAAATGAATGCAAAGGTATTCCAGTACAAGCAATGATCGCAGATCATTAATTCATGTTAACTTATCGCGCCCATCTGAACCCCATTGTCTCATTCACCCTGCACACCTGGTTTGACGTTGTAAAGCAACTAAATCTGTGGACCCAGTTAAGAACACTTGGATGGCTTGCATATGACACAGAATTTACACCAAATAGTATAGATTCTAGATTCAGGTACTGGACCAAACAAGGTATTACTGCTTTCTGTACAATAATGGAGAAAAACACATTACACAGCTTCCAGATATTGAAGGAAAAATACAATTTAGAAAATTATGATTTCTTCAGATATTTACAGTTACGGCAGTACTTTTCAAAAGAAATGAAGAGACATGAGGTAAATATGGAACCGAATGAAATAATAAAATTAATAGTACGGGCATACATTGGCAGCTCCAAATCAGTCATTTCAAAACTTTACCAGGGAATCGCAGAGGAACTACCACAACATATATCAAGGAGAGATGGGAGAAAGAACGAGAAGATCAAATATCCAGTCAGCAATGGGAGAATATGTGTGAAACGGTGTTCACTACTTCCTGTTCAATGTATTGGCGTGAATTTAGCTGGAAGAACCTTGTTTGTTTCTTTATTACCCCTAAAATGAAGACATACTGAGTCTCAATAAACCATACATGCTGGAGAAATTGTGGGGAGGGTTGTGCAAACCACCACCATATCTTCTGGTGCTGCTCCAAGATACAAACATTCTGGCAAAATGCTTGGACAATTATGCAGCATATTCTTGGGCAGCAGATCTTATTCACATGCAAGTCACTTTATTTGGGTGATCTACCAGAAGGAATAACAGGAAATGACAGATACCTCCTGAAAATATTAACGGTAGCAGCAAAAAAAGCAATTACTCGTAAGTGGCTACAAACCGACCCACCTTCAGTCGAAAATTGGATTGAAATCATGAAAGAAATTCACGATATGGAAAGACTGACTTTCCTACTGAGATTAAGGAAAGACGCATACATAGCAAGATGGACAAAATGGACCAAATATTTGTCAGAACAAGAACTTGGCTGGTGACTTGCCCTCCCTAACCTTACACAGGGTTTTTTGACTCTGTTCATTGTTGAAGCCCATTATCTTTTAAGAAGACGGGTACTCTCTTCAAATAGGATGTTACTTCATCTGTTCGAATCTAGATCTTAACATAAATATTGCTGTGTATAGAACTCTTCCAATACATCATTTTGATATCTGATCCTGAAATTATGGTTGACACGAGTGACGGACAATGTTGTTGGCATGCCGCATGGTTGTTTTGATGTATTTTTTATTTTTTTATTTAACTATTTGTTTAAATGTATTTCCTCCTGGCCTTTTGCCATGTGCATGAATTGTTAGTATTATTTCTTAGTTGTTTAGGATTTGTTTTTATTTGCAACAAAAAAAACCTTAATAAAATATTTAAGGATAAAAAAAGGAAAGATTCATCCTCTGTGGAAAACAACTGTACCAAATCTCATGGCAATCCATCCAGTGGTTGCTGAGATATACATAGTCACATGGATGCATTTGAATTTGTCTCCTAATTGACTTTCCATTGGCATTAAAAAAAACAGACAAGTCGTGTCCCTGTAAACCAAACTAATAGATTTCAACATGTGACACTGGGCTGAACAGGATGTGAATTGGTCCTCTATTAGAAGACAACCTTGGTGTTCCCTGTACACACACACACACACACACACACACACACACACACACACACACACACACGTATTGAAAAATACATCAAAATGTGCGGCCTGATCGGGAATCGTGTGCCATCTATTTTTTTGAGAAATTGGCCCCATAATTAGCTTAGCCATATAGTTAGCTCCCATCATTTCCAAAGGCTTCTCAAACAAAGATGTACATATCCAGCACAGAAATGACGGGAGCCATTTGTGGACCGTCCATCACGAATACAAGATTCAATCCAAGAGTATGAACCTAAAATGCAGAACAGAGAGTAGCGCTATCTCAATTGAACCTGAATGACACTACCGGTAACATTGGCGTGTGTATATATATTGCGATTTCTTCGGGCAGTAGAAGCCACACTGTCAAAATTTCTTTCGGAACTTTCTAGTTATTATTATGAAGCCCGATGGATAATATACAGTGCGCTTTGGCACAGGCAGTTTTACTGCCTTGTGCCACAAAGCCACGCTGAATAATCTTTATCCAAAAGTTTGGCGCGCTTCTCCTCACACAGCGTTGCCAACAGCAGCGTGAAAATACAGGTCAAAATGTGCGGCCTGATCGGGAATAGTGTGCTATCTATTTTTCGGAGAGATTCGCTCAGCGGTTTCCCCGAAAATCCCAAAAAACGGAGAAAAATCGGCCCATTGACTTGAATGGGGTTTCGGCGTGAAGAGCGCAAAAAAAACACTGAAGTTTGGACCCATATTGACGAGCCATACTTTAACGTAGAAACATGATTCAAAGTTTAAAACGTAAACAAAACGCTGCACTTTATTGAGCCAAAGGGACATTTTGATAGCTAGCACAGTCTTCATGAAGTCACAGTTCAAGTTTCAGGAAAATTTTGGGTCTGTTTCAGATTTTATAATGGGTGTGTATTGCACGGCTCGTTAAGAGCTAGAGCGAGAGCATAACTGTCAGAGTGGAGCGGAGCTTGAAAATCTTCTGTGATTTTTCCAAACAAATTGCTCCAGCTCCCACAATTTTTACGCTTTATACACCATTTTGGCCAAAAAGCTTGGAAATGTTGTGCTGGTCACAGTAAAGTATCTATGGCAGCGGTTCCCAAACTTTTTAGGCCGCGCACCCCCTTCTACATCCCGACTGGGTTCGCGCACCCCCCCCCCCTTAATAAAAAAAAAAAAAAGAAGCAACAGAGCATTTTAAGCCTTCATAGCCGCATAAGAATCGGACCAATGAGAGAACAGTTTGCTCGCTCGTGGCATTTGTTTACAAGATTTAGTCCGCTGTTAAATGTTGCAGTGTGAACACAAACCGAACAAAGGAGCAACTGCAACAAAGCAAACGAACTGAAGGTGTGAAAACGCCCTGAAACACTGCAACAAAGTTTCAATAACTTTCAGTGACACAAGGCGTCACTTTTAAAGAGCAATACAGATGTGAGGACACACGCACAGGCTCAGAGGCAGATTATCACATTTAATTTACAATTAATGAGCGACTAATGTAGCCAGGATGTCTTCGGACAAAGCATCGATGCGGCGCGACACAGTGTTGTTGGACACCGGGATCATGTCCAACTTTTTTGCTTCTTTCTCCCCAATCATACATTCCACCATCTCTCTGGCAGCTGGCAAGCTCACGTCTTCGGCGATTGTGTGCGGTAGCCCCTTTCTCACTATTCTGTAACCAGATATGAAGCCCGTAGTGCGTCATTTATAGACCCAACACATGAATGAGACTGCAGTTGTTTTTGGCTGTTTTGTAACTCCTCCAATTTCGATATAAACAATGTAAGGGGCTTTTGACTTGCACTGGCATGCTTGGTGTTCAGGTGGCGACGTAAATAAGAGCTTCAGACTGTTAGCCAGAACCTCGCTGCACACCACGCACTGTGGCTTTGGGCAATCTGCGTTGCCAATCCAAGTGAAGCCCAGACACACATACTTTTCATCATATTTCCTCTTGTTTTTCCCAGTCTGATGCTCACTCTCGTTTCCTCTTTTTTCACCTTGACTCCGCGATGGGCCGATGTGCTCCCGATTTGTCTGTGCTGCACCTCTCCGTTCCCCTCGCCTCCGATTCCTCTCTCTCTCTCTGTCCCTCTCCTCTTTTACGACTGATAGCTTCAGATGTCCCACCTGACAGTTTTTAAATTAAAATTAAATTTTTTTTAAATATTTAATATTATTACACCATCAGACCGCCATTACACTTTACCTCTCGCGCACCCCCTAGAGGCAGCTCGCGCACCCCCAGGGGTGAGCGCACCCCACTTTGGGAATCCCTGCTCTATGGAATCCAACAGACTTACACATTTGGCTCAAAGAGCCGCAGAGCGACATGAATTCCAACCAACTGCTCCATTAGACTCCATGTTAAATCTCACCACTAATTTCTCAAAGAAAGCAGACGGTACTAGTTTTGTCTATTGCTCTGGAGCTCACATTTTTAACACCACAAACATAAAAAACACATCAGCGCGTTTGGCAGAGTCATCTTTCTCACGGTATCCATATTTTGGCACTCACACTCCTGCTAATTTGTTAAAAAGAGACAGGGGTTTTGTTCAAAATCACTGATTACTGCAACGTTTCTTAATGTCACAACAGGTGGACACACATGTGAACCACGGATTAATGACACCGTTTACCTTCACCATCACAGTGTGAAATACAATGTAACTGACAAAGTTAAACGCTGATATGGAGAAACTGCAGTCTAGCGGCAGGATGCCGTCATTTCGCGGTTCACAAAATGGCCGTGCATTGTGGGAGATGTAGTTCATGGTCACTGTATACTGTAAAGCAGTATAGACTTTCATTTTAAGACAATCATTATGCCTTTCATATGGAAGCCCATTTCTGGCAGCAAAAAAAAATACAAAAAAAGATGAAAAGTTACTTGATAATAAAAATATCCCCATGGCCCAGTTGGTGCAGCCACCTGTAACCATGACACTGACCAGATGTTTCCAGTTGCTGTTCAATGAAGGTGGCCAACTCAGCCACATCGGATCTATTCTTTCTACGCCAGAGCTGCTTCAAGTTTAAAGACCTTTCAAGGGTGTTTCCTCAGTACAATCTGTGAAGTATTTCATGTGTTAAAGCCACGTTTAATCTTCAATGTACTCACAATTCATTTCTATGTCAAATGTAGAGTAACCAGCCAAAGAGCTGCTTCTATGACTGTTGTGTTAAAGTATCTTATAGTTTCAACTTAAGTCAAAATTATGATACTAATTTCTATCTCATCATTATGACTTTCTATCGCATCATTTCGACTATGGGGATATTTTTATTATGCGTTATTTCCTGTACTTCCATCTCATTTTCTATAGTTGAGTAACTTTTTAGAAGAGGCACTTTTAACAAGTGACCGATGGATGAAACGGATGGAAATCAACACAGCGTCCTGTTTCTTTCAGTGCAAAACTTTATTTTGATCAAATTAAACATAAAATACATCATTTACAGTTTCACACCTCCAGAGTGACATGAAAAAACAGTCAAACTGGATAGAATTTTTTTTTTTCCCTTCAAGAATATCATTGATATCATTGTGTCCTTTACATATTTGGTCGACAAAGAATGAATCATACGAAAAAGAAAAACACGTGGACATTTCATCTTGAAGCCTTTAGAGCAGACCACGGTCACAAAACACTGGAACAGACGGCGGCGCTCACTGAAACGGACAAAACACACAATACCAACTCCTCTTTTTATTTCAGGGTAACAAAATGTCTGAATCAATAAATGACCCTGATTTTGTAGTTGTCTCCCTCACTTTCAATATGTTATTATGAACATAGCACTGAGGTTACCTGTTGTGATTTTGACCTTTTGCTTCAGTTATCACTGTGACATCAAAGCAAATGCTGAATAGTCTGCCTCGCAGCATCAGGTAATTACAACATTTAACAACAAAAGCTCAAAGGGTGGGCTGAATCAAACTGTGCACAGAAAGATGAAGTTAGCAGTCATTGAAAGACATTCAAGCAGCAACGCTGGCTGTGAAGGAGGGCTGCCACCTTTCAATGGTCAAGTTTGAACAAATGAGCCGCAACACACAATTCATATGAATGCAACCCACAGAACCAGAACCAAAGCTGACGGTACGCAACAGTGACGTTCTGTCATAATGTTGTTTTAATTTTGTGTTGAACCTGCCTTTATTGCTTTTGTGGCCTCTTTGGAGAATGGCATGCACTATTTGATACATTGTAAAAATATGTATTTGTGCAGCTACCAAAACTATAATCGGCCTTATAACGGCTTGATGTGCTAAAACATTTTGAATTTTGAGTTTGCTGAGTTTATTCACACTCAAACAGTAATCTGAATTTGGGACACAAAGTGACAGCTCTACTGTGAAGGCGGGGCTTACTCCTTATACGTTTGTATATAAAGCATACACTCAATGAAAAGGCGTTCTCTAACGTTGTATAATATCTGAAGTTGTACTTTGTTGTAGAACAATGACTGCGGTGAAATTAAAGATTGATATAACTTCCAATATGATTCAGTTCAACCACATTTCTGACAGAATATACACTTAATCATGAAGCTAAATAACGAAAGATTACGCCATAAGCCATGTATTCTTTTTGTTTACGGCACAAACAATAATCAAACCTGCGTTAACAGGAACACACGTGAGTGAAAGAGGACAACTCATGGAACTAAATGCACTGTGTTCTGAAAAAGGCGATCTTTAGGCGAAGGTCTCTCAGGACTGCTCCTCTAAAATGCTCCTTTTGTACAACACGGGAAAAAACGACAAAAAAAAAAGTAGCTCCCTCCAGTCTCAGCCAACCTACCGGCATCCACAGCTCAGCCTGAAGGGCAGCAGAAGGGCACTTAAGAAGATACAAACTTCACTTCATATTTACTGCGGTGCATGTGGTCAAATCCTGAAATAACTGCTCTGGTTTTTTTTTTGGACTGACCCAGTTTCCAACACTTCAGTTTGCCTTAGATGACACACGTAAAGCATGAAAGGCTCTTCAAAATGGGTATTTGGTTATCTTCGTATTTTAAGTCCAATTCAAAATACAAAATTGTCCAATTTTGATTCGAGTCCAACCATAATTGGGCTGATTCATTTACATTTCTACATCTGTTACTTCCAGTTCACATAATGAAATGTCCCCTTTTGAAAATGCCTTGGTACACACATGTTTGGCTCCATGTGCAGTGAAGACAGGTCAAGGGTCAGGTAGCTTCATCACGTGGATTGCGTGCCATCTGTATTTTTAAAAGTTCTACAATTTCCTCAAAGCTCATCAGTAATGTTCCCAATCTCCAATATAGAGTCTGTGGTAGTTGGCGGTTGCCGTCTTTGGCCCTGCGTTGGTCAACATCTTTCCTGTAGCTGACTTTGTTAAGAGAAGTCACAGTCCTCAGCGCCGTACAGGTCCGCTAGTCTCCTGAACCTGGGCCCCCAGTCACTCAGGTAGTGGTAGTCCTGCTCAGCCTCGGACGACACTGAGCCCAGTGAGCTCAGGGACTCCGCCACGGAGCCTGCGCCCTCGTAGGCGTAGGTGGCCAGCGAGTCGTACGGCGGCGCCGTCGGGTTACAGTCGTTCTCCAGCACTTTATGATTTATAAACTCGCGGACATCCCCGTTATCCCGTGATGCCATGACGACTGGCGGTGGGATGAGGTCGGACGAGGCGGGGGCCGGTCGGTGATGATGTGGCGAGTACAGCAGGGCGTCAGTGGGGATGATGTCCCGCCTCTGCTTGGCCGACGCCTCTAAAGTGGCGACGGCGTCCGGGTGCCGCAGCGCTCCGATGTCGAACGCCTGGGTGTCCTCCTCTCCGCCGCCCTCGTCGTTGTAGCTCACCACGTTGTCCCGCACGTCCTCCTTGGAGATGATGAGAGGCTCCTGCTTTCTCTGTCGTTTCAAAGCTGTGAATAGAACCATGATCACTGCAGGAGACAACAGCACAAAGATATGGGGTTAGACATACAGAGAATGAATCAAAGGATCATTTCAGTTCATTTCAAGGGTCTCATTTAGGTAGCTTTGTTTTTATTGCTTATGACAACAATACTACTGAAGCCAGAGCCTTCAGCGACCAAGCTGCTCGTCTGTGAAACCAGCTTCCAGTTCCAGACACACTCACCATATTTAAGAGTCGGCTTAAGACTATTAACTATGAACGCTGATAGCTAGGGCTGACTCAGGTTTGCCTTGGACCAGCCCCTAGATATGCTGCTGTAGGCCTAGACTGCTGGAGGACGTCCTATGAAGCACTGAGCTCCTTTTCTCCTCTTCCTCTTCTCCATCTATATTTATGTCCCATTAATGCACTAACTTAGCTTCCTCCCAGGAGTCTTCATGCTTTCTTGCCTCGCAGGTTTTCACGGATCGTGTGTTGAAACAAATGAATTGAGCCGACATGGGCGTACAAACAGCCTGATTTGGGTGGAAATCACACCAAGCCCCACTCTAGGTTAAATCTCACCTCTGTGTGAGATCCAAACCCAACACTGGGGTCTCATTGGATGAGGGCCATAGGCACCACGCGGATCCCTGTGATTTGGCCATGACGTCACTGAGACTATAAACATCAGCGCTACCTACAGCCCCGAGACATCCCACGCGATTGGATTCATATGTATGGGGACACAAACAACGCTGATGCTTTTTAGAAAACCCTGGGAATAGTTCTACAATCACTGGTCCAACAACAGACTGTTTTGGATCCCGAAGGAGGAGCGGAAAACTTGCCCTGTACTCCTCCAACTTTAACCTGCAGAAGGAAAATTCACAGAATCTATAGAGGAAGAGAAGGATAACTTTGACATTCAAAGAAACACACCGATCTCAAAGTAAGAGGTGATTGTCTGGGCAGAGATAGGCTATAGTGCAGGGGTTCTAAAATGACATACCCAAATTAAAATGGCTGTAGCTTCTGAACCACTCTGACTATATGCATCAAAAGTGTCAGAACACCTGTAGGTCATACAGAAACAGAGCAGTGGGCCTTTGGAGTCAGTCAAAATTGAAGATTGTTGTCCGCATAAAATAAAAAAGT